>NC_086286.1:75097400-76297400 GCF_963924245.1 Chroicocephalus ridibundus
ACTCCGCGTTTCACTAATTTCTACCCCCCTTCTAAAGAAATGGCATGTTTCTATTTATTTCCTTTCCTAAACAAGGACTCTTGTACCATGCTGTAGTTGTTGTGAAAAGGGTAGCATTTTACGCGGTGCCACCGTAGGCCAGTGACATGAAGCAAGACCAGCTCCCCCCCAGTGCCCACCCCGACTCTGGGAGCTTTGTTTGTACCTCTGTGGCTCTCCAGCACGCACTGGCCTGGCGAAGCCATTTCGTTAATGGCAGGCAGCAGGAACTGCTGAGTGCGCACACCGCAGAAGAACTGTTTGCTTTACTTTAGAAACTAGATGCAGATGTGGAAGCCTTGCCTTACCTTTCCAATCGTCAATAAGCTGAAAGAACGGAGGAGAGCCTTTTCAAGCGTTGGACCTGCGGTGTCATGGGTTTTTCACATGTTTTAGTGTCTTGTTCTGGCTCAGCATTGCAAGGGTGAAGATCTGGTTCCTTAGACACAGATGGGTAAGTATTGCTATAAAAGTAAGCTTTCTATAAATTAGATGCCTGGACATTTCTAGCAGGTATCTTCTACTACTTACAGGATTAAGGATTAGGTCCTCATACGTATCAAAAGGTCTCTGCACCCATCAGTGTTAATAAAGCTAAACTCCAAACTCCATTTTCAGAAATGCTCGGGCACTCGTTAGTTTATCTCTCTGGTCTCCTCTCAGATTAGCCCCCAGGACAGGTAACGCACAGTCAAATGTTGATTAAACACACCATCTCCACTGCACGCTGTCTGAACATCATCCAATTTCAGCTGAGATGCTGTGTGATGCCCAGCCCAATGTGCTCTGCTAAGTGACCAGTATTTCTTGAAAGTTGGTGTTAACTCTCTTTGATTGCCTTGTTGCAGGGCTGCAGCCAGCCTGGGGCTGGGGTTTACAGCGCAGCCCAAGCAGGTGGGCAAACGTCTCGCCAAAAGACCTTGCAGACTGCACTGAGACTTTCCAGGGACAACAGACATGAAGGGACTTAAAGCTTGTCAGGTACTCTGATGCATGACTACTGCATGTTCTGGTGCCAACCAGACTTCTCAGCTTCAAATGAGGCATCTAGGATCCCCACAGGAAGTGTGGAGAAGCTCGTGTTTCACATAGAAACCACGTGAGCCACAACTCTAAGAATCTGTATGAGCAACAAGGGCCAAGCAAAGGGATTTGCTGAGCAAAAGCATCCCTCAGGGGCAACCAGTTGCTAAACATTTTTTTGTCTGGAGGTAGACTAGAGAAGGACACAATTCCAGGCCTAAATATTTGAGCTTTGCTTGTGTCTGAGTTGTCCAGGACTCAGGGGCATATCACTTATCGTGGTAGATCATGTCTTGACTGCTAGCAGAAGCGGTGTGAACCTCATTCCAGCTCCTTGAAGAAAGCAGGAGACCTGTGGACCTACTTTTGGAAGATGGTGAAGGGCTGGGAAGGAAAATCTGGTTCACATTGATGATGTAGAGTAGATGTGGACCCCGGAGTGGACAAACTTTTGATTTATACTACTTTCTTGCAGAGGGAACTGCTTGGCTCAAGGGTGAAGCCAGGGTGTACTCCCGCAGTTATACAGGATGGACTGCATAATTGGGAGATAAAGATCACTCTGTAAAGCAGAGGAGCAACCCAAACTGAAAATACAGGTATGTCTTTAGTTTGCTGTGATGGCATTGGTCCACTTCATGTAAACTTCGGAGCAGAATCAAAGACCTGATTTTCTTCCAAATGAGGAAACACCACGATCAGCTGGAATAGCTCAATATCAAACTTAATATGTGGTTTGGTTCATATTTATTTATTTCAGCAAAGTGTTACATCCCCAGCACAATGGACTGAGTCCATTTCAGTCTCAGCCTCAATATTTTACTCTTTTAAAAATTAACATCCCTAGAATTTTCCACATACTCTTCATTCAGAATTAAATTTTAGAAGGAACTTAATAGTGTTGGTAACTTCTTATATTCTCTTCTAAAATTCTTGAAAACTTACCCATACTATCAGTTGTACAAGAACGAGTATTTTGGTAGTTTCAGAAATGGAACTGAAAGGGAAGACTTACATCTAGGACACTGAAGGCAGTCCATCAGCTCTTTTTCAGGAGCCAGAAGCTGGATAACTGCTATCTTAAGCATGCCTGCAGATGGGCCATGTCATCTCTCAAATTAAAGCACTTCCCTAGAACTGAAAGCTGGGGGCTGTCAGAAACTCATAGCTTCCGTGGGAGGACAGATCCACTATGTCAGCCAGTGGATGGCACATCTACCTGTGAAAAAACCTCTAGAGTCGAAGCAAAGATGCTGTTAGAGGACGCTGTATGTCTGGGCTAGTTTTTGAAGGCTGATCATACTTTGAAGATGATGCTTGATAAAGACTGTACTAGAGAGAAAGGAAGGGCTGTTTATTGTCCTCCTCTGTATTACATACAGATGGTATTTTTACTGAAGACTTTCTAAAACATGTCACTTTCATTAAATTTTGAGTGATCTCTATGTATCTTGATGCAAAACAGGTGACTAATCAATGAATTCAGCTTCTGAACAAAACTGAATATGAGAAAACTAAATATGACAGGAATTAAAAAGGCATATAATATCAAACTCTAAATGTACAATTTCACTGTATGTCTCTCTTTACTGTAGCAACGAGGGCACAAGGGCAGTATGAACATGTGGCCCTTTATTTGATCAAAGATAATAATCAACTAAGCCAAAAGGAAGGGAAGTAGATTTTCCTAGTTCAGCTGCTAATATAATCTTTTACGTGTTTCCAATTGTGTAACCCTTGCTCCATGCAGCATTGTAACATGCAGCCATTGTTAAGTGGGAAAAAACTGTGCAAATAACAAAGAATCCAAAATGTAGAGAAATGGTGTTTGGTACCACAAGTTATGCAATGGGCACTATATTTTGCCTCTCTCTATTTCAGATCCCAGGCCCATTTTTCTCCTGTTTTGCCTGCTCATGCCTCTGTTGGCAGGCTCGGGTCCTGGTGAGAAGTGAATCTGCTGAGTCTTGTAATTGCTGCAAATGTCTGGTAACCATGGAAGCAGCAGAGTTTGTGGTAGGATCTCCTGCTTTCCTGGTGTCTCACCATCCCAGTAATGTTGATTACTTGAGGTCTCTTCATTAGCAATGATGCAGCATCTCTCTAGAGGCTACAGATACCTACAGTCCTTCTATTAAGGATATCATTCTTGTCTTAGAATGTGAAAGGCGCATCTCTCTTCCATCAGAGAGGTTTCAGCTAATGCCTACTTAGACCTGCATTAATCCTGGTTTACACCATTTCTGACCTAGTCCTAGCCTTTTATTCCCACTTAGCCCTAGTTTTTTATTCCAACTCTTAGCTGAAGCTAATGACTATGTCAGTGACTCTTACTGATTTCAATAATAAGCACAGATTCTTGCAGGTCTTAAATCCATAATAAACTCCAATTCGTTGCTTCATGTTGACCTGAACCCCAACCATGACTAAATTCCCCAATGCCAGCCTCAGAATTATGATTGACAATATGGTCTACATCACCTAAAACCTCAAATTAGTCTCACTCATTTCTTCTAGACCTGGCTTTAGCCTAAATGGCTCATTTCAAATCAACTTTAAGTCTACTCTTAAGACTTCCTTCCTCCACCTTGAAGGAATCGTAACTAGATCACCTGGTCTGGCAGTAGGTTTCATATAAGATGAAAACCCCCACTAAATGCAGTAACAGCCCACTTTCACCAGTTCCTGCATAAGTAAAACTTAATTTTAATTCTGACTATAATATTAATCTATATTGGTCTCCCTACATTCTGTTTTATCTAGAACTAAGCATAGTTTGTGGGTCCCTCTAAGCAGCAGCATTAAGCCGAGCTTGATGGCCACTTCTAAATCCAATATTGACTCACAGTCTCAGCTTCATGTTGACCCAACCTCTGAAGTTAACCCTAATGACAAAGCTAACTCAGATTTAAGCTCCACCCTGAGTGCATCATGAAGAAGAAAGCAGCAAACTTTCCTGAATGAACTATGTTATGTTAAATATACCATGCAGGCCCTGCTGGCAAGAGCCGTAAGCCAAGCTCAGGCACTATGCAGGCTCATCCAACATACTAGCCTGAATCCAAGCCCGTAAACCAATTTTTTATTCCCAAACCCTACAGACAGAGTTCATCATAAAAACTAGACCTGTCACCTGTCTCAGATAGGCAATTTAGTACAGCTTTACAGGCACTTACTTGCAACAGCCATAAGGCATGTACTAACCAGCCCACTCTGCCCAGACTCTGTTCTCAAGGCTAATATCAAATTTAATCCAATATCTAAACGTAGTTTAGTGGTTCCAATCAAACTGTAGCCCAAAACTATTCATACAAAAGGCTGTTACTTACAGCCTGGGACATATCAGCCCTAAAACTAACTCTAATCTCTTTTCCCCATTATCAAAACCAGGTAAGGTCTCCTGCAATACCTAGATCTGATCACCAGCAAGCAGCCTCAACAATTTTAGGTTCAGCTTGATGGCCCCTTTTATTTTAGCACAGTACTATTGGCTGCTGTGGGACTCCCAGCCTGTAGTACCACGTCTTTTTCCAGAGGTATCACCAGTGGCCTGTATTGTTACTCTCTGGCTTTCTACAGAAATACAGATTGTATTTCTTTGCCTGATCTATGATTCCGTTCCTAACAGATTTAGTTTCTTTATTGTCAAATATCCACTTTTGCAAGAGTGACAACATCTCTACAGTTTTCCTCTAAGTGCTCTAAGGTTTTTTGGTCATTGTTTCTGCTCTGGACCACTTGAACCATAAGCCTAAAGTCCTCTCAGTTCTGATCCCACGCTGAGGGAAACAGCTCGGCGCTCTGTCGTATAAGGTGTAGGTTCTCATTCGGCCTGTCTGCAATGAGGCTGTGATCTTCTAATAGTCTGCCTTAAATATAAGGTTCTGCTAAATGGGTTATCTCTACCCACTGCGCTGCGGGCTCCTTTCCTTTCTGTGACCACTGACCACTCCTGTGCTAGACCGAGACAGTTGTCAGAATATTGATGCGACCCGTAAGATGCATTTGGCATGTAGGGCGACAATATGATACTCAGGTTTAATTTCCCTGTGTTTTCACTACACATTTAAAGGTAAAGGCAATCTTTCTTTGCTATTTTGAGTTTGGAGCAAAATTCCCATAGTCTTAATTGCCTTCAGAGTTGAAGAACTGCACTTGTCTTCCAGCACGAACAGTTTCCCTGTTGCTTGCTAGGCACAGGACAATGGCACACAAGACAATCAGTTCTTCTCCAATATAGCTTCATCTTGATTGATGTAATTTGTTTTAGAATCAGTGTTACTTTAGAAGCTGAAGCAGATTTGACCTGTTCATCCAACTCGTGCCTCTTCTAGCAGCAGTTCAAATTCATTGATATTAGCAAATAGATCAAAAGAATTTCATTTTTCATCTTTCCTTCTCAGAAAAAAAACCCAACAAACCACCCACAACAAAAAAAGCTTTTTTGTTTTTCCTTTAGGCAATATTCATTTGACACTGATTGTACTCACTATCTACAATTTTTAATCACAGATTTTCTGGCGTGTATGTATTAAAACCAACATATTAATGCATCCTCAAAAATGCAACTGCACTGAGTAATAAAAAACCACCAAATGGTATCTCCCTTGATTCTTCATATTATTTACTGCAATGCTACCAAAGGTAAAAATCTTCCCATGGGGTATCCACAAAAGCTATGAATGATTTCATTTCCCACAGACAAAACTTACTGAACTTATCAAACCACATATTTGACGGAACTAATAGGTCATAAAATGGAAATTTTTCATTTGGTTTTGCTAGTTACAATTATGGATTTGTTTTGTTGTGCAACATTATGAGAGATTCCTCTTAACTGGCTATTTGAATATTAGAATATTTTTTATTACTCCTTGCTGTTGATAACGAACTGCAATTTACAACAGTGTGATACTTCACGCTACTCTGCGTTTTGCAGTCATCACGAGAATCTGCACATTTAATGATATAATATTGTTTCTTATCTCAGATAAAGTGCAGATAAAGCAATTTACACCAAAAAAACACCCCACAATGCAAAATGGTTCACATGAAAAAAAGAAAATGACTGGAAATGATGCATCTAAATCACATGTAAGTCACTATGTGCCACGAACTGTGCTTTTTATGCAGGATCTGATGGACCAACACCCTGCCTGCCAGTGGCTGCCTACTTCCTCTAAATTCTACATATTGCTCTTAACGTAAATTCAACAATCTGGACGTTTCCAGCTTAAAGTAATTATTTATGCTATGCCATTTGTCAGCAGAGGGAGCCAAGCATTTCAGTATCTTTGTACTCCCCCGTCTTCTCTCACTTGGCATGGGAGGGATCTATCTCTTCACTGACTGTAGAGGTGACCTGCTTAGATAGGGAACCTGACTTTTATAGGACTAATTCTAGGAGAAAATAGATATTCTGTTCTGAATAACCATGAAGAAAGAACACTTTTGCAGTGCTTACTTCACTTGATGTAAAGCATTGCTCCAGAAATTCTTGTTTGAGCAGCCAGTATTACCACTACATGTAATCAGGAACTTTTGTTGAAACCAAAACTTTCATGCATCATTATGGCACTTTCAGTTGCAACATAAGACTTCACTCTGAATTAGGAAGCAATTGAGCTGGAGTCTTACACATCTTAATTACTGAACTATGGCATTTTATTTCTGCATATCAGGGATTATTCATGAGCTAGCCCAGCCAATGCTCCTTATTACTTTTCTGCTGCAGTAAGACTTCTCATGGTAGAAAACACTAAAGGAAGTTATACAGGATTAGAAATAAAAACTTCGTCAAGGTATCATCTATTTTCTTCCACCAAAAATACCCTACCATCTAATTCCACTATATCCAATGGACTGAATGGGAATTGACATTAAAGAGATTCAAACAATTCAGAAGTCTGGATTAAAATCTTAATCTGAATCTGATGGTGGGACAATCTTATTGCTGAGGGATTTGGGTCTCTTCAGTCTGGAAAAAAGACGTCTGAGGGGTGACCTTATCAACGCTTATAAATACTTAAAGGGTGGGTGTCAGGACGATGGGGCGAGGCTCTTTTCAGTGGTGCCCAGGGACAGGACAAGAGGCAATGGGCACAAACTGGAACATAGGAAGTTCCACCTAAACATGAGGAGGAACTTCTTTACCCTGAGGGTGGCAGAGCACTGGCACAGGCTGCCCAGAGAGGTGGTGGAGTCTCCATCTCTGGAGACATTCAAAACCCACCTGGACGTGTTCCTGTGTAACCTGCTCTAGGTGACCCTGCGCTGGCAGGGGGGTTGGACTAGATGATCTCCAGAGGTCCCTTCCAACCCTATGATTCTATGATTCTATGATTCTATGATTATAACATAACTTCTTTCATGAATGTGTAGCAAGAAGGTTGTTTTGTAAGTGTGTTCTTTTCTCTGTCCTCTTTAATACCATAAGTAAATACTCTTCACCTGGTTTCTCCAGAAACATACATAAATGCATGTTGGTACACTGAATATCATGGTACTTGTAAAATATTTTTTTATTATATCTGATCCAGAGGTTGCAATATGTTTCATCATCTTTATGGCTTTTGGTCTCAGTTTACACAGTTTCCCTAAACCCATACATGTTGATAGACATCTTTTTTGTGGACTTCCACCAGTAGAAATTTTGGGCTCATACCACAAGTAATTTTGAAATCCCATGACATTCTGTGTCACAGTTTCATTTGTTTCAGTTATCAGCTACAGTAGCAGGCTACTGCAATTATTTAGCTTATGATAATTGCGTGTTTTGTTTATTTTAAGATAAAGTGGTTTATTTTAAAAGAAAAAAAAAATCCCCACAATATGTTTTATTTATTTCCTGAGGACTGTCACTTACACAAGTAGGCACTAAACACTTGAAATTGAATTTCCAGAGCACAACAGTAAAAAACTTAAGAATTTGGCTTAGTTTCATTTAAAATAGTAAAAATTGACCTTGTAAACATTTCCATAGGAGGTAGGATACATACATTTGACAGTTTGTCAAATAAGAGAAAGTAAACAGTTACTCTGTGGTCCTAATAAATAATGAGCAACACAGGCATTAAATAAACATTTTTATATAAAAAGATATAAGGGAAAGACTAAAATAGCATTTTTAATAAATTAGGAATAGATGTAATCATTTCTTTACAACAGTCTTGCTTGCAAGAATCACTGCCTCTTTCTGCTCACCCTGAATTTCTGACTGAGAAGCTCTAATGATAAGAACAATCCTGAGTGATTCACAAGCAGGACCCAATCTGAATATAGCTATTTTTTTTGTGTGGAGGGCTGCTAATATCTCTAAAATGGCTCCTTTAACACCTATATATAATACTTTTCTATTCCACCAACTTGAAGGGGATTTTCGTCACAGCCTTAATGTCTGGATTTGAAAAGTAAGCTTAAGGCACTGACATGTCTCTCCCAGTTCAGGTTCCTCCAGCAGCTGTTCCCATGAAGACAGTGTTGATTGGTGGCAAAGATGACACCATATCTCTGCTTGGTGGGCCATGGGACTCCAGATTTTCCTGAGAAGAGAACTGACCAGATGTTCCATACATACACTGGGAAGAAGATGCAGTTTGCATGTTTGAAGCTGTGGGAAAAAAAGGTTACCATCATTGCAAGTTTTCTATCTATTGAATTTAACAAAAAACACAGTCTAATTTCATCTGACGGAAACTCTTGTCTACCAGGCACACCATGTGAAGGATACTTCTATACTTCACTCAATTTACCTATACTTCTATAACTTTTCTCCAGTGGCTCCTCATGCCATCAGGGAATCGGTCAAAAACCCATGTATAAATGAACTCTGCTAAAAATCCAGCTATGGGCATGAAGTTTACAGCTTGAATATGAGCCACCTTCTCTGAAAATTGTGCAAAGCTATTTATGTGCGCTATACTCATCTTTCCATATCTTGCACCATTCATGTCCATATTCAGTGGTGGTACCGCTGCCACCACCTGGCACATATCAACATAGAATACAGAAGATAATTGATGGGCACAGTCCCTGCGTGGTGCTGCTGGGGTTTTTTTCACCCTCTTTAGCATCCTTTAAAGAACCGAGCACTGAATTCTTGCAGAGCCTTAGTGAGGCAAGTAATGTCTAATCTTCTGTGCAAGGTTAACCGGTAATAGCAGGAAGAGGTAATCTTGTGGAGAAACCAACGGTTCACAAATTTATATCTTCCATGCAACCCTTTTTGGAATGTGAGGCCAAACTCAGCTGCCATTTGATTAATGCATATATCAAAAAAACCCCTTTGAGGTTAGGTAATTTCACTTAAAATTCACTGTCTGTGGGAGCTTTGCCTAATACATGCAGTTGTCAAAGCATAGGACAGGAAGGGACTATGTCACAGGAAGTATATATCTAGACATCCCTGACCCAGGGTTCATTTGATCTGTTTGACAGTGAGGATCCTTAAGAGCCCTTAGAAGAGCCCAGTCCACTATTAGCTCACTTAATAGTTAGAAAGTGTTTCCTAATACAGAGTTTTCTGCAATTCAGGCCAGTCATTCTACTCCTCATGGGCACAATGGACCGTAGTCCTCCTTATGGGAGTTATTAAACCCACTGTCCTTAAATTTTAAGGAAAACACATCTTATGATACATCCTAGGTACTGATTTAGTTTATCCCTATATTGCATCTCATATGCTATATATGGCAGCTGCAGATTAATACTCAGCACTTGTTAGGAAGCTAAAAAGTTCATAGCTCTTCCTCAATCACTGGCTATACTTACGCATAGGAGTCCGACAGACAATTGAAGGTGAAGACTCTGTGTAGTATGAGCCTGTTTGTTTTCTTCCGGTGTCATCCAAGATATTCAGTGGATCATGTATATCATTGTATGATGGCAATGATCGAATGCTGCTTACACTGCTGATTACCGAAACATGTTGATCCACCATTGTTCCAAGTCTGTGAGAATCTGGATAATTTATATTGTTTCCATAATATCCTATTGACAGGAGATTAGAAAAAAGCAGAGTGAAACTACTGTTGAAGTTAAAGGGTAGAGTAGGACCCTGTGACAACCTGGGACAAAAGGTAGGTGTTACTGTCTGAGTCCCTTGAGAATAAGATTATTTATATACAGCCTAGTAATATTTGTAACACATTCAGCGACTGACGCAAAAGAGGGGTGGTAAAAAGAGAGCAAAAAATCCTAAGAGTTCAGTCATGCCTTCAGTTCAGAATCGCCTTTCCATTCTAAGTTCAGAATCAACCAGTAGCCTGCAACCAGTGTCTACAAGAGACACCATGGGGACTCCTATCCACAGTTCAGTGCTCCCTTCTGAAGCTCACAATCAAGGAAAGTATATGTTGAAAGAAAATCTGCATGATAATACTTATTTTCTGCATATACAAATCCATACAAAAGAAACATTTCCACTGTGTCTTTCCTCCAGAAGAGGGAGGTGGTTTTGCCGGCTATATCTCTGAAGCAGATTGAGGCAATAACTTTACGTATGAAAAATATTAGGGCCAAAGTCTCAAACTAATGCTAACGCACATTTTTATGCTTCCTTTCACCACCCTGACCCTGTGACTAGAATGGCCCATTATGCTGATCCCAGAGTATTTTATGCCTGCTCTATTTCATAGCAGATATTTTGAGCGCTTTTCAAGAGATTGTTAAATCACAGTGTTATCCTGGTTTTGCTTCCTTTGTGCAAGACGTGGTGATGGTGCCAAAGGAAGATTAGCATAGGTGCATCAGATGCATTTGAGGTCAGCTGAGGATTCACCAGAGGAAAATAAATCCTTAAGTAGCTTGTTAAGCTGCTTTACAATCTCTATGTGTCATCAGAGAAGTGGAAAACAGGAAGGTATAAATAAAAGCTGAAAAACGTCTTCCATAGAAAAAAGCAGAGAGGTGTTTTAATCCATCAAGGACAGAGAAACAGAAGAAAAGAACAACAGAAAAAGAAAATATATATTAATACCGTTGGAAGCATTAGCGGGATATGCTGCTCCTGGGCACGTAGACACTGAGTTGCTCAAGAAATTGAAACTCCCAGTATTCAGAAACTGCATATTGTGTGTGTCCTGAGACATGGATGAGGAACCATAGCTGGAAGGGGATCTGGCATTGTATGGAGACACAGCACAACTGTTGCTGAAGTAGTCTCTGGAGAACTGCTGTTCACTCAAGGCATTGAATCGGCTGTGCTCTGCTCTGTGGTGGTAAACTCCTGAAGAGGAATGGGCCTGAGTTCTGAACATAGCCTGGTAATTGGAATTGTTTCCATAGTAATTCTGATTAGTTTGTGACAAAGTCTGATAAAGAGGTTCTGAGTAGGAAGAGCACTGTGAATGTGTGGATAACACTTGACCTACACTTGGAGGTCTCACAGCCATTGGCCCCTGGTTGATAACACTTCCTCGGCTGACCATGGCTGGTGAAATGGGTGGAGTCATCAGGGGACCAGTGCTTTGAGACAGCTCCATCTGATCTGGAATAAATAAGCATTAGCCGTCATTAGCGTTCATATGCTGAATAGAGCATATCTGTTAAGACACTAATTCTCTAGTGAAGTGTACATTACCATTTGAAACTTTAACAAAGGATATGCATTGGCTTCCACCTATACAACACACCCTTTAATCAATGGCTTCAGGCTATAAAGCTTCCCGTTTTCATTCTCCAGCCTGGAGACTGCACATTCAGTGGGAAATTCCAGCAGTTACAAGGCTCGTGTGCTCCAGGGGTTACTGTTCATTCTCTCCTCACAAGAACCTCACCAAGCCAACAGGTATAGGATAGTTTTACCATTGTTCCAAGAGGTTCTATTACTGGCAGGGCTCCACAACTGCCGCCTTCTGTAAATCAGCACAGAGGATGAGCTCATGAAATGTTATTTACTAGAGGTCTTTATAAATGCATATGGTCATTGCTCCTCCTACAGCATCGTGTTACTGTGGACTGAAAGATGAACAAGCAAGTAAGAGAAGGAGAAACTAGAACTGATACATACCTGTCATCTGCATATTCTCACTGTCTCCTGTGACGAAGGGGTTCAGACCAGAAGATACACTGCTGGGCTGGCTAGCTGACAAGGACACGTAGGTTTGCTCTGCTAGACACTCATTTTTGACTGAAGTGTCACCAGGCAGAGGAGCAGCTTTGTTACGATTTGCTAGGAAGCAAGAGCTTGGTGATGCAGTAAAGGTGGCTTTGCTTGCATCTGGAAGAGTAAGTGAAAACTCTTGGTGGCTGTTACATATGCTCATTGCACATAAATTCACCACTAGTATATTGATAGCATATAAGCTGCTCGTATCTTTGGCTGATTATTTTAAAACCCAGTGAAGCCTCCATATTTTGCATGTAGTCAATGAATACAAACATTGTTCTAGTCTTGATCTTTCCAGTGGAACTGTTTGTATCGTATTCCCTGACCTGATCTACGTTCCAGAGTTCAGCTCCTTACTGAAGCCATCATAGTGAAGGTATGAATCAGATTTATTCCCTTGAAGTAAATGTCAGCAATCAAGTCAAGTAGATGGCACTGAGTGAATCAGGCTCATGACACTTCATCCTAAAGAATTAACAATGGCAGTTTTGGAATGCTTGAACTCTATTTTCATACTGATAACTAGAGAAAAGCATTTGTTACGCTCAGCAGATCTTCAGTTTTCTGCAGACTATTGATAAAGTCAGTGGAATTTTTGCTGTTCTTCAGTGGAAAACATGACTTTACCTTATGGTTTCAAGTACTTCACCTAAGTATCCAAGGATAAGACAGCTGCTAGGTAGGACATTTTTTTTTTTCCTGAAGGCTGAATTAAAAGAAAAAGTGCAGCATCTACTGCCAGAAAAATTCTATGCAAGTTTCTTGCAGCAAAGTGCAGTTTTAGAGCAACAACAACCAAAAAGTTAAAGATAATTGCTGGTGCTAATATTAATAAAAAATAATTCAGCAGAACCCAGTCGAGTTCCCCTGGATATTTAGGGATTAACTTGGACCATAATTTGATCCAAATCAATCTTCATTCATTTTATAGCAAAGGACTCGGAGCATATGACTTCACACTGTCTAACCTTGAAGAAGCCTGGTAGATGGAAAATGTTAAGGATACTGTTTTAAATTCACTTTGTTTCTCTTCCACATAGTAATACTTCAGCCAGATACTAAATAGGGCTCCAAACTTGTGTTCCAACCTTGCAGGGACATTTGCATTTTGGTAACATTTAATACATTCCTAGTTCAAGGTGTAATTATGTATTTAAGCTTTGGCAGAAAAACTGGATTAGGAATCCCTAGCATCCCTTTCTGCTACTTACGCCTCTTTTCATATGTCAGCTTGTGGCCCTTCAGATGTACCTGCAAGTGTTTGTTGCATCCAAGATCATTTCACTGATCCAGCATATTCACATTCCCACAAAATGTTATAACGTGAATTACGGTAGGAAGGTGGGAATGAATTGCTAAGTGAATGGTCGCAAACTTTTCAGGTGAATTTGACAATGTTGCATATAACTACATCTTCAGGAGAAGACCGTGAACCTGCTTCTGTTTAAAGTTAAACAAATATGTCAATTTCTAAAAAGACAGGAGCACATTCAAAAGAACCAAGCTCTAGTTACCTAAATTCTTCATGTATTTGTCCAGTAGATTCTGGAGTTCTTGTTCTTTGTCATTGTTGAACTGTGTCTCCATGGCGAGCAGGATGTACTCATCTAGTAGCATGCGGATCAAATGAAAAGAACCTTTTGGAGGAGAAAGAGAGAGAGTAGCTGAGTTATCTGTGTGACCATCTCTCACCACTCTACAAGAAGCGAGTGAAACAAACAAATAATTGTGGACTTTAAATGACCTGGCAAGACCAACAAGGAATAGTGCCTAACTTCTAGCTCTAATCTCTCTTTGCACTGGCCCACCTAGCTCAATTGTTTACTGTCCTGTAGGCTATTTGACCACTAATTACATCAAAGAAAAATACTGATGAAAGTGAGACATGCTTTATACTTGAAGAGGGCACACAGTGGAGCTAGATAAGGCCGAAGTCTGCTAGAATGCCTCTGCTCTATTTCTGTTTGCCTTGTGCTAAATAACCAGACAATAACTGGTGAAGTCTTTGACCTTATTTCAAGGATATATCACATTAAAAACACGTATCTCCTTACCGCCATTTCAAATACCTTCTGAATTTTAGATAATAATGTACCTACAACTAAATTTAGGAAATTATGTGCTAGATATAAAGTGAGTTTCACTTGCTCTACCATCTTCTATTTTATAAAAGGTTCTGTCCAAGAATCCCCCAAAATGTAAACATTTCTAAAGATGGACATGTGAACCTTAATTTTTAAAAGCCACAAACACCATTGAATTGACTGTCTGCTGACCCCAGAATTAAATGAGTGGTGGTCTGCCAAATTCATTTTGCTTTTATGAGAACATACCGTGCACAAGAACTTCTATACAACGGTGATTTTTTACGAAACTGATCCACATGTAAAACTAATAATTTAAATCTCTGTCTCCTATACTGAGATATGCAGTTACATTTCCATTGCCATATCAAACCAAACAGAGCTTCTAGCTCTTAAATGGCAAAGCAGTATCAAACAGCTATTCAAAAGAAAAATACCTTTTTAAAATGAACATGTGACACAGGTCACCAGCAAAATATTGCTAGCATTTACTGTGAAATCTTAGTTTGAATAACCCATTACACAGTTTGTGGCTTTGATCAAAGAATCTTAAGACTAGGACAGGTTTCTCTGCTCAGGAAACGGTGGAAAGCTGGTAAATCCTGGCATGTATGTACAAAATATGAGTGTTTTTACAAAGCCCGGGTACCAAAACTTGATGCGTTGTTTAGAGTTAGGTTATGCATCACTCGAGCACCAAAAAAGCTCCATTTGAGAAGGAAGTCCTGAGCTCTCTTCTTTAATGACCTCCCATTTTGCTTGCTTGCCTGAAAGAGAATAGTAAAATACTGTTAAGTATACTAACTAACTTGCTTTCTGTACACAGGAGAGAATAAAGGAGAACTGATTATGCTTGAGAGTTCAAGGAGTGCTTGACTCAGGCTGATGTGGCAGCGTGGATCAAGCTGCCTGATTCAAACTGTCTTCACAATGTGTGTCCTCAAGTGATAGAGAAGAGCAGCAGCATTCACTCTTTTAGTGCAACCAGAGCAGAGCTCTGACAATGTTAGATGAAGCAAACAGCTTACAGCTTGGGCTCTGCTGTGTCCTGAAGGTATATAAATTACGTCATATTCTAGTATTAAAAGTGCCAAATTGTTCTGTAAATATACAGGTGTACAGGGCAGAAAGAAAGAAAAAAACCCCACCCTCCAGCACTATGTTATTCCACATAAGCAGGGAACAGAAACTAGTCTTTGTACCTTAATGTATTCTGTATAACATTGGCCAGACTTCTTATTACAAAATGGTATGTTTACTATCGTAACACTGATGCTTTCAATGCTGCTCATTTCATACTGTTGCTTTGCTCTGGCAGTGATTTGTTCGTGTGGTAACGCATGCCCTGTTGCTTTCTCAAACAGCAAGCAGAATGAAGCTGTTTTGTGAGTTTGACAGTAACCACACTTCAGCATGAACAGAAGGCAGATAGCAATGGAAGGATTACATGTTCTGTAAATTATTTGCTTCTGCTGAGTTGACCTAGCCTCATATCAGGACTTGCTGGTATTTCTTACCCTTAACTACAGGAAAACAATGCTAGGAACCATACTTCTTAACTTTAACAATACAGATGCTGAATGGGAGAGTGCTTCACCTTTTCTGCCTGGGTTGTTTATCAGGAATTGTCTTCTGAAATTGTGGAATCAATTTTAGACCACAATCATTCGGTTCTAAAATAAGTTGTGATTGCTCAGCTTCAGTGGGAGTTTTGTGTCTGGGTAAGTGTGTATGAGGACTTGCTTTGGCTCTGCTGCCCAGAATCATCCAAAGCTCCTCACTGTACTGCTCACATATGACAGCAAATGTTAGGAAACTCAGAGTGCTCTAAAAAGAAGGAAATTATCGCTGTCTCCATTGAAGTTTGGGAAAACAGGTGAAGAAAGCAAAAGTGACATGCCTATGGTTATTCTGTAAGTGTCAGAGTCACTTTCTGCAAGCCAGTCAAAGCTAACTGCACCGTCTCCTCCTTTTGCATCCGTTCATATCAAGATGCTCCCTAAAACGATGGATAAGATACTGCATTTCCAGATAGAACAAGACCTGATGAGAAGACCTGTGTTCAGCTACTAGCAAGCAATGTGTAACATTTTATTCTGCTAGTTTATGTTCATTAGAGTCAAAAATTGGGTAAATTTCTCTTACTTGAGCTACAACTCAGAACTCAATTATTTCGTTCCGAGTTACAGTGTAATCATTCCTAAATCGTATAGTGTAATCATAAAATACTTGTAATTATAAAGTATCTTGTAAATCAGAGAGGGGAAGAAAAACATCAAAACTATCAATTTACTGCATAAAACACCTTATAAAGCTACAAAATTGTATCTTCCCTCCTGGTGTGTAGAAATCCTTCTACAGGTTAGCTACTTCTGAATCTGCTACATTAACTTACACCACCTACAGTACCATCCAAATACCATGAAAGAAAGAATTTCTTCTCTAAGGAACAGCTTTTGCTCACATTACTGAGAAATACTACTGTGATTCTGCATGCACAGATAAGGTGGATAGGTTTCTTTCATGTACAGTTTATGATAGTGCTGACTTTAATGTTTTAGTTAAGATACTTCTTAGTTTGTAACACACGTAAGACTGTTCAACAGCACTCAACATGATTAATTAGAACTAACGGCATTGGAATCTTTCACACCAAATGAAGGACTCCCCTGTCACAGTAAGGAGATGGAGCAGAGATGAGAATCCCACGTGCAAAACCAATAGGACTGCATAAGTAAGGGACTGTGTAAGGACTAAGGGGAGTAGGATTTGGTCTTGAGTCAGGCAGAACATTTGAAAGGTACCTTGATAACCCTTTGCTCAACCACAGTATCCAACCATTCAATAAATGATTCCACAGTGGCATTCTTCTTTAGAAGGTCCTTCAGTTCTTGGAACACTGTAATAGAGTCATCTACCATGTAAAAAGGAGAACATATCATTGCACGCTATTCTGAATGTGAGAAAAAGCCACTCACCAGCCATATGACAATATTGTAGCATGGAAAGGAAAAGCAAAGAATTAGAGCAGTGAAGAAATAAGCAATTCCCCAGCAAAGCAAACAGACACGCATCCATCACACATATGTATTTTAATTACTTAAGCATTACAATGATACAGGTTGTAAGAAAATGAAGTTTTACAAGAAAATAAAAGCAAAAAAATTTCTGGTATTTTCCATTCCTTTTAAGATTCAGGCTTGAAAGTCTTTATATTACTAAATTTAGTAATAAAGTTGTATCTATAATGTGGCAGATCTGTATACTGTCTTAGGTCTCCCATGTATTTTATAATTTTCTCACAATATAAAGCAAAGCTAACTTCCACAATTCCCATTTTCAAAAAAAGCACCTGAATGATCAGTTATTTCTCTTCCCCTTTTCTTTTTTTAACCAGTGTGAAAGAAGACAAAGAACAAAATAGAAAACAATTACACAAAAAGTAGGAAATGGGCAACTCAAATGAAAATGTGAATAGGATCGTGAACCATTAAAGAGAACGAACTTTCATGATCAAAGTAACAATATTTAAAGGACAACACATTGCTATTGCGCTCCTTTCAGCTTTCCAAACTCTGATCAACATGGTTCCTATGACAAAAACTATCATTTTAATAGAGAAAATGGCTGTATCATTTTTTCAACAACAGGTATGTATATGAAAATTAACACCCACAAAATTTGTACTTTACTCCACTCCATTCTGTGTATGAAAATAGCTATTGCACTTTATAGAAAATTATGTATTTTTTCAAAAATCAACCTTCAGCAAAAAAAAAATCTATTCATACAAAAAAAACCCCTAGCTTAAATATCCATTAAGTTAAGCCATAATGATACTAGAATTTTTGAGACATCTTTCAAGAACTGATCAGTGCTAATGTCTGTGCTAATATCCCCATATGATTAGGACAAAATTTCAAAAGAGATTTCATTACACCTAGCAACTGACATGTAAATGATTTTTTCAGCAACCATGTAAAGTCGTCTAGCTGGGATGACTTCCCAGTGCAAGCTTCTGTTCTTGTAGGACATGCTAGGGCAACCAATTCATTTTCTTAAGCTACTGAAGTTAACACTGAGCTAGGTTAGAGAATGCAGTGTCTACGTGTGCCTTTTCTCAGTCCATCTCCAAGTAAACTAGTGTGGCATGGAATGAGAGAGTGAATTACTTCTTTTAATGGTACGAATATATCACCATGGACTTACATTCACTGTAGACCTCCCCATCAGAGTCTGTGGTCCCTGAGACTGCAAGGAGTGCCTGGGAGCCAATACTATTCAAATCGACTTTTTCAATATCTGACACCATGGAATTCACCACGTGCTGATCAAAAAGGGCTGGCCGAGCAATCTGTAAGAGAAGGCAAGGTAAGACGCTGAGACCTGCCGTGGTTTAATCCCATCCGGCAACTAGGCACCACACAGCTGCTCATTCACTCACCACCATCCCATGGAATGGGGGAGAGAATCAGAAGTGTGAAAGTAAAAAAACTTGTCAGTTGAGATAAAAACAGTTTAATAACTTTTTAAAAATATTATTATTATTATTATTATTGTTGTTGTTGTTATTGTTATAAAGAAAAGGGAAAAAAAAACAGAGAGAAAAATACAACCCAAGAAAGACAAGTGATGCAAATGAAAAAAATTGCTCACCACCAACCACCCGATGCCCAGCCAGTCTCCAATCACTGTCCTCCCCACCAAACCACCCCCTAGTTTTATTGATGAGCATGACATCACATGGTGTGGAATATCCCTTTGGTCAGTCGGGGTCAGCTGTCTCAGCTGTGTCCCCCACCACCTTTTTGTGCATCCCCAGCCTACTCACTGGCGAGGCAGTGTGAGAAGCAGAAAAGGCCTTGACTCTGCGTAAGCACTGCTCAGCAATAACTAAAACCATCCCTGTGTTATCAACACAGTTTCTAGTGCAAATCCAAAACACGTCCCCATACTAGTTACTATGAAGAAGATTATCCCAGCCAAAACCAGCACAGACCCACACCTGGGGATCACCTGAATAATTCCTCAGAGAAGAAACATAGTCTGTTTAATTTTCTTATCATGGCTGGGTTTTTCATAGATCAGACAAGATAATATTTCCCTTCCATTAGCCTTCTAATGCTCTTATGTGATCACCTTCATGATGTCACCCACTTTCATCTTAATACTTATGAAAGGGAAAACTAAGTCAAGATGAATATATGGTGCATCTACAGTTATCCATGAGGACTACCACCTCAAAGCCCAAGCTGTTAGCACTTAAGTTCCATGAAAGGCATCGTATCTTTCTGTGTAAAGTACCAAATCATCACATGGAGGTGCTTCCTGATTGCAGATATCTATATCCTGCCAACACAGCCCTGGGGCCCTCAGCTACCTGTTACTCACATGTTTTCTTTTCAGTCAAAACCCAATAAAGGTCATCATGGGCAGAGAACCTTTGCTAGGCAACAAGGGTCATCTGACATTTTCCAATTTGGAACTAAAACAAATGTCCATATATTCCACTTCATCATTTGATTGCCAAAAGTTCCCATAATAGTAGTTCATTATAACCATGGCCCTTTCTCTCTTTTCTACTACAAAAGTTTGAAGTTTCAGTCAGATCTACTTATGGCTGCTTCCTTCTTGCATGGTTAAAACTACAAAATGTAAGTCTTCCGTGGTTGAAGTTGAACCTTGAAAAAATAATGCATTATATCTCATAGCCAGCAAGGTGCACTGAATGTAATTGACAATTTTTTAGATGTTGCCTTGGTTTAATCCCAACCAGCAGCTAGAACCACACAATTGCTTGTCACAACCCTTGCCTTTTCCCCCACCCTCAAGAATGGTGTGGAGAAGAGGGAAAAAAAGGATAAGGAGAAAAAAAAAATCTTGTCGGTTAAGATAAAGACAGTTTAATGAAAACAATAACAGAAAAGGAAAAATAACAACAATAATAACAATAATGATAATAATGACACAGGTCACTCTCATCGCCCAGTGAATTGGCACCACCCAGAGCAGTGATTGCGGACTACCACCCCCTGACTAATTCTCATTTATATACTGACCATGATGTCTATGGTATGGAATATTCCATTGGCCATTCCATCGTTCTGTGTATGCTTCTATGGCAAGATGAAAAAAATCCTTGAATAGTGTAAACATCACTTAGCAACAACTAAAAACAATAGGTATTATTGACACTCCTTTCACAGGAATCACTAGAAAGAAAATTAACTCTTTCCTAGCTGCAACCAGGACAAATGTATAGTCTTATTCTGTTTACCTGTGCTAGGTGTAGGAACGACGTCTGTCGTTTCAGCGAGGAAACAAATCTTCGTGCAATAGGCAGTTTCTTATCAGTCAGGTTTTCTGGTAGATTTTCCAAAGAGGAAGCAACCCACTGTTCCCAGTTTTTTGCAAAATTTCTTATATCTGCCAGTAAACTATAGGAAAAATAAATTGTTTTAGAGAAACATCAATAAAAATTGTCTTGCATTATTTTAAATAATTTGGTTTCAATCTATGATGAACAGACTCCTGGACATATCTGTGAATTAATCCTCAGGTGTCACCAAAAGGAAACAGGAAATGACCAATCATCAAAAGGCTAAAATTGACTATATATTGATCTGTTTCTCATCTGAGAAAAGTTGTAAGCCATCTGCCAATTTAAATGGGTTGAAAAACATTAGCTTTATGAATAAACTGTAAGAAATCCAAGAATCATTAGATATATATGAAGCTAAAGGCCTTAGTCATATACGAAGCTAAAGGCCTTAGTCAGATGCAAAACCCCAAACAAGATGCCCTTCAAGGGAAAAGAAAGATAAGAAGTTTCAGAGATAACTTATAATAATCTTCTTATTAATGTCTTGTTCAGAAAATGCTTCGATGTTATGATGATGCATAGGATACAACCCCAAAAAGTATTCTGAAAAAAAGATAACAATTATTTCTGCTTAAGCACCACGAGTACATTTGATTCTTTTTTGATATTCTAGGGCTTTAATGTAGAAGAAACCTATTTCAAAATAACCAGCAAGCCAGTAGAAAGGGGTGTTAAAATACTGTCATATTTTATGGCTGTTCTATAGCTGTCCTTGGAGCTTACAGTATTTTGCCATACATACCCTACTGTTCTAAACATGAGCATAAATGTTGCGAGAAAATTTCTTGAGGGTATCGAATTTCTGCTATTTACCTGGAATATACCTAACAAACAGAATGTAGCATTATTATTGTCAAATACCTACCTCTCTGGCATTTCTTGCATTGTTGCAGGGATGAGTACATCTGTAAGGACCTTCAAAAGGGTAACAGAAAGTGATATCAAGCTTCCACGGGCCATTTATTCATTCATGTCTGTCTTGTCTACTTATATTGCAAAGTGATAAGGACAGGAAACTTATACAGAATAAAGCCATTCAACCTACTGTCCAGATGTTTATATACCTAGATTTCTCCCATCACTATTAGACAGGAACATATGAGATATTTATGTACCTAGATAACTCCCATTCTTAATGTATGCCAGCATGCCAGTAAAACAAGAAAGTGCTATCACTCATGTCTTACAGTAGGGAAATTAGTGGAAGAGAGATGCAGAAACACTTTGTCTTTTTCAGCATCACTGTGAGTCCCAGTAAACACATACTCAGGCACCTCCCAAATCCTCCACTGCTATTAGCCACTTGTCTCTTCTTTCTGCCATACTGGATGTGGCACTGAAGGTGTTCAGACTTCAGGACAAATCCCCTATAGCAAATTGTCACGTGGAACTGTTTTGGCAAAAAACTGTGCCATCTGGCATGCCTTCTGGGAATGTTATTGCAGCGGGCAAAGTTGTTAGCCTATATCCCAAAAAATCTGTTTCCACTACTAATGTAAGTGGTTTGATATAACAACACAATAAAATTCCTCCTTTCTGGCAGCTGCGCTGTCAAGAATATCTAACATGATTATAAGTGAGAAATAGTGGGAGACAAAGAAGAGGCATAGTAGTGAATTTATGAATTTTTCAGAAATTCTGTCTTACTCAATTTATAATTTAGTGCTCCTGTAATATTTCTTCATCTATCACATTAAATATTTATTACATATAGAGTTAAAATTGGATCTACTGGGACAGCACATTTAGAGCAGGAAAAAATTCATAAACTCAAGGTACAATATAACCTATACAAGTAAATGAGGCTTAATGGCTCATCTCCAGGGTAGTAATTATGATCTTTCACGCTAATCACCTTTACTTCATTCTGCTAACTAAAACTCCTCTTCTTACTTTACAGCTTGATTTGCTTCTAAGAAATATGTATTTTCATCTGTTCTGGATTTTTTCCCCATAATTTTGTACAGTAAAGAATGACAAATAGATGACAATAAGGCACTCAGTGTTAAACAGCCCCAAGTCCTTTGCTTTGACTGCTTGGTGTTTACTGTTAAGTCAATAGTTATTTCTTCCCATCGATATGTAGTTGCAAAATGTGTTAGAAAGAAGATGAAAATCCTTTTCTATTTATATGGCATGTCCTATCACAGGAACTTCAAGTACTTTGTAGCTATTAATTAATGTTCTGATCTGATTTTCCAAATTAAAAACTCAGCAAACTTTGGTGACATTACTTACTTTATTTTTTCCCAGTGTTCTATCGCTTAATCCTACCCTTGCAATACTCCTTAGTTTCACTTATTTTCAACTATTTGTGCGATCACACTGTGAACTAGATCAAAGAACTCATACAGCACAAAAAATCTGCAAAACAAATGTTCCTTAGGTTTTTTTTTAAACCCAAACCAGTTCAGAGTGCAGCAGTTTTACTGATACATCTAGCAGCATAGGAACAGAAATGAAGTGTAGCAGGCAGGAGAGGCGGGAATATCCGAACCCAGTATTATTCCATCTCTGTAACACGAAACCATGGCCTGACATAACCTGTGAGTAACAGATTCACATGTGGAATCACCTCGCTGATCTGCCACAGACTGTCTTTGCTGGTAGAAATTGCAATAATCTTTTAAGTAAAAACAAGTCTTCAGTTTTCATCCAGGCTTAACTTAGCCAGCCTTGTCAGTGAAGCACACAAGCATTTCTTTTAGCAACATTCAAGCAAGTAGGTCAGGATTTCACCATCAGTGTGCTGCCTGTAGGCGCGCATCAAGTGTGCACCAGAGCTGAGCCTGGTGTTCAGCTCTTACACGTGCCAGTTTTATGTTCCTGATTTCAATGGAATCCTTGCTGATTTACACAGGTAAGAGGCAGAAAACACTCATGGCATCCTGTTATTCTAATTTCAACTCTGTTTTTACACAAGCAAAAGCTGTAACGTGGTTGAGATTATCCATGTAGCTAAATGCTTAACTTACCTTATACAGTATTGAGTCACAAACACAGAAGATGTCAACAATGATGGGATTTTCAAGCAGGGGAAGGAGATGGTCAGGCATTCCTTGCCAAAAATGTAATAGGAAATGCTGAATCTAAAGGAGTAGGAACCAGATTTGTGAACATGAATAATGCTTTCTTGGCTCCCTGTGCACATATAGCAAGAATGTGTGTTCAAACAACCTTACCTCTTCAAAGTTCCCATTAATTGCATTGTCAAGGACACACTGACAGTGTGTTTTGTACATCATGATAAGAGTATCTACCTATTTTGGAAGAAAGAAAGATTAAGCAGAGTTTCTTAGCTCTCTCCTTTACTACTACAGTCATTTAGGTTTCTGCTTTCTGTAGCTCATATTTAAATATAGAATATATATATATGGAATATAAAGTGTATTACAATGAACATTTACAAATAGGCAGTCTGTATATCCAGAAGTGATGAGGGTCACTCATCTCTGGTTTCTATTGACATCTTTAAGTCTCAATGCTGTTGTCATAAATGTAGCATCTGAATCTGTACACACTGTGAAAATGGGGATATAGCTAAGGCAATAGCTAGACTAGCCAGGCAGATGGTAAAGTAAATTCACCTTTCTGAAGCTAAGATTAATCCCAAAGAGTAGTGCAAGTTAATCATTAGGCTACTATAGGCGTCTATGAGTGTTCTGAAACATCATCTAGTTGGACAAATGAGAAAATAGCTGCCAGTCATTTGGTCAAAGTTTAATCACTGCCTTACACGAACTGAACTTTAAAAAGCAGAACTCTCTTTCATCTCAGCGGGCTAATTTATCTGAGTGGAGTGTTTCCTTATTTTAATAACTTTTTCAAAAATGGCAGTAAACTTTTAAATTTGTAGGAAAGTATAAAACTATAATTTTGTAAAGTATTTTAAGGAAAGGAAAATGCTAGCAAAACCATTCTCATGGTCCAGAATCACAGAAAGTTTGTTACAGCTTGTGAACTTCTCTGGCAAACCAATACCAGGTTTTGAATGAACCTAGTATCACCTTATTTCAATAGGTTTAGCATACAGATTTCTTTGAAAACAGACCTTGCTGACTTTCAGAGCTGCTTCTGTAACTACTTATCTTTTAAAAACAATGGCAAAGAACATTTCTTTCATTCAAGAACATTTTAAAGACTTTTTTTGGAAGGGGTTGATGGAAATTTAAAGTTTGGGTAAGTTTTCTTCAGAAACATAAAATGCAGAAAATACCAATCTATTTTAGTGCAGATTGCTACGTTCATGGGAGAGACTTCCACTGCATGCAATTTCTAAGGAGTTTAATGTAGGAGTCAAACTTCACGTATGGGCTCTCTTCAACAGAGTACCTAAATATCTTGGGTTCAATAAGCCTTGGTCAGATAATCTGAAGGAATGGAAAGACAGTAAGGAAATAAAACAGCAAAAAAGAGAACAAGGAATGAGGACAGAGCAGCAAGGAAACAGAGATACACACAGAAATTCATCCCTCTTCCCACAGTCTTCTCATAACTCCATGAGTCTGTCCCCAGACAGAGTCACCCTCTGGGCCTTCCTGTCATCTGGTCCCAAGACCAGAGCAATTGCATGTTGCTGACACAAGAATGAAGACAAAATGAGTTGCATTCTTTTTTTCAGTTGGAGTGGTAAAAGATTGCTTACACTGCTGCATTGGGTCAAATGCTCTTCAGATTTAAATGTTCCAAGAATGTCGTATATGTGAGAGATGTCAATTCACTGATGGAGACTAACATAGCAGATGATGCACACTGCTGAGTACACCAGTTCTTGGGCTTTCTTTAGGAACTAAAGCTAAGATCTCTGTACTACAGATGGCTCCTTTTGTTTAGCTCCTCAGAACAGGATTCCTAGGTTTCACCACTTTCACAGAACAAACTTAAGAGGCAGGGCTCATAAAACAAAAAGCTTTAAAGCAACATATCTCAAGACAGCCACCATCATGACCTGCACTGGAGGCTAAACTGGAGAGTTCACAATGTGTACCAAAAGGTTTCTAGCACAGTTCAGGGGTGTAGCAGCCTGTAATGTGACCAGAAACAACACAGACATAACATACAAGCAGTCAAGACATAAACCAGCAACATTTCTAACTAAAGAGTTACCCTTAAGATGAGCAGTACTGAGTACCAACTTAAGGAATACGATTTTACTACTTTAATAAAAGACACACATACGCCTAGATTTTCACAGTCTCTTTCCAAACAATTAATGGAAGAGAGTAAAGTTCATCTAATTATTTGTTGTGAATTATTTGTTCTGATCTAATCAGAACAAAATTTACCTGAAATCCAAAGGTATTTGGAATGAATACAACTCTCAGTTATTTGTTTTGCTCTCCTCGTCTTACATACCATCAGTTTGTAAAATACTAGGTCAGTTAATAGGTAAATAATTCAACCACCTTCCCAGTGGAAAGCCAGTTAATCGGTGTTAGTAAAGGTTTGCCCCCTCTATAAATCAGTCACCTCTGTTTGATTATGGACATTTCTGGCTCTTTCATGTCAATACCTCAAAGGCTAAGATATGAAGAAACATTCTGTGGTAATTTTTGATCTGTAAATCGGAAGAGAAGTAGCTCACATTTTACCTTGTCTTTAGAAAGGCACCCTTGAAGCAAAAGGTGTTGAGCACTTGGAAACTCTGGGAGGAGAGTTCCAGTTTTGGAACTCAGAGAATATTTACGAGTGAAACCACCCTGAAATGGAAGCAAAAAACCAGGAACATTTAAGTAGCTAATATAGATTCAACTGAAACCAACAAGTCATTCTAAATTTGTATATTATCTCATGAGTCTCTCAGTGTTCCAGAATATTTACATTCAAATAATCCTTCCAAAATATTGATGCTTATCCAAATCTGGATTCCAGCTCAGGAAGGTAATTAAATATGTGTCTAGATCTAAACCCCACCAAATACAGTTTTCAGAATCATGCAGCTTTTGAGCCACATTACTTCATGGAATTCTATAAACTTGGAATTTAATCTAGGTTTAAAATAGAATACAGTCTGATGCTCTCCTCTGCAGTATGGACTGTTATATCTTCAGGGAGACCCTAAATTTTATTTAATATGTATCTTTCTAGTGCAAGGATCTAGGCTACTGGTGATATTATTGTTCTCCCTTGCTCTCTTCCGGTGATATTATTGTTCTCCCTTGCTCTCTTCCTGCTCTAATAGCATAGCAACAGTGATTTCTGCTGCTTTACTATGGTAATAACTATTTTAGTTTATCATAAAGTTTGATAATATTTTATAGCATTATGGATGTCATGGTACGTAGGGTCTGTGGACACTTCTGAACTATGTATTGTATAGCTCTCTTTGATTTTGGCAGACTTGACATGAAGGCCCAGAAAATATCTTCCAGTCCTGTGTCCTATTGTGTTAAAACAGATAGGCACATAAACACCTGTACTAAGAGCTTTGCAGGAAAAATGAAGGATGCTGAGCTGCATGCCCTCCCGGGGCATGCCACCAATTTTAGCTGGCTTTCTCCTGCTCTGTTGAAATGGCTGAGAGTTTGGTCATTCATCTCAGAGACTAGACTTGGTTCTGTGAATACTTTTGGAGCATTTTGCTTTTGTCCGTAAGGAAGAATAAAACTATGCTGGGTAGCATAGGCACATACAGTCACAGGTCTACACAATATAAAAAATCTGTACAGAAGCTCAGTCCCAAAGTTCCAAATCCAGGATCACAGCCTGAGCCTGGAAAAAGGAAATGCAGTTTCAAAGGGACTTAAAGGAAGGGAATAAATAATTTTTCTCTTGCTAACTTTAGCAACAAAAAAGGGAAATAAAAAACGCATCTGTTAATATGATCACAGTTTGATTTCTCAGTAAGAATGACATTCCCAGCCATTTGGTGTTCTCCAGTTACTTTGTTGAGGAACAGTGAACGCTGACCTGGAGACAAGATAAATTTCTCCTGAATTATCCTAAATTCTGCTGATCTGAGAGTTCCTTGCAGCTCTTAGAGTTCTTAAGCCTTTTTAACTTGTGACTTCTGAAATATCATAGACACGTCTTGTACTAGTTACAGACTGCGAAAAGATCTTGAATAATTATGAGATGCTAGCCTTTGGAGAGATGGGATTGAAGGATGAAACAACAAGAAGCCTGATATGTGGGGATGCTGACTGTGAGGCAATACATGGTAAATCACACCTTGTTTAGACTCCTAACCTAATATTGTCACAAAATCTGATTTAGTCTACTTCTCATTAAGGCTGAGCAGTCATATTCTTTACTGATATAATGTTACTATGCTTATATTTATAATGCACACATTACGCTTATGAAGCTTTCAAATGATACAACTAAGATGAAATCCTCATCCTCAAGAGAAACAACAAAATCTATATGATGATTCTGTCCCTACTGACTGAATTGTACTTGTCCTATTCTCACAGGATTGCATGCAAACCTAGAGAAGACTATTTGCCTGAAACCCTTTGTTCCATTTTTGCCCACTCAGTCCTTACATCAAGGTAGTGTATGGGCCCTTGAGCAGGTCTTCTGCATATTCCTGCAGTAAATCTACTACTTCTGTGCAGATTCCCTTTGTACTAATGGATGGAATTTATGAACGCGCACTAGGCAGTACTTCCAGTGGCCTTTTCCTACCCCTTTGCATACAGTCAGATTTCACTGAAGCGGGAATAGCAGGTATATAATGTAATGTATAGTGTAAAAGTGTGCAAAAGGGAGTATTTTCCTATATACGTTGACTCACCAAGCAGAGGGCAGTTTCAAGTGAAATTCTCTCAAATACTGAATTCAGAAAACTATAGCTATAATTGACTTTTTCACCATATATACATCCCTATTTTTATAGGGTGGTATGTCTGCCAAAACAGACAGCAAGGAATGAAAGTATACATTATGTAAACACGCTTTGCTTGTGCTATCTACTATTCAAATACATATAAAGCTCTAAGTCAAAGAAATTACAGTACTTTTGTGTGTCAATACTTTTGCAGTTTTATAATTGCCTATCAGTATCAGGAGGTTTGTTGTTTTTCTAATAACAGGAGTAATCTCAATGATTTTATTACGCAATTACCCGTGAAATATATTAAAAGCTATGATTAAAAGGGATTAGTTAATTTAAAAGAAGGCAGGGATGGTGGTGGGAGGTTTAAAAGAAGATAATCTGCAATGTTTTTTACCTTGCTAATGGACTTATATGACTGTACCTCAGTTTTAGACTTAATATTTTAACCCACTGCCACTTGCCCTTTCAATTTAATGCCATCTGTTTCTAATGGCCGTTTAACATTAAGATAATGACAGTAATATTATCTGCCTAATTAACCATGCAGACTCTAATGGTGCACTAACTGGTTTAGATAAAAGAATTTGCTGATATCTCCCCCTACAGAGAGAATACTAGAAAATGTGATAAAACATACCAGAAGTAAACAGTGTCCCTGGCACTCAATAAGTGTTCATTCAAATGCCATTTACTCAGTATATTTAGACAATCAGTGCTTTAACATCTTTTCAATGTCTTTATGTTCCTACTGAGAATTACACCTTATGCAATCATTGTAAATCTTTCTGGAATATCTAATTGCATGTACTTCCAGCAAATGAATAAAGGTGTATCACCTGTTGGCTTTAATGGAACGTGTACTGCCAAATTTTCAGTACGCTGTGTTTGTTAAAATTCGGTTTTGACCATGAAAGACATTTTTTTCTTTTAAGACCTGACTGAATAATTTCAGAAAACAGAGAGCTAGACAATGAAAAACTCATACCGATGTGCCCTTTCACCCTTATTTCTACCAACTTCTCTATGATTCTTTCTCTGGGAGGATCAAGGTATTGAACTTTGGGGAAGAAACAAGCCAGGTTTATGTCAGTTCCCTAACAGACTGGGGATGCCACATCAGAGATGGAAGTAAATGTGTATTCATCTATGCGAAGGGAACCAGAAGTTTTCCATCCCCAAACTCTGAAATAATGAATGCTGTAGTAGTGCTCATGAATATGTCGGGGATATCCCATGGCATAGCATGATCTTTTTTTGATAAGATAGCTGATTATCTAAACAGGGAAAATGCAGCAGATCTAATCTATCTGAACCTCACTAAAATACTTGACGTGGTGTCACCATGGGAAATGATTAGTTATGCTGGTGAGAATGGGGATTAGTACAAGAATGTAAAATGTTTAAGAAACTGACTCTAGCTGAAATGCTAACAAGTTGTGTTGACAGGGAAACTACTGGGTTGAAAAGGGATTGAAGTGAAGATTCTCAAAGATTAGGCTTGGGGCTGATCTCATTGAACATTTCATAGATTAAACCGGCTGACGAGCTAGTGAAATCGGCAATAAAGAAGACGACTAAGAGGTCATGTAGAAAGGCCTGGATGGCTTTGAGATAATGGCAATAAAGGGGATGAAAATCAATAGAGCAAAGCTACACCCTCAGCGACCAATAAGAATTTCTGCTATCAGCTAGGAGCTGCTTATCTGGAAATGAAAAAGGCAAAAGACCTGCTGTGTATCAGTTGATCGCTGAGGGTATATTTAGTGTAGTAAATTAAATGGTGTCAGGGAACGTTCCCAGGCAATACTGGCAGTATTATTCAGAATGGCCCCTGGTATTCTTCTGACCCATGCCAATTAGCAGTCTCCTAAACAATTCCTAGTCGTGCTGCAACAGTTACCGCATGCTAGGCACTTTTCTCCAAGGCAATGTGGCTGAGATGTGCCTATGCTGTTTTGTAGGTTCAGGAGTTTAATAACATGGGTGCAGGCTATTCCATGCCAGATGAACTCAGTGTCAAAGAACAATCCTGGGAGCAATCCTTAACCCTCAATGTACAATTATATGTAATTTTCTAGTATAAACACGACCAGAATGACAGTGTATACTATACCATAGTATAGTATACTATACCATATACCATAGTATACAGTAGTGAAAACGTAGGCGACCTGTGGGGAAAAAAACCTCAACCAACGAAAAAACCCCAACCCTCAGTTCTAGTGTTTGTCACAAGGGATATTTCCAATAGAGGTTGGAGACATGCCATTTGCAAGACTTTATGATTTTTTTCTATAAAGATATTCCAATTGGAACAACTACAGTGAAAACTTGTAAGGCTGATCAGAAGTGACTAAAAACTGCTGCTTGTTCCACCTAGCAAGCAAAAGCAGCAAAAAGACGTATCACAGGGAAATGTCACAAAGAGCAAAAAATTGAGAAAGACAATCCTGACCAGGAGCTATAAAATTCAGTTTGTTAAAAAAAATATATTTTGTCTTCCAGTCAGACAAATGAGATCCTGAAAAAGCCTTCCTGCAAAAGTAATGGATGCAGAAAATTAAGATAGAGCTTGACCCTTTTCTTAAGAGGGTCTATTATAAACCTCTGTGGTTATTTGGAACTGGATTGGAACAGGAACCCAGAAGGTGCCTTCCAATCTTATTTTCCTTTGAATATTTAGAGGCACAAATACTCAGCTTCATGAAAAAAAGGTTATGCAGTCTAATCTTTAATGAAAAATATTGCTGTAATTTTCAAGGACATTAATGTGAAGAAAACCGTACATCACATAATATTTGGATTAGAACAGAAGTGAAAGAAAAGACTACAGCGCTTACCTCATTCTTTAACTTGCTTCCAGAGAACCTTTGAAAATAAATGCATTTGATTATTTTTTCATAAGCAGAACATTTTTAGAGTTTGTATATATATACACATATATAAAATAGATATGTAAAATAGATCAATAATAAAAATGATGACATTTCACCAAATGTAACTATAATAAAAATAATGTTTTTCTCTTAACTTCTTCCATTGGTTTGCAAGTGCCTAAGGATATCAGGGAACCTACTGGTGTCTTCTAAAACACAAAGATTCAGATCATTGACCAAATAGTAAAGCATAAACCCTGGGTTTTTCTTTGATAAAAGTTCATTTTTTTCTTTGCATCTTTGCAACTTCAAAAATATCAAAAGGGTGCAAGTCCATAAGGTCTTTATGAGGAAATACATAAAGTTTTTGATACAGCTGAGTAAATTCAGAGCAGAAAAAATATACCTAGAATTTACACTTCTCAGGAAAATGAAGAAATCATATCAATTTAGATGCAGGTGAAATGCATTTCTGAGCTCAAAGATTCATTAACTGTCAAAAATGTGTTGCAATATACTAAATGTCCTATTAAGAGTCCAACTGAGAGATGCCCAATGAAGTCATTGGACTATCAGGCAATTCTTCAGTGCGGAAATTAGAAAGCACACATTTTAGATTATAACTACTAAACTAGAGAATGTGTAATGATAGACATTGTAATGTACCAGTATAATGATAAACGTTATTTGATTATTGTTATTTCCTGTTCTGATAGCTGCTAACTGATAAGATACCCTGGGCAACACGATGTCTTATAATTATTAGTGGCAATATTGTGATTTCTTGCTGTTGAGATGCTCTGCAGGCAGGACAGAAAACCGGAAGCTGAGCGGTTGTGGAATTCCTCCTGTCCAGGCCAGGCACAGGCACCTGACAGTTCCCATCACACGATGATCCAGCATGAGTTACCTGCAGTGTTCCCTTGGTTGTTGATAGATGAGTTTGAAAGAAGGCATCACTCAGTTGATTACAGTGTGGAGCTAATTAGCTTCATAGCTGGATGCATTTGTTATGGATTGGATTTCCACACGTGCAGCAAAATGTACACAGAATGTACAGCAAAAGCATGAGGCAGCATCTGCTAGCATTGCTCCTCCAGGGCCTTAACTGCTAGCTAAAGCTACCCTTCACCCAGTGCTCTGGCTTCTAATAATTTTTGGTGTTATGTATGCTCCTTTCCCTGTGGAAGGCTTGATATTTAAAGGAACTGGGAGGTCAAATTTACAGTGGGATTTAAGGATTCAGGCATCTGCAACCCTGCATTTAAGGACTATTGTACTCAGCTCAATTACCTAAATATTAATACACATGTGCCAATTAAATTTGAAATGGCAGTAGAGGCCTGTATTTAGGCAACTAAATTGAGGCCCATTGCCCCTTTAATGTTTTGAAAAGCTGCCACCTAACATGCAAGCCTTGTGGTAAAGGCCTCCATATGCCTATATTTGTGCACAGGCACAGTGTCGTCTGTTACCACTATCAGCCCATATATTTTTCCCGCTTATTTCTGCCCCGAGCTTGATCCAGGAATCATTTCTACATGAGACCACAAGTCCTAACACAAAGAAACGGTTCCTAACTAGTGAATCTAGTGAGTACTTCTGAAAATCTTAGAGAGTATCTATGCCATCTTTATGTGAGCATATACCATCGGAAAACCAGCCATGGGGAATTTTGCAGAACCACCACTTTCTTTGCATTCATTGCTGCTAGATTGTGCAAGGACAGAGCTTTACATGACAGGGCACTGGCCGACATAAAGCTGAGAAGTAAGAGTGATTATATTCCCTTAAACGAAAATAACTGCCTTTTAGTCAATTAAATGAGCAATTTGTTCAAGATAACTCTGTATTATGAAAGAACCTCATCTAGCTGTGTACCAGCAACACCTCCGCAGCTCTGGATAAATACTGGACAAGGAAATGGCATATTCCAGTCTATTATACCTTAGGTCCTGCCGTGGAGAGACCCCTCCTCTTAAGCATCATTGGCAACATTACCCTCAATTTTTACACTTGTCCTATTGATTGGAAAAAGTCTCTTTGGATATAAGTTAAATCTGCCAGCCGTTGAATTTTCTATGTGTGATTATAAACTCATTTATTCCCTTCCTTTCTTAGAGTCCCCACTTATACTGTTGTAGACAATGAAAGCCGTCATTCAAGCCATATGTGAACAGAGACATTTGTTTTACGAACTATTAATCTTTGGCAAACCAACAGGCAGCTATCGTAACGTATTGATCCTGCTAGCTGTCCCTTAAATAAATATAATTAGAGCTTCCTGGGTTAGGTTTAAACTGATATTAGCCAGTCAAAGGACCTGTAAATATTAATCTACACTGACCCCTCCCTCCTGACCACAGGTGCCAGCTTCACACCATACTCCAGACGTTTCATAATGAGAAGCTGTCCTGGGGAAAGAACTCAGAGGGTGACACACAAGTAAACAAAATGAGACAAGTGTTCTGGAAAGGGTGTTTTGCTGCCTTACACAAACTTGAACAAATCCTCTGCTGGTATAAATTGATGCAAGTCTATGCTGACTGTGGTGGGGCCATACTGGAAGACACTAGTAAAAGATCTAGATCAGCCTCTTAAAACAAAACTGATTTCTTTTGGGAGCAAACTGCTACTTAAATTTAGGAATGCCAGACACTGAGATATGCAGCAATACTAGTTTTGGTGTCAACAAAAGTTAGTGTCCTACAAATACCTTCCTAAGGCAAGCTTAAAGTTAGATCTTCACTGTCTAAATCTCAGAAGTTATGTTGTACCTGGTTAAGCCTTTTCCAGAATACACAGAGTGGTAGTATGCACTGCTTTCTTTAATGCCAATTCCATAATAGTGATACCTATGGAAAAGAAAGAGGAGTGTTTATGAGTGACAAGTCATGTAAAGCAAATTGTCAAATTGATTTTCAATGCTTTCTGAAAACTTTTCTTAACAGTGTCTACCAATTCCTTTCACTGACATGGAACAATATCTGGTTCAGAGAAAACAGTATTGTCATGATTTGATCCAAAATTCAAGGCTATGATCTCTAAATTTAAAACTTTTTCTCTTTTACAAGAAAGCACCTGGCACAGCAAATCTCCTAGAAACATGTTACATCTCTTTTCCCTAATGTGCATTCCCTTTCATTTTACTTTGTTGAAAGGGTGCTGGGTTTGATCTATCAGGTTTATTTTATTAGGCTTACCACTGTTATATTTAGACAGTCTCGCAGAGCACTCTTCAGTTGCTCTGGCAGGGGGGTTGGGCTAGATGATCTCCAGAGGTCCCTTCCAACCCCTACCATTCTGTGATTCTGTGATTCTGTGAAAGTAACTCACCATTGTGCCCTATAAATTAGTGTTCAGCCTCCTATGACTAAAAATGCTAACATTTCATTCATTAATTCTTCTCTCAGGTTGTAGGCTGACCAACTCAGCTGAGTTATTTAGCTACTTAAGCCATTCTCATACACATTTGTCTCCCTTGCAGCTCTCCTGGAGATTACTACTGCCAATAGAGCTCGAAAAAGGAAATGTGCCTATCGCTCAGCCTCTGCAGTGCTGAGCCCAACACCTTAACCAAAGACACTAAAGAGGGCGGGCTGGTGCTAAGAAAACTTACTATGCAGTAGATACTTAGTGCTTTGCACTGATTTTACTACAAAAGAAGTGACCTTCAGGAGAAGGGCAGGAGAGCAAGCTGAGGGCAGCTATTTCTTACCAGTCATAGCAAAGTTTGCTTGAGTTCATCTATCAAAGGTGATAGGCCCTGTCTTAAAAAATTTCACTCAATAGATTTTAAAACTGATTGCGTTAAACCAAATTTGTCTAAGAATGTTACGGGCAGTATACTCAGGATCATTTGTTTTTTACCAGAGTTAGCTTGAAAATACCGTAGCAGCTGGTGTAACTGAACTGCTTCAAAGTAACACTTGTAGTTCAAGTATATTGCACTTAAAGCACGCGTAACACGGAGGTAATGCTTTGCAACACATTGCCTCAATTTCACTGAAACATCTCAAAAGCTTGAAGACGTGCACTCTTAAGACACAAAGCACCCTGCAAATAGTTCATAGAACACATGAACAAAAGTTTTCAGCTCATCTCTGCTGTTCTTGGTGATGCCCATTAAAGAAAAAAATCACAATATTACTGTTTCTTCTTGTATGGGACAGTCACAGATAAGAACAAAACCCTCAAATGCTTTATATTTACAAAGCTGGTTAAAGGCATCAGATACAAACAATATTCAAGAAAATGTTCATTAGGGTGATATATTTGCTTAGCTTAGGTAGCTTTGAAAAACTCAGCTGAAATAGTCATTCTGTTTCTGGACAGTCTGCTGTGTGCATTCGGGATTTTACAGCCAAGAAACGTTACAGAAAGTGGCTGCATAGTGGCATTACAGCTTTTACTCTTTGCCTGAAACTGATGAGTCCACATAACACCACTAGATCGCAGGGGCACCTGGTGACCCATCGGAAGGCCAAAAGTTTCTCACCTCTTTCTTTACTGTTAGTTTTCTTGCCTCTTAAGCGTGCTTTTCTGAGGGAAGGTGATGGGGTGAACTGACCATTTTTAAATACCTGTTAATATTCAGAAGCTCAGATGCAGGACCACCTGCTGATAACAGTCCCCTTTTTATCCATTACAGTCAGAGTTGGCTGATCAAACCAAAGTGACACCTCAAGGTGGTTTAGGATGCCAATAGGACCTTTCATTAAATGTCATAATGCTAGACAGTTGACCATTTCACATACAGTACTGTGTCATCTATGTTGTGAATTAAAGTCTTGAAGGCTTTCAACCACTAGTTTTGGTTTAGGAGTATTAAACATGTAGACTTAGGCAAAAGACCTGGATCTGGAAACTCCTAATATTTGACAGAGTTTTGACAAAAATGCTAAAGGCACAAACATTTCTTCTTCTTTCATAAAAACAAAGTAATTTTAGATGTGACACAAGAGGTACTAAAAATACACATGTATGGATTCTTTGAAATGACAGCATTTACTTAGTCTTGACATTGGAAAGGTTATGCATTGAACAGGATGCAAAACAAAACAGAGCTGTGACTGCTTCTTTAACAATGTTATCTGCACATTTGTCATTCATGATGTAAGCAAGCAGTTGCCTACATCTCATTCCAACACCCTAAGTCTCCCAGTTTCAATCGCATGCTATTTTTTAAATTCTAAAAATAAAACTTCACACTTTCACCACAAATTTGGAATCTCCTCCTGCTAAAGCTGGAGTGGGCCAGAGACCAAGGAAAGGCATTACTTCTTTACAAAGTTAGAATTCGATATCTAGGTTATTCAACATCTAATTCAATATTAACACATTTGGGCTAGAAACGGGAAATGTTGTATGATTTGGATCCCCAGGTTTCCAGTAGTAGGCAAAAATACTTGGCCCTGCTCTGAAATGCCCCAAGATATCAGAATTCACCATTGCCACATTTTGTTATATAAAGAATAGATATTTTCAGTACCTATTCAGTGTGTCTTAAAGGCATAGCAGTTATCATTCTGACTTCTAAAAAATACAGCTTTCCAGTCATGACACAGAAGCAATTAAAAAAATTATAATCTGTACTTTTCAAGTTCTGTCTGGAATACACCACAGAGTAATAAGGTATAAAGATTTTTATTCTCTTACAAACCAAATTCATTAGCAAAACAGATTATTTTGGACTCCCTTTTCAGAGTAGCATATCCATCCCAAACACACGGATAACATCTTTAACCTACAACTTCAAGTACCCTCTTTTTGTCTCTTCATATGCATAGTTCTATGCGCATGTACAGTATATATGTGTTTTACTATGTTATACTTCTATTGTATAATTAATACAAGGAAATCAGTCATCATAAGGAACTTACTCTCAATTTTCTTAACAAACCTTTTAAAAACCAAACTGAACTGCTTTCCTCTTTTAATTTCAGTGGTTTGTTGTGACATATGTTCCTATGCAACTAGTAGCCCTGATTTTAGCATACACTGACACAAACGATAGCTGATAAGGAAATGATAGGCTTAAGCTGTTCAGGGACTTGCAATAACTTGTTATCACGGGGCCAGCTGCCATATCAGTTTTATTAACCCACTAAATCACTCCTAATAAATAAGATAATAGTTTTCAGACATGATGGATAAAAGCTAAGATTCATCATTGATCAAAGTCTGCAAAGAAATTAAATTGTAACTTGAGCTCAAACAGTCTTCTGTGTGTATGGACTGAGCAGTATGTGCGTTTTGCTGAATAGCTGCTCCAGGTAATTCAGGTACCATGAAGATTATAACTAAATTCTAGCAGTGACCACAGTACGTTCAACATTACCTATGCAAAAAAGTGGATTGAGAACCTGCTGCACAGACAACTGTTGCTTATGAAATACTAATTTAAGAGCAGTTTGACATATTTGTTGTGCTGGGCCTTCTCCCACTCAGCAGGTATATAGAAAACGTCCCCTACATTCAGCAATCTGGAGTTATTAGCATGGGCATAAGAGTTGAATGAGCTTTGTTAACAAAATTATGTCCAATGTGTTGTACCTTCTTGGCCAAATATTTAAATGACTGTTTTAGTATTGATACTGTTGTACAAATGGGTTGTCGGATGTAAACACACAGAGAGACACTCTGACTCTGAGCATCAAAGTTCTAGTATTTATTAGACCCATTTTTAAGTCTCTCCTTTGCCCAGAACTGAAGATCACAAATGTTGCTTGGAATCAGAGGAGGAACTAACATTTGTATATCTACCCTACACCAAATCCAGTTTCCAAATCAAATTCATGCTTGTGAGAATGCTAGAAAGAGCTTGGCCTTGTTTCAGCATGGGAGGAAAACAGTTTCTGTCACCTTGAAGGTGATGGAAAAGTGAACTGATTTTCTTTGCTTTCTTCTAATCACAGCCAGGCTCTATCGATACGTTACTGTGTATGCACGCAGCCTCCAGTAAGGCACTTTGTTCCTGGGGAGTTAGCTTTTCTTTGCAATATAAGAATAATGATTCCATTGGAGAGGAACTGCCATTTTCCTTTCATGCTTTTGCAACATCTGGCTCAGTAGAATCCTGGACAATGATCAGAGCTCCTAGGCAATACTACTATATGAAACATCACTGTCAGGAATAGTTTGTATACTGTTACTGCTCCTACTAACATTATATGGAAATAATGATAGCAACAACAGAAATAAAATGTCACTACATTACCATGCTTAAAAAAAATAGGATTTAATTGCTAGTATGAAGTATCTCTTACCAGTCCCAGTAACCCAGTTTTGCTTCACACAGAAACAGCTTACAACATTTAGAGTCCTTGTTGACATAAAAGTACAGGGTAACCAGACAGTTACTGAAACTTATGAACAGTCCATTAATTTGCTTATTAATTTAATGGAAATATTTCTGTAAATGATATTTGTGTGACTAGCTGCTATCTCGTAAAGCAGAAATGAATTTGCTACTCAGTGAGTCTGGGGGGGAATATGGTCCACAACATCAGAGAGAGATTGAGAATCAGAGATTATTATTTATACTGTCACTTCTCTGTGACTACTTCCTGCTGTATTCAGTCTCTGAAGTGGAGATATTGTCACTTGTGCCTTTTGCGAGGTCCTTTTTGCACAGCAAGAACAATGTAAATGTATCTTAGTGGGAATGAGAATTGCACAGGAAAAGTCTCTGAGGAAAACTCCGATGAAAAAAAATAAGGAGAAACAAATGACAGATGTTCAAACAAAACCTGCTGATGCCTCATCCCTTTGAGGAAATTGTTCAAGAACAGTTAATCCGTATGAAAATATGGCACATAATACCACCAAGGTCAGTAGGGATATGGGATCTGCCAAAGAAATGTTGGGCATGAGATATTTCTGTGCTAATACTGTTAAATGTCTTAGAGAAAAGGGGAATATAGTGAAATGTTTCAACACAATTAATTCTGTAGCTAGATTCTCAGGTCAAAAACTAGATTTGAAATATACTCCTTTCCTTAATAGACATTGACTTACTGTGCTTTAAATTATGCAAACAAATGATACATTTTGGGAGTCTGGATCTTGATTGGATCTTATTTATCAATTCATTAGATATGTCAGATCAAAAATAAAATGAGCATTTGGGAGACTTTTGCCCTTATATTATCTCATTCATTATAACTCAAAGGGGCTTCTGCAAATATGTTGTGTTATGAACCTAAGACTTAACCAAGGCATTGATGAATTAGTAGGTTGTCAAATACTCCTGCACAGACTGTGAACACCAGATCTCTTAAAATGTTGAATACAGCAAATGTCCATTTGCAAAGCTGACTAAGTCTACAGCAGCTTATGCCTGTAACCATAGCTGAACTTCACAACAGACAATATATGAAATCCCTCTTTTCCCTTATAAATAACCTTTCTAATAGTAACTCTCCTCAAAACCCCTCTATTCAGCACCTATAGGCCATCTACAAAAAGAGAAATGAACTTCAGTTCCAGTGTTCCTCTATACAATACAGACTGTGTACTCTCTCCTGAAAAAAAATCAATGGATTATGAATTTGTAAGGCTGTCACAGAAACTATGTAAGAACTGTCCTCTGTTAAGAAAGGAAAAATATTTTATGTGTTTTATTTCACAGAATCACAGAATGGTAGGGGTTGGAAGGGACCTCTAGAGACCATCTAGCCCAAACCCCCTGCTGAAGCAAGGGGAGGTATTTCCTTTGGATTTTATTTTTATTAATGATTATTTAAAATAAATACCCGAGACTCAAGAAATAAAATGTCTTTGTAAAACTTTGGAATTTAAGTTCTTCCCCACCTTCGTTTATATCGCAACAAAACCTAAAATTCACAAATGACATCTCCAATGCATTCTTCAGCAATACTAAGGTGGAATCAACTGGCTATTTCCTGTATTTCTAAGGCAGGAAGAAAACTAAGCATAACAACATCAAACTAACCGCCAAAATTATAAAAGTAAACAATGCATCTTTCAGACATTCCTAATATATTGCAAAGCACTTTGGAAAAAACAAAATCTGGTAGGTCTTTTTCCTTTTCAGTCTCCTTTCATTTTGAGTTTTCGTATAAATTACTGAAAGGCAAGAGTAACTTTGTCTTTGAAGGCTAAGTCTTTCGAAATAAAGATTTTCCCAAACAATCACAATGTTTGAGTTTCTTCTATTATTACCAATATTCTGGTTTTCTATCTTATTAATTAGCAAAATGTTTCTTTGCTAATTTTCTGGGTTTTAGTTTTCTTTCAGTAAACCACCAATTCTTTGTGCTTTCTTCTATAAGTCAAGGATAGTTTCATGAGCCTTATTCAGTAAACACATAAACACATTTGTAATTTCAAGCATGAGAAAAATCCTAGGGATACTCACGTATTTAAAGGCATGCATCTCCTAAAATATAGGCATTAATAATAAATGTTTAATTCAATGTATACACAGAAAGCTGGACACAATATCTATCCTGATTTGCTCCACATATCAATGTCTTATTTTTAGGAAAACCTGTTTTGAAATCAATAGAAAAATACAGATAAGGGTCTGGTCTAAATTTGATTTGGGATTGAAAACCAGCAAGTTTTTGGAGAGTTGCTTTAAAAGAAAAAAATTATTTAACTAGTCCTATTTTATGTAGAATGGTGTGGGCACAGTATTTAGCTTTAAATATTTTTTAAAAGTGGATATTGATAAACACTGAAATAACAATTTAAAGCACAAGACTTGGAAAAGCTCAGAGCCAGTCTTGATTTGAGGTGATACAGAAAACTGTTGCACTTGTGACTCCCCAGAGATAGAAGTTTCCTAGAATTACCTAACTTGTAGCTTGAGACTAGCAATACCCTAGAGCATTATTTTGACTTCTCCACATTCCTTACATCAATACACCGCACAGTTTTTCATTTGCTTAAGAAGTAGCATTGTTCTGATAAAAAACAAAATCAGATTGAAGACAACTCATCAGTCCTTCTTAGCAGTCTTAATATCAGGACGTAGGAGGGAGGGTGGATGTAAGGGAATACGCTGTTAGCACTGTTCACCACGGTTTTACAATAACTTTATCATGGCCAAAAGCATAGTGCCAGAACCAGAATTAATAAAAATTTCACCACAGGTGATATATGATTATCTGTAATCTATTCTCACAGCCTAGTATTCCACAGATCAAATATGCAAATTAATTGGATGCATTATTTATGAAAGGACTGCACTATAGGTTGTGTACTTTTCTGAGTTTTTATAAATTACCCACAACAAAGAGCAGATGTACACCTTCTTCTCAATTAAGACAATGCTTTTCTCTAGTGTCTTTAAATTAATCCATACTGTTGCACATTATTTATAGAAAGATGAACAGCTGTAACAAAAATATATGTATTATACAATTTTTTTTAATATATATCATTTTGACATATATTTGCAACAATGCATGTCTGTAAAAAAATGTCAAGTTTTAGAAGCTTAATCAGTTTAATTTTAGAAATTATGCCTGCAGTGATGTTTTCAAACTCTCTATCAGTTTCATCATGTACATGGAAGTTATCACTTGCATCTTATCATCTGAATAAACGCACCTGCCAATTAGTATATATTATGGAAACATGGAAATACATGTCATTCCTAGAATGTATTCTGTAAGTGGAAACGTAGGAAATTGTGCCTTACTTTGAATGGCCCCTTGTTCCAAGCCGCCTTGTGGTAAGGAGAGGGAATTTCTGTCGAATGGTCTAAGGAGAAAATAACTGTATTAATTTCTAACATTGGTATATGTTCTTAGCAGTGAAAAACTGTAGTGAAACTTTTTCAGTGTTCAGTGAAAAATTTTCAGTGAAAAAACTGTAGTGTAAATATGTGGTCTAATGCAGTCCATGAATAAATATTTCTGACACTTATGTCACAACATAAACTACTAAGCATGTTTTATTCTGCAGGGGTCCTCCTGTCCTCCTCCATCTCACTGTGTACCTCCAGTCTTCCTACCCATAAACTCCTTCCCACCTGTTCTTCTTTTCTGTTATCACTTCTACAACATAAAATCTAGTTTTCTTCTCCCGAATTCTGTCCCATTCAGGTCCCTAAAGTACAACCATATCTTCTGCTTCAGAGATCTAAACAGAACCAGGGAAAGATCTGGCCTCGAGCTACTCTATTTTCAAAGGCAAACAATGAAAAATAAACTGATTTTTTATTTGAAAAGTGTGATCTGATGGTTAAAGCAAGCAAATATTTGCCTCATGGGTATTTCTGTGTCCTCCACTACCAAAGCACTGGACAGTCTTAAACATATTTATGCTCACTGAAATCCTCTGAAAGTTTCTGTTAGCTCTGCGCTGGACATAAAAAATTCATATTATGTGATTTAATCCAAGTCAAGCAAAACATTCTGTCACTGGACTCCTGAGATTGAGATTAGTGTCCTAAAAATGTCCTTCTTTTCCTGTAAAGAATGATGCTTAAGGCAAAAGGTTTATTAAGTAAAAAAGTAATTCAGTAATAGAGGTAAATCTAATAGATACATCTAATAGATAAATCACTGTCTAAGCAATGTTTAAATAGAAGCCTGTTGTCTTCCTGATTTATACTGAAACTGTGTAATGAAAATTAGACATACACTTTCTCAGTATATCCAATTCAAGCGAAAAAAAATTAGTAAGTGAACATTTTATGAACAGGATTTTAAATCCATTATTAATATTTAATTAAATTAATGCATTTTGCTATGTATGAACAATGACTAGATCAGTAGTGTTTAAAAAAAGATGATCCTTGAAGCATTTTTGGTTTCCTGTTTCACCAACTACTCAGGATTTAATTTGGAGAGTTCACATCTCCCTTTCATTAAATGCTTTCAGGATTAATTGTAGGGAAGGGTAGAAAAGAGGATGAATCAACAATTTTTCATTCAGGAGCTCTTTGTGTTATTAATTTTTATTCCCCTTCTTGTATTGCTTCTTGTGTCACATCTCACTTTACACTGCCTTTAGTATAATTAAAAGTGTCTTCCATGGCAGATCTGGGTTTGCGGAAAGAACCTTATTAATGTCATCATCAAAAAGGAAAAAAAAAAAAAACTCACAGAGAGAATACCTTTTTTGTATGAAATAACAATAAATCAAAGGGAATTTCAGATTCATCCTCCTAAAGCTGATGGAACAGTGTAGTTAGTCTGATTCCATGTACATTAACAGTAGAAAACATGTGAATTTGAGAAGAATTTTGACTCAGGTGTACTAAATTGTGATTCTATCACAGAATTAATCTAACAAATTATGAAGGCATTTACTCTTTACCTTCCCAAAAGTTGCAGCACAGGCAGGTTCCAGCTTCTCTTTTCTGCAGAAGTCTAAATAATGTGCATAAAGGATGCATCTTGGTAAACAAACTCCTTCACAGACAATGTAGTTTTCTTCCAGCCTGTACAGGGAAAGAAGCTGCCAGAGTAAGAAGCAACATGCCATGTCTCCCGATTTTATTTTCCTTCTGGTTTTTGGTACTGCCTCTTTCTTTTTTTTTTTCTATTTTACCAAAGAATTCCACAAAAGCACACAGATGACTTTCTCCCGGAGAAGACAAACACTGCAGACTGACTCCACACTTGGTGCTTAGGTTAGTTGCAGAATATGGAAAACCTGGGGCCAGGTTCCTTTTCTTAATGAATCTTTTTCAATGTCTGGACTTTTTTTGCTTTACATAAATAATTAAGTGATTATTTAAAAGCCAGCCTTGCTTTGAAAATAAGAGCACTAACTGACTACAAAAGACTCCGGTTTAAGTCTGTCCTTTGAATAGAGCAGGGGTTTGAACTTGCATCTTCTGTCCTACTGTATCTTTAACACCTGGGCAAACATCTCTTTTCTTCCTACTTTTGCTTTTTAATTTCCATGATGGATCTGAAACTGTTTCTTGACTGAACCACACTGAAAAGCAAAGAACTGGCTTTTTCTGAAGGGGGTGCATTTTTATGTATTTTCCAAATCAGTTTACAGAATAGAAGTGCCTAGTGATGGTCATTAAAGTAAAATTTTAAAAACTGAAGTATAAAACTGGCTGTCTTCACCTGAACTCCCAGTAACAGCTGGGTATTTCGCTGTTTTCCTGTTTCTTTTCTTTATCAGTTTACATTATTTGCCAATCCTGGGATGATATGCAATAAATGTATTTCTCAAATTACACTAATCTGTAAGAAAATACTGTGTAGTAAGCGCTGCATACTGAATAATTTTGCACTGACTCACCAGACTCAAATCCTTACAATTTATGCTCAGAAGTGGGACATAAACTAGACTAAGAAACTGGGTAATTTGGATTACTCTCGTTTTTCAGTTGGAAGGAAAACAAATATCTAGATTTACAGTCTGCACTTGGTAAATAAGTTCCCATTTAATTCAACAGCACTCCTCGTTAATTTCAAGTGTGATTTAATAGAAACATTTATCAATTAATGACTGCAGAATTTGACCTCTTATTTGGGTAATTTTTTGCCCAAATAAAATGAGGCAAAGTTAGGGCTTCCACGGATGGTACAATACAATGTAAAAAATATATTACAAGACAGTGAAAATCTTTTATAGCCTTAAAGGATAATTAAAACAGCCATTCATAAAAACTGCCATAGCCTTAAAGGATAATTAAAACACCCGTTCACTAATGTCATTCTTAAGTAACGTTTCATTTCTACGTTTTTTCGATACATTTCGTCAATAGCCACGTACTGTGAGAATCTGGCAGAGATTTCTGTTAACTGATAAACCTCTGCTCATTTAAAAAAAATCAATCAGAAATTCGGAGGTGCATGTCCTCATTTGTAGACGAGCCCTACTCGGGGAAAAAAAACAAAACAAACCAACAACAAAACAAAACAAAAAAAACCCCAAACAAAACAAAACCAAAAAAAAAACCCAACCAAAAAACCACCAAAACCAGCTAACCGAACATCCCACAACCCCACAAATGACACCTATTTCTAAAAGAGCGGCGGGATGTAACCCTCCATGCCGGCTCAGCATTTACAGAAGGGTCTCTCCGGGCCCGAGGGACCCGCCGGCCGGGTCCCGCCGCTGGCAGGGCGGGGAAGACGCGGGGTGTCCCGGCCGAGCTGTGCCCGGGGGCCGGAGCCGGAGCCAGGTGCCTACCATTGCAGGGTGAGCTGCGTCTGCTTCTTCTTGTCCTTCATGATCTGCGTGATGCTCCTCTTCGCAGACGGGCTCCGCTCGGCGGCTTTTAGCGCGCCGTCGCCGGGATCCGCATCCTCTTCTTCCGAGGAGAGGGTTTGGCTACCGAAGCGTGTTTCTGAGCGCCGGCAGCGGAGGGACAAGAAGAGAAGCCCGAGGGCATCGTTACGGGCCGGGCAGCACCCGCCGCCTCCGTCCCGGCGCCACTGCGGCCCCGCGGGAGCCCGTTTAACAGCCCGAGGGGTCGAGCCGCGCCCGCCCGGCCTCGCGTCCCCGCCGGACCCCGGGCAGCAGCGACAGGGGCTGACAAGGGACCGGCTGCCGGCATCCCGCCGCTTACCTGACTTGATGCCGGCGGGCAGCGCCGGCTCCGGGAGCCCCCTCTGGGCGCCCGCCGCGGCGCACAGCCCCTCCTGGGCGAAGGGCAGCAAGCCTCGGCCCACCAAGCCGGCGTAGCACTCCTCCGGCGCGGCGGAGGGCACGGCCTGCGCCGCCGGCAGGTGCAGAAAGGCGTCCTCTTGCTCGGGTCCCTTGGCCATTGCTCCTTCACCGGCGCCTGGTCTGCCCCGCCGCCGCGCAGGCGGCGCCCATGGGCGGCGGGAGGGGACGGGACGGGACGGGGGCGGCGGCGGCCTTAGGGCGCGGGGGGCGCCGGCTGGGGCATGGGCGGCGCCGGGCCTTCGAGCGGGGCTCTGGCAGCTCGGCGGGAGACGGTGTCAGCCGAGCGCCGGGGCCGGCAGCGTGAGGGGAGGAGAGGCGGTGCGGGGGCGGCGGGGGACGGGTGTGCCCTACGGCGCCTCGCCGGGAGGCGGCATGGCTCCCTTGCTGGCAGAGGCGGCCGGGCCCTGCGGGCGCCACTCCCTCCTCAGGACAGCTCCCCCGCGCCCGCCGAGGGGGCTCCGCCTCGGACGGGGTCCCGGAGGTGTCCCCCCGTCCCTGCCTCCCGCCTCCCCGCCCACCGCCGTGCTCAGTCGGGCCGGCGGCGCCCGGCCGAGAGGGGACAGCGCATGGCTGGAGGCCCCGGGAGGTTCAGGGGAGCCGGCCCGGAGCGAATCTGCCGGGCACTTAATGATTAACTGCCGCCGGCGGTGGCTGCCCCTTGTGTCGGGGAGTAGCTCTTGGCAGTAGCTCCCCTCGTCCCTTCACGGCAGAGGGCGGTCGCGGGGGGTCCCCTCATCCCCACCGGCTGAGGCTCTCTTGAGAGCCACAAGGCCAAGAAGGGGAGCGGGCCATGGCCAGCAGGCCATGGGCGCCTCCTGGACACCGCAGTTGTTGTCAGTGTTTCATTGTTTCCCAGTGTAATTTTGTGGCAGTTGGAACAAAACATCCTGATTTTTGTACAAATAAATCCCATTGATCTGGCAGACGTGTCTTTGCTTTGCTCCGTTTTGGCACGCTGACTGAGAGACATGGTGGGGGACAATCACAGAAAGGAGGTCCCTGCTTTTTCCAGAGGGCTAAGTTGTCAGTAGGATGGAAAATTAGCATCTTGCGCATCGTGCTCCTCCTAGATAAGGGCTGGGAAATTGTAGTATGGCTTGTGGTGGCAAGCAGCCCTGAAACACTGTATCAGGTGAATGCTAGAGGCATTCTTTTAGCCATCAAGTAGTGTTGGGTTGTCACAGACGCAAAGCTTCTGAAGGGCTCTTCTTCCTTCTGCTCTCTTAGAATCATAGAATTGCCTGGAGTGGAAGTCAGATCATTGAGTCCAACTGTTAACCTAACGCTGCCAAAACCACCACTAAACCATGTCCCTGAGCACCACGTCTATCTGTCTTTTAAATACCTCCAGGGATGGCGACTCCAACATTTCCCTGGGCAGCCTGTTCCAATGTTGGATAACCCTTGCACCTCAAGTCATGGATCCCACCAGCAGTACAAATATTATCACTTCCACTCCTGCACAGATGCATTATCAGAGCAGCTATCAGCTATATTGCATCTGTATTTAACAAAACCCCAGGTGTGCCCATATGCGCCAAAAGGTCCAAACCCCAGTCATAAGTATGAATGACGGACTTGAGAAATGAGGAAGACCCGTGAGAGAGTCTCAGACTCAAAAATGGCATTTAGTCTAAACTTTCTGCTGCTTCTACTTACACCTCTTCCCTTAACTGTGTAAAATACACTTCCTTCCCTACTGGCTACTCTATTCAAACATTTCTTCACTGTTCCCATGTCCCCTTCTTACTTTATATGTGATGCTATACAAGACTTTGTCCATATGCCTATGTTCATACATTACTTTGTCAGTGCATCAGTTCTCAGCATAACTCACTGAGACAGTTCAGCTTCAGGTTTCAATGGCTTTGTTTTGAGGTTACGGTAAAATTGCATTTGACCCTCTGACTTTTGGCTGACACAAGTGCTTCAGAATTTGGCCCATGGGGATCAATATTTCTACAGTATACAAGTATACGGCATAACAAAATTTCCCAGCTGCTAATTATTGTGTTGAAAGTGTTGTGAGCCAAATCCAATGTGTCATTGTCTTTCTAGTAATATGGAGCTAAATGTAGTTATTTGTTGCGTTAGAGCAGGTTTCTCCTTTGCTATGATGTCAGGATATCCTCAGTAATGCTGATGAATTCTAGCCACCGTCAGCACAGGGATTAACTGAGTGAGGGATCTGGTCCAGGGACCAGTTAGTGTCCACCCTGGGGCAACAACCGTTCGTAGTCCCTTCCTGTTCCTTCTGAGGGCCAGGCACTGATTTAATTAGCTTTACATGAAACTGATGATGATTTTAAGAGCTTTTTCAGTAAACAGAAGTTCTCCTTGCACCTAGTAACCTTTTCTGGCTCATACAAACCATCCCCTTCTTGTCCTTTCAAAGCCAGCGAAAGGTTGTTGTGTGGTGTTACCAGCTTCATATAAAACTAAGCTCATGTTTGCGGTAGTAAAGAAAGAAAAGTGTACAGGCCAGTGCTCCTAAGTAAACACATAATGTTTAAAGTATGCATGAGAATAGGTACATCATGGAGTGCTAATATGTGAGCAAACATATCTACTCTAGAATTAATAGAAATAAGGGATTTTATTAATAAGTAACATACAATAAATTAAACATAAAGTATTTTCCTCTGACAGGGACAGATAATGCTCTTTAATAAATTCAAATTGTTTTAAAAAGGTTCTATATGAAATCATTGGCAATTAAAGTAATATATAGGATGGAAAGATTAATCATGGCAAGCAAAGGGAAATCGTGGTGTTTGAGTTGTTCACTCATGCAGCAATAAAACAGCCAAATCCTTTTGCTTTACAGAAAATATTTTTGCTGTAGTTGGAGGTTGGTGCTGTATCTGTTTACAAAGTCACAGGGGCTGCTGCTCAGCTGAGCCAGCTTATACCCTGGTCATTATGGGCCTGTCCCTCCTGTTGAGACCAGGGCTATAGGTGAGCTTGGCAATGTGGACATAACGGTCTTCAAGTTCAGTGTGTCATCCTCTGCCACTTATTCCTGCTGATGTTCTTGAAATTTTTCCTTATTCTCTCATTCAGTCTTATTTTCGCAGTCATGGACTATAGTCCTTAAAGACTTAATGGACTGATAGAGGTCATCTTGTCCATCCCACCCCCTTGCAGTGGAAACAAGGCAGGATTATAGACAGGTATCGTTATACCTATATGATTCCCAAAACTTTGGCTCACTTGTTCTAAAAGCTCTCTGGTGATGGAGGGTCACATCATACCCAGATCATCTGTGAATGAAAAATGTTTATTAGTGTCAAACAGTCTCCCTTCGGCTTGTGTCCAATGCTTCTTTTTTCTGTCTATCTAAGAACATAATTACTCTTGTTCTATTTTCATCATTCTTTCAGTATATGGGGACTGTTATCATGTCTCCTCTCTGACTCTCTGTTATTTCATTATTTACAAAAACCCCAGTATGATTAAATTGACTGTACCAGTTTCTTGTATCTCCTTGTGTCTTCCACTGTTTCTCCTGCCTCCTAACTCTTTTCAACTTATTTTTTTCTCTCTGCTTTAACTTATTTTTGCCTTTTTGTATCACAATGGAAAGTTACTTTTCCATTCCTCAGAGTATACCTACTCCGCAGTCACCACAATCATGCTTTGCTGTCAGGGAGTTCTCAGAGTAGTTTTAATTGTCGTATTTCTCGTACCTGCATGGTACATCTGTAGTATTTTACTGGCACTGTGGAACTCCCAACATGGACTGCCAAATCCAGCCAAAAACCCCAGGGAGTTGTTCACGGGTTTGCAACCTCAAGTAACTATCTTTGCCACTTTGCAATTTTATTTATAACTTTCTTAAAAATCGTGATACCTTCACACTCTTGTGACTAGAACAATTGCCCTAGCTTTGGTCTTCGTCTTCTATCTTACTAATTTCATCCCTTATTAGCTTCTTTCAGACCATTCCTGCTTCCATGCCATTCCTACCATTCTCTTTCTTCCATTTTCAAGTTCATTTACCTGTCTGCTGAGCCAGACTTCAACTCTACCTTCAGTAGATACCTTTGCTGTTATTTATCTGCCCGACTTCACTAGAACCTTTGCCTCACTAATGCATTCTGAAGTACCTATTCCAGCATAAGCAAATCACCACAAGTCCATCTTCTGTTTGCCAGACATTAAATGCGAGAAGTTGTCCCACCTGCCTATTGAAGGTGTTGATTTGAGGCAACTGAAAAGATCTCTTACAAAGTAGCTAGCACATTGTGTCCTACTCTTTTTACCTCAAGGAGTTAATTCCTAGTTTCCTCTTGTTTGATGTAATCGCAGAAGCATCCTGATGTAAAGGTCATATTTCATATAAACAAAATACACTGCTTTTATTTTACTGCTTAGCATTCTTATCCTTGTACTCTCTTCCAAGTCTAGTCTCATGGCTAGAAAAGTGCTCTGAGTCCTTTTTAGCAAACACCTCTAAGCTGCAAGCCCAAAATTTATAAAATGGATTCCATGCTAGAAACAAATCTTTGGGATCTAACTCAAATTTTAAGGTATTGTCCATCTTCAGCCGTGATGCATTTAAAAGAATGGACTCTTGGACTAACCTTCCTGCAGCAGGGACTGCTTTTCTCCCTGCACTGTGCGAGAATTGGCACAGCAGCATCTAACAAATACTGCGGCAGATGGGGAGAATATCCTCGCGTTTCAGTTGATTACTGGTAGATGTTCTGCAGGTGTCTTAGGAGCCAAAGAAGCAGTAATTTTAGAGCAAGATATTTCATATTTTCCCTAAAAAGGCAGATATTTAAGGTAGTAATGCCGTAAGGAATAAAAGCCTTTCCCAAAAGCTAAATCTGATTCTCCTCTGTGTCAAACTTGCTGTCACAGCTGAGAAGAGGGAGGTTTCAAGTTTCCCAGGAAGGTGGGAACACGGCTCCCATCCTGTGTTAGTCAGGAGACTAGGTTCTGCTAAGCAGTGCCTTAGACATGGGGATGGGAAACACTTCTTCAGCATTTCCTGACACTAGAATCAAACAGCACTGTGCAATGCTGAACTGTTTGTAGGTGCGGCCAGGGATGCTCAGGGCAGTTTGTGTAGACCTGGCATATAATTTTCTTTTTCTCATCATTAACTCTGCATTTGAGCTCTTGGTGACTTTATTGTTTGGTACAAGATGCAGAATAAAGTGAGCGAGAGAGCACTGGGACCTCCTAGTCTTCTTTCACTGGTGCCCGCCAACAGGACAAGGTGGAACACTGGAACATGAAGAAAAACTTTACTTTGAGGGTTACAGAGCACTGGGACAGGTTGCCCAGAGAGGTCGTGGGTCTCCTCTGGAGATATTCAAACCCGCTTGGATGCATTCCTGTCCAACCTGCTCTAGGTGAACCTGCTTTGGCAGGGAGGTCGGACTGGATGATCTCCAAAGGTCCCTTCCAACCCCTACCATTCTGTGATTCCGTGATTCTCCTGTTCCTGGAATTAAGAGACTGACTATTCCAACACACAGCCTCTCCCTAGCTCAATCCTCTTTTGAGATCCACACACCCTCTCTGAGTGGTGGCTCTGTGTGCTCTAGCTCTTTGCTGGAGCAAAGGAGGAACAGAAAAAGCTAAGGCAGGTGGGCAATCCTACCCACTGTTTGAACCCCCTGCTGCTGGACTGGACAGTCCACCCAAGATCTGTGATCTCAGCCTCTGGGAGATGGAAGGGAGGGGGCAGATGCCAAGTTGGGCTAGCCGGAGCCATAAGTACCACAGACATTACAGCACCGCTGAAGCCTAGGAACTTTTATTATCATTTTGGTGGGGTGTCCATTGAGAATTGGGGTCCTATCAATATTGCTCATCACTCACTGAAATCTAAATTATGAAGTAGAACTGTTAAAACATACATCCACATATATCTGTTTATTATTTTCCTATTCAAAAATTGCGCTATGTTAATTGCAATCATGTCCGTGGACACGAAGCATGGGATACATCTTGTTTAACTTTGTTTCAGAGTTAGTTTTCTGAGTCTAAACTGGTCACCTCAGTCTCCCTTTATAGTCAATGGAGAAGAAAAGGTGTCTGCAAGGGATAATTCATACCAGGCACATCACACACCGAAACAAGTCGTCCTCTTGCAAATCTGTTGTTCTTCCTTGTCTGTACTGAGAGCCTATAAAGTTTTGCTTAGCTTTAGGTGAATTTTGTAATAGTGTAATCCCACTAAAATTCAACAGATTCTGTTACACATCCTGGAGCGTTTTCAGATACATGTGCTCTGCAGCACCGTAGAATTATTGTTCATCATTTACAAGTGAAAGATCTTTTATATCAGCACTCCGGTATTGCACTATGTCATCTTGATGCAATGTTCCTTTTTCTTGTTGCCAACACAGCACATTGAAACAAAATGTTTTCACCTTTACTTACAGTAACAACAATTTACTTGAGGGATTCTGTGTGTTGAACTGAAAAAGGTCTGGAAGATAAATGCAGCAATAGAAATACAATTTGTTATTGATCTGTTCCTGTGTAACTTCATGATGTTTACGTAAGTATTGGAAATGGTTTCACCTCATATATTTGGTAGACTCTACCACCTCTTTCTTTCCAAATATGCTGACAGTACAATAACAGTACAGTATGGTACATACCAGTATTCCACAAGGAAATGATAATTTCTCATTATCATTAGTCTTTGTCATTCTCTTTGCCTTTCCGAAGCTCCATTTCTGATTTCCCATGACTCATTACAAGGAACAATTTTAACTACCAGCAATTCAAACAAGACAGCTTTCCCATTTTTTGCCTGTGCCACATCTCAGTGTTTACTTTTTGAGTGTATTTTACTCTTGAAAAAAAATAATAAAATCAGTGCACAAGGCTAAGAGCCCCAGTGCATTTAGCCAACACCTTTTGAAAGTCAAAACCAGGATATAACCTAGAACAAGTTTTTTAATCACACAAATTTATTTAAATAACTACCTCTCCATGAATCAAAGGGTCAAAGCATTGAAGCATCCTCCATAATCTTAGGCTTATTGTTTCCAATCGTTATCCAGTCATTCCTGATAACTCATTGCAATGATGGCTTTAGATCGTCACTCGGTATAAGGAAAGGTTCTTTACCTTTGCATGTTTATTGCAGCTTTTTTTCCTGAGCCCTTTCCAAGGTTCTTATACCTCAGGAACTTTTTCTAAATAATTTCTCTACAGATTTTCGTTAGTTCTGGTAGCTTGAATCACTGGCTGTGTGAATGCAACCAAATGAAACCTTAGAGAAAGCAAAGGGGAAGAGGAGGGCCCTCAAAGTTTTAGGACATCTCCGTTAGATCTCTCTTTTAGCACAGTGGAGGATACTTGTATCATCCCTTGCTGCCACACAGTCTTCTCTGAAGCTTTAGGAAAAAAGGAGGTGGGGAGAGACGTAAGGCGGGGTGGGCATCAGGCAAGGAAAGGGCCATCCTTCACTGTGAGTCCAGGGACTTCCGCTCTCAGTGGGGAAGGGAAGGAGCATCCTTCACTGCCCAGCAGGGCCAGCCCAGCAGGGCCAGCCCAGCAGCTGCAGCAGGGGAGTGCCACCTGCGCTGTTCCCTTTTGCCCTCAGCAAGCTCTGTGGGCCCCACTGCTAGTCCTGATGCTGTAAAATAGGGTTGAACATGATCTCTGCAGCCAAGAGAGTGAGCACATAATGTTCAAAACTGTGGACCTGCCATCAGCACGTGCTACCCAGGGGGACAGCTGTGCAAGTCCGTGCTGTGCACGTGTGTGTGTGTCTACACAAACATACTACAAGAAAATAAACTGATTGCCCAAAGGATGCTGTGGCCCCCATGCCTGACTACCCCTGTTTAAGTTCCCATTGTGGTTTGTAAACAATTTCACAGTCTGTATTATATTACCCAGAACTTTTGGTGTTTGTTTTCATAGTGCTGAAAATCTTCTCCCAACCTGGTGCTGAAAAGGTCCACAAACTTTGGCCTGCCAGTAACCATATAAGCAGTGTCAGATCTGCAAAAGCAGAGGCTTGTCTGAAGAGTTAATTCAGCGTAGAAACTTAGGGTTCCCTTTGTAAGGAATAAATGCTGGCATCCAGTAGATGGTGATGTTTAATAATGTTTTTCCTGCTCTGTCTCCAGCTGATAAAGCCAGACATGTCTGACTGTCTCTCCGCATTTGGGTATTTTACTTATTTCCTGTTCTTACGATCTTTAAATGAAAAACCATCCTGTTTTGTATAGAAGTGGATGCTTCTGCTTTTCTCCTCAAAAAGCAATCTTCAAAATAAATAAACTATCATGACGTATTTGTGTTACACTAACCCCTTCACAGTTCACGTGTCTCCATCCTCTACAACCACAGGGAGACTCCTCACTCTGTAGGTAGCCGAGGTAAACTGTAGGTGGGAACTTCATATTCTGACCTTATGTAGCTACATGGAACTAAAAATCTCCTATGCTTACCCCTCTCTTGAGTTGATGTTAGACAGTTATATCAGGTTGCTTATCTTGATTTTCAAATGCCATTTTTCAGCATGTATTCTTTTTTCCTTTGCCAGATTGGGCGAAAATGTTTGTATTCATATAAGGACATGCTCCTACAAGCTTGCAGACTGAACAGCCACTTCACTAGTCACGTATTTGCACTGTGCTTTGGTGGGCAGCATCCACGGAAAGAAAAGTAAGGAGGCCAGCCGAGTATTTCGCTGGGCAGCTGTACAAACATCTCCAGTTTCCCTGTGAATGATCCAAGAACAGAGATGAGGTTAGAGAATATGTTCGCCCTTGAAGAAGTGGTTTTGAGAGTTTCTGCAGATACTCCAAGCAGCTCTGTTAGCAACACTTGTTCCTGTATACCTAGCCTGTCTGCAAATAACTGCTAAATAGGTGTTAACAGAACCAAACCACTAAAGTCTAAGTCTCTTCCTGTAAAGCTGAGTCCTAAAGGTTCTGCCACCAGTTGGGTACAGCTCCCTAAAGTGCTGCACTCACTAACAGCTCACCACTGCTGAAAACAGATTGTTTTCCCCTTCTGTGTCTCTCTGTCCATCTTATTTCTTCCCACACACTCCCTCTGCTAACCTTGTGCCGGCTTCAGCACTTATCAGACACTTCTGTGTCACTTATAATTCGCTGAAATAACAGAAAATAAGACCAAGAAAAAGCAATGAAGAGCTTTCTGACATGAGATAAATCAGCTTTCTGAAATGAGTTAAATCAGCCAGGGAGTGTGACGAGAGCCAGAATATGGGTGGGACGGTGCAGCTGGGACTGAGGGAAAGGGAAAGAAGAGGGGGTAGGATAGAGGAGGGAGAGGGTGTGTGAGTATGGAAGGGAGCAAGATTTCCTCACTTCTGCAGCAATAAGATCTGCTGAACTGCCTGTGGAATCACAGACATATTCATAGTTGTCATGGGTGATGTGCATCTGGCAAAAGGTGCTTTTTAGATTTATGCAGCCTTCTTTGAATAAATGAACTCACACAGTTACTGTGCAACTTTATAGTTCTATAATGTATAACTAATGTCTTCCTTTTCTCTTTTTTTTTCCTTTTTTTTTTTTAATCCCAGGCTTGACTTTCCATCTTTTATGAAATATTATCAATTATAGAATCATAGAATCATAGAATTGTAGAATACCAGGTTGGAAGGGACCTCAAGGATCATTTGGCCCAACCTTTCTTGGCAAAAGCACAGTCTAGCCCAGAAGGCCCGGCACTCTGTCCAGCTGAATCTTAAAAGTGTCCAATGATGGGAAATCCACCACTTCCCAGGGAAATAATTCCAATGCCTGATCATTCTTGTGAAAAATTTTCCTCTTGTGTCCAACTGGAATCTCCCCAGGAGTAACTTGTAGCCATTAGCCCTCATCTTTTCTATATAACTCATTGTAAAAAGGGAATCTCCATCTTCTTTGTAGACACCCTTTAAATAGTGGAACATGGTGATAAAGTCTCCCTTAAGACTTCTTTCCTAAGGCTGAATAAACCCAGTTCTCTCAGCCTTTCCTCATACGGCAGACTTCCCAGTCTTTCAATCATCTTTGTGGCCCTTCTCTGGATCTGGACCCTCTCTAGGCTGTCCACAGCTTTTTTGTACAGCGGGGACCAAAACTGAACACAGCATTCCAGGTGTGGCCTGACAAGCACTGAGTAGAGTGGGATAATGACTTCTTTATCTGTGCTGGTGATGCCCTTGTGGATGCAACCCAGCACGCTGTTGGCTTTCATTGCTGCAGCAGCACACTGTTCATTCATGTTGAGCTGCTTGTCCGCCAGGACCCCCAGGTCCTTTTCCACAGAGCTGCTCCCCAGCCAGGTAGATCCCAACCTGTGCTGCACTTGCAGATTATGTTTTCCCAGGTGCAAGACTTTACGTTCTTTGTTGCACTTCGTAACATTCTTGTTAGTGCACTCTTCCAGCCTATCCAGGTCTTCCTGCAGGGTGGCCCTCCCTTCCAAAATGTCCACTTCCCCACTCAGTTTGGTGTCAGCAAACTACATCAGGGTACACTTGATCCCATCACCCAGATCACTTAGGAAGACATTAAACAGCATTGGGCCTAGCATTGATCCCTGGGGACCCCACCTGTGACAGGCTGCCAGTTTGAAAAGGAGCTATTTACCACCACCCTCTGGGTGCAGCCTGTCAGCCAGTTCCCCACCCACCACACAGACCATGTGTCTAGACCATAACGCATCAGTTTCTGTAGGAGGAGGCTGTGGAGAATCGTGTCAAAAGCCTTGGAGAAATCCAGGTAAATAATGTGCACTGCTCGCCCCACATCAACCAAGCAGGTTACTTTGTTGTAGAAGGCAATCAGGTTTGTCAAACACGATTTGCCCTTGGTGAATCCGTGCTGGCTTTTCACAATCACATGCTTCATTTGACTTGTGAATGGCCCCCAGGAGGATTCGTTCCATAACTCTCCCAGGGGCTGAAGTAGGATTGAAGGGCCTATAATTTCCTGGATCCTCTTTTAAGCCATTCTTGTAGATAGGGGTGACATTAACCTTCTTCCAGTCTTCTGGGACGTCCCCCAATCTCCCTGATTTCTCAAAGATTATGGAGTGGCCTCACAACGACATCAGTCAGCTTAACACCCTCAGGTGGATAGCGTCAGAGCCCATCAATTTGTAGGGGTCAAGCTCCTGTAATAGTTCTTCAGGTTAGGTGTGAACAGAAGCACGGGATCTGGCACCAGGGATCTAGCAAGTGCTATGACTGGGTGTATCGAAGTCTGGTGTTCTGTTGCTTGGGATAATTCTGTTTATCGCTCCAGACAATCTTTTTTTCTTGAGATTAATTAGCCACGGTCTACAGAAAGCCTCAGGGGCAGACAGTGCCTTCACTTGGAAGTTGCTCAGACCCTTAGTTAACCTGGAAACAAGACCACTGCTTGCCCTTTTGCATGTTCCCATTTGTAGCATATGAGATATTTGTATATCTCATATTTGTATATGAGCATATTTGTAGCATTGAGATGCAGGGGTGAGGCTTTTGGATCTCAGTTTCCTGGACAGAGACAGATTCATACACTAACTAGTCTCTGAGTTATAATAATTCCAGCAAGTGTTTTCTAAGATTTCTAAGATTAGGAACCAAGTGTTTGCAGTCATCTGTCCCTGATTGTCACGGACACAATGGTGCTTCACAGAAATGGATACATTATAGCCGGTTGTTTTTTTTTAAATTCTTGGCCAGAAGAAAAAATTATGGTGGTTTTCTGCATTGTGTATTTGGACAATATTTTTAAAAGCATTTTTATGTATCTTATACCTAATAACAGAAAATACCAGTGCAATTCAATGCCTGATCCAGAGGCAATAGTATTCTTCCAACTGCCTTCAATGGGCTCTTGATTAGGTACTTATTTGCTAAGTAAACAATAGATAAATGTTCAGTTTGTCACGTGTACACAATCACAGAAGTATTGTGCTCTAAGTAAAGACACAGGTTCTTGCTGGTAACTGATTCTGAAATCTCTTCAGGAGGAAAATGGACTCTGATACCCATGTCGGAGAAGCGTTGTTGCTTGTTGTTAAAGATCTTTTGTCTTCGACCACAAAATGATTGCTTTCAAAGCAGCTGAACATAAATACTTGCCAAAGGCAAGATCCTGGGATAGTGGACAGAAAACCAGCTGTGCCCTGGGGAGGGTGCAGCATGAAGCCTCTCACGCCGCAGAGGACTGAGTGATGTGCATTGCTACGAGTTGCTTGGTAAAGGGATATTAGATATGCTCAGCAATGGTCAGGCTCCTGGTGGACAGGGCACTTTCCAAACCACAGGCATTAAATAGGCAAGCTTGCTTGTTTCCTACTCCGCTTAACACACCGAGCCAAAGGAGGGTGAGTATCTCCTCAGCCCCAGCCAGCCTCAGCTAGTCCTTTCCTTCACCCAGAACACCTTCAACACCACCTGTTCAACCTGCTACGTGTTTTGAAAACATCAGCAAGGTCTTTGCTGTGTCTCTTATCAACAGAATGAGCGAGCAGAACATTCATGCAGGATTTAGCAGTGCATCCTGCTGCAATCTGAACTAGCGTGGGCTCAAATTAATGGTGTACTGAAGTGATGGGTGGGTTGTTATGATGGCACTCGGTAAAGGGTGCTATAAGAGACAGGTCTTATTGCTTGCTTCCAGCATGTTTGGTTTGCCCTTGGAAAAGTCACTTGCTCTGTCTGTAAAATAAATGGTTCCTTGGGTTTGGTTGGCCTGTAAATCTTTTGGGGGAAGTACTGTTTCTTGTTATGTGTGGTGCCTAGTATGCTATAGATGCTTCTCTTCTCAAACTACTGAAATATTACAAGTAACAGTATATGCTGTTTTTTCTGACTTTTCCATGCAACCCTCCTACTGTTCTTTATAAGGATTCCACAAAAGATTACCTCATAATACTTTTATTTCAACAGTAAGGAGAATCCCGTAAAGAACGTTGTTGATCCCATATTACTTTCTATTTTGGGGTGAAAAATGATAAGATGTGGTAACAAAGACCAGCCTTTGGTATTTATCTAGCTATGTTTTTAACTTTTCATGTCTATGCATATAAACTTGCAGAAAACAAACATGGGTTTATCTGCTCGTTTATCTGAATTCCAATCAAATACTACTGCTACACTTCATTAAAAGCAAGGCACTTGGGCATGCACTGTTTACAAATGGGAAAAAATATAAATAAAACTGGCTGAATAAGGGCTAGACCTGGAGAGAACAAGAAAGCTCTGATGGGAATGAAATTCCCATGATGAGAAATTCTGAAGATTATGTTTCTTCAAAACATTTTATGTTCAATTGACGGGATTAAAACATTCTGACTCTAAAATTCACATATGAAACTGTTGTTAAACACTTACATATTCACTTAAGAATGAATTTTTTTCTCTGGTATTTTATATAGCTCACAAGAGGCACATTACTGGCTACTGAAATAGCAACAACTTCCTCAAATCCTCTATTAGTGTAGTCCTAAGAAGGCAGTTTGAAGAAGTACTTTTAAAATTTCTGTGCCTAACTTAGTCTTCAAACAAGGATATTATCTGTAATGTGAGCATGGAGGAAGCTGTGTACTTATGTGCAAAAGGAGTTAGGAGAGAGATTGCCAATGGCAGCGCATCTGTGTTAAATCTTCTGAAACATAATTTTCCAATTAGTGAACATGAACCAGAGATGTTTTCTTTTTATCCTCTTTACTTATGTCACTGAATAAAATTATTTTTAGACTTAATATTTGTTTGAATAGATCCTCTTTAATTTTGAATGTCTCTTCAATTTGTATTTTCTCATTACTGTGCAGTTACTATGCCAGAAAATGCAGGGTGACTCCAAGCCTAGAGAAGCATAACTATGGGCAACCTCTGGGGGCCAGAGTTTAGGATTTTCTGTGCAAAACTGCTATAGAGGATTTCACTCTTCTTAGTGTAGATCACTGTCCAGAAGTAAACAGGACCAGGATGAGTGCTCCTTTTCCTTATCCTATTATAAAGGAGTTTTTCAACTGTTGATAGAATCATAGAATCATAGAATGTGTTGGGTTGGAAGGAAACTTTAAAGGTCATCTAGTCCAACCCCCCTGCAGTAAGCAGGGACATCTTTAACTAGATCAGGTTGCTCAGAGCCTCATCAAGCCTGGCCTTGAATGTCTCCAGGGATGGGGCCTCCACCACCTCTCTGGGCAACCTGTGCCAGTGTCTCATTACCCTCACAGTAAAGAACTTCTTTCTAATGTCTAATCTAAACCTACCTTGCTCTAGTTTAAAACCATTGCCCCTTGTCCTATTTCGACATGCCCTTGCAAACAGCCCTCCCCAGCTTTCCTGTAGGCCCCCTTCAGGTACTGGAATGCCGCTATAAGGTCTTCCCGGAGCCTTCTCTTCTTCAGGCTGAACAACCTCAAGTCTCTCAGCCTGTCTTCATAGGAGAGGTGCTCCAGCCCTTTGATCGTCTTCATGGCCCTCCTCTGGACCTGTTCCTGGTCCATGTTCTTCTTGTGCTGAGGGTTCCAGAGCTGGACGCAGTACTCCAGGTGGGGTCTCACGAGAGCAGAGTAGAGGGGTAGAATCACGGCTCTCGACCTGCTGGCCACAGTTGTTTTGATGCAGCCCAGGATGTGGTTGGCCTTCTGGGCTGCAAGCACACATTGTTGGCTCATGTCCAGCTTTTCCTTTACCAGTACCCCCAAGTCGTTTTCTGCAGGGCTACTCTCGATCATGTCATCCCCCAGCCTGTATTGATAACGAGGATTGTCTTGACCCAAGTGTAGGACCTTGCACTTGGCCTTGTTGAACTTCATAGGGTTTGCTCAGGCCCACCTCTCCAGCTCTTCCGGGTCCCTCTGGATGACATGCCATCCCTCTGGCCTGTCGACCGCACCACGCAGCTTGGTGTCATCAGCAAACTTGTTGAGGGTGCACTTGACCCCACTGTCTAAATCATTGATGAAGACGTTGAACAGCACCGGTCCCAGTACGGATCCCTGAGGGACACCACTTGTCACCCCTCTCCATGTGGACATCGAGCCATTGACCACTACCCTCTGGATGGGACCAGCAAGCCAGTTCCTTATCCACCGAACAGTCCACCCATCAAATCTGTATCTCTCTAACTTAGAGAGAAGGATATTGTGGGGGACCATGTCAAAGGCCTTGCAGAAGTCCAGATAGATGATATCTGTTGCTCTTCCCTTGTCCACGGATGCAGTCACTCCGTTGTAGAAAGCCACCAGGTTGGTCAGACAGGACTTGCCCCTGGTGAAGCCCTGCTGGCTGTCTTGAATCACCTCCCTGTCTTCCATGTGCCTTAGCACAGCTTCTAGGAGGATCTGTTCCATGATCTTCCCAGGCACAGAGGTGAGGCTGACAGGGGGGTAGTTCCCAGGGTCCTCCTTTCTACCCTTTTTAAAAATGGGTGCGATATTTCCCTTTTTCCAGTTACCAGGGACTTCACCAGGGACTTCAGTGGTACAGTAGGTGATACAACAATCATTGCCTGGCTCAGAGATATCTAGTGTCATATTGGGCAACTAGGAAAAAATTAGATCAAGTTCGCACATTCATCTTGCTCTTCCTTTTGCTTCCCTTCAGAGACTGCAGTGTTTAAAAGAGTTCTGTCATTACCAAGTCCATTTAATTCTTAAAGTACTTCTTGTCAGTAATGCTAGGGAAGGGGGATTTGTTATGCCTGTCGTTTAACAGTGGACTAGTTATTTAGGTATCAAAATAAAGGCTGTATAATACTTGCTACTAAGAAGATTTACTTGCAGTTATAGTTGAATTTGATATACTTGGATACATATGCAAAGCTGGTATTTCTTGCAGATGAACTATTTCCATTTCCATTTATTTTCTTTCATTCTTCCGTTAACATTTATATCTTAATAATACAATGCATATGTTACATTGCCATATATTAAAAATGCTGTCTTCAAAGACCTTAGTAGTTAACAGATTGCATTGTGTTTTGAATTTAAAGGTATGTTGGTGCATTCCTAAACATGATAGTCTCACAGTTAATCTGTCAGTCTGTCGTGGTTCAGTCCTGGAGGGTACAGATCAGTCTAGTGCAGCCAAAACACCTCTGCGGATTTAAGCTGTGAATCACTCTGGTGTAATTCAGAAAATTTAGTTTTCTGTTTCCTAATTTCTCATTCATGAGATAGGACTAGATGTAGTACCTGTGCAGAGACCTTTCTTACTGCCTCACTTCTTCGAATCATGTAATTATGAATTACCTTTCATTAACCTGTAGATGTATTCACGACTCTAATGGAAACTAATGAAAATGCTACCTACCATCATCATCATCATCATCATTATTATCATCATGTTTTTATTGTGTCTGGTTGATGATTTATGAATGCTTGTATGGGGAAATAATGACATTTTCTTTTAAAAATAAAACATTGTCTCAAGAACAATGAGAACATTTTTTGTGACCTTTCAACATATAAAGGGGTCTTACAAGAAAGACAAAGAAAGACTTTGTACCAAGGCCTGTAGTGACAGGACAAGGGGTAATGGTTTTAAACTGAAAGAAAGGAGATTTAGATTAGATATTAGGAAGAAATTCTTTACTGTGAGGGTGGTGAGGCACTGGAACAGGCTGCCCAGAGGAGCTGTGGATGCCCCATCCCTGGGAGTGTTCAAGGCCAGGTTGGATGGGGCTTTGAGCAGCCTGGTCTAGTGGGAGGTGTCCCTGCCCATGGCAAGGGGGTTGGAACTAGATGATCTTTAAGGTCCCTTCCAACCCGAACCATTCTATGAATCTAAGAATTTGCTACCCACATACAACTTCTTAGACCAATATATGTTAAAGAATTCTGCATCAATTTAAATAAGAACATTTATTCTATAGTTTTGAGAAAGTACTATCTGCATTTCAATGTATTTGAGGTAGATGAAGGATTTTAACAAGTTTAAAGTTATTAGTAGTTCATTGTACAACTTTTGCAGCCATTGGTTGTGAAATCACAGATGCAGTTTCCTTAAAATCAAGACTATTTTTAAGTTTATGTTTTGGCTTTCTGAGGGGCCTTACAAATACAATTTCTCTTATCAGTAGGAATAAAGTGAAAACAGAAGTTCCCTGATGAGTGATGAAAATCTATGTAAACAAGTTGATGTGTGAAAAGAAGGAAACCATACTGATTTAAAAAAAAAAAAAAACACAACAAAAAAGATAGGAAAACACTACATGCACTGGCCTCAAACTCCTTTTTTTTCTCTGCCCCTCTGGATTATAAAGTTGATATAATACCCTTTTGCTGTTGAAGGAAGGGAAATCTTTAGAGCAACAGGTAGCACACGGGTTTATGCTTATACTTTCAGATTTTAAAGTGGGTCCATCTAACAGAAAACACTGGTAAATGAAGCAACCTTTTAAAAATACAGACATTTAAATCATAGAATCATAGAATCTTCATGGTTGGAAAGAACCTTTGAGATCCTTGAGTCCAACCATACACACAAAAAAAACCCCCAAACCCCTACAATCACTGCCACTAGAGCATGCCCTGAAGTGCCAAATTTAGATGTTTCTTAAATACCTCTAGGGATGGTGACTCGACCGTCTTCCTGGGCAGGCTGTTCCAGTGCCTGACCACTCTTTCAGTAAAGTAATTCTTCCGAATATCTAACCTAAACCTCCTCTGCCGCAACTTCAGACCATTTCCTCTGGTCCTGGCATTATTCACCTGGGAGAAGAGGCCAACACCCACCTCTCTATAACCTCCTTTCAGGTAGCTGTAGAGGGCAATGAGGTCTCCCCTCAGCCGCCCCTTCTCCAAGCTAAACATGCCCAGCTCCCTCAGCCTCTCCTCATATGACTTGGTCTTCAGACCCCTATATACCTCTAGGAAAATGCTAGCTTTTTTTTTTTCTTTTTCAAATAAAGCTCCCTTGCTTTTCTATGAATTCATGCAATTTCTCTCTTGCAGTGGGGCACTAACCATTTCATCAACATAGGGATGATGAGTCATCACAACGGGAGTACCAGAAAATCGCAGGAAATTTAATGCCTGAAAATCTACACTGGAGAGGTGTAAAATAAAAAGCTGAAAAATTCACACAGCTAGTGGCTTTTTCTTTCTGTCCTTCATTGATTCCAGTCAACTCTCACTGTCTTTTGGATAGCTGCTGACATAACTTGTGTCTTCTTCCAATTAATGAAGGTAATGATAGTTTTTCAACCACCCTCAGCTTTAAAGGCTGGGTTGTTTCAAAGAGATTTAATACCACACTTAAGATCAATCATGGTTTTATGTATTGTTAACTGCTCTGTATTGTATTTCTAAAAGATGTGGATAAGCAGAATGCTCAGGGAAGTAACTGCAGATTAATGATTTTATCCATTCTTGCGGTATGTCTTCAAAGACAATTTCTTGTCAGGAAGCAGAAATGACTTAAAACGAAGTCTTGTTTCCTATTTTCTCATTATCTGAAGTTAGTAATGCAGTAATTCTTTCTATGTGAGCTCTCCTTAACCAACAGTGCACAATATTCTGTAGGAAGTGTGTTGAGTGATAAGTTGTTCTACGAGATTTTAAGAGCAAACTTTTTAGCAGAAAACTTTCTCAATGGTTTTAATTTGTGAATTATTTTTTTTCTCTGTCTTTAACTCTGAAGATTGAAGTCAGCCTCCAGAGTGACTCCTGCAGGTTTGCTGTTTGGGGTTCTTTTCCTTATCTGAAAGGAATTTTTATGAGTGTCACCTGTTCTGCCTGTACTCTCTTTGCAGATGTATGTTTACTTTTGTAACACAATCAGTTAAATCTTGTAAGGTGAGCTGAGATCTTTTAAGATCTCAAAAGAAAACCAAAATAAATAAAAAAGTCCAGAATAAGGGTGGCAATGACAACCTTGAGTCAATTCTCAAAAAAACAAAAACAAAACCAAAAAAAAACCCCCGAAGTCGAGAGCTGAAGTTCTAGGGTCCTAAAAGTTTTAGAGTCAATTTTAAATGTCTTTAAGCATCAAAATTGAACTGAGTTAACTAAGGCATAAAACCTGTCTACCTTCAGGAATCTTGGCCCTTGCCTGCAGAGCTCCTTACAGCTGAGTAAGGAGCTGCTAACAGCTCATCTCCTGTACAAACATAAGGAGATTGAGGTTCTCAAAAACAGAGCCTCCCGAGACCAGCTGGCTGAGCTCAGGACTGTCTACAGTAGCCTGTACTGAGAGGAGCCTCAAATCCCACTCAGCTCTTCTACAGTCTGGCACCTATGAACAACAGCCCTTCCCAACAAAACACCACTGGAAGTAGCATTATCACAGAATGACGCAGTAGTTGAGGTTGGAGGAGACCATCTAGTCTAATCCCAAATTATCTTTCTCTGTGTCCAATAACTCAGTGTTCAGGGAGAAGGTAAAACAGATAGGTACTTGCTCAGATATATGGTTTCAAGACAGTGATAAGATGGGGACTTGTATGAAATCAGAGCAAGTGAAAACCAGCCCTTTCCCTGGTGTGCCCTGTCAGCCAGCACATTTGGGAGATATGGACTCAATTTTCTGTTCTATCTGAAGAGGTTTAAACCCATGTTTTCCAAAAGTGTTCTTGATATACTGTGCTCAGGGAGGGAAGCAAATGAATTCTCATTCTTTCCTATACTGACATTTGCACAGAATAATTGAAGGCTTGGGCCAGAAAGAAAGTGAATATTTCTATATCTTTTAGTGATTAAGGTATTCCCTTAAAAGTAGGGTCCACCTGACTTTCAGTCCCTGCTCCCAAAACTGAACCTTTTTTCATTTCTCTTATTCAAATTACTGCTTAATACTACCAGTTCTGTTTCAGCTCCAAAATGACTGAAGAAAAGTGCTCATATTTTTAAAGGAATTTATGTGGGACAAGTACTGTAAGAGTTAAAAAATCACTAAGTATTATTTGCAAAAGTGCTTTAATGAGAATAAGTACAAGGTCACCAAGATGGCTATTTGGATTTAGTTATCTATCTGTCCCTTTAACAGCCTACATCTAAAGTTAACTTCCTCAGATCCCCCATGGTCAATTCCTTTGGAGATGTCAAAAAACTGTAACCCCTTATATTTTTAAATCCCTGTAAACTTAGTTTTATTTTAAGGTGTGTTCAGTGTTAATAATGCTGAGAGGTTTGACATCAACTTCATACCTGCTTGCCATCAGGATTTTCATGTGAGATGATCTCCAGCCTGACTTTCTTGCAGATAGGCATTTTCAGAATGTGCCAAATATACTAGGCAATACATGCCTGGGAATTTCTGAGTACACTGACTCTCTGAGGACAGTTCGTAATGCTCAGGCTAGAAGGGTTTTCTCAAACAAATCATAGAATCATAGAACGGTTAGAGTTGGAAGGGACCTTAGAGATCGTCTAGTTCCAACCCCTCTGCCATGGGCAGGGACACCTCCCACTAGACCAGGCTGCTCAAAGCCCCATCCAGCCTGGCCTTGAACACTGCCAGGGATGGAGCATCCACAACTTCCCTGGGCAACCTGTTCCAGTGCCTCACCACCCTCACAGTAAAGAATTTCTTCCCAATATCTAATCTGTATCTCCTCTCTTTCAGTTTAAAAACATTACCCCTCATAAAGAGTCCCTCCCCATCTTTCCTGTAGTCCCCCTTTAAGTACTGGCAGGCCGCTATAAAGGCTTCCCAGAACCTTCTCTTCTTCAGGCTGAACCACCCCAACTCTCTCAGCCTGTCCTCATAGGAGAGGTGCTCCAGCCCTCATCGTGAATGACACTCCAGTGAGTAGAGGGCACTGGGAGCAGAAAGATTTGAGTCCCCTCCTTTATATAGCAAAGGTCTCACTATAGGATCGTGAACAGTCATTGGCAGAAACATGTAAGCTAGAAATTTTCTTTCCTTCTGGGTGGCCCTTTCGCTACAGGCTGGGCCCAATTGTTCACATTGTCAATAGTTGAGTCACATTTTTGCTTTCTTGTTTTCCAATTAAGAGAGGAGGAGATGGAACAAAGGAGAGAAATAAAACCTGATGAAGAATTCTGAAGCTGGCGTCTCAATCAACTGGGTCATACCTACCATGTTGGCTTTTATGAAAAATTGTCCTGCATAAAACCTATGCAGCTGACTGTCTCCTTGGCTGGGTGGGACAGGAGCAGCCTTACTAGATTTTTTTTTGAAAAAACAGTTAATTTGCAGAGAGAAATTCAACTTTGGAATGGCTAAAAATATTTGTCCTCAGCAGCAGAAAAGTCAAATACACGAGTTTTCATGTCAAAATTGTATTTGACTTGAAATTTAATCTAAGTATATTAAAATATCAGTGAAAGAAACTAAGTGAAACAAACGTCTCTGCTCTGAACTAAAAAAAAAAAAGTAGAAACTAGTTGTATACCCCCCTTCACAACTCTGCTTTAATTTCTTATAGCTCTACTGCAGCTTAAAGAGCAGAGGTGCACTGAATATGCACAACACTGACTATTGACTAAAAGAGTTTCTCAAACAGAAATTACTGTGGTGCTGCCCAGGACTGCCCTGACAGTCCAGGCAGGAGGCTGAAGGCACTGTCACAGCCCTCTTCTGGGCAGACATTCCAGCATCTCAGTTTTCCACCAGAATTACTCCAACGCGGCCATTTGCGCTGGGGAAAATTTAACTTTCAGAGAACATAAGGAGGCACATTATAATATTGTGACCTGATAAAGTAAAACAGGACTCGTCCTCCCCATCATGCAGCTCAGCTGACACGCTCTAGAGGACAAACCCAATGAACTTGAAAATTGAGTTAGTTTTTCTCTCAGGAATTAATGTGACCGCTTGGCTTCCATCCAAATTCCATTTCACTGTTGATGTGTTTTTAATTTTAAAGTGTTTGTTTTTTTTTTTAATAACGGACCACAAATCAAAATAAAGGAGATTCTCCTTCCCATCCTTTAATTTCAATATTCAATATTAAGCTATGTAGGGTCCCAGTAAATAGAAGAATTTTTAAAAGATAATTAAAATTAAGTAATGCAATACCTGCTTCTTTTGGTTTTGCTCCATTGCTTAAATTTCCTTAAAAGAAACTCATTAATCCAAAGTCATTGGGTTAAATACAATGGTTCTATTGGTCTAGAAAGCTGTCAATCCTAACCAATATTTACTCTTAATGTTTTGACCTCAACACTGTTTACTGTCTTAATTAGTATAAATGTAGTCTATCATATTGAAAGGAAATGGCTCCATAAACTGATTGCATGGAAAAGAAAATGATTTCACAAAGGACAGTTCCTTCTTACTGGCCTGGAAGGTGTTAACGTACTCATTTGTAATGGCTTTCCTGCTGGAAACAATGGTTGCTTCCAACTGCACAGGTTTTTTTTGTGATTTTATAGAGCAGTTCCACACATGTTTTTTCTTGGTATTTCTGGTTTTTGAAGTGTTCCCAAATTCTGCTCATAGTCAATACATACCAAGCTTCACACTTCGACTCTCTGGTTTCCTTTTCACGATATCAGCCTTCAACTGACCTTTCAGCCTTGGTTGTGGCGTGCACCGGCTATCCTGGACTTCAGTAAGACCATGAGGGAGCAGCTGGGCTACCTGGGAGCCTTCCAAGCATTCTGATTACTGCCCCAAAACAAAGGCAAACCCAGAGGTGGCTTGCTGGCCAAAGCAATGGGATACCGTGTCGGCTCTCAAGTAGATGGGAGATGGCAGCAGACACAGGCATTTCTACTAAACAGCCCCCTGGTGGGTTAAGGCTTCCTACAACCACAGCATTTACAGTATCGCTGGGCTCAATTAGAGTTATGTGAAAAGTAATACCTTTTTAAATAGACACCTCACACAAAGTACGTTCCTTTATTGCAGCACTGATTTATACTGAGACTTTGCTTAGTTTACCTTGTTTTCTCTTGCCTGGTTGTTATGTTACTTATTACTTGTATCAAAATACCCTACATAATCTGTGAGGTCACCATAAGTGAAGGACAGTGGTTATTCTAAAGAGTTTGCAACCTGAATGGAGAGGCAATATTGCTCTGTTTTACAGTCTAGAGTTTCAAAGCATTTGGCACTACTTCATTTGAGAGAGTGATGGAGCCTTTCAGAAACCTGTCTGTGAATGCCTGACTATGGTTGGGAAGGTCATGCACAAAAAATCAGTGGCAGAACTGGGAACAAACCACTCAGTTCAAAATTCTGGCTTGTCTTTTCTTTGTGGCTCTCGTCGTCCCCAGGAACAATCCAAGAAGGGGTGGTCACGCTTAGCTTACACAAGCATCAGCTGCCCTGCAAATGATGCGGTTTTATTTGAATGCTGCTGGGTTCTCCAAACAGGGCAGTCTGCCTTGTGTCAAGATAGGTCCTGTCTGAGTGAGGAGGGGTTATCCTACTCTTTTGAATAGCAGTGAGAATATCCAAATTTCTTCTTTCTTTCTTTAACTTTTGCACATGCCTAGCAGAGGATTTAGCTCTCTGCTGTAGGTTGGTTTGGAAACAGCACAATTAAAAGCAGTTCAAACTAGAAAGTGATGAAAAATGTCTTTCTCCTTTAACAGCATCTGACTGCATCGGCCTCAGAGAATAGGTATTCCTGTTGGAATCTAATTTGTCCATGAAAAACAGCTAGGACAAAGAAGTTCAGACAAAATCCTGGTGTTTGTTTCCTGCAAGATATAGTTTCTTTTTGCCTGACCAAGCTACTGACAGTTGCAAGACTTCCTTATGCACAAAGGCCATAACCTGTCCAGGTCTAGAGGCTACAAAGATGGGAGAGGCAGGTGGTCCGTTTACAGGTATCCACTGCTCCGAGGGTACACTCAGCCGGCCTCATACTCAAGTCCCCCTGGTTTCTCTTTCACATTTTGGATTGTTGATCCTTTCAATAGGAATGCACTGTTGCCAAAAATCTGTTAACTTTAAATTTACAAGAAGTCACCTGCAGGATTAGTGCTGAGCTTGACAGGGAGGTCTTCCAAAACCCGCCTATTCTGATCCTTCTCAAAGGGAAGCTGAAGCCCAGGTGTAAGAAGCAGTCATTTTGGCATGGCAGCAGGCAACTTTGGGGCTTGCAGAGATACTAAGAGCATATCTTTGTCTCCCACCAGATCCTCCAAAGCTTCTTAGAATTCATCTGTGGCTCTCAGAGTAGCCTCAGGTTTGGTAGGTCCTGTTTTCTGCCTTTTCACAGTCCATTAAATGCTACTTTCTAGAGTCAAGAATTCCCCTGGATCTTATGCTTGATTCCTATGCAGGAAATGCTCCAATGCAGACAAATGTGAAAGTCTAGGGATGTTACAATAATACGTCACTAAATTTTAAGGAAAGAATATTTTGTACTGTACACTTATTTCTGTTGGTACTTAAGTGTCAATGAAAAAGGGTATTTGCAAACAGTTAATTCTGCAGTACTAGGTGAGGCTGAGCTATCTCGGTAATGCTTCTAAGTACTTCTCGTCACTAGCAGTAATTATGAGATATAGGTCTTGAAAACAAACAACAACAATAAAAACCCTTCACTGTGAAAATACTCTACACTGTGATGTAAACTCAATATACTTGAATTTGAAGCACACCTCATGTCGTGGTGTTTTTATAAATAACACGAAATTATGCACCATTTATATGTGGTGTTTATTTTGCCAACTTCCACTTTCCAAAGTGACCAAGTAAGGATTTTTGTTTGTGGGTAAAATCCTCTTCTATAGAAATCAATAACTTTTCAGAGACTGGCCAGAGTAAAGTTTCTTTTCTGCTTCTAATCATAAACTATAACAAAATTTGAAGTTTCAAATTATCAGTACTGTATTTTCATTGAATCCTTAATGCAGTACTTGGTGTTGGGTCCTTAAAATTTACATTTTGTATTAGAGGCATATGGGTGAATATTTCTTGTGGCTTGTCTAGCTCCAACCTTACGCTTTAACTACATAAAGTATACACAATGTTTGCACACAAAGTTGCATGCAACATCAGGAAAAAGGAATCACCAGAGTATACAGAGCCAGGCTTTAGGGTACAGTACCTGGATGGAAAGAAATGAGTACATGAATATCTGCAATTGAATGTCTTATAACTCAGGGCCAGAGTCTGACTACCCTTAACGCTGCTGTAAGTCAAGAGGAAAGCCTTTGGAATAACAGGAATTTTTGCAAATCAATACAGAAGCAGAATAAACTGGTGTCATCATCTGCCCATAAATGCATGTGACCAGATACATTAACGAAAGTGCAGGCAGCTGTTTGCTATATGTGAGAATGCCACACAGAAAACAAGCTGTTATATTATAACAATGAAGAGGCTGAAGGGTGACTTAATTGGGAATTAATATTTGCATTTGCAAGTAATATGCCTGTTACATTTGCATTTGCAAGAAATATCTCTGTTGTAAATGGATACTCTAACTACGAAGAGACTAGTGAGAAAAAGAGTAAAATATAATAATTCAAATAATTTATATGGTACGCATTATGCTTATCAGAAAGAATATGTAACAGATATCCCATTTCTCTTTTTTCTTGCCAGAAAACAAGGCTTGATTCAAATTTTCTGTGTAAAACCCAGCCTTTTTTATAGTACAATCATAGACAATAAACACTATGACTGACCCCATTCCTCTGAGAATCTTTTGGCATACTACCAAAAGAAGCAAAATCTGAAGAAGCCATTATAAGAAAATAGAGAAACAAGCCAATGTCAAGAACAGAAAGGGATTATTGTCAAATTTGTCTCTCTTACGTAAATTGGTATCATTTAGTAGCACCAGGCATGTTTCTGTTCTAAAGAGGTTCACTTTGGTGTTTACGGTTGGAGTTTATGAAAGCTGAGAGTCCAGACGCTGCTTTTCTTTTCCCCCAGCTCCCTTCTGGCGCAGCATCCGATTCCTGCGAATCCAAGGGGAATGATGGCACTGAGAACAGCTACTTCCCGGTCCTCCCACAGCACAGGAGCTCATGTGCTGCTGTCCTCAGTCAGAGGCAGGAGAGAGCACGCTTCCCTCCTGTCAAAAAACTAGGATCTTTTCCCACTGTTCTGTGTTTAGCAAAGGTAGCCTGGCTGGTAAATACAGAACCTGATCCTGTTGTGCATCAGAATCATGAATATTAGCTCATCCAAACTACTTTTATACAAATATTTTAAAAATTAAAAGAAAAGAGTTGAGAGAAAAGCAGTCTTTTGATAGTTTTGCCGTGGGGTTTTTGGGCCACGGTCTGATCTAAAGCACCTTGTGAGAAGGGGGTCAGTTTTCAATACTCTTTGGACCAGACCCTTAAAATACGGTTGCAGCAGTATCACCACCATATTACATGATTGCCTCTTCTCACCCTGCATGCAGTTGGAAGGTATTCAAGCCAAGCCCAGATTTATACCAAAATATTTGCCATGTGTTTCAGATAAGGTATAATAAACTTTGAACAAGGCAGAACAGATTTTATGTCCAACATTCCCTTTGAAACGCCTTCATCTTTCTCCCTCCCTTTTCCTTCTCACACCCCTGCACCCTCATGTTTTATGTGACAGCGTTGCTGTGGGACCTTCAGCAAAATAAACCTCAGCCAGTGAAGCAAACACGAGCACCTTGTGAGGTGTGACTGACTTCTGAGCACAGCCCTTTTCCTTTGCTGCTGTTTACAGATGACATAGGAGCCCTGGTTGGCCCTGCCGCTCGCTTAATTGACTTAAAGCTGGTAGTGAGCAAGCGAAACGGAAACATGGCATTCGTTACCTTTTTGATCCCCTGCTTTGTGATCGGCACTGATATCGCTTTCTCTTGCCAGAATACTGACGACTTCGTGGGTGCCAGTTCTCCGGGGGACATTGTTATTGGAGGCCTGTTTGCAGTTCATAGCGAAATGCTGCGTCCAGAAGAATATCCCATCAAGCCGGTAATTCAGAATTGCGCTGGGTGAGTAATACTGGAAATACATCTATAGCAAAGAAGAGATCACTGACTCCGGGCATGTACAAATCTATTTCTCTTGCATTTCGTAGTCTTTAAAAAGACTTTTGGCATCACATAAATTGCAAGTAAATTAACACAGGATGATAAAATATGGCAAAGTTACAGTAAAAATTCTGTGGCTGCCTGAGGAAGGGAATGAGCATTTGATCCTATTTCAGTCTTCATATATAATCAAATACCCTTGGAGGTTTGTGCTGAACAATCATTTAATTTCCATATAAATGCTAATTTGTTGCTATATATCTGAAGTACTCTGCTGTGCAGTTGTTCATGATTTATTATGAAGTTGCACCTACGTGATTTGAAGACAGGCAGACTGTTCCATTTTACCCAAGCACATATTAAAGTACGACCCCCGCCTCACAGGGCAGCTCAGTTGTAATCTATGATAGTACCTTGCTGACTAGATTGTAATTATTGTTATAATTACTGTAATTATTACACTTTGTGTTATAATTGTGGCATTATGTTATAGGAGAAACTATATATAAGCACCGTGTAATGTATGCATTCAGCTTCAGAGTGTGCATGAGAATATTTATTTCGTTGGCTCCAAATCCTCCTGTGCTTGAAACATCCAATTTTCTGGAAAGAATGCAAAGGAAACCTGGTGGAGAACTTCATTTTAAGTATATAATAAAGCCTTCCTAAGCCCAGGAATTCCAAATATGCATTTTCTTTAATTTTAATACAGGTGCAAATCCTCAAATTTTATTTGACTTTTACATGCAACTTAATCCCACATCTGAACCTAATAATTAGCTGGACATGCAGGTATCCATCTGGATTTCTTTCAAAATGATGATGAAGTTGATAATTTTGTTGGTCTTCCATTCTTTTTCTACGGAGTAGAAAATTTAGTAGCCCATTTGAAATTTAATTTAGTTTGCAAGATTTGTAAACTTTAGAGAAGCTTGCCTGAGAGGAGGTTGAATTGCAGACATTTTGTGCTAGCACAGTTCTGATTAAACATCTGATATGACATCCACTGGAGATCAGGGGAATAGCTGTACTAAGTCTAGACCTGACTTCATCAGGTCTAGAGAGTGTTTTAGGAACGTCGATGCAACCACTAGAAGACCTCAACCCCTGAAATGTTTTCTTCTGTTCTGAAATATTTAGTTCTTTCTTTCCTCTGTTTCAATGCTTTTGGTGAAAGTAAATACATTTTGAAAATGCTTACTGGACAGATGGAGTTAACTGAAACAGCCCCACTGACTTTGACAGATGCTTTCAATTTTTCATGTGCCACGAAAATTTGGGGTTGAGTACCTGTTTTTTCAGAAAATCATTTTTATTTGGGTGTAATTTAAATTTTGTGTTTATTTTGCTTAGTCTCCGACTTAGGTGAGGCAAAAATGTGCATTTTCTAATCTTTTGTACATTAAAACCCAAGCAAATCACACAAAATATGCTATGCATCATTTCTTTTCAGTAGTTGTCAAGTCCTAAGGGATATGCTCAAAACAGACTTTGCTTTGGCCTTGTTCCCTGCAATGTTTTTCTAAAGTAAAGTTTCTGTGTTTCCTGACAGCTTTGAAATTCAAATTTTTCTTCAGACGCTTGCAATGATACACGCTATTGAAACAATCAACAATTCAACGCTGTTGTCTGGAGTTACTCTGGGCTACGAGATCTATGACACGTGTGCAGAAGTTACAAAAGCCATGGCGTCTGCTCTGAGGTTTCTGTCCAAATTCAATTCTTCTGAGGATGTTGTAGAGTTCAGGTGTAACTACTCAGACTACATCCCGAGAATCAAGGCAGTCGTTGGAGCCAGCTACTCGGAGGTGTCGATGGCAGTTTCAAGGCTGTTGGCTTTGCAACTAATCCCGCAGGTAGGTTTGAGGGAATTATGTCATTTTGGACAGTGGGTCAAATCTGCCGCAGTTAGGTTAAAGGTGCAGCTCTGATCACAGGGATTGCAAAAGCCACACGCTTGCTACAGAGCAGGATTTGTCTCAATCGAAGAACATGAGGAGGGGTGGGATTCAATTCCCAACGTAAGGCTTGATTCACTTGCCAAAACAAAGGCAGTAAGGGCTAGTTTATATGCCTGAGGCACATGCTTCTAAGTGCTATTTCAGGATGATGCCGTGCTCTTGTCAGCCTGGTGGCGCCAGCAGTCAGTCCTGCATGGCTGTGCCAGTTACTCCAGTGTACCTGGGGTGACTCTCGAGGACTTTGTTCAGGCAACAAAGTTACACCTGCCATGTTTAAGTCTGGCTGGTGGTCAATATGGTGGTGAATACTCAATCTCAAAGTGGAAAAAAAAAATTTAAAAAAAGACAAAATCGAATTTGGCCAGAAATTTGGAAAATCTCTCCTGCCTGGGAGAGATTAGATGTTGGAGTCTGTTGTAACTGTGGGGAGGGAAGTGAGGAATGTTGCTCTAAAACACAGTTTTACTGCGCCATTCTTCAAGCAGTTGTAGAAAAGAGGGAATACAACTCTCTAGATCTGCACTGGTCCTTCCCAAAGCATCCTTCTCTATTTCTGACCCCACTAGGACTAGTACAGTCCCACACTTGCACTTAGGCCAGTGCTTCCATTTCTACTTTCATCATTTTAAAAGAGCTGGGGTCAAGGCCAGGACCAATTGAAAAAAAGGAAATCTGCTTCCCCACCACCCTGTGTTGCACATTGGGTTTAGCAATTTGACATAAATTCACTTCACTACTTCACTGCAAAGCAACATAGTAACCAAAAATGTCGAAAAGACATAAAATCTGAACTAATTGAAACTTCTAACTGAGTCTTCTCCTCCGCAACAGTAGGAAGTAATTATGACTTCCAGCTCCACCACAGAAGCTGTAGTAAGTATGAAAATTAAAATGCCACATTTGAACATAATTAAACAAATCTGCATTGGAACGTAGAAATGGAAAAGGTGACCCAGCAAATTTTTCTCTTCAATAGCGTCTGCAATCTTCTGACATCGGTGAGATTTGGTAGCCCCTCCGGACAAGTGACTCTCATTTTGGAAAGCTTAGATTTATTTTTTAAGAACCGTCAAGCAATGTAGGAAATGTAAGTGTAGGGAAAAAAAGCTCCTACAAACAAATAGAAAAGGATTAAAACTAGAGAGATTTAAATAACAATGTTCCCTTTATGTTTTTCTAGCTACAGTCACAAGGAAAGGGTAATAAATATTTTATATGAAAGAATTATAGCATTCTGTAGCATTGGTTACTGTTTGTTTTTCTAGGAGGTTCTCCTAACAGACTTAATGGTCCTTTAAAAATATAGTAATTAAACCTTGCAGAGAAAATATGTATGTGGGTGAACGATACTAATATACACAGTGATAGAAAAATACTGAAAAATGTAAGGGTACTAGCAATTTGGATAACCACTCAAACAATGTTTAATGCTTCCAATGTTTTAAATATTGTTTTGAATGGCATGTTGATGGTATCTGAACAGAGTAGACCAAGAATCTTATACCAGCATAACTGTCATAACCATTTTGAAAGGTTTTATTCTCTGCCTTCACTGAAGTAATTATGGTATGAGGATGAAAATAGCAGAACCGGTCCTGGGCATGAGTCTGCATCCGAATAGCACGGTGAGGGAACCTGCCCCATTTGGCTGCACCTTGCTGATGTTCACTCACAGGAGGAGGGAGCCCTGGGTCAGGCTGGATGAAAGAGCAATCATGGCAGCTTTGGATCTCTTGGTGTCCTTTGGAGGAGATCGCTTCCATAACTGAATTGTTCGCTCTTCCTAGGTCAGTCCTGCGTCATCAGCTGAAATCCTCAGTGACAAAATCCGGTTTCCTTCTTTCTTCAGGACTATCCCCAGTGATTTCCATCAGACAAGAGCAATGACCCACTTGATCTGTGAGTCTGGGTGGAACTGGATTGGAGTAATAGCCACTGATGATGACAATGGGAGGTTCGCTCTGGAGAGCTTTGGGGTCCAGGCCATGGCAAACAACGTTTGCATAGCTTTTAAAGAAATGCTGCCTGCCTATCTCTCTGACAACACCTTTCACGCCAAAGTTGATCGTGCAATTGAGAAGATTGTCAAGGAAACCCGAGTAAATGTTATTGTTGTCTTTATGAGACAATTCCATGTGCTCAAACTATTTAAGAAGGCAACTGAGAGGAATGTAAATAAAATTTGGATTGCAAGTGATAATTGGGCGGCTGCAGTCAAAATCAGTACAATTCCCAATATCAGACAGCTGGGGACCATTGTGGGATTTGGATTTAAAAGTGGAGATATCTCCACATTCCAAGATTTTCTGAGAAAGCTTCATGAAAAGCGCACTGACAACAACAAGTTTTTACAGGAATATATTATGCTTTTGTCAGTCTGTGCACACTTGGAGTACCACGATTTTCAAATGTGCATTGCAAACCAGTCCCAGGATGATCTATTGCAAAATGTTGAAAATAATCATCTGATCTGGAGAGATGATTTTTTGAATGCTAACATTGAACCAGGATTTATCCGTAATACCATACTTGCAGTCTATGCCATTGCTCACGCCATTAAAGGGCAATGCAAAGACAGAAACTGCAAGGATCCCTCTGCCTTCACTCCCTGGGAGGTATGATGTTAATTCTTTCACTTCTCATTCTCTCTGCAAAACTTTCACCTTATTTTTCCTCCCACATTCCTGGATTTACCAGCTTGGTCCTTTTACTAAATGACTTTCTACTCCTGTTCCTGCCTTTCTTCACCAACTGAAATCACAGACTATGTGCTAGAGCAGCAGTACCTAACCATTGCAGTGCTGAGAACCAGAATCCAGTTTTACTGCCCCTTTTTTTTTTGGCTCATGTAGACACAGAAGCTCCTGGTGCTAAGCCATGGCTATGTTCTGCTGTAGATATAGAATGATTATTGCATTTCACGCATAGATAGCTAGCTGATCGTGAGTTAACTGCATACCCACCATCTCCTCCTTCAGGGGTACAATAGCAATGGCTGTAAACACATGGCTCCAGAGGTGCAGAAGGGACCTTTAGCTGCTGAGCTTCATTAGCTACCCTAACACTTCCCCCATCACCTTCAAAGAGCACATAGACTAGACTCCAGCTTGGATGAAGGCTCCAGCCTGTAGGCTCCTTGCTGGAACGTCTTGTTAGCTTCTCATGTGGGATAGAACAAAATGTATAGTCAATTGGCAGTTGACTTATCGGCTATTCAGCTACTAGTGGTTGGTCCTATTGCTGCAAACCACCGTAATACACAGCAATGAGCGCTCTTAAGAGATGGGGAAATTGCAGGATAGGAGCATTCACCAGAGTTTTAATTTTCTTCTCTCTCTCTCACCATTGTCTCTGTTTTGTGTGAATTCAGGTATTTTCCTCTATAATGAATCTTTACTTGAAAGTGAAAATGCAACAGACCGTTCCTCTCTCTGATCTTGATTTATACTCAAGTGACTGGTAGGAAAATTAGACACAATCTTTAAGATGGGTGAGGTACTTGTTATCAAACTATACTGGGTGGGAAAAGAAGAGGAAAAATCACACAAGTAAACCTGACCTGACCTTTTACCCAGGAATCTGCTCAGGAGTATTCACTTTTACACACTTTTACTCAGAGGATTAAACAAAGTTCATTTAAAAGTCAAACAACCACTGAAGCACTCTGACTTGCTCTGACCCCTTATGCTAGGTCAGGGCAGGTCAAACCAAGATAGGGGATTTGAAAAAAAAAACCCAATAACAATCAAACTCATACATGCATTTGTTAATGCAAATGAGAAAAATTCAGGACTGCTCTACTGCAACTTTATGGAGCTGCATTTACATCATTGCTGAATTAAATCCCAAATGACCCTAATTAAAAGTCACATTAAGAGGCTAAGAACTCGTGAAGAAAGCCAGAAGAGATAGTTATTCCCCCTGTGCTGTTTTCACAATACTTTTCCTCAACACTGAATTTAAACCCTCCAGAAATTGATATATATACATAAAGCTTAGGGGGCAACTAATCCATATCACACATCTCCACATACGGAGAAAAGACAGAGGCATTCGTGTTACAGCCTTTGCAAAAATAGCAATCAATTAAATCAAAATGTTGGTAATTATTAGCCCCTTCTGTCTGAAGCTGAAGATGTGTTCCAAAAGCTCTGTTGTTCCCATATTGTTAGAGAAATTGGAAAGTGGAGAAGGGACAGATTAAATGACTAGCTTGGTTATATACAATAAAAAAATTCCTGTTCGGTTTCACAAGACTGCAATATCCAAATCAGATGAAATGTTGGTTAGAAGCATACTTTGGTTGTTCATAATTGGTAGAGATGCAGCGAGAGTTTATGATGAAGTCTGAGAAAAAAGACACATTATACATGAAAAAATTGCATTCTATATACGCCATATGTATTATATACACACGTATATATGCCAGAGCCTTTTGAAGTAATAAGTCATTATGTTCATTAAATGCTACAAATATCACAAAAGGATCCCTGTAAGAGTGTGCTTTTCAAAGGGCTTTTAAATTCACCAAAACCTTGGGGTTTTTTCTTGTTACCTGATCCCTGTTGCCAAAATTTGTTAGAGCTGCAAAGGGATAAAGCCTTTACTTCAACTAAGAACCACAGTAACTAAGGAAAGTCCTTCCGTGGTTTCCCCATGAATTGAGAGTGGGTTATATGTGCCTTAAACTGTCCTTTTCTAGAGCGATGCAGAACTTTTTGATCTGGCAGTTTGAGATGAGGGAGCGAGACATCTTGCTCTGTTGAACAGAATGGCTTGCGGTAGGAAAGTTGATAGTTGCCTTATCAAAGCATGCTTGTTATGATATTTCCTACGATCTATCAAATATGGCCTGGCTGTTTATTGCCACTGTGCCACTGACCACTTCATTTGAGCAAATGAGCACATACTGTTCATTTAACAGTTCTGAGTCTCACCTTGCAACACACAGTATCAGTCAGAGCCTAAGCTGAGAACAACGTTAGAGTAGATAATTCCAGGCATGTTGGGGGAGGTTACTTTGAAAGCAAAAGCTGCCCAGATTGACTCTGGTTACAGTAAAGTAACAACAGCATCATCATTCATGCTTGTAAAGAACAAGAGGTTCCAAAAGTTACAAAAGAGTTCCAAAATGCCATTATTTCTTGCAAGCAAAAAATCTTTTCCTTTCCCATGATTGTACCAAAATTTCCAAGGCTGGAAAAAAATATTGACATGAGTATTTGTACACATTGTTAAGAAAATTACGTTAAGGAGTTAAGAAATTATGATTTTTCTTATTAACAGATTTTTATGGTCAACAGGATTGTCTGAATAATGTAATTCTGTGTAGGATGTGAAATTAAACAGTTATAAAGATACTTTTAATATTAAGATTTCTTTTACTCCTAAAAAGCAGTATTTCTTTTTAACTTGATATTATCATACAGCTGTTAAACTATTGAATTTATCACACCGACATGATACTGATGTATGTTATTGTTCCTTATATTTATGTTCAGCTGCTTGAAGAACTTAAAAAAGTTACAGTCATTGATGATGGTAAAGAAATCAAGTTTGACCCCAATGGAGATATGAGAACCAGTTACGATGTACTTCTTTGGAAAGAAATTGATGGCCACATGGAAATCACCACTATGGCAGAATATGACCCAGAGAAAGGTGACTTTATCTTTGAGGATGAAGAGAAAAAAAAAGAATTTCTGGATTTAAAGGTAACTTTTAATTTGTTGACATAACATGTGAAATTTGCTTCATATGTTTTCTTCTTCCTTCAGCATTTGCAACTGAAACGTGTCAGATAGATAGAAATCTCTTTTGCGGTTTCATGTTCTCCTTTCAGAGCAAAGAGTCCTCTCTGGGTTTATCTGACCACCTTCAAGCACCCAGAGAAGCACGTTAGCCTGTAAGCAGGCTCAGTGATTTGAAATTGAGTTATTTCTCCAGAATGCTCCTAGAAAGTTTCCTAAGAGGAGCAAATCAGAAGTTATGTCTATCCTAAGGATGCTATTCCAGAATCTTGAAAAGGGGTTTTAAAATAAAAAATGACCATGTATAAAAGCTCCCTCTCTTCTGTAACACCACCATTTATTTTGTACGTGAAGACTCATATCTGTTGACTTTACTGCTTAAAAAAAAAAAAGAAAAAAGTGTTGATTATTTGCTCCTGTTAGAGCTGAGGTTGGCACAACTACAGTCTGTTGTGGAGTCCGAGGTAGGTGGCACCACCTGGAGCCCTGGCACTGGGGGTGCCACTGGTGGACTAGTGGGTGGCCTGGGCTAGTTCCAGCTGGGTAATCTGTTGCCTGTGAATGGCTGGAGCTCTTGGTTCATCGTGCAGCTCTGTACTGCAAAGTATTCACCACTAACAAGACAGGGAGAGGCTGCTCCCTAGGTGGGCTGAATTTGAGTCTCAGCGTGTGGACTCAGCTGACAGAAAAGGCTGAGGGCAGAAGAAAACCTCAAATCCCCCCCCTCTTTGTGGCGCTGTCCAGGATGGCAAGGAAATAACTCCACTTCCTTGTGAGCACCATCCTGGAGGGAAAAGAAATAGCCAAGCCCCTCAGGACTGCTTCTCCATTTTACAAAAAATTGTCTTTGGAAAGGGGACCTGAACTCAGACCTCAAGAGAAGGCCCCGATCGCCCTTCCCCAGAGTGGTGCTTCATGCTTCAGGGATGAGCTGCCAAGGGTCAGGAACGCTGGAGCCACAGTGCAGAGCACCCAACAAGGTGTCCCAATGGAGCTGAAGTGTCTCCCCCAAGCTGAGGTGTCTCCCCCGGGCTTAGAGCAGCTGAGCTGATTTCAGGATCCCATCTGTGAAGCAGTCTGCTCGAATCCCCTGTCAGATGCTTCTAGGCTTTCTTTGGAGCTGATCCTCAGCAGTCTAAATCCCACTTTCAAAGCTGTATGGGGCGCTTTGATCTCACGCTTAAACGTACAGACAGTTCCACTGATTGGCATTCAGGGCCAAAAATTAAAATTATCAGGTGGATAACGCCCCGTCCTGATACTTGTTGAATGTGTGGAGAAAATACAAGAAACACGGAGCCTACAATGCCTTTTTTCAACATTATTTTCAGATTCCCTTGAAATATGTTAGGTACAAAAAGAAAGTGCAAATTGCAGAGTGACTGGAGGTTTATTTTAATGGCTCTCAGTAATTAATTGGGCCTGAGCTGATTTTTTTTTTTTGTTCTCTGTACACTGCAGAAGGTTCAGTCAACTTGCTCCCAGCACTGCAGGCCAGGGCAGATGAAAAAGGTTACAGAAAGTCCCCACACATGCTGTTACGAGTGTGTTCACTGCCCAGAAAACCATTACAGCAATCAAACAGGTAAGGAACTGTGATCCAAATAAAGGTTTATTTAGACAGCAATACAATTGTTTTGTTTGGATATAATGTGCCTCGGCAACCTTGGATATAACTTTGGAATGGGATTAAAATATTTGTTTATGCTCAGTTTCCCAAATATGAGTGTTTGGCCTATAAAACTTGGTTGAAACGCTTTTTAGAAGACCAAACGTAAAGCAATTAGATTTTCCATGTGACTAGCATTATTCTTTGTCAGGATGGAAAGTCTGTCTGATTTATCGGTGAGACTGACTCTCATTAAAGTAGCCTTCCTTTCCTGTCTTTCTGCAGTACACACAGTCCAATAAGGAAGATTTTTTTTACTGTGAGGGTGGTGAGGCACTGGAACAGGCTGCCCAGGGAAGCTGTGGATGCCCCATCCCTGGCAGTGTTCAAGGCCAGGCTGGATGGGGCTTTGAGCAGCCTGGTCTAGTGGGAGGTGTCCCTGCCCAGGGCAGGGGGGTTGGAACTAGATAATCTTTGAAGGTCACTTCCAACTCAAACCATTCTGTGAGTCTGTGAAGTTCAAGGGGTTTGTATTTTGCTTACCAGCATACTTTTTGTCTTACTGGGGAGCACTGCGAAGTTTGATATAGATGTACAGTAATATTTTCTGGTATCAAATCTGATGCATACTGCGTCATTTATAGGTTTGAGAGGGGTTTTTTAAAGGGGAAAATTAAATATGGAGAAGATGGAATTAAGAAATTTGGGACACAGTGTACTTTTAATATCCTGAGAGCAGAAGGAAATTAAATTCTATCTTTTTAATTTAAATAATTGTGAAATTTCTCCATATCAGAGAATAGGAGTTTTACAGCAAAAGTAACCTTTCAAAGCATAATCTAAAGCAATGTTTATTCTCACTGGTGTATTCCAAAAGCTGTTTGTAAAGAGAAAGTTAGGTGCTTTTTTTCTGATCGAAATAGGTAAAAGAAAGAAATGCAGTTCCAGTTTCTGTAAGATAATTGGTTTAATCTCAAGTCATCGTTCAGGTTTCAGTTAAAGTTTGCCTGTCCTGAGCTTTGCTCATTTATCAGCACTCCGTGAAGACCAAGGCATCGTAGGACCCTGCTCATGCTCCCTGTCCCCTCCCTGCTCCTCGCTGCTGGCAACCCCTGCTCCCAGCTGGCAGGTACTCATCCTTTGCTCCTTCCGCCACTGCCACCGCTGTGCCGCCGCCACCGCAGCCACCCCTGCCACCGCAGCCACCTCTGCCACCGCAGCCCCGCAGCTCCTCCGCCTGGACGGCGGCAGCAATAGTGGGAAGCAATCCTCAGTCCCTTCTGCTCCCCTTAGCATCCCTTCCCACATTCCTCTTGTATCTCAAGCCTCGATAATCCACTCCGCCGTTTATTTACTCCAGGTTTCCAAGCTATCTTCCTTGTTTTCTGCTTTCAGATATGGATTACTGCTACCGGTGTAACAACAAAACCTACTGGGCTCCCATCAACAGTACCACATGCTACAGAAAGACAATCCATTTCCTCGCCTGGAGTGACTGGTTTGCTATTTTCCTCCTCCTCCTCTCCGCTTTTGGGGTTGTGTTGATTTTGTCAATTAGTGTAATATTTACTAAAAACTTGAACACACCGGTCGTAAAGGCATCCGGAGGTCTAACTGTCTGCTATATTATCCTCTTCAGCCACTTCTTGATTTTTTTAAGCACCGTCTTCTTCATAGATGAACCCACAGAATTCAAGTGTAAAACTAGGCAAGCCCTCTTCGGCGTAAGTTTTGCACTCTGCATTTCATGTATTTTAATAAAGTCACTAAAAATTTTACTAGCCTTCAGCTTTGACCCCAAACTGCAGAATTTCCTGAAATGCCTGTATAAACCTGTTCCCACTGTGGTCACCTGCACTGGAATTCAAGTTATAATTTGCACCTTCTGGCTAATATTTAGGACGCCTTTTGTAAAGCAGAATTTCTCAATCCCAAGGGCAATAATTCTGGAGTGCAATGAGGGCTCTATTGTGGCTTTTGGGATTATGCTGGGCTACATCGCTGCCCTAGCCTTCATTTGCTTCATATTTGCCTTTAAAGGTAGGAAGTTACCAGAGAACTACAACGAAGCTAAATTCATCACCTTTGGCATGCTGATTTACTTTATAGCGTGGATTGTATTTATCCCTGTCTATGCAACTACATTTGGCAAATACCTGCCAGCAGTGGAAATCATCGTTGTTTTAATATCCAATTATGGAATCCTCTGCTGCACTTTCCTTCCAAAGTGCTATATCATCATTTACAAGCAAGAAACAAACACAAAATCTGCCTTTCTCAAAATGATTTCCACATATTCCTCCAAGAGCGCAGGCAGCGTTGCTGTTAGTCAGATTTCTTTGGATTCAAAGTCTTCCAGCTCCCGAGCCACTGTCTCAGACTCGTGTAAACCTGAGAAAAACTCTGTGAATGGAAACTGCCATTTCCAAGTGCCGGGGCAGAGACTAATAAAAGGGAAAGTTCTTCCTAAAAATACTGCAAGGACTATGGCCAGGAAAAGACTCTCCAGCATATGACTGGCCAGCATTAAAGTCCTAGAAGATGAAAAGCCATATTAGGGAGCCATTTCTCTTTCAGGTCTCTTTCCTTTTCAGCATCCCCAAAGAGAGCAGGCCACGTGAAATGCCTTCTCCTCTGGTACTTAAGCAGTTATCCATTACCAGATCTGCAAGGCTCTCCTCGCTCACAGGGCCCAGCCCCTGCTCCTGAGGGCACCATGAGGTGTGGTCCCCTTCAGCAGCTCCCTCCCCTCCCTGCCCCGCTCACGTAGACCCGTGGGAACCTCTTCCGCAATCTCACTGCCCCAGGTGTGGCAGAAACACCAGGAAATTATAATTTCTTGCAGATATGTAAGTGGGAATATATGGGTTTGCCCCACTTTTTTTTTGCCTCTTTGATGCCCAATTGTTTAAGGAGCTCCTCGTCTCGCCAGGATCTGTTTTACAGATCAAACAGAACCCTCTCCCAGCCTTTGTTTGCTAGGATAAACAAGCTGAGTCCTCTAGTCTCCACTTTTAAGATAGGCTTTCCATTCTCCTGAACATCCAACCCTTTTCACCTGGTATCAGTGAATCCTTTTTTTTCTTTTTTCCCCCAAAATCGCACACCTTATTCCAGACAAGTGCTGCAGTAACTTTTAAAGTTCCTTGTAATTACCAGGACAATAATGAACTCGAGTCAAGCCCATATAAAAATTAAATAATTTCTCTGGAGCTCTGTAGTTATTCATATGGTCAGCTACTTTTTTTCCATACTCAGAGGAAATACAGTGATTCACCTCACGCATCTCCTCCAATTCCTCTTACTTGAGGGTGTAATGTCAATGTGTAATGTCAAAACTTATACACCAATTGGTTCCTCTCATTCGCATAAATAATGTGACCGTGATCAGCATGAGCGCATCCTGGGAATTTTCGCTTTTTTGATACATATTTAAAAAAATCTGATTTTCAACAAGAAAATGACAATGCACCATTCTGGTAGGCAGAAGTAACAGCAGAATGAACCTGTATGAGCTGCACTGGATGGGTCTCTGCTCTGTAGCCCCGTGAACGTAGCTATGCCGTGCCTTCCATACTAGAGGCAAAAGGCACGTTCAGAGGAGGAATTTTTCTTTTGGGACAATGGTACCACAGAACGTTTTCAAGCTCTAAACAGCAGAGCTGTGCTGTCAGGCCAGGACTGTGACGAATACTTTTCTGTGTTCCTAAAGCCCGCGGCCCAGACCACAGAGACATTGCTATTTTAATTTCTGTGCCATGTTACTGTCAAGTTATGCTAAATTCCTTGAGTTTTGTCCATGCTTCTATTTAGAACTGGAATAACTGGATGTTGTGGCAGGCCAAAATAAATTTTAGTAAATTTGGTGTTACACAGACATATTGTATTATTGTTATGTACGCTATATCTATTTTTCTATCATTTCTATTTATATGTTCTAACCCATAGCCATATGATTTTTCTACTCATATTTTGTTAAAAATACCTATAAATCACATTTCAACAATGGAAGCAGGAAATGAAATCACTGTGACATGTAGGCCATATATGTAATACATACCTATGAGACATTTGTAAAGTAATTTGAATGGCAAGGGTGCAATTTATATACATATTTGAGTAATTACATAAGTTCTATAGCTGATCAGAAGAATGAAGGTTTACGCATGTGTATTTATATGATGAATGCTCTTCATATATCAGTTGTTGTGAATACTGTTCTGAATATGACGTTATGTATGATAAGGTTAAAAGTCCTGCAGGTTGGCTGTCAATGCAGCAAGAAGTGTCTCTGCAAAAGAGAGAAGCAAAGCTTCCATTGCACAGTGACTGCCAGCACTCAGCTGGTTAGAAAAATCAATTTGACTCGAACGTCGTACCTCTATTTGCTGTTTTCAAAAGTGTTGAGCATGTCATGTCTTGAAGATATAAGGAAAAGGGATGATTAAAGCCATATAGTTATTTAAAACTGAGTTTGATTACTTAATTTCCTTACCTTTCCCCATGAACTTTGGTTTGGCCATGAAGAGCAGCAATGCACACACCTGTGCAACGTTTCCACCCAGTAGATCTCAAGCTGCTTCTTACAAACCCCCTTTAGGTTGAAAGCTAAGTATGGTAGGGCATTCCTCCCTACAGGACAATGGGGAAAGTGTCTTGAGGAACAGGACATGGTGACAGCATTGTGAAGGTCTCTACGGAAGTATCTTTAAGAACAGACATCACACATGGCAGAATTTCAAAGGAGTCCTACATGCTACATCTGCCTCTCCAGCTACTCAGGTCTTCTGCGTAAAGCACAGTCAATGGTGGAGCTGAGAGGATGTAACAGATTTCCTAGGCAGACTTGGCAGAAAAAAGCGATGCTGTATCAAGCTGTGAGACATCTGTTTTTAAATGCCTTGTCTGCAAGAAGTAGGTAGAACATAAAGGGATTGTCCTACCCTATGCAGAAGACAAAAAAAGCTGAAAATCGGGGTTCATGATGCTAGAGGGAGCATTTGTGCACATTGCCCTGCCCAGAACAGTAAGTATTCCAGCAATCTAACTATTCCTGTTACCAGGCACAGGGACATTAATGAGCCTGAAACAGATTTCCATCCTTGGAGCACAGAACAGGAATCACCTTCCTGAGGCACAGAGAAGTCTCATCATGACCACCCTGGAGCCACAACCTGTAGGTCAGACCATGCGGGCACGAAGGGGTTAGAGCCCACCCTGCTCACTTACTTTGGAAAGATCCCTGCTTCTCAAAATGCTAACCTCCGTATGTGCCCACCTGCACATTTTCCATCTCTGAGAGCCACAGAGAGTACAAATGTTCCCAAGTACTCTGCTGTCCACAGAGAAGTCAAGCATGAAAATCTCATTTGTGGAGCTCAACAGGAGGCTGTTCTGGATGTAACCACTATTTAACTTTTTGGGGGTTTATGTCATTCCTTGTTAATATTGCTAAATGACACATTCTGAAGCCACTATCACACAGTGTGCAATATCTCTGGGGAGAACAAAGACTATGAAGGCCACCAAGTTTTTTCAAGTCCCCTCTTCCAGGGCATAATTCCCTCAAGATTACAGTAGCTCTATCTCTGCAGATGCCTTCCAGCTGCCCATAATCTTTAGAGCAGTTCTTTGGCGGGTGCCGAGGACTATTTATGTGAGCCCCAGGCTTCCTCCCAGCAGCTCTGCAGACGGCCCTTGGAGCTACAATGACTCAAAATGTGCAGGTTACCAGCATGACTAGCGACAAATGGCAGTGTTTGGGATGCTGCTCCTAACGAGCGATGCCGAGCAGCCCAGCCCAGCTTTGCTGCCTCTTCCTACCCTTCCCAGCTGTGTCTCCAGAAATGAGGAGCACTGCTTGACACCACCCCGCTCTCTTTGAGCAGGAAGAAGGTGAAGGCGAAGGGGTTACGGGCAGACTGTAACCCCAGTATCACCCTTTAGGTCATTTCTATTGATGTGTCTTCATCTCCCCAACAACATTCTGAAATAGAGCAGAGCCGGCCGGGGAGTGTGTGTGTGCAAAGAGGTGCATACTCTTCATTATTTTTAGAAGGACATGAGAAGGTTGGTGTGGAGCTTTGATTCAGAGAGCTGGGTTCTTCTGTTTAGGGAATGGCTCGTTTGCAAACAGAAATTTTGTTATGAAATAGAATGTGGGAAGATTTTATTTTTTTTTTTAAGTCGGTATGACTTAAATGAGTTGGAATGGCTTTCGTGTTTTACCAATTATAAGGATATTTTGTTACATTAATGATTTTGGAATGGAAACTGTACACATGTGAATAAGAAAATACCAACATGGGACTACTTACTGAAAAGAAAGTGCTTTTTTGAATATCTTTCCAGAATAAAATGTTGTCGAAACAGCATTTAAAAAAACCCCAAACTTTTAGTATCAAGGACACTAGAACTCACTTTGGTGACAAATTTCTGATCTCCTTTACTCAACAATTTGCTTTCAGAAAAAGCTGCTTACCTCTGGCTCTGCTCCTGAAAAGAGATAACTGGAGGTTTTGGCTACAAATGGTTCAAGACTCCTTGTCCGTGCCGTCACATCAAGCACAGGGCTTTAGCTGCTGCCGGGCAATGGTCCATCCATGGGGAGCGGGGCTTCCTCCCTTCATCTGCAGGCGTTCTGGCGCTGCTTGGTGGATGTAAAATCCTCCGTTGTTCGGTGCATCAGACACAGTTCTGTTGAGACACTGTGTTGCACTGGCACTGGGATCATGCTGGCACGGGCTGTTGCTCACTAAATACGGATTCTGTGCTGTTTCTGAAATATTTTTTTCAAGGATATGTTTTGTACTGAATTTTTTTTTTTAATAAGAGTTTACTCTGTCCAAGATGTAAAAGGGAAAAAAAAAAAAGCTTTTCAACTCAAGCAAACAGAAAAGCGTGTGATGAGCGTTGGTACGTTTGAACCTTCTGGAAGTGGTGAAAGGACAGGAACAGGGATGCGGGCAGGTCGGTGTTACGGGACTTGAGCCCGCCTGGCGCCGAGCCGTGCGGCTGAACCGCGGCGGCTCTTCCTTTGACCCAATTTTGACTTGAACGTTGAAGTTCCGAGGCCAGAGATGCGCTAGGTGGGCAGGATGGCTTCTCGGGAGGACCATCCCCCGCCGCTGGCCGGCGACCGCCCCGCCCCGCCCCGCCCCGCCCCGCCCCGCCTCGCCTCCGAGCGCGACGGAGGGGGTCGGCGGGGCGGGCGGTGCTGGGACCGGGACAGGGACGGGGACAGGGACGGGGACGGGGACCGGGACAGGGACCGGGACCGGGCCGCTCCTGCCGAGGCAGAGGGTCCCGCCGCTCCTCGCCATGCTGCCGGCGCGCCTCCGCCCGGGGCGGCTCCTGTCCGCCGGGCCGCTCCGCCTGCCCGCCCCGCGGGGAGCCGGCGGGGAGCCCCCCCGGAGCCCGGGCACCCCCCGCGGTAAGGGGCTGCGGGGATGGCGGGGAGGTTTGGCGGCGGGCGGGGGGTCGAGGCGGCGGAGCGGGGCTGGGGCCGGGTGCGCACCGCCGCCCGCGGGGGACACGGCGGCTCGGGTGGTCCCAAGCGTTGTTGTGCCGGTTTGGGTACCCACACCCCAGGCTGCGGCGTGTGTGTGTGAGGGGGTTGTCGAACCGGACCCGCCGGTGCACAGTCAGTGCATGCGGGGGTATTGCGGAGGCTGCGTGGAGGTAACTGCGCGCAGCGGAGAGCTGGGAGTTTGATCCCCGAGTTGCTCTTCCAGCGACAGGGGTGGGCACGGATTTTCCCCTTCCCCCGCTACCCATCATTCATTGACTCTTAGTGCATGGTTTGACGAAGTGGTTTTTTCCTCATCTTTAAGCTGAGCAGCCTCACAAGGTGGTTGCAAGTTACAAACCTTCGAAGTTTGACAAAAAAATCCTCCTCTGGACTGGACGTTTCAAGACCGAAGAAGAAATTCCTCCCAGGATCCCGTAAGTGCGCGGCTCTTGTCCAAAGGGAATGTGGAGTTGAAGGGAAAGTGGTGGCGTGATCCCGATCTAAAGCTTTTACACAGAGATTGAACCAGTTTTTCATCACTGAAATCTTGGAAACAAATTAGAGGGCAAGAGAATTTCCTGTCCTGGTTAGAGGTTAAGAAGAAAAAATGTTCCATACTGGAGTCCCCAGAGTCTGGGATTAAGAGCTGGATCCATCTGAGTAGACAGCCTCAGTTACATTTATATACTGGGTTGTTTATTTTGTTTATTCCTAATGTGCAATCAGAGAAGGATGTCATTGGTAAACAGTATCTTCTGTTAATAGCTCCCATAAACCATTCTAAGGGAGGTGACTGTCACTGAATGATTACATCCAACAAATTATGATCTATTATAGAATTTGAGGAAAAATAGAGAAGGAGGTTATGAGAGAAACATCCCCCACCAAGGAAAACCGGGTACTTGGCATAGCCTTAGCCTCCCGTTTTTGTTGACCCACTGGACTAGATCATCTTTGAAGGTCCCTTCCCACCCAAAACCACACTGCTTCTGTGGTTCTCTGGCTTGCTGAAAGTTAGCATCTCCCAGGGGAGTCGGTCATGGAGCATGTGAAACCCCTCTAATGCCAAATTGCTGCCTTTTTCTTAGGATGTTCAATAGTGTGTTAGATGTCTCTCTGCAGGACACTACTTTTTATCATCACAGCATGCCCCTGTCTGGGGTGGTACGTTGCGTGTAAGCAGCGTGCAGAGTTCTGCCAAGAAACAGATACATCCTCCGCCTGTTCCTGTTGGTTCCTGACTGGCATTTGCTGAGCTGGGCAGCGGCTTTCTAAAGGGTCCCACCTCTCTTGCACTGTGCTAGTCCCACCATCTTCCCCTAGAGAACGGGTCAGATGGGTCTCAGAAGCTCTGAAAGCTGTTCAAGTCATCGGGAGGTGTTCATAAGGACACAGACGTTTGCCAGTCCATACACATACACGCACGCACGCACGGACACACACACACACGGCTTGTTCCTCTGCAGTAGTTGGCCTGCCAAGCGCGTGTCACCACTTTGGGCTTTCAGGGTGGGCAAAGTCTTTTTAGAACTGTAAGATCATAAATAGTAACATACTAGAGGAAATGAATTGTGAGACATTGAAGCTGAACCGTGTCAATGCTTTAACTATTTAAAAAAACAACCAAACTTGCAAGATATTGTTACCTGTGAACAGAACCTAGCTGCTGAAGATAGTTTGTATTTAGGGTGAAGTCTGCAGTCCTTATTCAAGGTTGTTGGCTTGTTGTGGTTTGGTTTTTGTTGTTTTGTTGTTGGTGGTGTGTGTTTTGTTTTGTTTTTTAAAAAAACCCACACAGCTGTTACTGAGTTCAGCAGAGGTTTACCCGGCGTCTTGATGAAGGGTTGAGTAGCAAAGGCCCTAATGTGCAATTAGGGAGGAACATAATCAGGTCTGTTCTCCTTAAAGCAGAGTCAGAAAGCAAGAAGAAAGTGAAAATCTGCTTCAGAAGAGTTTCAATTAGTGCATCGTGGAATACGATTAGGCTAATCAGCCAGACTAATAGCATTTATGGTTTTGCTTCTGTTGCTACAAATGGATTAGTGGATTAATGACTTTATGTGCCAGTCTAATGTGTGGTTTGATTTAAAGATGATGTTTGCCATTGGACAGAAGCACTCTCAGCCACTGTCACTCTCAGCCATCGGCTGGCACTCTCAGCCATTGGCAAGAAACGTGTCAGGTACAACATGTGCCTCTGTGTGTTGGCAGGGACAGGGGTACATGGCACGGCCGCTCCTCAGACCTGCCCTCTTCTCTTGCATCAGGCCTTCGGGAGCAGCGCTGCCGCCCTCAGCCTTGGTACGCGCGCCCACGGGCACAACTTCCACCGTAAAAACTCCAGCTCTGCCCCATCCCGCCGCTCACCCTCTTTAAAGTAAAGCCAAAGGTGTTCTGGGGGAATGAGATGATCGCAAGATCTTTATTCACAACGTAAAATCAATTCTTTATGCAGCTATCCTTTTTACTTATATATATTACGTATAAAAACATAACTGTGTATTAATGTGTATTTATATTCTGTACCTTATGAATATATGTTTATACATATAAAGCATTCCCATGTGATTTATGAAAGGAAATTAAGCGTACAGCCAGCATTATAACGAAGATCTTAAAAACAGTATTCCCACGTATAATGTCTAACTCAGAAAATGACTTAGTGGAAGGTTTTGAGACAATTTTAGCGATAGGGAGATTGCCTGTGCTGGTTCTCGGGTGCAGGCAGCCTGATGCTGCTGCTCAGAGCGGAGGAGGGCGGACATGGGAGTGGAACGGAGGGAGCTGCTGGGCCGTGCAGCGCTTCTCTTGCAGCAGCTGCTGCCAAACGTGGGGCAGAAGTTTCATTACTTTTGCCTTTGACGACTGGCAAAAATAATCACATAGATTGTCGTCGTTTAGGTGTGTGTTCCTGTAACAGAGAAGGCTGACATCAGCTGCCCACTTTATAAATAAAGCTGCTGCTTTTCTAGAGAATTAAAAACTCATAGCAATACAAAATCTGTTTCAATCACCTACCCAGTATGTGAAGTCCCTGGCCTACAGTACACAGGACGCCATCTAAACAGGTTAGATACAGCTGGAGTGCCCCTCCTCTCCTGTGAGGACAGGCTGAGAGAGTTGGGGCTGTTCAGCCTGGAGAAGAGAAGGCTCCAGGGAGACCTTATGTAGGGTGCTTACAGGAGAGATGGGGAGGGACTCTATCAGGGAGTGCAGCGATAGGATGAGGGGTAATGGTTTTAAAATGAAAGAGAGGAGATTTAGACTAGATATGAGGAAGAAATTCTTTACTGTGAGGGTGGTGAGACACTGGAACAGGTTGCCCAGAGAAGTCGTGGCTGCCCCATCCCTGGAGGTGTTCAAGGCCAGGCTGGATGGGGCTTTGAGCAGCCTGGTCTAGTGGGAGGTGTCCCTGCCCATGGCAGGGGGGCTGGAACTGCGTGATCTTTAAGGTCCCTTCCAACCCAAACCATTCTGTGATTCTGTGACAGCAACTGAGTAAGAGGAACTCGCTTTCACCACATCTGGTTAACACTGCATACACTTCTCCATCTCTTTAATAGATAAAATCCCTTCAATTTCACTATTTTGAAATAGAGCTTAAGGTATGACTTCTGGTGTATTTACCTCAAGTATTTAAGTGCAAATATTTATTGCACAAGCAATTTTTTTTTTCTCCAGCTTAGAAAAAAAAAAAAATCCATTTAAATTCACTACGTGTTGCTTTTCCACTGGAAATGGATGAGGGTCAGAAAATGCAAAGCTCTTGGGCGGTACAAAACCAGTCATGGCAATCTGAAGGCGCTTTTGTTTTAGGAGCTAATTCTGTTTTCATTTTTCAACAGTGGCGTTATGCCTGCGACGCTCTGAAGAAGAGAGCCTTCACAGTTTTCTAACGATTCAATTCAGTAACTTTTAATTGCAGGCCAGAGATGCTGGACAGGGCAAGAAACAAAGCTCGAGTCAAAGCTTGTTACATCATGATCGGCCTCTCCGTTGTTGCCTGCTTTGCAGTGATCGCCTCCGCCAAGAAGGTGAGCGCAAGCGCTAGCCGGTTAGCGTGGAGCGTGCTTAAAAACGACGGAATTCTGCGAAAAGCAGACAAACCTGAACAAACCCTAGTTTTACCCAACCCATGCTCCGTTAAGCAGTTGCTGGCTGTTCCCAGGACTGGGTGGCTTTCCCCAAGGCGCGCGGTCACTCCTGCTACGCTGATCTTAACCAGACACGTTATGTCCGCAGGCTGCTGCGCGTCACGAGTCCTTGACGAGCTGGAACTTGGCAAAGAAGGCCCGGTGGCGGAGAGAGGCCGCGCTAGCGGCCGAGTCCAAGGCAAAGTAACTTCACACGAAACGCCGCACGTCCTTGTAGGAGCAAAATTAAGTGTTGCCGAGAGCGATGAGTGAATTTCACTGATAAATGGGTAACTGTAGCGTTGCTGAGACTGGAGCCAACAAGGGTAGTCACATGGCCATGGAAAGAAGTGGAGGGTCTCTTTTGTTAGAGGGATACCGAATGTACTTGTTGCATATAATTAAATTTAGTTAGAATGTTTTGCACATGATTAAAAGCAGTAATTACTTTCAGAGGAGATGAGGTAGTTTCCTAAGAATGCCAGGTATGGGGGGAGCCAAGTTTCCACTACCTTGAAACTTTCCTTTCAGGCTTGATCTTGAGCTGTTACACAGAAGTTCCTTACGGAAAAACTAGTTGAATTTTTCAATGAAAGGTGAAATACAGCAAAGACCAGGCAGTAGTGAAGTCAAAGGATGAAAACTGCAAAAATACATTATACAATTCACTTTTATGCTTCTACATAAAGGACAAGCTGTACTCCGCCTGAATATTAGGACAATGAGAAGGTTTGGAGAAGTGAGAGGAGGGGAAACGGCCTGATAATCCCACAAATTCTCAAGTGCTTGTAAGCTTCATGGGAATTCCGAAAGTGATCAGTTCTGCAGGCAAAGACAGGACTGCGATGATTACCCTACAAGTATATGTTCGGTTAGGTATTTACAAAACATATTTAAACCCCCAAAGTCTTCTGTATGGTGCCAGTGCATAGTTTTACAGCGCACACATCAGCCAGTTTGAATTCATTTGCCTCACTGCCGTATTCAAAATGGCGTTTGTGTTTTCCTAGTTTAAGAAGCCACGCTTATTGAACCACTAAATAAATACAATCAACATCTGTAAAATAGGTTTTATTGGTTTCTGTATGGTATTTGGAGATTTAACATTCCATAATATTGCATACTACTCATATGTGTTCTGTTACAGTAATGGGCCTTTGGCCTGGAGTTAAAGATGCACTATTACTAGCTGAAGTTAGTGTAGGTATTTTCGTTTCCACACATTATATGAAGATATTGTGCCGTAAGTAACTAAAATTTCTCAAGTCCAGATTTCAGTGAACTCTTGAGGTCACAGTTAAAGCTTCACATATCAATTGGCAGACCTATTACAAAAATCCTCAGTTGTACAATTTAATAAATTTAAATCAACTGAGAACTGTGAAGAAAAGACAATAGTGCATCTTTTTTTTTATTTTATTTTTAAAGACAGACCCGACAATAAATATTTTCCAGTTGCAAACTTGTTCTACAGCTAACTTACTTCTGTGCCAACATTATTACTATTTTCCGATTGCTGCTAGCAATGGTGTTTAAAACAAACACTAGAAAATGAAAAAGCTGTATGAACCAGTCCTCAGACAAAAGTGCAACGATGAAAAAATTAGATATGATTCAGTGTATCAAGAGTAGGGAACTGAAAAAAAAAATCTTATGCTTTGCATAGTTGCATAAATTAGCTAGTTAGTATTCACATTTAAGCAGAACAAATGGTACCCTTTTAATTATAACCAAAACCCAAAAGCCAGTATTTTTAAACAGATTTTGTAACTGATGGGGCACTTCAGATTCCATATAAAATACCAAACTTAAAAGAGATTTTCTTCTCTCAGTTCTTTTTGTGATTGTTGTTTGATTTTCTCCACGCTGGTTTCATCTGTTTAGGCAACATCATCATATTCACACCCCTACCTGCAAATGACCACACCAGAGCTGACCTTAAGTCATCATCTCTGGTTTTATATTGCTCATTTACGTGCTTTTAATAAAGTGTGATGTAAACCCAGTGATAACGCAGGAGAGGCCATGCTGGACGTTCATCCTTTAAAGAAGAATTTTCATTATAATTTTGTAACATCTTTAGGGTAAACCAAATGTTGAGTTTAAATAATGACTTCCATTAGCTAAAGTCCATCAATTTTAGTTCCCTTCTAAACTGTTACATTTAAATGTTACCAGAAGCATGAAATATAGTTTATCTAAATGCATAAAGTGCAGTCACTAACTGTTCATACATATAGAATAATATATCCACAAAACTGAAGACATTCTTTCAAAACAAATATAATACTTTAAATGTCCCCTCTTTTCTTCATTTTCAAGTCTTTTAATTAAGATATTTTGTAGTTCAGATTTGGTTTAAATTAGAGAGGCTTATAAACGCAGTTTTTACAGGGTTCTCCAAATAAAAAGCAGGCACAGCTGGTTATGGTATCAAAACAAGATTGTTAGAAACAATGGAATACCCTGTTACCTGAATAATTTTCTTACGCTAGAACTACATTGAAATTCAGCATTTACTAGTAATCCTGGTAGATTTCCATGATTGTTACCCTGTACTTTGAACAGATGGGGTGGGCGGGGAAAGAAGGAAGGTCAGTATATGAAAACCTAAAACTATGAGAGTAAAAAGGGCACAAATACAATCATCTAACATTATATGAAAATTTGGCAGCTGTAATCAATATTATCACACTATTCAAAACTGTTGTGCTGTACAAATCTAGGTTTAAAGTGTCATTTGCTAAAATACCTTCATTATTCAGAGTTCATAAAGTAACAGCACTCCTATATACACTTCTTACACTTCTATCTTCCACTAAAAAGACTTCAAAAAGAGGTTTCTTCCCTCCCAGTTACATCTTAGTCAAAATTGACCATTAATCTTAGAAAATCCACTTCAAGTCCCACATTCAATTACAATATAGTATATATTGCTGTAACATCAAAGTGAAACATCTAAGAATCTTAACTTGCATGTAAAAAAAATTCTAAATATAAAATGGTACTGTAAATGATACCACCTTTAACCTGTATTTTTCAGTGCATTAAAATCTTGTTTACTGACAAGCACAGTGCCATGGGGTAAGTAATTTGTAATTTAAATTGCAGCTTTTTATGAAGCATGAAATGCTCTCATATGTCAAGGATTTCACTTAACCCAAGAGTTTGACGTTAATACATTAAGTACAGGTAATAAAAAATAATCATACTTCAGAGGTAACCCAAAGTATTAGCTTCTCCAAATGAGATATACTACTAACAGACCAGAAACACTACTTATATGCAAGTCGAAGCAGAACATACATTTTTCTGTATTCAAAATTGTTAGTGTAAATATCAGAATTCTATTTCTTTTAGTGTTTAACAGCAAACACTGTATATTGTAGAGCCTAAATATTTAGATGACGATAACTTCTAGTTAGTTTCGGTGTCCACGTACTTAATGCTATTTACAGTACAACGAACTTCTCCTTCAACTGGAAAGGAGTGATTCACCATTCATTCTTCACTGCAGTATTTCTATTCTCTTACCAAAAGAAATCAGAGTTAGTGAACTTAAAGAACAAATCGAGTGGCGGTAGCGTATTTGGTCAAAAAAATAACACCTACTGTCTAAACTTTTAAGAAGCTACTGTACTAGAAAGGCGAACATTGCAAATGTTTCTCAAACTAAAGTGTTACCACATTGTGACAGGAGACAGCTGTAAAGCATGTGCTTGGCGATTTGTGCAAATCACCATCTCTGTCATTGATAATGGCAGCATTCTTGTGGTAACTACAGCAACTGCCTCCACTGCAAAGTAACTGTATTTGCGGCTGACTTTTAATGCCATTTAGCAGCTTTAATTTCAGAGCCAACAACAAACGACCAGCAAGCTCTCTGCTGATTCCAATTTGAAAACCTCTGAAATAGTCCTCTTCCCACATAATTCAGAAAAAGCTTTTTCATATATTCCATATTAGGTAATTAGCATTATATATGTATATCTATTATGTCTTTAAATACATTTTATAAATAAATTCCAACAGTGTGTTGTAAAGTAAGTAATGCATAAAAGTTTCACAATTTAAATAAATATTTTTCACATTCCAATTCAGCTTCTTACAAGCTCATCTTTATTTCATGCCTTAGTTCTGAAGCAACGTTTTTGCTTCAATACAAGAGGTAGATTTGATAGAGACTGGGCAAGTCAAGCCTACTGCCAAAAATGCAACTGTCAGTAACTGTATTGCTGATATGCAGTTTGAGACTACATGAAAAATTCAGAACCACTGCCTAAAATCCTACTAAGTCTTAACAGTTCTTGTTAAATCACATGTAATGCTTTAGACATGATTACTCACAGTTGTTTTCTGTACTTAAGAGATAATGAAAAACACAAATACAAAACAAAGAACAGTTGTATCTAACACAATATATAAAAGTGCATGAGCTGCTGCTTCATCTATTTCTGCAAAACATATTCAATGGTTTCCTCTAACTTTGGCCATAAAGAAAAGACCTCTGGGGAAAAAAGAAAAACAAACCAAACCCCAAGTGTTTACATTTTATGCTTTCTTCACTTCAATAGTTTACAGCTGAAACCCTTCCATTGGAGCCTCCTGCTGTTGAAACACAAACTGCTGCTGACTTTCATCCACCTGAGGTGCAATACTGGAGTCCTCCTCTTCGACACCAAAGTAATGTTCTATGAGTTCAAAAGCCTTTTGGTAGATCTCTTGGTTTTCATGCCTCTGAAGAAATTCAATTTTATCAAGTCCTAAATTCAAAACAAAACATTTTCAAAATCTAGTTGCTTAAATGAGTGATGAATTCAAAGCAAAACAGCTTGTAGTATAGCAGTGGTACTTAGATTAAAAAAAAAAAAACAACAAACACGCAATCCCAAATCATCTCAATTCATTTGATATCACCGATTCTTAATTTCCTAATCCATGTTGCTAGTCTTCGTTTTCTGCTGTCCAAACTAATTTTAAAACTATGTTAAAAAGGTATCAACTGAACTAGGGCGGAGGAGGAGGCTGTAGTATCTACAAAGAAATATGTGATGTCTACAAAGAAATGGAATTTGTGTAGAATTAGGATAGCACAGAACTGTTTGCTGTAGCAATTTCCAATATCCCCATTTCTTTTCCTTTACTCTTCAGTAAAGGAAAACTTTAACTCTAAATTCTATCCCCTATTATGGAGTCATCACTGGGCACAGTCTGTTATTTTTTTTTAAATTTAATTTTAAGACTTGAAGATAGTATCTTTCCAAAGGCTTATCATTTGCAAGTGAGAGGACATAACCTCTGCAGAATTAACTGTTTGGCGGTCAGTTGATTCATAACTCTTTTTTAGGTATTTAAGATAATTCAGTTTTCACTTAAGTTGGATTAGGAAGAGCTCGTATGAACCCTTCTGGTGACTGAAGAGGCCAAAGCAATGAGGGTGATATAATCAGCTGTTTCCCCTACTTATACTCTACAGCTTTAGCAGCCTACACTTAACTGGTAAAGGAAAAAAAAACCACCTTGACATTCAATAGTTGAAATTATGAAAGGACTCAAAATCTGCAACAGAATAAATTTCACTGAAGTATTCAGTACTTATTCCTCTTACACATTAAGGAAGTTCTCCAAGTATGCACTTGATTTTAGAAATGAAACTCCTGTAACACGGAACTCAGATTTAAAGGCTGCTTTACAGAAAAGTTAGTACCATCTATTCGGATATAATGTGGTCAACTAGAATTGTTATTAGCAGTTTCTGAAACACAAATGTCTGCCAATTTTGTTTTGTCAGAGCTACAAAAATATAACCCTCCATAAATAATGCAATATTCATTTTAACATTAATTTTGTTAAATCAAAAGCATCTAGTCAGGAAATTTCAGAAATAGTCATTTTAGGTTTGATACTCTGCCTTTAAAATGTGGTTTAATTAAACAAATCTTAAGAAACAGAGAAAATACTTCAACAAATTAGATTCAAACTTATTTAATTTTATGATCTGAAGTTGATTTTGCTATTACTGATATTTACTATGCTAAAAAGTGATCTGACTTTGGGAATAAGTAAAATAAACTCTGATCTCACATCCCTGTTGGTAATGAAACTGAACCAGACAGGACTATATATTAAAGTAATAAAACTGCATTTAGGATTGGCTGATAAACTTATGCAAACCATGGCTTCAATAGACTAGGACACCTGTGCGTTAAATATTTCCGAGATTGTTTCTCTAGAGAAACATTTCATAAACTGACCACAGACAAACATCCACAGGTTTTCTGCATTTAATCCCTTTTCCCAACATGTTACATTACTTAATTTATGCTACTTTAATACCCACTTATGCTTGAAGTAATTCTTATATTAAACTTACCTACAGATTTCAAAATGGTTTGCAATGGTTTTGTTTTGACAGCCTGAAATAAGGAAGTTCAGGTATGTAGTTTTACAAGAAGTAATTTCTTACCATATGCTTCCTCTATAAGGGCACAATAAGGATTAATGCCCATTCCATTTTGCTTAGACTCTTGTTCTCCAAGACGCAGAATATTTTCAAGTCCATTTAAAGCCACCTGTACTATTTTTGAATCCATCACAGTCAGGAGGTCACAAAGAGGCTTGGTACAACCCAGTGCTACCAAATACCTTTGTAACAGCAGAGACACAGAAGGGGGTGGGAGGAAAAAGAAGGACTGATAATCCAGCACATTTTTTCTGACATGCCAGTCTATGACTACTGGTCCTTAATTTTGCTAAAGTGATTGAAACAGAAAAATTTCTAAAACATGCAACAACACAAAGATAAGCTCAGTCTGAAATTGAATAACTATTTTAATTTATCCTAATGAGAAAATTTAATGTTCATATTCCTAACTAGAGTGTGGAATCTGTAGTCTTTTCAACTCCTTTTCACTTGTGATCTTCAGATGGGTCTAACTGAATGTAAGAGAAAAGGTTAGTTTTAGCAGTAACTTCTTTTCCCAGGCACTTGAAATTTCGTAGTAGCAAAAATATCTAGTAAATACGTCAGCGACAGATAAGATCGGACACAGCTCTGTGCTAACATAGTCCACACTAGTAGGCCATTAAGATATTAGCATTACCTACTATAAAGGGAAGGACATAATTGTAAATATAAAAAAATATTTGGATTCTGAGTATATCCTATTCCTTTTTCCAATTTTGCAAAAAATTGTGTATGAACTTTTGGAAGTCAGAACCTGTGTCCTTGTTTCTACTGTGTAAGTAAAATGAAGACAGTAATGTTTGCCCGCATCAAAAGGTTGCTTAAATATAGTTTACTTAGTGGTTTTAAATTACCCTGCAGTTAGACAGTAGTACATTGAGGACATTAAAAGGGCTAAAACTAAACACAGATAATATATCTGTATTTCGTGACAAGAAGCTATGTTTATCACATTACACGCACATTTACTATCCTGAATTAATATACATTTAAAACAAGCTAAAATTTAAGATGTTACATTATGCAAGCAACCAAAATAATAGCAAAAAACCACCAAACAACTTTCCTTACCTCTGATAACATTTAGTGATTATAAGGAAACCAGCACAGTTTAAATTTTAAATAACTAAGCCTGGACTTACTGCAACAGATCTCCTAAATGTGCTGGAAGAGTTATCATATCACTTTCAGTTCTGGCTTCCAAATAATACTCTGTCATTTATAAATCCATTTGTCAACTACTGACTCAAACTGATCACTATGCTGACAGTATTCAGAGAAACTGGGGAGTATTTTATTCTAATCATTCAAGAAGTCCAATCTTTGCAGCACATAAATAGCTGCTGACAGTAAAATTTTAATCAAACTGAATTTTGAAAAAGTGATTTAGATATCTGCTTTAAAAAAACACTGATAGTGAGTTTAAAATACATTAAGAAATCAGTAAAATTCCTGAAGTCTCTCCACAAAGATACAAAGATACAATCCCATTGCACAGGTTTTCTAAACAACTCTCCTAAATTTTTCAATTTTTACACACTGAAGCTGTTCATTAACTGTTCCAACTGTGTTTGACAATACAATATCAATTTTGGAACATAACCCTGTGAAAGCTTTTGGTGTAATACCACTGAAACAAAGCAGCATCGGTCAATTTATTATTAAGTCTACTGCGCATATTTCACTCGTTTTCCTGATTTTTTACATGCTTTGTCCCTGTACAGACAGTTTCAAGAAAGTTGCGTCTAAGATTTTGTTGCTATGTTTCTCAAGATTCAAATGCCTTAGAAATACGCACAGAATATTCAAATGCCTTAGAGAAGATACTTAGGCAGAGAAACTAGTAACACATACAAACTTACCTAATCTGCTCGGGGGTTCCTCCTGATGTTGCATTAGTTATGGCCCATGCTGCTTCTTTTCTGGTGCGAAATTCAGCTTTTTGAAGAATTTCAATCAATATTGGAAAAATATTTGCATCTATAACAGCCTAAGAGATGAAATTGTAATATTTTACCATCATTAATAAAGATTTAGTATACACAAAGAACATTAATACCCTTCACTACAAGAGTCAGTGATGCCTGCTGATATCAAAGCAAACAATGTTTTGTTAGAAGGCAGCACACTAACTAGAAACTCTAAACTGAAATTCAGAACTATTCCAACAGTGCACTGCAGCAGCCATCAGAGTATCTTCTTTTTTGATTTCTCTGTCTCTGGTGGACAGAATGCTACTTACTGGATAGGTCCACTTAAAAATCACATGACATAAGCACTAAACCCGAGTTTTTGAACTGGAGATCAAGCCTCAGAACAAAACTTCACTTTGTCCATTTTATTCAGGTTTGCAGTCTCCATGGAAAGACTATGTCTATAATTGGAGACTATATTATATATTTTAAATGGCATCAAGAAGTAGCACTTTCACCTTTTATTGAAGTAGAGGGGGGGGAAAAAAAAATCGTATTGAAACATGTACTCTGATTCAGAATTCTCATTTCTATCAACCAGAACCTTTTTCAAGTAAACCCAGACACCTGGAGCAGCAGTCAGGATTTAGTAGTTCCCACAAGAATACAACTTAGTATTGATGACACCATGCAGGTTTTTTATTCAAGCAAAATGTTCTACATTTGCAAATCTATAGAATTAGTCCACTGACTAATTTGTGCAAAATGTTTTGTTTCAACTTTTAGGAAAGAAAAATTGCTTATTACTTTAACATGTATATTGCAATGCAAAACAAAATTACAAGAGAATATACCAGCAGATGAAGCTCCCACAGGGAAAAATAACAACTGTTGATATTGACTTATTTCTCCTTGTGATGGAAAACCAAGTGAACTGGTAAAATGAAAACAAAACCAACCAAATAACAAATATACAGGCTTTACCTGAATCTGAGCTCTGTTTCCTGCAGTAATATTAGAAACAGTCCAGCATGCTTCTTTTCGAATAGATTCCTTGGGACTACTAAGCAAGTGCAAGAGACAGGGTAATGCAGAGCAGTTTAGAATCACCTAAAATAATGTGAGAATTGAAAATTAGATACATTTATAGATACTGTCTTGTGCATTATACATATATATAAAAGCATTTTACAGATGACTTCAAAGGAAGATTTTGCAACACATTTATACTATACAAAGTTTCATACATAACATCTTGCAAAATTAGCATTCAACGCTGTACTGTGTGAACAGACAATCCAACAATTTGAAAGAATCTGCCCTCAATTAAGTTCAGACCAGTAGACCAGCAACAGTAAGACTAAATTAAGGCTGCTTAAGGCTAGAAACTGAATAACTGAGAATAACTGAGAAGTGTAAATCTAATCTGTATAGTTATTTGTTCATTTGGTTTTTAAAGAGACAGATGATTTCTATTTAATTCCTTAGCAAAATCCTCTCCTACAGAGCTCACAACAAATCATGTAATTAACTTATTTCCTTATTTTCCCTTTACACTACTTCTGTCAGCCTTTTAGACACAATTTTCTTTAAAGCAAGACTTGTCTTAGCATTTCCTGCATTGCTTCAAACTCAATTCCATTGCCTAAAATTAAAAAATTAATCTTCAGAACTAATTGCATCAGTAAGACTATCACATACAAATTCACAGATAAATGACATCTAACTGTTGCTTACAAGTAAAAACTTTGACTGCATTTGAAGACTTAAAAAAGGGAATGGTAATAAATAACTGAACCCTCACTACAGAGGGGAAAAAAGATGGGAGGAGGGGAGGCGGGGGGGAAGCAACAGTCCACACAAGAATGAAGCAATCCACTACATACAGAGCTGTAAAAAAAAAAAAAGTTCATTCTTACAGTAATTTAATGTTTAAAATAGCAGCCTAAACTGTCAAATTACCAATACAGATTTGTACAGAGCCTCTTTCACTGACATATGCAACTACCTGTACTGGGCACGTACTTTGTCACAATTTTTACAAAATTCTGTCCTGCCAGTTCATTTTTCTTAAATAGCCTTACCTGTGTTTGGATATCATCCCCAGTCACAATATTTCCAACTGCTCTTAGTGCAGGGGATACCACCTTGTAATCGTTATGCCTGAGAACAACATTAAACCAGTCAGTATTACCAAGTGTTAAAGGATAATTTCGCATTTTCAGCTTACTTCAGGTGCTAAATTTTTGGTTATAGAAAACACTGTACTACTTCTTATACTTTCCCCCTATTTTGACAACTGCAAGCCCACAACTGAATTGCTGATTCAAGGAAAGTGCATCCCTATGGAACAACACAATTTAGAGCAATCTATCTGTCCACCAGCTCAGGTATTATTGAATACAATACTGGAACCTGCCTCGTTCAATAGCCACAGAAACAAAAAGGGTGTTATTAGCTGTATACTAAATCACAACAGCCCCGCTTTGTAAGTGAAGTCCCCCTTTTGTAAGTCAATAACCCTAGAAGCCAGTACATGAAGCCAATATTCCCATATTCAACTGCCTGAGGTGTGGGGGAAAGATGTCTACTCAGTTGTCCTAAAGTTTCTACGGAAGACAAAGCAACTTCACCCTCTCGGCACAGCTATACAAATGAACTTCTCACAGGGAACTGTGCTGAGCTGTCAGCGCTGAGAACTACTATCCCTGACCTACTCTGCAGTCCCCATGTAAACACAGGGATTAGGCTCTCTTTCTAGGAAAATGACGAACCATAAATGAAATATACTGGAACAGTTCAAAAGTGGCACAAGCCTGTCTCTGGACTTTGTGAGTCCAAAAACTGTCTGTATTGCAACTATGTCTCATAGAAAGGTAACAAAATACAACAGTGACATAAATAAATAAAAGCTGAGAAATTGATTTAAAATTCAACTAACTTTGCTCTTCAGTCTTCACCTTTCTATTCCTCCATGTAAATTAAATCCTACATTAAATTTTAAAGAATATAAAGGAATACTTTGGACACAACTTTTTTCACTGTCAATCTCAGCAAAAATCCCAGGAGCCAAGCAACCTAGCAAGCAACTTAAAAGGTTTCAGATTGAATTTATATTCATCACTCCTCACAAAATAAATTCAGACTTGAGGTGAGAAAAAACAAGTCAATCTGAATTCATTAATATTAACAGTACTGCAAGACATTTATTTGGGGAAGACTTACATCAGCAGCTCTACCAATCTTCGACACACTCCAGAATCAATAACAGCTTGAATTTTATCATTGGGACCATCTGAAAGGTAAGAGAGGGCCCAGCAAGCATCTGCTAATACATCCGGGTCACTGCTAAATAACAGTCTTGATAAAACATTTAAGCAAGGAGCAACCTAGGTTAAAGAAAAATATTGCATAGAATTAGGTGTCTCATATTTTTCAAGTTTCAGACAACATTCTGCAAAGGCATAAGGTGCAAAACTATTTACTGCCAAAGCATACGCGCTCATTAATGAATCAGGACCTAGGTGGAACACTTCCTGATTAAACTAGATATCCAAGTCAAACTGGAAAATCGGATAAATTCTGATTCTATTGTTTATTTAGAGATACTATATTAGATATATAATTGTTCAGCTTAAACAAAACAATCTGCTTTTACAGGTAACCAGATAATCATGAATTCCTGACGCTTTTTTGAATCATTCAGGGAACATAGTTTCACAGTAATAATATTTTTTTTATATGGCTGTCTTCATAAAGTACTGGTGGTTATTTGTAATAACCAATTTACAATTGCTTTACCCAAAGAAACTCAGAGTAATTCACAGAGGACTCAATGTTCACTGAACCAAATCTAACAAGCAACGGCTGACTTTGTTTCTCACTGCAACTGTAGCCTCTGACCTTAATCTCCTACAAGTTCCACACATACAAAGCCAAATGAACTAGACCACTTTACCACCACCTGAAACCTGACAGGTTTCAGCTGTACAGCTTGGGAATTTCATATTCTTTGTAGAACTTAATTCTTTATCTTGCATCAGTTGTGAATTTCAGCCTCCTTTATGTGTCTAACTGAAGCTATTGCAAAGAGCAAAAAGAAAGGAGCTATTCTTATTTGCAGCTGCCTACAGGGCATCCTTTTCCACTGAAGTTAAAAGTGCTTAAGCAGCAAGAAATCTTGCTGTTCTTTTACTACCAGACCAAAACACTACTGAAGGATATAACTTAGGCAGAGCAATTGTAAGGTGATCAATTAATTGACATCAGAAATCCCCCTTTTTTGTTAACATCTCTCCAAGAATTATTAAGGAGCAATGACAGTAATTACCACTCCATGAGGTAAGCTTCAAGACATGTAAATTCTCTCCAGATTATCTTTAATGGTAATTTAAATCCAGTCTCTTTTACCAGAATACAAAATGTTCAGTTCCATCTTTTAATATCATTAACCTTACCAGAAATTTATTTCATACTGAAAATAAGGAATTAATACTCCTACTAGCCTCTACAGTCTTACTGTCATTACAACCACATACTGGAGAGAGAAGGAAGTGAAGGGGAGAGCATACAGGCAGATCACCTCTGTCATCATAGTCTGATTTAACTGCATCTGACAGAGCAGAAAACTCACAAAATTTTATTCTTGCACCATGCACTCACAATCGTAAAATAAAAATCAAAAAATAATTATTTTTAAAAAACTTCAATCATAACTCACATCCTCTAAAACAAATCTGGAGAAAATACAGTCCCAAAGGTTTTAGTGATGAATGTATTATTTGTCCATCATTTCATGCCATTGAATGACTATTTGCATCTGACTAACTACGATCTCAGGGTTTTAAGTAATTTAATTTTATTGCAGATAGGTGTGTCAAAGGAGATGATTTTGTGTAGATACGACAGATGGACAAGACTGTGTGATTACATTAAAAAGACACAATCGAGTCCATCTCCAGATTCAAAGATTCTGTCTGTTATAGCATATTACAAACATAAGTCATCTTCAGCTTTCTGATTTCTCAAAATGAATACTTTATTATACCTTACTGAAGTCTGGAGGTGGGTTCTTTCCTCTACAGAGATTTGAGAGAGCCCAAACTGCATTTCTAGTTGTTGTAAGACGATTTGAATTTGTTAACAGTCTGTCAAAGTGAGACAACAATTAAAAAAATAATCATTTCTTATTTAAAAGGTAAGTCTTTTTATGTTTATTATCACGAACAGTTCCTCAAATCAGGAAAAGAAATTGAAACAAGTGCCCAAGGATTTATTTACCTTCATAGTTTACACGCTGCAAATATTTTCTTAGAATCAACTGAATCTGAATAGATTACTTTGCATGGACATCTCATTCCCAAATCAAGCATATGCATATAAAGTAAACCATTGCTCATATGACAAATCATTCAACTAATCTTTTCTGATGGTCTTCAGAAGGGGCTAGGAAATCCCTTGAATTAATGTTGATGTTTACAGTCAGAGAATGCCATTAATAATAAAAATAGTTCTATAAAAAGTTATAACTGTGAAAAAATTAATGCTTTACTACTTTTGCTGAATAAAATGAGATCGACTAAACACCTGAAAAATCAGGTTCACTTTCCAACACATACCAAAATGTCTAAAACTGTTAATCCTTTAAATTCTCGAGTAAGGCAATCACATTCTCCTTTAAAGCATTTTATTATTTTAAGCAATAATAAATTGAATAAAATTTCTGTTGTGTAAATTTTTTCTCTGTGATGAATGTACCTTACACTCTTATGTAAGTGTATATTAAATGCTGGAATGATATTCCAAGTGAAATCTTCTGGTGGAACACAGCTCATATAATCACTACTCTTCTAGCTCAACTCAACAAGTAAATGGATAGACAGCAAGACCAGAGCTCAGAGCTACTCAACAAAGGTGGGGAAAGCAGTCTACTGCCCAGCCACTTGGAAGTGTCAATTAAACCAGCTCTCTCACCCTATGTATCCAGAACTCTGGCAACACAGAATTCTGCACAATACAGAAATTTTATACCTGTGAAATGACACTCCTTTTGTAAACATTGGAAAACTTGCAGTCATGGACTAATTAATTAAAGATACACATGAAGCTCAGGTAATCCAAAACATTAGATTCATAGCAATATAATAAAAAAAGAAACATTCTGAATTTAGCAAAAAGCTTATATTCTTTTCAAATGAATTTCAAGTTGAAGTTTAAAGTTATCTATACCTGTCAACTACAGTTATGGTATTAATTTACAATACTTACTCCAAGAGGGGTGGTAATATTCCACAGTTTAAAACAAAGTCTCTGCATTCTGCGTTATCACCAGCAATATTACCAAGAGCCCACACAGCCTTAAAAAGCAAAGCATTCAAGTGAATTTATACATGCTTGTAAATCAATGTTTACAGATCTATACATTTTTTTACAGCAAATATTACAGAATAAAAAAAAGCAGTATCATTCCAAATATAAAATTTCAGAAGACTACTCATTTCTGTATTACATTTCTTATGAACTCACACAAAGTCAACTACCTACACTTGATGTCATCCTTTCAAAGAAATAGTCTTCTGCTATGAAAGTATGTTGATTCACGTGCTTTTCAATAAGAAGGATGCAAGCATTTTTTTCAATAGTTACATTTCCTCACTATGTGTAATAGATTTAATAAAACTGTCTCAAAGTTGCAAAAAACGTATAAGGAATAAAAAACTTAAATCATGAACCTTCACTACACAAACTTTCAAACATGCTAAATAAAAGCCAGTAAATTACAGCCTGTCTTAAAACATAAACAACAAACCCCAAACCAAACAAAAACCACCAAAGTTCAGGAAAATGTTAGTGAAGACTGTAACATATTAAGATGGAAGAGCAGAAGGATACAGGAAATAAAGATGCAAGATAACTTAGGGAAAAAATCCACATTGTTTTCTACTATATTATTTCTATTATGGTGTTTCAATTCCTGTCCACCTGTAAATGCCACAATAGAAGTTAGGTTCTTTCTTCAAATTACTCAATAACACGAAATAAAAAAACAAGTTCAAAGAAACCTAAAAGAATCAGAGGGGGAAAAAAAAAAACATGACAGAAAAAATACACTGAAGGCAAATTTTAATCTTCCTGGAGCCAGATCAATGGGCTAGTAGGCAAATGGGGCTCAAAACCCTTCTGACTACACACCCCAAAAATACCCATTCATAAATTAATTTTAAGTTATAAAATACCCCAAGAAAACAGTTACCTGCTCTTGTACATCTTCATGTTCTGAACTAAGCAACTTAATAAAAATTGGAACAGCTCCAGTTTCAATTACAACTTTGGTGTGTAGAAAAGTTCCAGATGCTATGTTTGTCAAAGCCCAAGCTGCTTCAAACTGTTAAAGAGCACCAAGAAGACCACATTAAACCACTCAGTAATAAAACTTTAATTCATGAAAAACAGTTTGACATGAGAGTTGCAGAGGTTAATTTTCCAAATTTTTTTTCCCTTTCTATTGAATTGCAATTATTACTATTATTGTACATTCTATACAATAAAATAATTGACTTTGACAAAATCTCCATTTAATAAGAATCTTCAGCATGTAAATTATTTTTAGATTTTGGCTTGCAGCAGTAATCATAGGGAAGATTTCAAATCTCTATTAACTAGCATGAATCCCTTCTGTTTCCTCTACATTAAGTTAATTCTTCTAGTATGAATGCACACAAGGCCTAAGTGTCATTCCATGGGCTGCTACAAGTAGACAGAACTAGTTACTCCTATCGTTAATTATATATTTTTCAAAGATTTTCTAAAAGGATTTCTCACAAGCCTTTCAGTTTCCTGTATTTTTTTTATTCTTTTTTAAGATTTCAACTAAAAAGTACTACAATATACTCAACACAAACAAAACAGGTTTTGCTCACACATCAGTGCTGATGATCTTCATATACCATTCTGGAAACCCTCTTGAATACATTCTGCTTTCAACACCCAAGTATTTGATCAGCTGAATACATAACCCTAAAGACTACTACGAAATTCACAAGAGTCAAGACACAATTTCATTGGTGGTAACTAAACTGCCAACTAAAATTTAGAGCCTCAGTGGTTAAAAATAATTAAATTCGGTTATATATATTTATATTTTTAAAAAATAAATAAAATCACATGCTTTCCAACGCTCTTCTAGGGGGTTTCTAATCCCACTCCAAACTCCCAGCCAGTACCAGCCAAACTCACTTGCAGAGTGTAATTCTCATTCCTCTCTAGAAATTTCACAAATCTCTGTACTACTCCTGGTTTTTGTATGACCTCATCTATAGGCGGATTAGGCTCTAGGAAATAAAAACAAACATATTTATGTAAGTCTAACATAAAAAAACAAATAAATTACTCCTTCAATATGACATAAAACATGAATATGATTCTCAGTTCTCACCATAATTTTTGCCATTCATTTTGCCATTTGCTAATGTCAAATGAAGGAGCTAAACTTTTGACTTTAGAAGACTGCAGGATCACCTCCATAAAGTGCTACAATTTAGTAAACACCCTATTATGTGTAATAATAGTAACACATACTATTATCCATTGGCATGTTAGTAACACATTACAAAACACTGTTCCCTCAATCAGTAGTTCAAGTCAGTGGCAGAGCAATTATGATTAGATACTATTTTAAATGAGCAAGCACACCTTTGCCCATCATGCTATACAAATACTGGCATTAATTTAAGACTGCATGTCTTACAGTCTCAACAAAAACAAGTTACAACTGTTCTTTGGCAGACATTAATTTTTCTCCCTCAATTACAGAATGAGAAACAGAAATTGAATTACTGCAACAAGTACTGTAAGTAATGTTAGTGTGCAGTTAGTTACTGTCCTAGACACTTCCATCAAAATATCCTTGCTTTTGTTACTTTGTCTGAAAGACTTAACATGAGAATAACAAAGCTTTCTGTATTTAGCCATTTGGTCGGAAGAGATTTGGCATGGTTTCTCTATAAACAGAACTAGAGGTTTCAGCAAGCTCTATTTTAAAGCAAAACAATACTAAAGGTTAAGTGAGTATCACTAAAATTCACAATAACGCAGAAGGAACGAAAAAAATCAGGCCACATTTAGGTACCTTTAGATAGCAATTTTCTGAATTTCTGAGTTGCTGTGAGTTGCTGATCAGGATCATCTGAGAAAATCATCTGAACCATATCTACTGTAATAACTTCTTCCTAAAAATGAAAGAAGGATTTCTTATGTCTAGTACCATGCACATTAACAGGTAACATTCTAAACACTCTCTCAAGTAATTACCTCTGGAATAGGTACGGTAGAGCTGACATCAGGATCCTGAATTGGACTTTCTACCATAGATTCTTCATTTCCCGGGAGAGAAACGTTTCGGCGTTTAAACAGCTAAGCAAAGAAGAAAATTTTGGGAGGCATCAGAACTTACCATAGAGTGGGTACTGATGACATATACTTGAAGAAATGCTTTCACCAATACCAGTCAAAGTATTTCAACTACTCACCTTCCTACTCATCCATGCAAACGGAATTCTACGTGAAAGTTTAAAGAACATAAAGGAGAAAAACACTACTATATCTGTATCTTGATAAACTGCACTCCAACACTTCAGACACTTAAAAACTGAAGTTCTTTTTAATTAGCAAAGATCCATACACTTTTCCACATGTAAGAAAAAGAAGATACAAATCTTTTTACTTTTAGTCTTTTATCCCTCAAAATTAGCATTTATTTTTAAGCAGTAAATAGTACTCTACAAGTTACTTTCTCCTTTTATAGTTTATAGGCTAGTATCATCAACACAGAGCCAACATTTGTTTCAGCACACTGCATTCCTCCCTTCAACAGAAGGTCTAAGATATATTTTTTTTGCATGACAATTAAACAGCACCTATATTTCATATACAATCGCAGAAAGATTAAAACAGCAGCATTATTTTAATATAGTTGGAGGAATTTATATATTTATATAACAATTTAACAATATAACAATAATTATATATCGATTTATATAACATTAAACATCCTCTATGTCCAAAAATCGCTTTATAATTGCCTACATACACTTCCTGTGCTCAAAATACATACCTACACTGTACTATTTAGTAAGCTATCTTTAATGAATGCCTCTTCATTTTCTGGCATGCAAGCAAAACATTCACATTAGCCTGTTTTCTTCAAGGAACTAAACCTAAATTTTTATCTTTAATCCAGTACTACACTTACAACTACTGTAATTTAACAATTCTAAGAATATTATGTTGGTATCTTTAAAAATAAATCTTAGCCTCTCAACCCATTGCCTAAGATTTCACCTGTAAGCACAGCAATGAAACCTCCTACTAAATCCTGAAGGTTTTGTCCTCTAGGTATCTGTAGACACGTAGATTTCTGCTACTATACATGCCTTACACTGCAGAAGAACTCCATGTGCACAGCTACCCATATCTCAAACAGGAACCTCAAACAAGGCATTCTCTCCCTTCTTCAGTACACTTCTGGATTGGGCAAAATCCTGGACACAAAACAACTACAGAATCCTGGACGTAAACAAGGTTTAATTCCATCTAAACCCACAAAGGAAGAAGAAACAACATTCCTCTTTTGGAAGATCAGCCATTCTTTCTATCACTCAACAAGGACACAGAAGCTCTTGGTTGAAATGCATAAACTGTTATTGTTTAGGATTACGGTTTATCTACCAGTTATAATTTCTTCTGGAGCAAAATCAGTCTCATCTCCCTACATAAACTTATTCTCCCCAGTTCAAGCGCAGCTGCCAAACACCAGTCCAACAAATTAAGATCAAGGAAAACGTAACAGTATTCTCATTGTTACAACAGTCAGCATGGGAGAGGAAACACCCATTATTTTCATAATTTATCTAGGGAGTATTTACTACAAAATATACAAACAAAACTTTCGGCAGGAACTGCAAAGCAGTTACCCATTCACAGGTAAATGCTCCAGCATTATGCTACTTCTTACTCTTACCTCTCTGGCCCAACTAATTTAAATTCTTTTTCCATGCAGTAGCACCGCTTTCCCAGGAGAAGGGTAAGCACTCCCACCTCAGAGAAGACTGTAGATCAGTGCCTGGGACACTCTCTAGGGTGTGGGAGACAAATTCAGCCACTTTAGACCAAGCAGAAAAACAAACCACATTCCTTACTTTCCCGGCAAGAAACTACTAAGCATTTTGGGAAAAGGAACTACCACAAACCATGAAATTATACAATGCTCTGTGTACTCTGATCACTAAAAATTCAATGAAGATGACTGAAAGTGCTATATACAATAGTTCAGGGTACACTAATTGGCAGCCACTTTACTAAGCTACTGTAGAAAAGCTCTTCGGCAATTTGAAATATGGCTTCAAAGATTAAAACAACCCTTCTCCCTTCTAACAGTACAACTTTGGCCTAAACTCTGGAAGAGGATGCATGGTTTCTAATCCTTACTGGAAATAAGAGTATCCTTTCAGCCCAGTCTTACATGTTTAAACCTAGACTAAAGATTATATTTAAGACACAGGTCCCTCCTATCTGTGCCCTAGTGACTTAAGAGGGCTTCTGTTCACTTTTTTGTTTTATGATCCTATCAACAGGTGCCTGGTGCTCCCCAAGACTTCAGAGAAAACAGACATTCAGCCTTGTGCTCTGGATTCTGCTCCACAGGAGGAGTCTGCTCAAGTCCTTTCACATATCTGAATTTAGCTTCACAAGCACAACAGTTAACAGCTCACCAAGATACTTACCTGTTCTTCCCTTTTCTGTTTCCGAAGCTGTATCCCTTCCTCCTCTCTTCGCCTGCGCATTTCTTGGGGATTAAGTGCATTATTCTTGTAGCTTTTCATCCTGAAGTTATCTTTACCCGGGCTCGCCATGTTGTCTATGAAAAAAAGAAAAATTACTCCAAAAGGCAAACTTGACATCTCTTATACTAGAGCAGCAGCTATATATTCCTGTAGCTGCTTGCAATACCCAGTTCATCAAGAAAAATCTTTAAGGTAGAAATCAGAGGGAAATCTTTGCCTAGATGGGCATTTCTAAGCTGTAGATGAAACTACAGTTCATCTCTGGGATCAGATACTTCATTAAAGGGCATAAGCTGCTGCATAAAGAAATCATGGGTCTTGTGAGCAAACTGAGAAACAAAAAGCAAACCCATTATGTTGTTAAATTTTGATTCTGTCAGAAAGTAAAGGAATTTGCTTCCTCCTCTCATAAAGGAGATATTAAATGTACTAAAAAATAAGGACAAATACAAGAAGAAAACCTGCAGTAATTACTGCTTTGTTTAATATCTTACTGCATTTGTTCTTTTTTTTTTTCCCCTCTAAACTGTATGCAGAAAAAACTGCAGAAAAACAAATTAAGGATCAGTAGCACCCAGACAGGCATACTCTCTTCCATTTTAAACTAACAAAATCATTGATTCATTCTAATTAACAGCTCTTTTGATGGATTAGAGAATTAGAATCTGACTGTCATTTCAGGCATACCAGTTAAGAAAAGATAAAAGTGATAAAACATGATTCTGTCACTGAAATGATCAAACTGACTGACTGACAAAGGTTGTTAAGAGCACGGTGCTGGTTTTTGAAGCTAAAACTGTAGCCTTCTTCTGAGAAATAACTGTCAAAAATATGATTTAAGAATCTACACAAACTCTCACTTGTCTGGAATTTTTCCATGACAAGAAAACATCTAAACCACAGCTCTTGAGCTGTGTACAATTCTCTATCAACTTCCATGCTTGAACTATTTATTTTTTTTATATCAACAGTACCAAGGACTGCTGAGCAATAAACACAAGCCATGGGAGGAAAACAGTGTGAAGACTTAGGCAGACATCAAGAAGACATTCCAAGGACTCAGCAGCATGTTTTAACCAAACACATTTGCTTCATAAGAGCCTTAGTAAACTACTGTCATCTCTGGACCACAATGCTAAGTGTGCCACCATCTAAAGCAATTTTCTAGTAATTGTCATGTAACTTCTGAGGTACAATTTAAGAAGATCATTTTTACAACACTACTGGCTTAACTACTCCTAGAACATCATCACTTCCTTAATCATTCATGCCTTGCTAATTTAGTTGTGCCAATAAAACTGTCAGGCCAAGCAAGGTACCCAACAAGAGACGCGTGCATTCAAAGTAACCCAGTTTAGGTCGCCAGCTCTTTGAAGAGTTAAAGAAACACATCTAGGAGAAAGGTCTTATCAAAAGTGTCTTCAAAAGGAAAGCTTATGAATTTATAGCTTCATTCCCCCCCAAAAGAGTTTTGGTATAGACATCATAAGGGCAAAAAGACCGGCAGCCCCTGATCTATTCAGGCTTCATGACTTCTTCATCTAGATCCAAGGAAGCTTGCGCTTCTGCCCTGTGAAACTACACGCTTTTTAACACTAAATCCCTCCACCCACCACATCCTGCATCTCGCCCAGTTGCTGTGCCTAGACTAAGACCTCTCCTACTCGTGGTCCCTCTTCTCCCTGCCTACACAAGGCTCCCTAAACACCGCGCCGCGATGTGCCACCCCCGCCACGCCCCCGCCTGCCAGCGCCGGGGGCGGCCGGACGCTCCCCGCGGGCTTCGCGCCGGCCGAGACCCTGGCGCAGGGCCGGGCCAGACCGCAAGTCCCCTTGTCTGAGAGGACACCCAGGGCGGCCGCACAGAGGGACCACCGAAGCTCTCCACCTATGTCCCCAGAAAAACCCCCTCCACCAGCGCAGGGCAGGGAAGCGGGAGGACGGCTGCCCTCCAGCTGAGGGGACCAGATGCCGGAGAACAGCGCGGGAAGACCCCCGTCCCAGCACCAGCCTGGCGGGGAACCGAGCTGCCGTGCGCGGCAACGCCCCGCTGCTGCCAGCCGCCGCCGAGCAGGCTGGAGACCGGCCTGCGCCGGGGAGCGTCACAGCAAGGGGCACCGCAACGCACACCGCCCCGGACGGGGGACACGGCTCCTCCCTGCCCCTACCCGCCGGCTTCTCAGCGTTCTCCCGGCTCTTACCCATCGAAGCGCAGCCGCGCGGCGCCCGCCGCCCCTCAAGCGAGGAAAACCCCGCTCCGCTCCGCTCCGCTCCACCGCGGAGCGCGGCGCCGGCGCCCGATCGCAGTTCAAGATGGCTGCCGCCGCCCCGCCGCGCGCCGCACTGGCCGGGCCCCTCCGTTCCCAGCAGGCTGTGCGCGCGCAGGCACACACACACACCACCACCTCCCCCCCCGCGCCCTAGGCCAAGAAACGACACTTCCTAGCAGGCAGCGCTGACGTGACGTGACGTGTGACGTGATGTGACGAACGAGCACTGGCGGCGGCCGTTAGGAAGTGGCGCGACGGTTTCGTTTCCCGGGGGAGGCGGGCAGCGGCGGCGGTTCCGCCATGTTGGTGTGTGAGGGCTGCGGGAAGGCGCTCTCCTCAGAGCCGGCGGCGCGGCGGCCCCTGCAGCTGGGCCGACAGCCCTGCTGCGACGAGATGCGGCGGCACGTCGAGGCGGGGCCGCCGGCCGCCCGCCGCCCCGAGCTGGCCGAAGGGCTTCCCCGCTGTCCCCTGTGCGGGGAGGCGGCGGGGCGGGAGCTAGAGGCCCACGTCTGGGCGCGGCACGGGCAGCTGCTGGGCGCCCCGGGCGGAGGTGAGCTGGGGCGGGGGGGGGGGCGTGTCGTGGCAGAGCCCCGCCGAGGTTGTGGGTGGCCGTGGTCCCCCGGGCCCGGGTGAGCTTTGCCGGGGGGGGGGGGGCGCGGCCGGGCTGCGCGGTGCGGGCTGTTTTCATCCCCGATGGAGAGCTCCGAGACCGCTGGTAGGAGCGAAGCGGGGGCGGTGAGGGAAGGCGGTAGAAGGAGGTCACTTAGAAAGGGACAGCGAGCGAAGATGATGGGCGCGTCGCTGGAAAAATCTTCTCCAGAGAAGGCCTAAAAACACTCACGGAGGCGAACCGGCAATGTTCTGCGTGCCCAAAATACACCGTCCGTATCAGTGAAAGCAAATCGTAAAGCTTTCCTGTGATAGGGAGGGGCTTTTTACCTAATGGGCCTATGTTTGGTCGCAAAGGTTCGACTTCGCCTCTTGAAGTCTCATCTCGGGCAGGGTCCTGTAGAGCAGTTGCAGTCCTCGTTAGGGAAAGGCAGTTTTCAGCTTGAAGTAGGAACTTAGGAAAGATCTAACACCAAAGTATTCTGAACTACTAAATGTTTATTTGGAGACCACAAGGATATTTTGGGGGATGAAGTTTGAGTAAGGAAAGCAGTTATTTATTTGAATACTGTATATTTATTTTAAGCGTGCTCAGAATTTTATTCTGACTAATTGCCCAAGGTCGCTGGTAGTTATTTCAGAAACTTAGTAATGGCATCTCTGCTAGTGGGTGATTCTGTTAGAAGACTAGCATTCTTGGTGTAACAAGCTATGTATACTGACAAGAAAAAGAAATGATGGTGAGGGTGCAGGATGTGGCAGTATAATTAACCACACTGCATAGCCTGTGGTTAAAAATAGGTTTCTCTTAAAAACAGTAACAACAAAAAAACCCAAAATAGATCTTAGCCATGAATAATATCTTACTTATACGTGTGCAAATAATGCAGAGCTTGAATAAATAACTTACTTGCCCGTATGCGATTTTCTATTTTAAATATAGTTGCATTAAAGGTGTTTTGTTTTTTTTTTTTATGTACGTAGTGTGTTTCAAGAAACTATATGTTCGCAGTGCTATGCAAAATGTTGCCAGTGAATTTTGATTATTATACCATCAAGTTTCCCTCCAGCCAGTCACCAGCTTTTAGCTTGGGCAAATGCTTTCCAGAAACAACTAACATAGCATATTCATTTCTATGTTTGTGAACACAGGAAGGTGCAAGTGAAATCTAGGGACTCAGAAGGTGGAAGTAATCTCAGTAAAGATGGAGTCAGGCTCTTCTCTGTGGTGCCCAGTGACAGGACAACAGGCAGTGGGTGCAAGCTGAAATACAGGAAATGCCATTTAAATGCAAGAGCAGTTTGGGTTTTGGTTTTTTACTGTGAAAGTGGTCAAACACTGGAATAAGTTGTCTGGGAAGCTTGTGGAGTGCCTTTCCTTGGAGTTATTCAAAAACTGACTGGAAAAGGCTCTGTGTAACTTAACCTGTTTAACTTGACCCTGCTTTGAGGGACTAGATAATCTCCAGAAGTCACTTTGAACCTTACCTATTGTGTATGGTAATAATAATAATACTAAAATAATAATAATACTAAATCAGTAATAATACCAAAACTGCAGAAAGAATATTTATCTGATAAATAAGATAATCTGATAAATATCTGATGTAGGAAGACCAACAAAGTAATAATGACAGCACATTTACTATTCTTTCTGCCCACCAACTGCTCTGTTACCACCCAAATATTAAAGTTTTGTAAGCAAGTGTTCTTCTGTTAGCAGGACAGATCTTTTCATTAATGGTTTGATATTTTAGACCAAGTGTTTCTTAATACAAATATTACCATAGCAAATTGTGATCTATAAGTTAAATGGGGCAAAATTTGATTAATAGAAAGAAGGAAAATATGTCTTAAAATTGTCAGGTATTTTGATACAAATTCTTAAATGGTTAGAGGAGAGTAACAGCTGTTTAAAATTGGCTGCCTTTCACTGGGGAGTTTCAATGGCAACACAAAATTCATTACTGTGTATTTATCTTAGGCTGTGTATCAGTTAAGGGGGGTGGTTCTCATGAAAACCAGGAATTGCATTAATTAAGAAACTGCATTTCTTTTTCAGACATAGGGAATGATGAACAGCTATATGAATGTCCCATGTGCAGTCTTACCTGTACAAACATTCAGATTCTTCAAGAACATGTGGATTTACACTTAGAGGAACACAGCTTTTCGGAAGGTACATGAAAGCATACAGGCTTGATAATACTTGAAAGCATTTACAAGTATTTGCATGTTGCAGTATAGAATCTCAGACAAAATTTAAACTATTTCTTGCACACATACATAATTAAGTGAACATAGTTAATAGCAATCCTGTCACTTGCCCAAGTGCTCTACTTAATTACGCATGCTAAAAGAAATACTTGTCTATGCATCCTTATTAAGTAAATGCATGTATGTATGTAGAATGTAGTATGTTAGTCAACAATATTTAGAAGACAGCTGCATTATATATTATTTTTTCTAGCTCTATAGAAGACTTGCATACACTGAATTTAGAGTCTCAAATTCCAGTGTGATGAGCTGAAAATTTATAACTTATGAAAACTTCATTTTTTCCCTCAATTCTTTTCTCTAAGTGTTTGTGCTGATTCGTTAGTCATAGCAATAAAGTAAAGGAAACAAAATTAATTTTGTTTATTAGCATGGCTAATAAAATCCTAGAGATTCCCTATCGAGTTCTTTGATTCTAAATTTGCTTTTCTCGCTTTGTTATGAGAGTGCTGGCAGTGATCCTAGAAGCTCATAATTGTGTGGTGCTCAAGAAACTGGGACTTCTTGCTAACAATGAAGTGAAATGTAGTAAACAAAAGCTGTTTTCTTAGTAGTAGACGTACATGCATTATTTGGCCAGTAATTGGTCCTGTAACTCAGTATAAACTTTGTCCAAGTCAAGAGTCTGAGTCTTGGTAGACTGAATGTAGTCAGTCCTGTTTACTGTTTGTTGCTAATAGCTCAAAATAGCATGGGGTGCATCTCCTGAAGTTAATGCTCGGTTGTGTTTATGCTTGTCTGCTTAGAAAAGAATCTTTAAAAATTAAATCAGTGATCCATCAAAGCATTGTTAACCTCCTGATCAAGTCTTCTGTCTCTGGAATGTTGTTTCTGGGTAGGTGGAAACATAAGAGATCTAGAACTGGCTCAATGGCTCCAAACTGAAGAAGATAATCGGCAGAGATCAGAAGAGGAGAAGCGAGAGAGAGAAGAATTTAAAAAGCTGCAGGTACAGTAATATTTCTGAATGGTAAAATTTTGAACAGTTGTGCCATTAGAAGCTCAGTATCTTGGAACTGTAATGACCTGGAATGGCCAAACCAGGTCAGACCTGTGCAGTCAGACAGGCTGTGTTGAGGTGGTGGTACAGGAGTGGGTTGCAGGCAAATGTATGCTCTCGGCAACCCACTGGTGCTGGGCATGCCTGCCTTGAGCTACTTGGCTTTACTGCGCAGAGTGGTGCTGCCTCAGGATGGAGCCGGGTGCTCCCTGTGCATGCCATCCTGCTGTCACTGGGCCCCTCTGCCTGCTGCCTTGTACTGTGCTCCACCCAGCTCCAGTGCCCTGCCTTGCAGCACAGCCTGGAGCATATTCCCTGGCAGAGTGCCGAAGGCCCTGAGCATCCTGGCTGTCCTCTTCCTGGGTACCATCACCTGCTTCAGTGACCGCTCCCCTGCTAGGTCCTGCTTCCCTCTCCCTCCCATCTAACAGCCCTCATAGCTCATTTCCCGCTGTCCCTACCTTCTGGCCATGGACTGCCTCTGTGCCAATGGCTGTCTGCCCAAGAGGGAGCAGAGGCATGCACCTGCTCTTCCAGGTGTGGCTTTCCAAGTCCCATATTCCTATTCAGGAGTGAAGCTTGGCCTTCAGCTCTAAAATATCATAAATCTGAAGTTTTTGTGTCTCATTGTTCATTATTTTTCAAAGTTACTTGTATATGCAGCTTCTGGAAATCACTATATGTGAATTTTAAAAGAACATGATTTAAATCATGCACACTCCATCCCTAACAGAGACAGTATGGCTTGGATAATTCTGGAGGCTACAAGCAGCAATTCCTAAAGAGTATGGAAAAGGAAGTTGACAGAGGAAAGATGCAGCCTTTTGAATATCACAAGAGAAAAGCTGACATGATGGAATGTTTGGCTTTTGGCATAGATGATGGGAAAACAAAGACCTCAGGTAAAAATGCTGAAATTATATACAACTAAGACTGTACTTTTTAGACCTTGCCTGTAGTGATCAAACCTGTCTTTAACAAAGCATATAATTAAATTTTAGTATTAGCTGCATCCTAATTCTAGTCTTTATTGTCTAGATCAATCTGTACCATTTTAGTCCTAAAGTAATAAAAAAATTAAAGCTTGATATGTTTCTAACCTTTATTCTTTTTCTTCTTTTTTATTTTTCTTTTTTTCTACGGAACCTTGGAACCAGGTTGTCTGGGTAAAGGTCCAAATATGATATGTATAAAAGATGCAAATGTCTTATTACAAGTCAGTTGTCCTTGAGTGTATGCTTGTTTACTATGTAGTAGTCATTGGTTCCTAACCTAGTGTAGCTGTCAAAATTTACAGTAACTCTGTATCTTATGTTTCGGTTAGTTGTAGTATCACATAGGCTGGTCCCAGGTAAGCACAGTGTTCATCTGATTACAAAGTCCAAGACAGGACTGGGAGGAGTAGACATCTACTTGATACATCTTCTTTGAAATGTTTTATAATTGATACAAAAATACAGTGCCAGTGCACAATCTGTGTCCCTTTCAAAAGGCTTCCTTGCCTTTACTTGCCAAGACCACAGTTCAAAGGTCTTTTAGCTTATTGTTAGTGGTTCTGGCTTACAAAATATCCACTTGATTCTTGACAGGTGAAATGCAATTTTTTTCTATAAGATATATTGAGTGGAAATAATTCACTTAATGTTTTTCATTCTTGGTAATGATTTGGACTTCAGAGAGGAATTCACAAAATAATCTGTCATGGCTGTGGAATGATTGTCTTCACAATTGCATGTCAATAAAGAGCCTTTGAGAATTTACATATACAAATTGTAGAGAGCATTCCTAAGCATGTTCTTTCATGTAAAAAAGAAGGATTTGGAGTATGCTGCAAGCGGATTTTTTAAAAAAATATTTACAGTAATGCTCAAATTTTATGCCGTTCCTTTCTGTGTCTTAGTTTCTCCAGGAAAAATAACTAGGTGGTGGGTGGGGGGGAGGGGGGAAGGAATAAAAGGGCTACATAATATGCATAAGTATCGCCATGTTTTTAAGGGGATGTTGTACTGGAGGTGGCAATGGCATACAAATGCTTTATTGGTGATGTTACTTTTCCTGTTTCATCGTAATAGTTCCTGTGCAGTTTATAATGTAGTCGAAGCTGTTAAATTTAAAATATTCATTGTGTAGCAGCAGTGAAAAAATATCTTAAATTCTGAAAGCTTCATGGCACATAAATTCATCAAAGTAAAGACCATTGAAATGAAATAGGTGCAATGAACACTGGTTTTGTGGTTTGGGTTCTTAACGTAGAATCACTTAGAAGTTTTACAAAAAGCTGTCTTAATCTGTATCTGGGGAAAGAATCTTTTTCTGGTAAGTTTTGTAGTTCATTTTACAGATAAACTTCATAGAATTATAGAATCATTTAGGTTAGAAAAGACCCTTGGGGTCATTGAGTCCAACCATCAACCCCACTCTACAAAGTTCTCTCCTACACCATATCCCCTAACACCACATCTAAATGACTCTTAATTTTTGTCTTCATGTTTGGTCTTCTTTTAGGAGTCATTGAAGCATTGTGTAAGTACTATGAGAATGAAAACAAAGATGTGAGGCATGTATGGCTTTCAACAGGAGTAGATCACTTCCACTCATCTTTGGGCGACAGAGGCTGGGGTTGCGGTTACAGGAATTTCCAGATGCTCCTTTCTTCACTATTGCAAAACAGCTCCTATGATGACTGCTTGAGAGGTATTAAACAAAACGCTGCTTACTTGTTTCACATACCTCGAATGACAACTGATGATGACAACTGATGGATGTTTTACCTTTTCATTTCCACAGCAAGGCTTACTAGGTCAATGATACCTATTAAATGCTTGTTATACCACTGCAGCTTATTGTGGAAAGAATCAGAGGGGTGAATAATGGCAAGGCATGATGTGGTTGAAGTTTTAGCTTTAGGGTTTTTTTGGTGCATCTTTGTATCATCAACTGCTGCTTATAAAAGAAGTTGAATATTTTTAATTAATAGGCTATTGCAGTAACTGTAACCATAATTCAAAACCTTTTCTGTTCCAGATACTATGCTAATTCCTAGTATACCAAAGATTCAGTCTATGATTGAAGATGCCTGGAGAGAAGGCTTTGATCCTCATGGGGCATCTCACTTCAGCAACAGATTACATGGTTCCAAAGCATGGATAGGAGCATGTGAAATTTATTCACTGTTAACCAGTCTCAGGATAAAGTAAATATTACTTTGTTGTTGTTATTTTTAAGTGCTGTACATTTAAAGGCCAGAATTGCCAGTGTGTGATGATAAAGCCACCTTAGTGGCTTTAAATTAAGCAACCTATGAACAGATCTGATTTTGCACAGCGCAAAGCTGCATAACTACTTGTGCAGGTACACAGATTGAAAAACTAATTAGATCATTGAGACTTGGTGAAGAATTGTGCCACATATGCATAAAACCAAACATTGATTAAAAACTTCATTTCTTTAGGAGTTTCTTCTCAAGAATCTGAATTTCAGCTCAGTTACATAATTCTGAAAGCTGTTAATTGGATTCTGTAGTGTACGTGTATCACTTATACAAAAAAATCAAACGTTAATTTTTGCAAGCGTCGCAAGTTCTTGTTAGACTGAAGAGCAGTGTTTCTTTGTTACAGAATAAATCTTGCAGTTTTGAACAGTATATATACCATTGCTTTGTAATTATGCGTCCCCTATTCCTATATTTAAAAAAAAAAGGAAAAAAGTGGTAATGACCACTTGATGCCTGGAATTGCTGTGTTTACAAAACATGCTTGGTGCAGGCCGAAAGGACTGAGTTGAAGAAGTTGTTTTAACAAACAACCTGCTTGAAAATTTATTGTTGTTTTCATTCTAAATGTTCTGTAGGTGTCAAATCATTGACTTTCACAAACCAACTGGCCCTATGGGTACACACCCTCGTTTATTTGAGTGGGTTTTGCGTTATTATTCTACAGATAACGAAGGTGGTGCAAAGGTGGTGTGTACTTCCAAACCACCTATCTACTTGCAACATCAAGGTCAGTATCACAGTAAGCTGGTTTCATTCTGTTCTCTGTCTTTCTTCACATGTGCTGCAATTCAGAGCAGCATTTTACATTCCTTCTGCATTTAATTGAAGGCATGGCTTTATTTCCTGTTATTTTTTTATTTAGTAAGAGCAACACTAAAGTTTGTATTTTTGTTGGATGGAAGAGCTAGGTGTGACTTGGATCTCAACTTTGTGACATCTGCTCTTTACTTGTAACTACCTCATTCAGTTTCAAGTAATATCTTCCTTGATCTGAAAATAAGTAGTGTGCTACAAAGAGTGGGATTTATGTGTTTTTAAATTACTGAAACTCTATTTTAAAATTAGGTCATAGTCGTACCATTGTTGGAATAGAAGAGAAGAAGAATAAAACCTTATGTTTGCTACTGTTTGACCCGGGGTGTCCTTCCCAAGAAATGCAGAAACTGCTGAAACAAAACAGTGATGGTACTAGTCTCAGACTACTTCGGAAATTTGTGGGTAGCTTAAAAGAAAAGCAGTACCAGATAGTGGCTGTGGATGGTATACTCTCATTGGAAGAGAAAGCTGTAAGTATTTCGGAAAGTAGTTTCTGTCTAAGAAAACTTAAGAGAATTTGCGTCTCTTCCTTAATACTCAAAATGCACATGCATATGTGGTTGCATGGTGAATTTTTTTCAGGTCCTCACTTTCCTTGTTCTTCTTGCTACTTTCTGCTTATTCTCTGTGAATTGAGTAATCACAGGATATCAAGACCAAAAAGGTTTTGTGCATAAATGCATGTCACCTTGATGTAACTGACAACTTCTGCATCTTTTATGACACTTGCAGCTGTTCGCACATGTAAATTAGGCTTTTTTTTTCCTCAGAGTTTTCTTACAATGTTTTCTCCTAAGTAAATTCTTGTGGGCATATAAGCTACTTACAAAGCATTTGTAGTCTGAAATTACATTCAGGGGGTTTTATTGCAATTTTGTAAAGCTGTGTGGAGTCTGTCAGCCTTTGATTGTTGAAGAACAAGGCGCACAGATTCTGAGGCCTAACCAGCCAATGTCTCCTTAGCTTTGACACGAGAAACAGTGCATTCTGCTTTCTGAAAGTACTTAGAACTTCATATATTCAGAACGCATCTCTGAGTAACTTAATGTTTGAGCTGTTGGCATTTTTATAAATCCTATCCACGTTTCACTTTGGGCATTGTAAGTTTTTAAGACCTTAGGAGTTTTCAGCTGAATGTTAGATATAATTTTTGTTTCTTAAGCTTTGTCTTTCCTGCACTAACAAATTGATTCTGAGGACCCATGTTCTGAATCTGTGGTGTCTTATCATCACTGTTTAGCATGTTCAAGCTTCAGGACAGACTTTGGTTTAAACTGTGGAATAACTGGTGACTGAATCACCTACTCAACTGTATTTAACGTCTATGTATTGAAATGAGCTATAGTCTTAAGTATTCTCTGGTCCTGAACACGTCAGAAATATCAGTGAAACACAGGCATCCTCTCTTCCTCCTACTGGCAAAAGATTTAAAATTCAGGACACAGTAAATAGAAGTGTGTTGTATGGGATCTGTGTGTGGGGTTTTGTTTGGTTTTGGTTTTTCTTCCTCTTCAAAGATTTGATTCATATTTAAAAATAGTAGTTGTTTAGAATTTTGTCTTGGAAACTCCCATTTAATTAAGATGAGTTATAACCCCTTACACTTGTTAAGCTTACCAAACTACTAATTCGGAAAATGCTCTTTAAAAGTGGTGGTTTTGTCCATTGAACTATTCACATTCCCCTCTCCACCTTTTTTTAGGCTCGCTGCCATGCTTCTCGGGTCTTAACATCAGAGAAGATTCCTTAAAGGATGCCTTTATTACCTCTTTCTGGAATTTGCTGGATGCAAAACATCAAAGTCCTGGACTGTGACCCTAACTCAACAATTTCTAAACATAAACCATGTCTCCATAAATGCTTCGGGCTGTGGAGAAGCACAACACTGGAGTAAACCTGTAGTTTTGATCTTCAGTCTTCAATCAGAACTGCTCTCCTGATGAGTTTGTAACTCTGAAGCATTACAGTCCTTGTCTTACTAGAAAACTTGGTATTTTCTTAGTTGCTTAGATTACCAAGCAACACCTACCATCCCATAGCAAACTATGCACCATAGTTAACTGTCAATAAGTGGTGGATAAAGTTACTATGGAACTTCTTTATTGGAGTGCCTGGTCATGGTTTACCTCTGTAAATATGTTTATGCTGCCTCTGTGGCCAGTGCTCTATTTCTTACCAGATTTGATCAACAAATATCTATTATGCCTCAGCAAATTCTCCTGCAACTATTTGCCAAGTACAGAGACAGTGCAGTGATGTCACAATACTGGGTGTTCCACCGGGGCTTAGTTTACTACTGCACTTCTTTTCAGTTAGCTGGCTTCTCTAGGGGTATCCCTTGTAAACACGAACATGTGTGCTTATGAGATGGATCAGTGTTAGCGTTGGCTGTGGGGTCCAAAGTGGGTTGCGTGTGCTTTAGGGGCTGCACAAGACAATCCACTGGGATTAGGAAGGAAATATTTCTTTTGTATCATGAATAAATAAAATTTAATTTTTTTTAAAAAATCTTTATTTGATCCTTTTTTATTTCTATTTTTATGTATGTTCTATAAGGTATATCCCCTAGGTCTCGGGGGTATCTCAAAGGGACATTTGAACTGACTGTTGATTAGAGGCCCTATTGTGCAGGGTTAATGTCGTTTAAGGGACTGGAGCTATCTGCTGAAATGAGTATCTTGGGCCTTTGAGGCACCCTGCAATATCTAAGATGTGCTGCTTTGGCTGAATGTAGGAGTTGTGACTCTCTAGCAGGGCAGCTGGTGGCTGGGAGGGATGGTCGAGTGTGTTGCAGATAGCACTAGATGCCTTTGCTTAAGCAACCGAATCGTGCCAGAGCATCCATTTACTGTAAGTAGAGCTTAGATACTTCCTTTTAATTTAGCTCTCTTACCTGTTGACATCTATCTAGATGTAGGTGTCTTACCATTAACCTGTTTCTCTCATGTTTAATATGGTCTGGCAATAAGAACTAGTAATTTTTGGAAGCAGTGAAACACATGAACCTGTAAAGATATTACAACCCATAGATCAGTAATTTTTCTGAAATGTGCGTGAAAGTAAAGAGCGCTGGAACAGGCTGCCCAGGGAGGTGGTGGAGTCTCTGTCTCTGGAGACGTTCAAAACCCGCCTGGGTGTGTTCCTGTGCAGCCTGCTCTAAGATGACCCTGCTCTGGCAGGGGGGTTGGACTAGATGGTCTCCAGAGGTCTCTTCCAACCCTATGATTCTAAAAAAAATTCGAATTATGCAAATATGTTAATTTCAGTAGGTGTGTAGAAGTGGCCTACAACCTGTAAAATGGTTAAACATTTAGTTCTGGGAATTGAGGGACCATCAACTCCCATATTAGCCCTGATCCGAATAGCACATGTTCTTACGCCATGTGAGGTTTTGCAGCCATGCAATCGTTTGACCTCTCACGGATCCACTTCGGTCTCTTCTGCACTGTTCCCTCACCTCCCCTGTGGCTGGGGATGTCTGTTCCTGGCTAAAGCTCTGCTGATTCCAGATCAACCATGTTCCTTACCAGTGTGACACTGTGCCCAGGATTAAGCCTAAGAAGCAGGAATTGCAGCTCAGCCCCAGCTCTTCACTTATGTGTTCAAACTGCCACTGGGATGAAGCCGGTGTTTCAGTGAAATGCTGTAATGTGCCAAATTTGAAATATCTCTTTGTACTAGCTTGTGAATGCTGTTTGATTCCTCCATAACCACCATAGGGCAGCTCGATTCCAAGGGAGCAGAAGAGTGGGAGTCTCGTTTGATCCAGCTGCAGATGACTCTGGAAGGGCCCTTGCAATAGCGATTGCTGGCACCACCTGGGCAGCAACCAACTATCTAAGGTACTCGATTCCTTGTATAAGCATGACCTCATGCCAAGATCCCAACGAATGTTGTTGTGTGTGGTTTTTGTTTTGGTTTGTTGTGGGATTTTTTTGTTTGACTGTTTTTTGTAACAAGTACTCTAGGAGTGTCAGAGCAACACAGGCCTAATTACAGGTTTATTAAGGTCAAGTTCCTGGTGTCTCGCTTGTTGCAGAAAGTCACCCTGCACCTTGTTGCATCCTTGTCACCCCAGGAATGCCATGTGAAAGGTCGGACCAACCAAGGTAATCGTGGCACAACAAACAATAGTCTTTTCAGGGAATGGTAGCTGGGGCAGGATAAGGGGGTCACTTCCAAACATGGGAACTTGGGGAAACTATGGCAAAGAAATCAGTGGGTTAACAGAACATTTAAATAACCGTAATGAGACCCAGGATCTGCATCCTGAATCGCTACCAAAAGTTTGCCCTGTGAGAGAGAATGAGTGCCTTTGGGCTCAATGCTAACTAAAACAACTTAAGGGATATTGTCTCTTTTTGTCAGACTCTCCTGGGTTCACAGAAACTGAACTTTTTATCTTCTTTGCAGATAGTTGCCTCAGGATCCTGTTTGGACCTATTCACAAGACCCTGAATATCTGGTTAACCACTTGGGTGAAGAAACTAACGGCGTGTCCCTGAAATTCCAAGAAGGACTTTGATCCGCTTTTCTCTTCCTAGGCAGGAGGGCAACAGAAGCAGTAGTTCACTTCTGTGATCAGAAGTAAATCAAAGAGCCTTGCCATTGCTGGGAGCATCGCTGCTTGTGTTCAGCTGCAACCTGTATTTTCTGAAAAATGGTGAAGGAGTGTCCGCGAGTGTACTTAAGGGAAAGCACAAACTGATTACTGAAAGGCCTCCCAAGTCTGCCATACATCGAGTGCTGAAGCAGTTTATTCTTTACGTGGAGTGAACTAACTCAGAAAAGCTTCAGGTGATTGTCATGAAAATTGTCACTTGGGTTCGTCAGAAGCTGTTAATTGTTTTACCATCATTTTGAAAATGTGTTCATTTCTCCTTGGGAACAATGTCAAAATTCTCCTTAAATTCAAAATTTTGGGGGGCAAAATGTTTCATTCTTTTTTTTGGTCTATTTATATTCAATTTATCTTATATATGACTTACCCAAATACTTTTTTATATACTATAATATTAAGAATTTATAGAGACTTTAATGTGAATGTTATTTTGAAGGAAAAAATCACGTCATTTAATTCTAGTATGCTAGTAATATTCTAGTAATCCTAGTTTTTAATTCTAATTCACGTTGCTTTATAGATAGGCATTTTCAGATGAAATATCCCTAATTGAAGATTCCAGTGAAAAATGTGGATTTTAGTGACCCCTAGGTTTTTCTCACAAAAACAATTTCTAATTATTCTTTTGGATCATATGGCAGTGAATTTCATTCTTCTCTCTTGAGATCACAATGTTATCGTGTATGTTGTTGCTTTCACCTGTGGCCGGCGTAGTTGGGTGTATGCATTTGTTTTGCCTGTATTATGATAGATGGAAGATCGTCCCAAAATTCACATTGTTTTATTAACATTTACCACTGTCATTTCACTTATCAATTCATTATAAAAAACTTCATGAATTTATACTGAAGTAGTGCCTAAAAGCCCAAATACCTTCACGAATCTAGAATGCTAACAGGCGCACACACAGAAGATTAATGCATTTACAATCTAAAAATAAGACAACGAACGACAAATGGAGATAGCCATGTCCCAGAGAAAATAGAAATAAGGAGACAGAATTAGTCGGTGTGGTAGACAATGATCACAGCAGTGACTGTCCATCTGCTGGCAAGTGGTTTACAGGTATTTTTACATATATATGTACATATATATACATATATATTTACATATATATTTACATATATATTACAGCACAGGGTCATTTGAAGAAGATTTAAAGAAGGAAAATTATCTTGTTTTGTAGGTGTTTAGAAGGAATTTGTCTTAGGCACGATGAAGAATATCCTAAGAAGGTGATAGAAGATGGCACATAGGTCACTGAAAGGTCCTTCATGCTGAATGGGAGAAAAGAGGTAGCAGGAAGTAAACTGTCTAAATCTCAAAAGTGCAGGCAAACTTCCCTCTTCCTTCTGCTGAAAAAGTGGGACTTGGACAGGCAAAGGGTATTTGCTTCACAGTTTAAGGGACAAGAAGCCAAACACATTGATCATGTTCTTGCAGACGCGTAAAAGACATTTATATCAACTGGTATGTACATTAATTGATGGCTCTACGTTGGTGGACTCTTTGGAATTTGTTCCTCCCTGCTCTTTTTTAGTAGTGACTGTTACTTAAAAGACCAAAAACTGGAAGGTCACAGTTTCAGATGACTAACAAATGATCAGTTTTGGAGCTTCTTTTACAAAAAGTAACTAGGAAACATAGAGCATCTATTTGTTTTGCCTTAGTGTCTATTTCTACTCATTCTGTTCCATCAAACATGCACAAGCAGCTTCATTTCCTAATTCCTTCTTCGAATTTTGTCAAAGATCGAAGACAACTCTTTTGGACCTTGTTACTATAATACAATGTTCATATCACAGCTAAAACCAGAAGCAGCTGTAACACTGCCAGAGGTCTTCCCATGGGCTCGCTTAGCCTGATGCAATCCTATGCAGTAGCATAGCCAGATGCATAGACTTCTTCATCGCTTACCTGTTTTCAGTATACCCTTTTAAACTGGTAACCACTTTGTTTTGCTGGTTAGTTGCATCTGTGACGAATCTTTTGCTGATATGTAGGACCTTTAAGTATATTTCTAGCTTGTTGAAATGAGACTGCTGCTGATAGGAGCACTTTGATATGGAACTGGGACGAAGTGACCTGAAACTAGGATGGTTTCGTTGTCTTGCCAAATAGAACTATTCTGATAAGGCCTAATATGTGTCTGTAGATGGGGAAAAAGGAGTTACTGTGGAGGTCAAATGGAACACTGCAGCAGACCCTTCACAGGAGGAGGGAGGACCGTTCATCGAGGTCCCACCTCTCCCACCACGAAGAACAGCACCTGCCTGCCACTTGTTGTGATTTGCTCTGCTTGTATACGCTGTGCCTCACCAGGAAAGGCGCCTAGTGCCCATGCCTCTGCCCTCCTGAGTCACCTCGGTGCTATAAAGCAGGAAGAGTTGGAAGAGTTCAGCCTCTAGCATGTGATGGCAGCTTCCCAGGAGACGGGAGAACAGCAGGCAGGGCCATAACAGCAGCTGCCATCCCAAGAGCACATGGGCTCCCTCTCACAAGCCACAACAAGGGTGAGCTCAGATTTCCATGAAAAGCAAAGATTGTTTTATTTTCCCTCTTCCTCCATGAGGATTTTATAAATAGCGTTGTTCCATTGTTACATGTTCTCTTGCCAGGACATCAGTTTCTGCTAGGAAGAAGTCAGAGGAGTTATTGAAAAATTAATTCTGTCCTCTGTTGAGTTTCGGATTCAACTTATTCCTAAAGAATTAGTGTATTTTTCAATCTTTTACAAGGGCGCAACCTCCCAGTCAACAGTGAGAGGAACATCATAAAATAGTAGTATTCTCTAGATACAAACCTGCCTTGGCTGTCTCAAGGGCTGTGCCAAGTGATCCTACAAGTCCCACCAGCTGGGACTTGTTTTCAGGCTATTTTCAGGCTCCTTTAAATCAAGTAGGATTTTCAAATGCTTTACAGCAGAAGACATTGTATGTATTGGTGACCTGTTCCATGTACCATGTACAGAGCTACCTCTGCATACTGAGGAATCGGGGAGAAAACTCAGTTCTTTGTCACTCTTGCCATGTCGTAGAGGCTGGCAACATAGTGCTTTTCAGATGATAGGTGAGGCCGTGGCTGATCTGCAGTTGACCAAAATATACTTCCCAGCTGCACAGATGAATTCCAAGAGTTTATAACTGTTTTACCTTTAATTGTGTACTTTGACTTAGTAATCAGAAACCAAAGGTAGCTGTTAAGATACGTGTTTATGAGGTACTGTTGCACCTGAGTAAGTGATGTGATCATAAAATAGCCTTCCAGGGATCTTTATTTTCTTTCAGGAGCCTATGTGAGCTCAGAATATTTTGATCTTAACATTTTATGGAGAACAGAAGGTATGGAAATAAGGGCAAGGAATCTATGGCGGGGGATTATCTTAAATAACATGGACCATCACCTCATTTGTTTGCTATGCACTTTAACATTTAGCTCCAGGAAAGGAAAGAACAGGGAGGTAGGAGAGAATGTTATTTCTTTACTCGTTTAGAGATAACACATTATCAGCCCTTGTCCTTAACATGTTTCCAGCAAAACTTCTCCTCCTCCATGTGAATGGTGGATTTAGGAGCTTTTGAAACCTTGCTTCTTCCCTGTGCCTTTTCCATTCTTCCAGGCCTGCCAAAAGAAAAAAAGACAAAAATAAAACGGACAAATAAAAGTTTCAGCTCAAGGAACTGTTCCTTTGAACATGGTCTGATAAAGAAACTGTTTTTGACAGAGGGTTTAGTTGTTTGTCAGCATACTATAAATCACAAAGAGTTCGTGTTTGCCACTCATATAGCTATGTAAATGTAAAATGGTACCTACATACTGGGTGCATCATGCCCACAGTTTTGCACCGACAAGAAGGGAGGATTGTAGGTTGCAAGATGTGGTGAGGAATGATCTCACAACCTCCTCCTTCTTGTGGAAGTGTTGGAGCGTGAGGAGGAGTCTGCATCTAAATACCACAGAAAATTTTTCTGCAAATGTCACTACCTGGTTCTTAATTTGGTACTGTTGCTCACCTTTGTTTTTTCCCCAAAACTTTGAAAAACCCAGAATTTATGCAAATGGGATCAATAGCTCTTATTTACTCGAGTTTCATATATTTCAGTCTCTTGTACACTATGTTGTGTGAGCAAATTAAAAATAGGTACAATATGTTAAGTGCAGTGATATTCATTGTCTTCCTGTTCTTAATCTCATTGTGTGCAAGGAAGAGGATATTTGAAGTCATACCTATGGCTGTATCATCCTCAGATCCACGATATGATCCATCCATGAACTAGGCAGTATTGATGAGGGAATATATTTGTTAAAAGACGTGAATCATCTGTAACAGAAGAATAAATAAATAAGCTATAATCCATAAAAATAATTGCATGGTAGTGACAGAATAAAGAAACAAGCAAACGAGTAAGGATTTTTGCCGTCTTTCCAATCTCTTCCCTTGCTATCCTCAGAAGCAGGGCTATGGAGTGAATTCCACTCTCTACAGTTTGCAACTTCCTTTTGTGTGCATTTTTCAGGCAGTAATCTTCCTCACAGGGGTATAATTTCGTACCATGCTTTCACTGCAGCTTTCTTCTCACTTACCTTTCACCTGAAACTTAGAGTGCAATGTAGGCAATGAGCTGCACCTTTAACTGGGCTGTCGGCTACATGATAACCTAGGACAAATCGTGTTCTAAGTGAGATCACAGCGTACAAGACTTATCAGTGAAAAACATGCAGAGTCTTGTCCTTGTTCTTGGCTGCTTGTTCAGCAGTTTACAATGGGGTAATATTTTTCACTCCCCTATGAACAGGGGAGTAATCTTGTGGCCACGGGATTACAGATCTGGGTTTTTGTGTTATGCCATCTATAATATAGTTCGTGGCATCTTGGCTTAAATTCCACAGAAAAAAAAAAAAAGCCTGTGTCCCTTCAAGTGGTTTAACCAACTGGAGAGTCTGTAGAATTTTGAGAAAGAGACTGAAGATTTTAAAGTCCAGAATCAGCGTGATCCCATCACCTCACTTTGAGAGGAATAGTCTCAAGGCAGACACATTAAGTGAAGAAAGATTTTTCCATTCATTGGTTCTAATCCAGAGACACAGAGAGTTCCTTTTTCCAAAATATAGCTTTTGGCACTTAACTTTGTTCAAACTGGCACTGAGAGGTAAAATGTCAAGGTGCCTTGATAAACCTGGTCTCGAATGGAGTATAATGGAGTATGTCATGGTATACTCCTCCAGCCCCCACCTACTCCTTCCTTTGCAGGATCTGAGAGATGCTGTGTTGAAAATCTACAGCTCTGAAGACAACAATCTATCTATCTGACTAAAACATGAATTAGAGACCGCGGTGGGAACAGATGACATCTGAAGACATGAAAAATGATCCCAAGGCGAACTATGACGTCTTTCCAAACAGACTGAGAAGTTGTTACTCAAATGGCAAACAAGAGCGTCAGTCTGATAAATCGCAAGTTGAATCAGGCTAAAGGGAGAAAAGCAGAGCTGTAAAAGGCAAGTGCTTGTAAATACCTTATCTATGAGAAAGTGTAGCAGGGTTAAGCAAAAAACATTACAACGGCATAAGCCAGCAGCACTTTAAAAAGTTCTTGAGAAGGTGGAGGCTTGTAGAGAAGACAGGGTAGTGACACAATGAACAAGCAAACAAGTAAGAATTTTTGCCATCTTTCCAATCTCTTCCCTTGCTATCCTCAGAAGCAGGGCTACGGAGTGAATTCCACTCTCTGCAGTTTGCAACTTCCGTTTGTGTGAGCTTTTCAGGCAGTAATTTTCCTCACAGGGATATAATTTCGTACCATGCTTTCACTGCAGCTTTCTTCTCACTTACCAGAATTTTTAGAGGGGAACAGCCCAGACAGAAGTAGTAAGATGGCTGGTTGATAATTTTTGCTATGCATACAGAAAGACTATTTAGATGTTGTAATGCTTTTGAGCTACGGATCATGCAAAGCACTTGGAAGGATTTGAGGTCTTTACTCCAACTGAGAGAAAGAAAATCATGTTCTTCCAGCCCTGGCCTTTTCAAATCTTTTTAAAATTTCTGTTAAAATGTGCATATAGACACACACGTAAATTAAATACATGGATAACTGTCACTGCAGGCATGTTTTACTGTAAGGTAGGAAGTGCAAGGAGATGGCTCCACACTCCGTGTGTGAAATGGAGAGTTCAATGCTCAGCTTTAGCCAAAGTACGTGGGTAGAGTTTGTTAAATGAGAGTTTTAGGCCTAATTCAAAAGTGATCTTATTGTCATATCATTGGTTTCGTTCACATTTCCTTGGCCCAGCACATTTCACAACATTTAATGCTTATAATTTTCAACATTCCTCTCATTTTCCTCTTACCCTAGTGGATTTTAATGTTTAAAATTATTGAAAAAAAAGTCATTAGGATTTTAAAAAAAGCTGTTTTCCATTTGGCAGTTGGTTTCATGGGCATTGTGTCCTCAGATTCTCCATTCAAAATTTTACACACTCTTGAACATCACTCATCTTTTATTTTGGTGATTATTTTGATCTCCCAGTAAAAGCAGAACCTATGAAAAATGGCTTATAATGCAGCACTAGTCAAATCCTCATAGTCAAAAGGAAGATGCTATCTTTGAAACTAGAATGGAGGAATCCTATGCTCAGACTGTTAAAACTGCTTTGCTTAAATACCTGATATTATTCTTCATTTTATCTCTCTTGAGAACTCTGATGTTCATCGACTAGTAATGTACTGAAGCAAGGGGTCAGGGTCTAGTAAAAAATCAAGTAAAAGGTATCACAAAAATGATCTTTTCTAGACTACCTTCTGTCCTGGTTCTCACACTTCCCTTACCAAGGTTTTCCTCCAGATACATCCCATTCCCTGTGAGCTTAACTTTGGAAAAATGACTTTGTATCTAAAGACTGAAAAATACTAGGGCGATCAAAACCCTTTTTTTTTTTTTAGCTGAACTAGTTTGTTTTCTAGGATTTTTTGATCCGTTTGAAAGCAGCATGGAAATTCATATTTACGGACATACCCTCTGGAACGTATGAGCCAAGGAGCAAGCACTTGCAGGTAGCCCATGGCTAAGTCACTGAAATTTCTGGTTCATTATTCTTTGCTTTCCAAGAAGAAAAGTAACAGATACATGAAAATTAAAACATGCAAATAATACACATAATAGTAGAAAAAACAGCATTTGTTTCGCCAAATTTGGTTCAAATTCCATATCCTTTGCTGAGGAAAATTAGTATAATCCTCCTTGTGGCTGCCTATACACTTTGCCCTGGCAACATCTCCTTTTCACATACGACTCATGTGAAAGCATGTTATTCACACTGTGCAGCATATACGTTTGGGGTTGTTTGGCTTTGACACCATCCCTATAACTCTTTCCAAAACTTCTCAGGCCTCAGTTTCACCCTGTTCATTTTTCTGCAGTGTAAAATGCACCAAACTCTCCCCTCTTTCTAGCTGCTTTTGGGGACAAAACACAAACTAATGGGTATTAGAGAGAAAATAGTCTCTCAAAGACAGAAAAAATGTATTCCCAAATTCACAGCACTTGTTTAAGCATCTCTGCTGGAATCCTGCTCTTGTGCATTAATGGGAATACACAAACAAAACTGCCCAAATACCTCATTTCCCAAAGACAAATCTGTTTCACAGCGATTTAGAATACTTGTGGCAACCTAAAATCCTCATACCAGGTCGCTGAACTTGGGAACTTAGATACAAGACACACAGGTATAACATATTCACTTGTGAATTACAGGATTGAAAGAAAGAGGGAGACAGAGTATGCGGGTGAGAGCAGTCCTGCAGGAGAGAGCAGACACGGGAATCATGAGAAATGGCTACATTCACTCTCCCACGCTGACTGCGGCCCTCAGGTAATACTGACTTAGGAGGAGTTTCCTTAGTAACTCAGGCATCGTGTATATTTGGTATGGATTTTGTGCAATAATGGTCAACACTAGATGATACTGGTATGTAATAGTATCTGTTATTAGTATAGGTTATTACCTAATACCTGAGGCATGTCTAAAATAAAGGAATGCCATACAAACCATTATTTTTTTCCCTCAGTTGATGGGTAACAATCTGTTCCTATGCAGATACCAAAAACGAGCACTGAAGTGGTCTAATTGAGTTTGCCCTTTTTTGCTGTGACATGTTGAGTGTATTTTTGTGGTAACAAATAAAACTTATTTGGGGGATTCCATGTGCCTAATTTAAGCATTTGCTATAAATTTTAGTTTTACAGAAAAGGTAGGCAGGAAACCTCTCTTTGTCTGTTGTCACTATAGGGAACTTCAGAGCTACACCAGTTTGCTGTCACTGTAGATGCCTGTGAAAGGAGAACTATGATTAGTATGTGCAGAAACGTATTGGTGCAAAGTACCAGAGGAAGCAATCAGAGAAGGACATAAGATGTTAATAGCACTGAGAACACTGGTTTTGCTTAAATTATACAAGCAGCCATATTTTTCCTTTCCCAGTATCAAATTGAACTTTGTGCAACTGCACCTACTCTATATGCTAGGTATTTGGATCCCCAGATTAATTATTAATATTGCAATGGACTATTTGTCCCAAATAAAGTTAATATACGTGACACCTATGTTCAATTAACAGCAGATAGACTGCAATTCAGCGTTACTGACAAGCCAGGACAAATCCTAACTTTAGGGAACTGATGTTTTAGAATATCCTTGGGGTTGTTATGCTTTCCTGACTCACTATCTGTCCAAAGGCCAAATAGCTTTACATGCAATTTCTTTTCACTGGAAAATATCACTTCTTGCCCTCACTCACACCTTGTTGGCTCTCCAGCTAGCTCACAAAACTGATGTGGGACCATAGCTGTTACTCTTTGTATTCTTCAGAGCGATGTGCCAGGGGCTGGAACATCTCATGGAGCACCTCCCCATCTAGTTTTGGGATCAACAGATGCTGTCTTTCAGCATTATTAAACACTTAGAATAGAAATTGCAGTTACAAAATGCTAGAGATGTGACTGATTGCAGCAGAAAGCAAAGCAGAACAAGCTTAATCTTTCACCGAAAGGGTTTCCTCTGTGGTGAAATAAACCTCAGCCCGACTCCTCTTTCTGGCTCATTCACATGCTTACCAACCTGACTGATTGGTTGTCGAAGTTCGGGGATTACCTGGGGAATTGATCCAAGTTAAAAAGTAATCCTATACAAAACACAACACAGAGCTTGGGAACAAAACGTTCTTCTTTGTAATACTGTTGGAGTCCAGGTTTCAGTGAGTCTCAGGCATTATTTTATTTCAGTTATAAAATACCTCACAGGAAAACTTAACATGAACGCTTACATGTGATTAACCTAAGTAGCTCATTCCAGGCTCACGGCCGAGACCAGGTCGGACAGGTCTGGTGAACCACTTCAGTGGAGTAGTGGATTCTTTGGGACTACTGTCACACATAGCTTGGAGATAAAAACCAATTTGGACAACAGTTCAGTGAAAGCTGAGAAAAAAAACCCCAAACTAGCGAAAAGCAAAAGATTTTATTCACTTCTGCTGCCCTGCAAGCTTCCTCAATATTGGTCTTGATAAATAAAAGAAGGAACAGAAATCAAAAAAATCATGTAAATAATTTCAAAAATCTTTCTGGTCTGCATTCACTGTTTCATGAGTTATATTGGTTCTCTAATCTCTCTCTGCGTTAAAGATAAGCAAATATTGAAAGCAAGCCAACCAGCACAGTGTCCACAGGTTCACATTTCACATCTCAGTTAAAAAGGAAACCTGTTGGCTCACACAGCTCTAGAACGACTCACGTCCACTGAGCTGGGAAGCAGTAACACACATCTCCGTGGGCACTGAACGGAGAGCAGAGGAGGTAAGTGTGCCTGAAGTTATTAGAACGGCAGATCCGTGAGTTAAATGATGCTGTATTACCCTCTCAGTAAAATAATAATACTAATCATACGTAGATCTCTTTTGTAGACCATTTTGGCATGCGCTGCCAGAAGGAGTTGCAGAGAACAAGGGGCTAGAGCTGGTCCATGCTTGAGAGGAGGACGGCAGTCCAGAGCAGGGTTATCCCAGTGCTGGGGTGGAAGCCGGAGCCTCACATGGGCTTTTCGGTATCACTGAACAAAGAAATGGGAGTCGTAGCTCTGAGACAGTTAACGAAGCAGAGGAAAAGTGTGCAGTCACTGTGGATGTAGGCGATTAACTGGCAGGTACCTTTGTGTCTGCATTTGGAGAGAGATTTTTGAGATGTGTGTACAAGGCTGGTACGAGAACACCTGAATGTTTATTTTTAATCCCGTCATGTACACTAGAGCATGAACAGGCTTTCCAGGAAACAGAGCAAGGATTTTTTTTCCATGGTATATTTTTTCATGGTGTATTCGTACATCTGTAAGAAACAAGCAGTGCAATAATCTCTGTCCCAAAGTGATATAAAAACTCATGGTTTTGGCAGAAGAGGATCAAGAAGGTTTCTGTATACTGTGCATTGAATGTGTCTCCTTTTTGTTTCCCACAAATTCCCTGCTCTTTCTCCAGTATCAGCAACATTTTTCACTCATTCTCCATATCTTTGCCTTCTTTGGACTCCCCCAGCTTTGTGATCACAACTTGAATTTAGAAGTGTACCAATTCCTTGGCTTCTAAACGTGAGGTTTTCTCCGTTTAGAGCTCTGATTCACTGGGGGTTGTTTCAGTCCGTGAAACGTGGGCTTTGCCGTGAGGCTGAAGCACCTCACAGGCTTTGATGCAGGTGGCGGCTCCCCTCACTCCCCTCATCCCCCTCACTGTCCATCGCTGCCCTCCCTGCCCTGGCCATGGCCCACGTTGCTGGTCCGGGTGGAGGGAGGTGGAGTGCAAGCACAGGGATCGGTACTCCCAGGCAGGTGACACATCTGCCCTCATTTCTTCAGCTGCTGGCCTTTGCAGTAGAACTGAGCTTGTGCATCTCCCAAAGCCAAGGATTTTTTTGTTATCTAATGGTACCAAACAAAGGAGTTAAGATGAGACGTTAAATCTGAATACTGTTGTAAAATAAAGCCACGTGTTTGTGTTAAAACTTGGTAGCACTGCATGCCCAAGCAGTTGTCTAGGTCAGGGCCTGCCATAGTCTTTGCCATGTCTGAGGGATGTCCATGCATTCTCCTGCGGACGCACCTGGAGGTTACCCGGCCCCGTCTGCCCGGGGCAGGGTGGGCAGTGGGTGTCCCCGGTCATGGCAGCAGCCGCTGCGCTCCTCCCCCTGCCCCGCCAAGAAGCCCGTACCAACCAGCCAGCTTGGCTGGCACGTCTCGCGCAACTGGCTGATTCAACAAATCTGAGCGAGGGTGATAGCCCGACGGTGCAGCAATGCTGATTATCCCAACAGTGCAGCAATGCTGATTATCCCGACGGTGCAGCAAGGCTGATGTCCTAACGGTGAAGCAATGGCAAATGCATAAGTCCAAGATGGGATGGGAACGGTCCCATTGCAAGGGGAAGGCAGGGGACTGAAACCCAGACAAAATTCCAGATAGGGAAGTCTCTCTTTCCAAACATATTTTAACCACATAAGACAATGCTTGTCATATCTGAGTCTGGAAGGGAACTTGCTTATGTCATTTCTGCCAAGGCTTGTACAGTGTCCGACGGTACTAATGAATAGTTCGTCTACAGAGCAGGGAGGGAGCGACCTGGATGTTAATCTCGCTGAAATCCACGGATGTATCGTTCAGCTCAAAGACTGCAGAAGACACACAGACCAAAACCTTCAAACCTAGATGCTCCATTTGGCTCTGGCTCAGCTACGAGAGGCAGCCTCCCTCTTCAGTCTCTCTCTTACTCCTGTATCTCCCCAACAGTTTGCTCTTCCCTAGCTACCACAACAGTGGTGATTCATGTCTTTTTCTGGCAAATATACGGCAATGGTGTTAATGAGACACAAGACAACAGTCTCGTAAAACGAGTAGGCCTGTTTAAGAAAATAACACCCGTTCATGCTTACATATTTCAGGTTGCAGAGATTATGCTTACTCTGTGAGAACCATTAGTAATGAGACAGAGAATAAGTAGAAGGAGGCAGAAATTGTAATAAAGACATTCTGAACATGTTTTTAGTCACAACATTCAGAGTGAGAGCTTGGTAATTAAGCTAGCTCTGATCAAGAGCTGCTGACAGCCCAAAGAAAACTCTACAGTCACTCAGATCATAGAGGAATATTCACAAATGATTTCTACATACATTGCTTTTGGTTACATTAGTTTTTGCATGCAAGTAGAATACACTTCTATAGGAGTAAAGGGTATTGCTACACATTTTTTTTTCTTTGTTTAGAAATGTATCTTGAGTGATCTTCTTATGAAAATCTGGATCTTAAATTTCGGTGGATTATTTCCAAAATTTTGCTGAAATGCATTTTGTTAAAATATGCCAGCACCGGATTCTTTGTTTGAATGACTCTGTTTGTTTGTTTGTTTGTTTCTGTGAGATGACAATCAAAGAAAAAGATATAGCTTCATATTTTCTTATTGCAGGTTATTCGCCTATAAGGACAACAGATTAACAATGGAGCCATCAAAAGAATATGTTTTTAAATACAAAGGGTTTTATTTTGGTGCAAATACTTCACCTGAGTACGTAGCTTCCCTAGAGGATTTTGAAATCAAAGATAGTGACATATTTCTAACTACTTACCCCAAATCAGGTAAGAATGGAATTGTTTCTAGAGGGGCGAAAAGTCTGCCTTTATTCAGCTCTCGAACTGCAAAAGTACCTGGGGTTGATAGCTTTGCTTCTAGACCTAGATCGTCTCTGAGTATTTGCAGTGTAGCATTAAGCACAAACCCTGCATTGCCATGGTCTGAACGGCCAAAGAAAAGGTTCCTGCTCGTGTCCAGCCAAATTGGTTTAACTCGTTCTTGGACTCAGCCTTGTAGGTGTACTCAGAGCAAGCTACACACGCAAACCAAACTGACCCCCTGTGCCTCACAAAACACACACAGAGTTGTGGTAGGGCTGGGTGCATGAGTGTTGGAGATGATTGTGGGGTATCTGGCATGATTTGTGGGCTCACATGGAAGGTGGGTTGGGGGTTGCTGCCTCCAAATTACAGCCAAGCAGGAGACCAGAGCAAATGTGAGTCCACGATATATACCTCCTTTCAAGGATGATGACGTACTATTTACCTACGTAGCAATATAGGACACTGGTGTGATGAATTCTGCATTCCTATTTCTGAAGCAAATGCAACTGTGCAACCACCTGGTTTCACTGTTGTCTTACATGAAATCTAAAGCCTTGATGTGCTGTAAAACTGGTCTACGCATTTTTCAGGACTCCATTTCTTTAGTGATTAGTAATTAATGGCTTGATGATGAATTAAGCAGTGATTTATGACTAAAGCCTTGACACCTCTGGTACCAATATGTGCTTGTACTTGCAAGGCCTCTGCTATCCTCCTCTGTCTGTGCTCTTGAGAACCTCTGCTATTTTCCTTTGGTCGTCTTCATCAGCCTTCAAGATGCAGCCTTCAGATAACATAACCAGTGTTTTGTCAGCATACCTCCTTTCCCTAGGGTCACTGAACATCTTGCTGGAATTCACTGTTCCCTCAGGTATTCAGTGAAATAGCTGAGGCAGAAAGACATTCTTGAGTGAAGCCCAGAAGGAGTGGCACGGAGCACCAGGTGTGGTTGTGGGGAAGGTAGATGCGATACAAGAAGCCTGTGGAGGGGTCGTGGGCAACAGAGCGAGGGGACAGGGAGCGCAAGCGATGCTAGCTTGTCATCAGACAGCAGCGGGGTGAGCTGCCCAAGCGAGGCAGAGAGGGAGGATGAGAAGGCAGTAAGGGGTAAAGATATTATGGCACTGAGATGAGCACATCTTTGGAAGTAGGAGTTTCGTGTTGCAGAGTGATGGGCTACCCTAGGACAGGAAGGAGTTGGAAGATGATTTTGAGTTATGAATCACACAGAATGTCACCTCTGTCTCATTCACACCTTTTCCTCTGCCCTGCACCACCATCCTCTTTCTTCCCCAACAGTTATCAATCTAAGGTACCGTCCAATCCTTCTGTTGTATCTCTACCACTACACAGGAAAATTGTCCAAGTTGATTATGCCAAGCAGAGCAAGGCAGTCAGGAGAGCTGTGAAATCACTGGGTATTGTGCCTCTGAATACCTAGGGGTCTGTCTTTTTCTCGCCCAGTGCCTTGACATCTACAACACGCATACAGTCTAATCTCCAGAACCAAGACCTTCCTTCTCGGGTGGGGTCTTCACAACACGGCTTCAGTTTCAGATGCCTTCTTTTCTCTGGGCTTGTTCAGGGTAACCTTAGGCAGTAACTCAATGCTCTTCTGCATTGATTTGAATTCTCTCAAGTGTGGCCCACAGAGATGCAGCAATTCATGTTGCCACAAGAGGGTGAGGACTGACATAATTTGTGTGGAAGTTGAGTATACTGGGTGAAGGAACTGAAGGTTTAGTTACTGGCCATGGCTTTTCTGCAGGGACAAAACAAAAATACGCTTCCCTTCTGCACTCAGCAGGCATGAGGCAAGGTTTGCTCTCTTCAGTGTGTGAGGTTGTACTTATCTTCACAAAGTGAAGCTCATTTTAGCTATGCAGAGGCTCTGTTTACAACAATATCCTATATTTAATTCTAAAAAAACCCTCAAGCGGCATTCAAATAAAAAGGTTTCCTTCTCAGGAACTGTGTGGACTCAGAACATTTTGAGCTTAATAATTCATGAAGGCCACCGTAATGGAACAGAAAATATGGAGACCATGGAGAGAATCCCATGGCTGGAATACAATGTAAAAAATAAGGATTATGCAGATCTTCCTTTGCCTCGTGTTTTTGCCACCCACCTGCCTTACTACTTAGTTCCAAGAGACCTGAGAAACAAAAGAGCACGTGTAAGTGACGTTATTTTTACAATTTCCTTAAAACCAGTCATGCCAATTTGCCTTGGTGAATTGCTCTAAATCCTAACTTTTTCCTCTTTCAGTTCCCCATGTCTCGGTAGAAATATCACTTGCTTTGTGTATGTGGGGAGATCATTTCTTCTGTTTCCTTTTGCCAAATCTCTCAGGCCCAACACTACTAGAGGGAGGGGTGGTGCCTCTCAGGAGCATCTGCCAGGGTCAAAGACTTGCACCGATTTTCCCCTTGTGAAAACGTCTGATTCCAGAGAAGTTATAAGTCTGGAAAAAAGTCTCCCACACTGAAAATATGAGTATTACAGTACTAGTAGTACAGTTTATCGAGTATTCCTGCAATGCATTTAGGAATCCTTATTTTAAATGCATTGGAAGTAATGCGTTTGGTTTTGCTAAAGATAATCAGATGAATTTTCAATTAAGAAGGAATCAAAAGTAGTCATTTTACTCAGTATAGAAAGGCTATCCGAGAGCATGATTCTTCTGTCTCTCCCTGCTAACATTTTGTAGCCTCGTAAAGGCGACGTGCCAGGCTCTATTTTCTCTCCCTAATTAGCCACTAAGTGCTAAGGAGCAGAAACTTAGCAGAAGCTGGCACATGCTGCCAGATGAGAGGCAGGAGGCTGCCCATCTCGCTGGTGGTGCCCAGTCTGTGCCTGAGGCAGCAGCTCTCGTGTGGTCAGGAGTCAGCAGGAGCCAAAATAACCCTGGCCCATTCCTCTTACACGCCATTCCAAATCTGCCTGCATGCTGCCTCTGGCACCAGCACCACAGGCCAGGACTTTAGATCTCAGAGTACCGATGCTGTCAGCACCACCAAAGCTGCGATTTACAAGAAACTGTTCTTCATTTCAGCATGACTGTGACAAAAAGTACCCAGAAAAGTGAAGCTGAATCAACCCAATGGTTTTCTGGTGTTGTTATTGCAGCCTGCCTGCCTTGCACAAGTCACCAGCATCAACGAAGCCTGCAATGTGGATCCCATGAAGGGAGTCGGCCGCAGGCACTGCATGACTGCAACTACAGAAATACCACCACCTATACACAAATTGGCAGCACTACGTTATCCAGAATTTCCTTAACGTGACTGTCACCTTTAAACTGTTGTCACACATTTTTAGTGGGACCTGTATGGAAAACTGCACCGATGGTCAGGGTAATGGAATCCTTTAATATCTCTGAGACTAGTCTCCTTATTGTTTTCCAGGTTATTTATGTTTCCAGGAACCCTAAGGATGTTATGGTTTCTTACTACCACTTCTCCAAATACATGTCCGCAGTAGAGGAAGTAGCAGATTTTAACCTTTTCATGGAGAGATTTTTAGCTGGCAAAGGTAGGATATCTTTTTTGCTAAGGAGCCCAAATCCTATTCCATGACCTCAGATTGAATAGAGATTAATTATATCAATAAATACCAATTATCAGAATCCTCAGCCATGCTGTAACCTGAATCCAAAGCTGCAGAGGCTGTCAGAGCTTGACACCATCTTCTGATGAAAGCTGGTCCAAAGAGAGCAGCGTAGTCACGGCTTTGCTGCTCCCCAACAACATGCAAGCTGCTTATTTTACCTACATTGGATGCTAATTCAGAATACAACCATTATGACTGAAAATCTATTAACACTTTCTGCACTTGGTTAGTGAAGATGAACCCATAAGAACAGACACTGTACAGCAAAGACAGAGAAGTAGTTTTTTGCTGCTGCCAGTTTGGGTTCCGATTGCTAGAAACGAAAGGGGAGTTGCCTCATAGAGTCATAGAATTGGATTGGAAGGGACGTTAAAGATCATCTGGTTCCAACCCCCCTGCCACGGGCAGGGACACCTCCCACTAGACCAGGCTGCTCAAAGCCCCATCCAGCCTGGCCTTGAACACTGCCAGGGATGGGGCATCCACAACTTCCCTGGGCAAGCTGTGCCAGTGTCTCACCACCCTCACAGGAAAGAATTTCTTCCTAATATCTAATCTAAATCTCCCCTCTTTCAGTTTAAAACTGTTACCCCTCATCCTATTGCTCCACTCCCTGATAGAGTCCCTTCCCAGCTTTCCTGTAGGCCCCCTTTAGGTACTGGAAGGCCACTATAAGGTCTCCCCGGAGCCTTCTCTTCTCCAGGCTGAACAACCCCAACTCTCTCAGCCTGTCCTCATAGGAGAGGTGCTCCTGATCATCTTTGTGGCCCTCCTCTGGACCCGCTCCAACAGGTCCATGTCCTTCCTGTGCTGAGAACTCCAAAGCTGGACACAGTATTCCAGCTGGGGTCTCACGAGAGCAGAGTAGAGGGGTAGAATCACCTCCCAGAACCTCACATTATCTCACAAAGACTGTGAGCATGCAGCCCTCCAATTGTCAAAAAATATTATTTAAAAAAAAACTTTTTCAAAGACCTAAATGACTGATAATTTTACTGTTTTACTGCTAGCTGTTAATAGCTTTTTTCTCTCTTCTTCCCTGACCACCCCCCGCCCCAATACTTTCCCTTGCTAAGTCCTTGGCAGTTCATGGCTGGATCACGTTGCAGGCTGGTACAGTCATGCAGAGGATTTCAATATACTCTTCCTTACCTATGAAGAAATGAAAAAGGTGAGATCAATTAGTATCACTGATTTCAAAATATTCTCTTACTATATTGAATGCATTTTCAGATATCTCTTTATAATTACACTTTATATTGGAAAGTGCTGAATCCGTTGTGGAAGTAGATTCAAATTGGAACTTCTGAGAGGGGAAGTCATTTGTCTCATTCGTTCAGGGTCTTATCAATTGCTAGACAATGATTAGGTAAAACACTTTCCAGTATGATAGAAGTTATCTTCACTGCCACCCCAAAAACCCCTTCCTGAAATAGTACAGAACAAGACTTTTGCAAGTATCTTCAACAGGAATGTTGTGCTCCTGGGGACAGTTCCACTAAAGGAAAGAAGCGCTGAAGAGGCAGGGCTTTAAAGTACTTGAGTCGAGCTCTCAAGTTGCTGACCAGAAGTTTCCTGCTTGGTGGCTGCCCATGCCTTTGGGCGACTCCTTGTTTCTCTGAGGTGGCTGCCCTTCTCTTCGTGGGCAAGGCCCAGAGGCCCCCAGCCATGGCAGCGCAGCCCACATCACATGCCGCTACACCAGTTCCTCGGGCTTTGGAGCCTGGGCTTGCTCAGGTCGAGTCCCTCGCTAGGACAAGATAACTGACAAGAAGGCCACGGGTTGAGGACCTTCACAGTGACAGGAGCGATTCCAGGGGTGACTTTGCCAGGGCAGTGAACGCGAGATGCAAACTGGGTTTGCAGCGTGGGGAGCAGAACCCAGAATTCCCTGTTTCCAAGGGCACGGTGCTGCCGTGAGTTACAGCATCACTGCTCTCCAGTACTCAACTGATGCAAGCAAGGCAATGCTCACATAAAAATGATGGTCAGTTTTGCAGCCAAATACTTGTCCTTTATTATCCTGTATTCCACTACTGTATGCATTTAGTTCTTTTGCTTCATCCATACTCTTCAAAGTAACATTATTGCAGGATCTCAGAAGTGCTGTGCTGAAGATCTGCAACTTCCTAGGCAAGAAGCTGAGCGAAGAGGAAGTGGACAGCGTTGTGAGACAGGCTACCTTTGAGAACATGAGAAAAGATCCCAGAGCAAACTATGAGAACCTGCCAGATGACCTTGTAGCAAAAGACAAGGGCAGTTTTCTACGAAAAGGTAAAGTGGAAGCAGTCCAATGCAACAACCATTCGATCAAACACTTCTTGGTATGAGATTATCCTAGGGTTTCTGGTCTCAGCTGGAACGCCCCATTTTCAGAGGGAGAGTTCAAGTTAGTGGCAAATTACATTTATAAGAACAGTTTTATTGCTGTGTCGTCAGTGATGTTACCATATTTTCCTGAGGATTATACAAGGTAATGTTTTACTGATTGTAACACAAGTTATAACAGGCCTGTCAGATACAGGAAAAGATTTCAGGGTTGTACCAAGCCAGAGGTAAGATGATACTTTTTTTTAACTGTTTCTTACTTTTTAAGGCAAGAGTCACCTTAATTGGGTGAGTGTAGACCTTCTTGATCAACTACCCTCCAAGCCCACACACGGCTGCCCTGGGCTCCTGGGCATTGCTAAGATGTCCTAACGCTCCGTGTAGGAGGAAACCTCCAAGGATTAAAGAGTGAAGCACTGACAGAAAAAACAAGAGGTGTTGTTTTTAATGATTTCCTCTTCAATCTCAAAGGAATCTGGTAAAACACCAGAACAAATGAATCGAATGACTTTACGAGCAGTCAGAATTATAGGCCTATGCTGTGTTTTATTCACAGCACCTAGATTTGGAAGCATGTCCTCAAAAGAGCACACAGAGCCTCACTTGGCAGCCCAGCAACAGGGGGATGTTGAGGAAGCCGGTAATACTTCCCAAGACTAGCACTCACTGTTTGCTGAGGGCTTCAGAGAGGTGCACATTCTGCTTCTCACCTCCCTTTGCTGCTGTTTTTTTCCCCAGGCACTGTTGGAGACTGGAAAAACATCATGACAGTGGCACAGAGTGAAAGGTTTGATCAAGTTCTGAAAGAGAAAATGAAGATCCTGCCCATCAAATTCATCTGGGATATTAACGATGAAATGTAGGCTGCTTTTGAGTTTCATCATCTTTTGGTGTTTATACTGGGCGGACATATCTGAAGTTCTGGAAGAAGAAAATACATATCTGAAGTTTTGGAAGAAGAAAATACATCCACTTTCAGCTCTGTTATAGAAATAATAACAATGACAACTCAGTCAGCAAAAATTGAGTTGTCCGTGGAAGCTACTCAATTCCACCAGTTTCTGTTTGCAATTTTACAAGGTAGTTTAATTAACTTTCTTAGTAAACCGACTTACGTTCTTCATGTTTGCTTTTACTTTCATTGGCTATAATAGTACCAGAGTCATAGACAACCAAGTGAGGATAGATTGGTGCCGATAAAATCTTTCTGAAAAATATCTTACTTTTTCATGAGGCTTTTTTTTGGTAGAACCTTCAATGTCCAGACTGGAAGTAAGATTGACCAGCTGTGGTATGGTTACGCTTTAGAATCATAGAATTGCCTAGGTTGGAAGGGACCTTTCAGATCATCGTGTCCAACCATCAACCTAACTGACAAAAAACATCACTAAACCATGTTGCTAAGCAACGCTTGTATCCCTCTTTTAAATACCTCCAGGGATGACAATTCTGCCACTTCCCTGGGCAGCCTGTTCCAATGCTTGAATACCCTTTCTGTGAATAATTTTTCCTAATATCCAGTCTATACCTCCCCTAGTACTTGAGGCCATTTCCTCTTGTCCTATCACTTGTTGCGTGGGAGGAGAGACCAATCCCCACCTCACTACAACCTCCTTTCAGGTAGTTGTAGAGAGTGATATGGTCTCCCCTCAGCCTCCTTTTCTACAGGCTAAAGAACTCCAGCTCCTTCAGCTGCTCATCACAAGACTTGTTCTCCAGACCCCTCACCAGCTTTGTTGCCCTTCTCTGGACCCACTCCAGAATCTCAATGGTTTTTTTGTGGTGAGGGGCCCAAAACTGGACACAGTACTTGAGGTGGGGCCTCACCAGTGCCGAGTACATGGGGACTACCGCTTCCCAAGTCCTACTCACCACTCTGTTCCTGATACAGGCCAGGATGCTGTTGGCCTTCTTGGCCACCTGGGCAAGATAATATCTCACCTTTGATATGCTTGAGTTCCTGTTTCCTTCGTGAACACTGATACTCAACCATTTGCTATTAAAGTGACATTTTTGTTGCATTCTCTGGTGTGGCCTATTGACTGAAACACTTCACTGCATTGTCTGTTACGGTTCTTAAGGTCATGTCTGACAACTTGACAATATTTCAAGGAATTTTCAATTACATGAGAAAAAACACAAGCCATAGTCATAGCGGTTTTCAAGTGAATGTCCACTCTATCATACCCGATGATCTGTTAGACCTACTGATGTAAAAACTGACCAGCCATCCACGACTATGTTCTTCCTTATATATTCATTGACTCACTATCATGGTTTAACCTGGCCATGATTCAACTCCACACAGTGCCTTGTCGATGGGCTTCCCCTGAGAAGATAAGTACAGAGACATACCTCAAAATGTTTTTCTATCAGTAAGTCAAAAAATAGTTGCAAATCCAACAACTCCACTCCTGACACACATCTGGTCTGCAATATATTCACCTTTGTAGACAGTAATGCCTTTTATGTTGCTTACAAAGGGAGGTCCAACTCTCCCATATTTTTCAACTCTATCCATTGAAACTACCCAGAAACTAGAGCTGTAGTGCCTCCTCTCCCTATGTATGCATTGTTAAGTCTCTGACGGATCTCCAGCATTTCCCCACCCCCCTCCAACAACCTTCTGTCCCTCTCAGCAGAGCCTCAGGCAGGAGGGCAGAAGGAAAGGACGTGATCTGAGGAGGAAACATTTTGTTCTGACTTTTTTTTCAGACACCAACCGCACTTCCCTGGTGGGGAAGGCAAGTTTTGGATCCTCATCCCTGCTTCCTGCTATGACGTCTACATGATCGAACTATGGTGACTGCTTTTGGTTGCTATTAAACCAGTGTCCTACCAAGTAGCCGTAGCAGGATGTAACTTCTAATTTCAAAAACATTTCAAATAATCATTTTGATTTGAACAAGAGCATCTAACCTTTGCTTTCTCATAAAATGTTTCAAAATTGTAAAATCCTTCCAGTTCACATAATGGCTTTTTTTTGTTTATTTCCATCGCGTGCCCCAAGGCACCAGCTCTTCTCATTTTCAGTTCACCCCTTTTAGCCTTCTGATGCATTTTACCTGCTTTTTACTGGACAGAATTACTTCATGCACAGCATGCTGTTAGCTGCAATTAGGCAAAGGTGATGTCATATAATTAGCCTACAAGATGGTTTCCATGTCCTTCAATGGTACAGCCAGACCGCCTTTCCTTCTGGAACTTTGCATCCCTGATACCAAGCAAATAAGTTACAAAAAAAAAAAAACAAACTCAAAAAAACAACTTTACGTGACTTACGTAACCGCTGCATCCCCTAACCTCTGAGCGTGAACTTCCCCAAAGGGCACCAGTGACCTTTTCCACCTGTACATATTTACCAGAGAAAAGGTAAAACTAGTTCAAACTCAGAAGCCTAACACAGGCCTTTTGCTGAATTTGCCCTAAGTACAAACAGAACATGTCCTGCTTCCAAGCAGGACTTTGATCTTTACTCTTTTCCCAATGACGGGAAGTCCCAGCAGAGTAATAAAAGCCACCTAAATCTCACACGATGCTGTATACCACAGCCCAGTGGTATCAGCTCACGCTATCAGTTCCAGATTTCATTAACATGCAGTGCAATGGAAAATCGAGTTAATGGCAATAAATGCAATGATGTTGAAGAATTGAACCTGAAAAGCCTCTCTCTCCTACTCCGAGCCAAGTTACAAGGCACTTCAGGACTAATTAAAAAAAAAAAAAAAGTAATAGTATTGCAGTCCCTGTCAGATTTTGCAGCACGAGAGAGAGGACTCGCACGACAGCTCCTCTCAGGATCTAGGGTATCAACATCTTCGATCCAGTTACAGTCTACGGTCTGCTCCAACAAGCTTTGAATTTATTTCAGCAACCACAGTTTAAAACCTGGAGGTAGCCTGATGGTTATAAGTCTCCTAGGAGAAAGACTGAAGTTGTTTCTCCCCACAGGAATTGTACTTCAAGCTCCCCACTTTTGGCCAAAATACACTGACCCCTAACAGAAACGGGATAAAAACAGGGGAAAAAAAGTAAAAAAAAAAAAAAAAAAGTATACCATCTTTAGGGTTGGTTTGTTGGTTTTTTGTTTTTTTTTTTTGCTTTAAAGCAGATCGTATTGCATTCATAATTTGAATAAGCTTTGTAGCCCAAGATTGCACTCCTACAGCAGCACCATCCTCTGAATTTTAATAAAGCTCAGACACCAACTACTCAAAATTTTTGATCATCAAATGATCAAAACTAAATTAGCTCCGGTCATAGTGGAGTGTTGCAACTCATAATGATCTCCCTACGTGCTTTAGAGTGTACGCTTTGGGCTTAGAGAGTTAAAAGAAAGATATCAGGAAGGTTGTTATCACTATGACTTTGAATTACTAGAATTCCATCAAAGTTTATTTATGGAATTTTGTTAGATTAATACGAATTAGACTTCAATCTAATCCAAAGTGTGTAAGTAAAATTTAAACATCTGACCTAAACTTCTACCACCAAAAAAAAAACCAACTTTCTCTCAGTCCGTTTCAGCAAACTAAAACATGCAAACATAGACGAGCTTACTCGCTGTCAAATTCCCTTTTATTTCACAGGTGGTAATTGCTAACAGAGCTAAACAAATCCGAGGTTCAGATTGAGTCACTGAAACTGGTTCCAAAGACTTGGAGGAACAGACTTTACACAATTTTTTGTCACTTCAACCCTTACTATTTCCTCTGCTTTGAAAGAGAAGATGTAACAGTGAAAACACATTTTCATATTTTAACTTGTTTGACATCCTTTCAGTATTTTTAAGATACACATCCTGTGCATGAAAAACAATAAATAGGTTAGTGTGAATGCAGACTCAAAAACGTCAATGACCTACAAATACCATTAACAAGAAACTGTTTTTCATCCGTAGATGATTCTTGTCAGTGACCCACCTGGAAAATTTTCTCAGATTACCACATTTTGCACAGACTACACAGCGTTCTTGGATTCAGTCCAGATCTAGAGAACTAATTCACTCCTTTTATGAAAAAATGCCATTTTTACACAGACATAGCAGAGAATGGAAAGAAGCCTTAGGAGTTAAAAGTTTTTTTATGCAGCTGAATTGAAACATACCAGAAGTAAATTAAGTTCAGTGATGAAGAGCATTTTAAAGCATCCTAGCAATTCCACAGGAAGCTGGATTCAGTGTCTCATGAAGCTTCCAATCCAACTGTAGCTTTGGAAAAGCCAGATTTATTATCACATTAGCTCATGTTATTTTAATATATTTGGTAACTCTGCTGGAACACAGATCCTGCTTATTGCTTTGGAACATACAACACTATCATTGAAACCTAGCTGCTTGTCTACAGTTCTTAGTAGCCAAAATTAAAGAGAACAAATAGAGGGCAGTAGGAACAAAGGCACATGATTAATTTCTAAAAGTATTTACAGGGTACTTGAACATTTATTTCTATCTACTAGAAACTCATTCATCTTGAATACAAAAAGACAAGACTACTGAAACACGTTAAAGATCATCCCAAACAGATGTTCTCAAGCGATATGAGAATCTTTTACACCATTAAATTATTTCTGGAATTAAGTTTCTCAGTTTCAATACAGAATTTCTAAATATTACAGGAATAATCAATTTATAAACTTTAAGAACTGTGATACTTTAGTGCAATCCTCTTCAAAGCTTGAAGCTGGCACAGTTAAGGCAGTCTACTAACAGCATCTTAAAATTCAGCACACAGTGTTTAATCATTGAGGTGCCTTGTGGTGCTCTTCTTGGAGAGCTGTTTTCTGAAACCCTCACCCATACTGTCATCCTTCTAGCTGATACAGTCTTAAACACAGCATCTTTAAACACTGCAGTTCTCACAGTGTTGTGTGGTTTTTTTTGGAAGTGGGAAGGAAGGAGGAGCCTAACATCAAGCTGTTAGCTCCATAAGCAACTCTGCAGGATGGTTAACATCCGGGAGTTGAGGTGGAGCTTTACTGTTTGTTGTGCTAACTTTTATGGGCTGCCACCAAGATACTTCTAAAATAACACCCATTACACTGAAACTTCTGAGCACTCTATAAATCCTGGTACTGTCTTCTGTGCTCCACTGATAGTGTTTCAACATAGTCTGTTGCCAAAAGCAAACTAATTTTCCTTGGGTGGGTTGTTTTGGGGTTTTTTTTGCCATTGGAGTTCATTGATGTACAAGTTCAAAATAAAAAAAAACCCCAAACCTTTCTGAACAAATCAACCAGACTTTTTAGGAGGACTTAATCTCATTCTAATTTTTTCCTACAGACTTGAACTAGTCATTTTGAAACTATTAACCTCAACTATAGCAAAAGATTTTACTCCAGTAGTATGGAAATGGTTTCCATTAAACTTCAATAAGCTTATGCCTTATTCAAAGGTGACTAGTGCTGCCTATCAACAGCTGATAGGTTGGGGCACCAGAACTGACTAAAGTGTTATAAAATTCCACAGAAGATAAAAAAATAAAAAATAACTGCATAGTATGTGATCCCTTTTATTCACCAAGCTGCCCATGTATATCCTAGGTGGAAGACAGCAGAACCGCCGTTCAGCCTTCAGATGCGTTCAGTGCTTACTATAACATCTTGCCATCTTGCTCGTTGTCATCTGTCTTCAAAGGAGAGTTACAGAAATAGGAAGGAAAAAAATAAGAGAAAACAGAATAGCATTTTCAGACATCAATATTCCTCAAATTTTTTGTTTGAAATATCGAAGTAAATTTATTTATGATGAAAGTCATCAGAAGACCACTCTCCTGGATTTAAAATATTTTGGTTTTTTTTCTTTGGAAAAAAAAAGAAAAGGAAAAAAAGAAAACTGATACACATTACTAAAACCACAGATGCTGTGGCTTTCCCACCTGCCCCTCTCTCCTTACATATGTCCATACCGATGACAGAGTCAGTTCAAAAAAAGTCTAATCACTATCTAAATTAACAGGGTTGTAGTCAGGGTCATCCTCTTCGTCCTCCAACTCTAAATCGTCCATTTCTTGGAATAAAGATTCATCAACCTCCACGCTGTTTCCAGCTGCAAAGAACAGAAAAATAATTTATATTAATGCAAAATAGGAAAATAGTACCTGAACAACAAAATACACAACAGTTTTTCCATATTCATTCTTCAATGTAGGCAGCTGTTAACTTACTTGGCTTTTCATAGATCAAATAGATATGAAAAAGAAAATGCCACATTTTACCTTTTTACAGCTAAAGTGAAGCTTTTTTCCCCTCATACCAAAACCCAGTCAAGAGAAATGTCATGCAGGACCTCAGAATCCATTGGGAGAATGAAGTTAACATTTATAGTTCCCAGAAGGAAATATTCTTTCTCTCAGGTACTGTCAAAGTAGGAGCTCAGGACCACACAGCTGGAATAGTTACAACTATCACAGCCACAGAAACACACAGGATTTATAAAAAAATACCCCTACACACAATTTATATGCCTATGTACATACATTTGCTCTCAGATTTAAGTTTTAAAAGCAGGATGAAGCTTTGCATGCTTCACATTTTCTTCTGAAAGAGATAATGCTGAGCTAAGGACAAAACTTGAGGACTACTGCTATTTTATTTGTGTGTATCAATAGCGACATCTTCTGGCCACTGAGCAAGGTTCTGGTCTTTCAATGGATTTGAGAAGAGCCTTTATAACCATTTCCATCTAAAACAAAATGCCAATATCCTGTTCAAGCTGTGAAAATTAGTATTACTTATCACACGGTATTGTAATATTAAATTGAAGTTGCATTTATGACAGAACGTGAACAGCAATAAGGACAGGAGATTTTAATCAGCAACAGGATTAAAAGTTAATACATTAATCCCAAATCGTTTGGGCACAGAGCCCATATTAAGAGGTCTGTTACTCTCTTGAGACAGCCAAATGTTCCATCAACAACCCGTCTTCCCTTCAGGCATTTTGGAGGAAGACAAGGTTAAATTATGTCCTCTAACTAAAAGAAACACAACTTCCCCATTACTGCTTCTTCAAGTTTATATTCACTGATGTTCATAAACAACTTTTTTAAAATTGTAACTTGTACATTTATTTGATTTATCTCCAACAGACTTTCCAAGTTTAACGTCTTTTGGCACAGACTTACAAAATTTTCAGGCCAGATATTTTCAGTAAGGCAACAGACAAATCTGCACAAAAACATGAGGAGGAACTGGACTGCACAGAGGCAAAGAGTATTTAATTTAACCTGCAAGATGTTTACTATTGGTGTTGAGGTCCAGAGAGGAGACAGAACTTCAAGATCTGTGCCTGAAATCAGGGGTAAGTAAGAAGGTTGGCTACTAGAAAAAAAGAAAAATCAGGGTTTGGTTGTGGATTTTTTTTTGTTTTTGCTTTGCTTGTTTTTTGTTTTGCTTCCAGTCCAAATACTTCTCTTGCTTCTGTTCAAGTAAGATCAACTCAAGCTCAAAACCGCAAATAAAAACGCTTTATTATCTTGAACATGTTCTGTTTGTTTTTGAAAGAAGTTTAAATCACTTCTGTTCAATCTGCAAAACAGTACCTCTTCGAAAGTTCTTCCAACATACCAGTGATACTGAGGGGTAAGATGTTAAGTCAGAAGTATAATACAGATTTTGCTTAGGAATTATGACCTATTTTAAGCCACTGCCTTACAGTTGAGGAAACAAACAGAAATTTACCTTCCTCCAGGAACTGGATGTCAGACGTGTCAAGGTTGTGATCCATTTCAAACAGTTGTTTACCTAGAAATAAAATAAAAATAATATATAAACAAGTAGAATTCTGAAATAGCTATAAACCTAAGGCAACAATAGTTAGCATCTGTATTTTAGGCCTTTCAAATTAATCAATTTGAGCTTTTTTTTTTTTAGCTGCTCATTTCTAGAAGTTCCCCATTCTGATTTTTTGACTGTTCATCCAGGATTCTTCCATGCCAACAGGTTCCCTCCTCTTACATGTGATATGGGACACTGTTTCTTATAGTCGCTTTAATTTTACTAAGGCTTTAATAATAGAAGGTGGGAAAATTTACATCATACTGCCCCACAGCCTTTGCTCAGTCATTATTGCTTTCGTCCTCCTTGCATTCCACAAGAAATCCTCTCTGGGAACTGGAAAGGAAGTTAGCTGCCTCCTCCACCTTTTTCCATATATCCTCCCCATTCGAAAAGCAACTTGGATCTGCACACAAATCGCCAGCTCCTACACACGCATATACATGAAGGAAATATCACACAAGGCAAAGTGAAGCTTTTCTAATTAGGAGGCAGGGGAAGACAAGCTCAGGACTCTTTCCACATGAAGTACCCACCTTCTTATCGACATTTGCATTGCTTATGCAAGTTTCCACCAAAACAAGCGCTTAGTGTTCGTAGCAAAACATTTGAAGACACCTTTTACTTCTATTGAGGTTACACTCATGACACCTGAGAGCAAGCCTGTTTTTAGTTTTGTAAAGAGGAGCTTCTATAAACTAGACTTGCATAGAGAAAAACAGACACAGCATGCTAACAATAATTTTAAGAACAGGAAAACTAGAAGCCTGATTTCTACTATCTCAACTTTGCAGATTCCAAAAAGCATTCCTTTCTGAGGGGAATCAAGTGTGTCCTCTGCCCTGTACAGCTCTCCATGAAACTTACTACCATTAAAATTTCCATCCCTCTGTCAAATTTCATCAAAACTAGACAGAAGTTTCAAAAGCCTTCAGAATCAAGAAGAGAAGACAAGACAACATTGGTTGTGCTTTCTCAAGTAATCAGCTCAGAAGTACATCCAAAACCACAGGAGAACCAGTCCAAAGCTAAGCCATGGACACTGTAGAGGAGGATGACAAAGATTTAATTCTTACCTACATAAGGTAAAAACTCTCATAAGAAAAGTAATTTCCTCCACATTTTGCCCACTGGATACAGAGTTTGCTTTGTGCTGGACAAACTGTGATCTGCAAAACACAGAGCCCAAGACCACTGCTATGCCAAGCTTTTCTCCAAAATATCAGAGCATTCTCACTAGTCATCGTAAGCTTGTTATATGCAGCAGCCAGCCTCTATATTCCTTTGGTCCAGCAACAGCATCCCAAACACCTACATGTGCTTGAGTAACCTGAAGTCACGGTACAATCCAGCGCAGTAAAGGCCAAATCAATGAACTGCCTGATGTAGATTCTTTTTGTTGCTTAACAAACCACAACTATTTCTGCCAGAACAATGCTTGTCAGCAGCAGCTCCAAGGCGCATACTGTCTGGCACAAAACTCGAGAATCTTAAACACGCAGTTTTGGAACCTTAATGATTTCAGTAGAAGTCTCAAATCTATTAGCTTTGTATTTCATCCAACATAAGCATCTTTCAGTGTAAAAATTACTTTTAGGCTTGTCATTATAATCTGGTAACACTGTAAAAACTTCAGGACCAGTTTTAAATCATACCGCTTAATTTATTTTTGCCCGCTTGTTCTTCTTCTTTCATTTTTTTCCTTTTTATTTCTAGGAGTTCTGCATCAAACTTCGCTTTCCAATTTAGGAAATTCTCAATGGTAACAGGAGTGCCATGAAAACGTTGCTGCAAGAACAGAAAACAAGGCTGCAAACACAACTGGCAAAGCTATGAGTGAAGATGAGCATTCTCTTAATTATTTAAATTACAACATTCCAGAAGCACTGCTTGCTGTGAAGTACTCCAATAAATTAATCCTAGCCCTGAGAATATACAAATAACACTTTCTTACTGTTTTCTGTCATGGGACTCTCCCTTCAGAGAGCTGTACCAAGGTGAAAATTCATATGGAAAACCCCTGCATACTACTTTTGGACCTACAGTGCAATAGTTAGCAACACACCACTGACACAAGTTATCTGTAAGTAGGCAGCACTTCTTATAAACTCCTGAGTGCAATCTACACTGAAATATTTTCCATTAAAATACACTAACCCTTCTACCTTGTTGAGACAGAAAAAAGGATTATTTTTTTCCAGCTATTTTTCTGCCATTTTCAGAAATAATGAACCCGCCAAGTCTAACCACCCTCTAGCTATTTCTGAGGAAAAGTGAAGACCCAGTATTTACACTTTTCACAGCACATTCCACGAATGGAAAAGCTATTCCACAGTGGCTGGTTGAACGGACACGTTCAGGAAGGACAATGCAGGTCTTGAAGACTGGCCTCACTGCTTCCACCCTACCCACTCAGTCTATGAAAGAAGAGGGACTTTCTCAGAACACGCAGCCATTGTGTAGCATGCCATATTCTAGCCCTTTTTGCTCCCCATCACCTCTTTCCTCTTCAAACAAGAAACTGGCTATAGCAACTTAGATTTTATTTCAGAAAAATCTCTGCCCCTGCCTTAGGGAGTAATGCTAGAAGGGATGGCAAACGTGCAGTACATATCTGGAGAGACTGCTTTAGAAAACGAGGGGAAAAAATAAAATTAGTGCACTAAAGAATCTTCTAGTCCTTAAGTTTTAATTATATCAACTTTGGGATAGAAGTTCCTCTCCCAGTGCAACCGAGAATTGCTCCTGCATCAACCCCACACATTTAAAAAAGCACGAAATTTTTAGTTGAAAAGATTATTTTACATACTTTCTCTTCTTCTTCTGCTTCTCTTTCTTTCTGTTTCTTTTCCTCTTCTCTTCGTGTTTTTATTTGATCCACTATTTCATTTAATTTCTCCTGTACTGCTGAGACTAGAGTGAAGATCATTACCATTCCTAAATTTTCTTCTGCCTACAACAAAAGAAGGCAACCTCAAATAGAAGGAGAACCGCAAACCTTCAGCAGATGAATGCATAAACATGTTTTAAAAGCATTACGTGCAAATGCAGATAACACAGCCGAGGCACTCTGCACCAGTCTCAAAAGCCCACTGTAAAATTCAAGTCAACTAGCCAGTTATTCCAGTTAAATGGTTGTGCAGCAAACACCAATGATAATCTCTGTCTTCAGGTTTTCAACATACTATAGACATCAAAAAGGCATTTTCATGAATAAAACAAAACCTTCAGTAGGAACACAACTACCAAGATTTGAGTATCATAAATCTTAAGAGACAACAGTCACTCAGAACCTCTTTCTCCTGAAACAGCATATTTCTTAATCTCATTACACACCCCTTTGAAGTGGGACAGCTTCCCAGGAAAACCAAAAAACATCAGTTGACGGAAGGAAGGTTATACGAAGTAAACCGAAAAGAAAGAATGTCTACTGAACATATTACGTCAATTTTAAGACAGGGAGGACTCGTCAAGAATTCCTGAAATCAAAGTGTTTCCTTCTCATTCCTTTACAATGCACTCTCACTGATCCCAAAGGCTGAAGAGATATTCCACCTCCCCCCACAAATAGTTGTGTTATTGAAAAGAATCAAGAATCAATGTAGCATTTTTTAATCTTTCCTAGTAAAATTGAAGTGATGTATTTCCACAAATACTACATATGAGTTAAACAAATTCACCCTAAGCCAGAGGGGAAGCCCTACAGCACTTCCATTTCTTTATTGGACCTTTGCACCCTAAACTAGTCCTGTATTTTACCTCATTAACATAATTTACCTCAATAATGTCATTTACCAAACTCAAACCTCAAAGTTAGTCTCTGCTGTATGGAGTATGTTTCAAATCAGTAGCACATACCTCAGAAAACAACTGACTTGAGAGAGAAATTCTGGCTAAAACGTGAAATATCACTAAAAAGTGATATCAAGCTGATTTATTTCATTTTCCTTACCTGTTGTTCTAGTAGCTTTATTATGTCCGTAACATCATTATCGTCAAGATTCTCCTGTGAGACAATTTCATAAAGTGGAGTTTCATCAGGATATTTTTCTCTATAGGTAAATTTAAGGGTTGTTTGGACAGCTACAAGATAAAAACCACATATTCTTATGGTGATAACTTTATAAAACTTTAATTGTGTACTTTTTGATTGCATTAGTAGCCTAAATGTTTTAAAATATAAAAAAATCTTGTCTCAAAGGAACAGTCATCTTACACAGATAGTAAAACTACACGAACAGATTTAAATATAATGCAAGAGTTCTGAAAAATTAAGATAATGCAGTTTACCCTTACAGAAACTATTATGGGCTATTAATGTCTGAAAGGTCTTTGGAAAGACTGGAAAACCTTCTGTGGTATGGTGGCTACTAGAGCAGTAATCTCTTTTCCCTCATATCCCACTTAAAGCTGGAGAAAATGAGGAAGCACCCTAACAAAAGATCTAGAATCTCAGCATACTAATGCATTAAATTCTGTGTGCCTGTCTGGAGTATCAACCTCTGTGTTGGGTACCAGGGCTCCACATAAATCAGATGAAAAGGACAAAACGTCCCGTGCAAGTTAATAAGCAGAAAACCACCTAAGGAGAACGCACTCCACCTGAAGCCATCCAGAGCTAGGATAACATGGAAACAAGGCAAAAATGAATTGAGATCCCTTCATGCATCCTGCCAGAATACCAGGGAGAAGCCTTCCTTCTGTTCCTCAAGGCTCACAGTTCCGGCATCCCAGCAGTCTCTTCAACACAGACACCAGCTCGGAGCAGGACTTGCTCCTTTAAAACCGAAGGAGACGGCAGCAGTTTCTTCCTTCTGATACAGTAACCTAGAACAGCAGCTCTCAAACTTACTTGGAGCAAGGCTTTCTTACAACAAGGCCATTCAACCACTGGTATCCAACAAATACAAAGGGACTTGGACCCACAGCTCTTTGTTCTGGAACTTTCCTTAAGGGCTCCATATTCACAATACAGAGATTCAACTCTCCCATGTGGCTGGTATATATATACGGTTGCTAGAAAAAACACACCTCACAACATGGCTGCAAGCTACTACAGGGACGGTAACAATCCATTCTTTTTGAAGCTACACTGCAAAGCATATGAGATTCAGCGTGTCAGAAAGTAGCCACGGTGAGAGTGCAACATTTCTGTAAATTAAACACAGAGCACCAGAATCCTTCAACTACATTTTCTGAGGAATGTTTGCTGGATCAGGCTCCTCAGAGGACTTAAGTGGAAGTATACATAGTTGTTGGCGATAGAATTAGGCTAACACAGAAACTCCTTCTATATAAGTTTAAGACATGATCCACTTACTTTCATCATTTTCTCCTGCTTCAGATGTCACAGTGATCGTGAAAGTCGTTGGCTTTTCTGACAATACTGTTCAAAGAAAAAAAAAAAAGACAAACAGATGTTCCTTAAAGCAGACAACTACTTCTCCATGTCATTAAAAGTGAACTTCTCAAGAACTAATGAAGCAAGGATGCTCTAGATACAGTGCTAAGGACTTTTTTAGCCTATTAATACAAACCTTTTCAATGAACAGCTATTTTCCATATATGTTTGGAGAGTGCTTTGAATGAGAGCATATAACATCAACAATACCAAAAAGTTTCTCTTCTGGGAAGTTTTCTCGATCGGAAGTTTCACTTTTCCAAAAAGTGCAAACCTACCTACCATCAAATGACTTATGTTAGCACACTAAATGCACACAGAAAGCTCCCAAAGCTAATTTGCTTTATTGCGCTAGGTATGTGTGACGAGCATCCAGCGCACTCTTGACCCTGGACTATTTTTACAGGATGTCTGCACCTATTTCTATATTTAGGACAGCTTAAAATAACAAATGCTTCTTTAAAAGAGAAAAAAGGAATACACAGTGCTTTCCTTCAAAAACGTACTACCCAAGTAACGTACTAGAATGAAATTGCATGAACAAGGCAGCTAGAAGACAGACAACAAGCGCCTCTATAGACACGTACAAAATGCAAGCCCTGTGATCTAAAGTTTCACTGACTAGAAACTTCATTGCACAATTGTGGGTTACAGACCATATCCTCAAATAAAGACTGCACTGTATCACGGTTATAACCTATACCCAATTAGTACATACGCTCTAACAGTATTAACTGAATTTTGCCCAATTGCTAAGGTTCTACTATAGTCTTTTTTCCTCCTTTTGAGCGTAAGAGCATTATGCGAATGAACAATAACTCAGAGTAAGCAACAGAGGCTGCATGAAAGTATATTAATTCTATATCAGTATCAGTGATACAGCATCCCTAGCTACCAGAGATCAATTCATATACCTTTAACATAAAACTGAAGAGCCTAAAAGATGTTCAGATTAAAACAATGGGCAAATGTCTTTGCGATGAAGTTGCTGCCAACTTCAGTTGATACTGTGGGATCTGTAAGATACTGTGGAACTTCAGGCAGAGTAGATACCATGCTGTCAGGAAAGAGAAAATGCACATTTATATTTTTTTTTTTACCATTAAAATTCTTTGGCTACTGAGCACCACAAGTCACCTTGGATCAGCCAGTACAGTAAATACGCTTCATTGTTTGATGGTAACTAGGAATTCCTGGAAATCTGATGAACCAAGACATCCACCATATGAAAGCTTTAGCGAAATAACACGCCGCACCTGGGAATTAAAGATTGCCTTTAAGCAGCCCACAGCTGGGATACAGGGATGGATGGGAGCCCACGCTGGGCTGCTGTACCAGGGCGTGAAACGCCGTCTTGGGCGGTGTTTCACGCCCTGGTACAGCAGCCCACCGGCCATCACAGCCTTCCCTGAGGGAAAATCAAGAAAAAAAAATGACCAAAACCAACGAACCCGAAGGAGAGGCCCGAAGGAGCCCGGGCGGCCCAGGCCCCGGCGGGGCCTCCCCCTCTTCCCTCACACCGGCGGGCCCCACCGCCGCTCACCCGTGAAGGAGTCCGGGTAGATGGACTCCAGGGCCTCCAGCTCGTTCCGCTGCTCCTCGCTGTAGTCGGTCATCGCCGCCGCCACCACCACCACCACGACCCGCCGCCACCAAGGGCCATGGGCCGCCCGCCCTGCTCCGCGCCTGCGCGCTCCCCATCCGCCATCGGCTAGGCATGCCTGGCACCCCGATCGGCGGTGGATGCCTTTGGGCTGAAGAGGGAGGAAGAGCGCACGGCCATAACGTGCGTGGCCACATTGGTGCTGGCGGGCCAGCGTGAGGTAGAGCGAGGTTGTGAGGGGACAAGTAATTAGCCTTAATGATTTTCGGCTGCCGTCGCAAAGAGTGGCCAACCGCGGTGCTCTCTGGTCACTTAATGCTAGTACTTACTGCTTGGCGTTCAGCTCTGGGCAGAAAATACTTGCTGTGTTTACCCGCCAGTACCAGACGTGAGAGAAAACCCCCGTCGTCATCATCTACACCAGATCTCTGGCTTCTCCCCCCAGCCTGGAAATAGCCGTGTTGTGAATAGGTGAGGTAGTCAGCCTCTGTTCCCGAGACTCCTGACTTCCCACCTGCAGAGACATTTCTTAAACACCTCTAGGGATGGTGACTCAACCACCTCCCTGGGCAGGCTGTTCCAGTGCCTGACCACTCTTTCAGTAAAGTGATTCCTCCTAATATCTAACCTAAACCTCCCCTGCCGCAACTTCAGACCATTTCCTCTGGTCCTGTCGTTATTCATCTGGGAGAAGAGGCCAACACCCACCTCTCTACAAGCTCCTTTCAGGTAGTTGTAGAGGGCAATGAGGTCTCCCCTCAGCCTCCTCTTCTCCAAGCTAAACATGCCCAGCTCCCTCAGCCTCTCCTCATATGACCTGGTCTCCAGACCCCTCACCAGCTTGGTAGCTCTCCTCTGGACACGCTCCAGCACTTCAATGTCCCTCTTGTACAGAGGGGCCCAGAACTGAACACAGGACTCGAGGTGAGGCCTCACCAGTGCCGAGTACTGAGGCACCATCACTTCCCTGCTCCTGCTGGCCACGCTATTCCTGATACAAGCCAGAATGCTGTTGGCCGCCTTGGCCACCTGGGCACACTGCTGGCTCATGTTAAGCTGGCCGTCCACCAGCACCCCCAGGTCCTTTTCTGCCGGGCAGCTTTCCAGCCACTCTTCCCCAAGCCTGTAGCATTGCTTGGAGCTGTTGTGACCAAAATGCAGGACCCGGCACTTGGCCTTATTAAACCTCATACAGCTGACCTTGGCCCATCGATCCAGCCTGTCCAGGTCCCTCTGTAGAGCCTTCCTACCCTCAAGCAGATCAACACTCCCGGCCAGCTTGGTGTCATCTGCAAACTTACTGAGGGTGCGCTCAATCCCCTCATCCAGATCATTGATAAAGATATCTAAAGAGGCGGCCTTCAGAGTTCCTGTAAAAAGTGCTTTGCTGTCAGGCTGGTATTCACTGTTCAGTCAATCTTCCACTGGAAATTTATAGGGATCAGCAAACCGAAAGGGACCTAAAACTGTTGCTGTAGGGATGGCATAATAGCAATGGAGGCAGCTGAATGCCATTTCAGGCTGAAATTGGAAGTTCATTTGAGGCAGATGGAAAAAAGCACCTGCAGACTTTTCAGGAAGGGTTTGCAGTGATTTCAGAAGTCCCATCTCATAGGCAGCTTCATTATATAAATGCAGACTGGGATTCATCAAAGCGAGTAATGTTGGGAGCCTCCATACTTGGGGGTTACCTGCAACAATGGATTTAAACCTGTTGAGGGTTAAACAACAGTAGACCCTGATGGGTACTTGGTACAGAGTAGTTTTAAGGTGCATCAGTTTCCTGGGCTTACAGCCAGCACGTTTCCCTTAAGTGCATTTTACAAGCTAATAGTTAGTTTCCAGAAAAACTTTTACCGTGGCCATAAAGACAATCATTTTCACTTCAAGTGAGCAAACTGCAATTCTAAATTGATTTTGGATAAGATGACTCAGGTTTTAGCAGGCACAGTTAAATTGTTCAGTACAGACTCATTGATTTTTCGGTAATCATGAATTCTTGTGAAAGCTATGCCTTCACGACTAATGCATGATGTGTTTCAGGGAGCAGAGGAGTGAAGGGAAATAAATCACCTATAGTGCTACAGCTGTATTTAGTATTATAGATTAATGTATGCTAGCAGGTGATAGTTTATTTGTACAGTGGTGGGCTGACTTCATACTGACAGATATAGCTAGTACTTCCACTCAGTATTTTAAATTATAAACTATATATATATATAAAAAAAGAAGGACAAATAGTAATTGGGACAAAATTGGAAAACAAAGTTTGATTTAAAAGTTAGTTTAGCAAGAAGTTAAAAGAATTTGACAGCTCTTAACTGCAAATATTGCATCATTTTTGTAGTGGTGCTGTAAAACAAGGGAAGAAGTAGAAAGAACCCACACAGAATAAACAGCAGCTATTTTTTTTGTCATTTGGATCCAGGCATCAACATAGGAGGTTTTTCCCAAAACTTTCAGATACACAAATCAGTGGCATGTATTCCAGATTACACATAGTGTTCATCTTAATTAAATAAAAAAGCCAAAACAACCCACAAAGATTTTTAGAGCTTGTATCTACTAATAGAGATAGTTCGCTTCTCAAGGAGCGCATATAAACAGTGCAGTTGTATTAACTGAAAGGTTAGCATTCAGATGACATACATATGTGGGAATTTGTAAGAATTTGTTTAGTGGTATAAAACATGCACTCATTCTCCAGTTATTCAGCATATACATCATTTGCATTTGCTAAAGTGCTTGCTTTTGTTTAGAAGTTTAAATGTTCAAGACAAAACACATTTAATGAGATCTTACTTCTGGCACCTGCATTTTCTAGTAATATGTACTAAATAATTACATTTTTCCACATCAACACTCTGGGGTTATTTATTAAAAGCAGATCCTATAATCTAGCATATGGCTTTGTAGCATGCACACATACATGTGTACATGGCAAGGCAATACAGGAAGCATTAGGAAAAACTATGCTATGCATTTTTTCTAAAAGGAATAGGAGACTAATGTTGCTATTGCTTTCAGACAGAATACTTTTGAATTCAAGTTTCCACAAGTGTTTGTTCATGCAGCTGCTACATGTTGCACCCGCCATCCTGTGCCACTCAGTGGGCATGTTATCTCTTTAGCAGAACTGAAAGTTCTCTCATCACTGTATCTAGACTTAGCCTTTGTTGGTGAAGTTTCCCCATATGTCTCTTCTGCACTGCTGTAGCCACAGATTTAGCCTATAGTTAGCTTAGTATATTTTAGTCACATAATAGAAGATATGGAAGAAGAAAAATAAGGCATTTCTGCTAGGGGTCACTGAGAGAAAGCTGGACATCTGCTCTTGCTCTGCATAGAACAGACTGACCCATAGGATCCAATCAAACTCTAGCTGTTAATTTTTAAAGTTTTTAATGGGAGGAAAGAAAAAGCGTTTGGGAATAACTTTATCTCCTGGTACATACTCATCCTTTTTGCACAATTATTAGAAAGCAGAGGGCTGCAGCTTGAAACAGCCCACCCTAATCCAGACGTAGACCATCACATCGCACAGGAGTCAGATGCCATCAGGAAAGGTGTCTGTAAGTGTGTGGTAAAGGACTACATTAACAAGATGTACTTGCTCATGTACTTTTATATCAATGTAGTAAGGCATCAGAAAGTTCCAGAGCAGCTCAGATCTGATGTGGAGCTAGATGCATTCCTGCTTTTCTGCAAGGTGTTGGTGTTGGCTTGGGCCCTCAGAGCTGCGTTCTAATCACAGGGTCTTCATCGGTCTTCAGGAATTTTCCATTTACAGACTCCTTGAGTGCCCAGTCATGGAGGAGGCTGTAGTCGTAGTGCTCCTCATCCACTCGTTTTAGAAAGGCCAGTCCAGAAATAGCTTGCCACTCTCTGAGAGATGGGATACGGATTTCCTTTACATTTTCACTCCCTGGGACAAAGCCAAAGAACTTCCTTACGTGCTGCATGGCATAGAGCCTGGAGTGCTGGTCTGTTGCTTCGTCAAAGAGCTCCTGCTCATTATGGACATAGCTGCTCCAATATCTGAAATGTAGAAAGCTGAGTGGGGAGAAACAGCTTGCCAGGCAGTAAGACAGGAAGACAGTGATGACTACCACAGCAATCAGAAGCCAGCCAGCCACCTTCAAAGAGAAAGAAAAGAAAAAACCAAACCTGTTGCAGCTGAATATACTGACAGTGGTAACTTCTGAGCATCAGAAAATCCGTAAGACAATCTTTACTTACTTTTCCTGAATAAGGTTAACAAGGTATAACACTGATAAGGGTCTGTTGCTATCAAACCCAGTCCCTGCTTACTTGTCCTGGTTTCTGCTGGGAAAGAGTTAATTGTCTTTCTAGTGATTGCTGTGAAAGGAATGTCAGTAATGTGTGTTGGTTTAGTTGTTGCTAAGCAATGTTTATACTTTTCAAGGACTCTTTTTAGCTTCCCGTAGAAACTGAGAAGGAGCCTAGACAGAACAACAGAATGGCTAATGGAATATTCCATATTGAATAGATGTCATCCTCAATATATAATTGGGGGTTGGCCAAGGGGGTGGGGAATCTACAATAACTGCTCGGGAAGGTGGTGAGAGTGACTTGTATCATCATTATTATTATTTTTCCTCTTCTGTTATTGTTCTATTAAACTGTCTTGATATCAACCCACGGGTTTTTTTCCTTTCCCTTTCCCCTCTTTTGCTGCCTCTTCTCCCTATCTGGGGGGGGGAGGAAGGGGAAGAACTGCACGAGCAGCTGCGTGGTCCTAGCTGCCATCTGGGGTTAAACCACGACACTACTGGAGGTAGCCATGTAGCAAAGTCGCTTCTTTCTGTCAAGTTTAAGGAAGTTATGTTGTATAATTTGTATAATTTGTTAAGGATTTTGCCTCCACAACTATTATTGTGAGAAGAGAAGCCTAGTGTAGGTTACAGCCTGTTTAAAAACAATTTTCTCTGAAGTGACAACTTAACGTTCCCCCTATTATTTACCCAGTATGTAAGCTTTTAGAATTGAATCTGATCTAAACCCAAGATTTTAATTTGGTTCATGCAGAGCTCTTGCAGCCTGGGCCCATTAGTCACATATTTCTTATGCTTGAATGAAGAAATTTCATACGCTCCCTGGCTCTTGAGCTTCCATTTGTCTTACTTGATGGTACTTTTCAAGATACTGAGCAAGGAAGAATATATCCTCCAGTAACAGGTAACAAACAGGACAACCACACATAGTAATTCATATACGTAAAGCTCACTTCCACTTACAGGAACAAGGCAGGCTTCAAAACACAGAGATTTGGCACTCAAGGCAGAAGATACTGACCCTGTTTTATCCTAACGCTGCCTGCTGAATTAACACTAGTTCTCATCATTAGACCCACCGGCAACAGAAGCAACGAGTTACTCACTTGTGACTGGTATCGGAGTAGGAGAATCACTTCATCTCTTGCCCGGGTCAGCTCTGGAGGAACTAACTGACTGCACGGAAATGCAGCCAGTATCCTTCTGCGTTCACTAGCAGTAACATTAGGATCAGCTCCATAATAATGCACAGAGACATACTCACTCATGGCACAGACATAATAGGAGCCATTTATCAGGGTGACTGCTAGCCACGTTATTGGAGCAACCAGGGCTCTCCCAGTGATGCTGCACAAGACAAAGCAAATCAGTTTGCAATGCAGTAACCGGTTTGGCGTAGTCTCTTTCTGAAGAGGAGACCTTTTGCCAGTAACCAGCCTCCAAGTCTGGTTATTCAAGGCATAGCCAACAACCAGAAGGATCAGTGCAGGAACTCCTAGGAAAGCCAGCCCATAGATAAGGTTCTGTCCAACATGACAGGGACAGCTGAATGTAAAAAAAGAGAATAGCTGCTGCCCACCAATTGTCAATATTGCAATTATAGCATTAGCAATAATAACCTCTTTGCCTTTTAGAAAAGTAAACCACTTTGGAAGCAAAGTCATGTTAGGTCTTACTCTTTATCAGATGCTTTTGCTTTAAGTCACTATTAGCTTTTAGTTATATTTAACTAATGCTAATGGCAGAGTAGAACAGAAAAACTCCCAAAGCTTAAAGAAAACCCAAAGAAATCCACAAACAGAAACACCTCCCCCACACACTAGTCTTTCTCCTTCCACTAATTTTTGATTCTACTCCACAACAGCTAAAAGCTTGTTTGCTAGCTTTAAATATACTTACAAACATCCAGTCATGTGTTTTAATTGATTCAATAATTTATCACAGCCGTTCTGGAACATTTAGCTTTTAGGCAATTGTGAGCTCTGCCACCCCCTTACTAATTGTCTGAAAGTAACAATAAATTCTCCCTACCTTTTGGGTGACATGCAATGCTATCAAACTGATGATTACCCTGTCAGGGTTAATTGGCAAGCTGTTTCCTAATCAATTGTAATTAGCAGAGGTATGGCGTGTGGCTAGGGGGGGAAAAAAAAAAAAAAAGAGAAAAAAAAAGCAAGCAAAGCAAGCCTTGTCAATTGGACTGATTATAAAAAAATGAAGCATTTAAAATGCTTCAACATTAAAATAAAATCGGGAAAGATTCCATAAGTTGCACAAAGTTTGGAATCCCAATTCTGTTCATGTTTAATGTCAGTTGTTGTTCTGAGGCATGAAGATTTTAGTGTTTCACCTGTAGGTGGCAAGAAGCTAGCATGTCTCTCTTCCTGACCATGTTGAATGTTTCCTTTGTAAGAGTTGTTGGGTTTTTTTGGATAACGTGTAATCTGCTATTCACACAGGGTCAAGCCAACTTCAGACGTGCTCGTGATAATACCTGGCATTTATATAGCATGCTCATGATCCAAAGTTTTAAAACTTTCCTGTATGTATCGTCAATCCCATACTGTGGACAGAGGTAAATAGAATTTTTTCAGTTAAACATTTCCAGAGCTGGTTTCTGAATATTGGGAGGTATAATCTGGGCTCTCAGCATCTCTCACAAATCAAACCTTAAATACATGTTAATTTAAAACATTTCACTCCTGATGATTTTCTCCGTGTCACACTTTGTCTTTGGTCATGCTATTCAGTAGTTGGGTACATTGCATACTCCAGGCTCATCTGAATATGCAAGCAGTTGTATTTAAGTTCTGAGAGGTCTAACTGCCTGTAATGTAAACATTTTTACCAAGAATAGAAAAAAAATGAGCCAGGAAGTCTATGAGGAAAATTGTCTTCCCATTACAGAGCTTCCCATCTCCAGCATGCATAGACTTGGTTGTGTGCTATAGTAGTGTCTGACTGCACAGCCTCTTCTCTCCCCTTGCAGAGAGGGTTGCTAATAATAACTTTCAGCTCAAAAAGTAGTTTTAGCACCCATGGTTTCTGCTTGGATGGCAAAGACGCTCTCACAGCTGTTATACACACGGATGGCACGTTATACGTCATGCCTGTTTACTAGGCAAGACCTTGTTCCTCCAGTGCGCTGTTGGGGTGGACACCTGCTTGTCTCATCCCCAGTCACAATCTGTGAACGAGGTCCTTGCTGGTAATTGGCTTTCAAAACTGTGTGACACCATTGCACAAAATTAAAAATGATAGAGAAACATGCTGAAACATCGAGCAGCACTTTGCCAGAGCTTTTCTGGAACCTGTTGTTAAGTTTTTGGTTGTTTGGGCAGGCTAGTAGCACAACAAAATCCCTGTGCTGTCTGAACACTGCTATTTTGAAGCTCCATTTTCTTTCAGTATCACAGGATTTTCAATAATTTTGAAAAAATTTACCTCATTTAAATTCAGTGGAATAAACCCATCAGACTATTGCAGAATTATTTTGAAGATGTGTTTTATAAGAGTCTTCCATTATGCCTCAGTTCATTTTAAAATCTCCTATTGATTGCTGCTGAACTTTCTTTGTGAACCCATGTCTGCCTTTGTTTATAAGGGAGGAAGGCTTTCCCAAGCATCACTTGTTTACTCAAGAAATACATTAGATGTGAAACTGAAGAGGTGTACAACACTGAAATATTCATAGTCAGCCTAAGGCTGTTGAATGAGGCAATTTATACAATCAATACAACAACTTTGTACTGCTGCATTGTCACTTCTTTGGCATTTGCTTTTATGCTGTGCTGTAAATAAACCTGCTGGGTCATGCTATTATGGAACAAATTGCAGAGTTGGATCCAATTAAGAGCTTGGGCGGCACATCAAACCTTTAGGTACTCGCCTTTGCAGAGGAACCTGGAGTCCTGAAGTAGACATTTAGGCTCTTTATCTGATGCCCAGGAAGAGTTAGGATTGAATGTAATCCAAAATACCACTACCTGAGGTGACAGCCAGATTGCCTCTGAGGCAAAGAGGTGCTTATAGCTGATGTCTGAGGCAAACAGGATACGTGGGCAAACCTTAGCCCTAGTTTTGCCTGTTGTTTTGCAGGGCTCTGTCAGCTTGAATTCACTGCCAGGAACCTCACTTACAAGAATAAGTGATTTTATTTTATTTTTTTTTTAAGAACTGAGAATGGTTTGTCATGTGCTTTTAAAACGTGGTTATTGGAAGACATATTGCACTTCCCTATCCTCCCATACACAAGCAAACAGTTTTTATTCTCTTGTTTGCTTTTTATTGAAATAAAGCAGCCAATGGCAGAAGGGAGAGATTGGTTTCAGTTCCTCCTCCAACTGATCTAGTCAAAACTCACTCACTCATCTCATTCTTCTAAGAGCTCAATTATTATTAGTGATGTGATGTGACTGTGATGGAAGAAGCTGTATTCTCCAGCTATATTCTCCAGCTTTCCTGCCATAGTTCTATCAGTTGCACTTAGTTCCCCCACAGAGAGGATTTTGATACTTATTGGATCAGAAAAAGATTAGGATTTTGTTATCTAATGGACAGAAAAAGGTAGAGAGAAAGAGGGAAGTGTTCTTCTGTTTTCTATCTGAAGGTTGCTTCCTGTAAAGTTTGGAGCAGGAGACTGACCTGGTGTCTCCAGTCCTGCACGAGTTTTTACATCACTTTTGTTAGCAGTCAAAAGGCTGATGTTCTGTGCTTCCTCTAGCTGCATTTTGAGCTATATTTTGCATGGATGTCAATCCTGCCTGTGCATGTTAGAAAGCGTGAAAATACCTACGTGACAGATTTCCTGTGGGAGCACAGGGGAGCACTGCCCATGTCCTGCGTTCTGCTTGGTCGCAGATTGACTTTAGGCTCCCAAGTAATTTTCGTGGTCTCTTTGGCCTGGTTAAGGGAGAAGTTCCTCTGATGAGAAAATCATCAATAAGCTTTGTGTTAAGGGAAGAACAGAATCCTGTTAGTGATTTTTTTTTTTTAAACTTACATCTTTTGCTTCAGAATTCAGCTATGCTTTGTAGGCAAATTTATATGAGATTTTAGGTGCCTGCAGTGAGTTTCAGGAGAAAGCAGGCACCTGACTGCAAAAACACCCTCTTGAAAACAGTTCCTGAGATGCCTAACCTAACCAAGGAAGCTTCAGCAGGTCATGTTGAAAATGCTTCTCAGGCAGGGCACAACGGTCAAGGTGGCAGCAACGGCACTGCTTTATTCTGAAACATGGGCAAAGCAGCAGCCACAATGGGCTTTGAGTAAAGGCAGTCATTTGTGATGTGGGAAACCTCTGCTCAAATACCTTTTTTTTTACATAGCTTCAAACTCCCATCACCTACCTTCTTGTGATTTGAAAAAATTAAATTTGATGATAACTTTTGACTGATGATTGATGATAACTTTTTGACATAGGTGGTACGGGAGCCAACAAGGAGAGGAGCACTCCTGGACCTGGTACTGACAAACACAGAGGGACTGGTGGAGGACATTGAGGTTGAGGGCACCCTAGGTTGTAGTGATCATGAAATGATAGAGTTCAGGATCATGGGTACTATGCACAAAACATCAAGAAGTAAAATTACAACCTTGGATTTCAGGAGGGCTAACTTTGACCTCTTCAAGAAACTGCTTGGAGAGATCCCGTGGGCTAGGGCTCTGGAAGGCAAAGGGGCTCAAGAAAGCTGGTTGATATTCAAAGACCACTTCCTCCAAGCTCAGGATCGGTGCATCCCTAAGAGAAAGAAATCGGCCAAGGGATGCAGGAGACCTGAATGGTTGAGCAGGAAGCTTCTGAAAAAGCTCAAGTGGAAGAAGGAAGTCTACAATAAGTGGAAGAAGGGACTGACCCCTTGGGAGGATTACAAGAATGCTGCCAGAGCGTGCAGGGATGAAACAAGGAAAGCCAAGGCCGCCTTGGAATTAAACTTGGCCAGGGATGTCAAGCTCAACAGGAAGGGCTTCTACAAGTATATTGGAAGCAAAAGGAAGACCAGAGAAGTTGTGGGCCCACTGTTGAATGAAACAGGAGCCATGGTGATGGAGGATGCAGAGAAGGTGGAGTTACTGAATGACTTCTTTTCTTTGGTCTTTACTGCTTGGCCCAACCCTCAGGAGTCCCAGGCACTGGGGGAAGTAACAGGGAAAGAAGATGACTTCCCTTGGGTTGAGGAGGATCGAGTGAGGGATCAATTAGATATTCACAAGTCCATGGGCCCTGATGGGATGCACCCGAGAGTGCTGAGGGAGCTGGCGGAAGTCACTGCTGAGCCGCTCTCCATCATCTTTGAAAGGTCCTGGAGAACAGGCGAGGTGCCTGAGGACTGGAGAAAAGCCAACGTCACTCCAGTCTTCAAAAAAGGCAAGAAGGAGGAGCCGGGGAACTACAGGCCAGTCAGCCTCACCTCCATCCCTGGAAAGATGATGGAACACCTCGTTCTGGGCGTCATCTCAAGGCATGTGGAGGAAAAGAAAGCTATCAGAAGTACTCAACATGGATTCCCCAAGGGCAAATCATGTCTGACTAATCTGTCTAATCTGACTAATTTCTTCACAGAAAGAGTGGTTAGACACTGGAATAGGCTGCCCAGGGAGGTGGTGGAGTCACCTTCCCTGAATGTGTTTAAGACTCGTTTAGATGTGGTGTTAAGGGATATGCTGTAAGGGAGAACTTTGTAGAGTGGAGTTGATGGTTGGACTCGATGATCCCAAGGGTCTTTTCCAACCTAAATGATTCTATGATAGCCTTCTATGATGGCATGACTGGATGTGGTCTACCTTGACTTCAGCAAGGCATTTGACACGGTCTCCTACAGCATCCTCATAGGGAAGCTTAGGAAGAGTGGGCTTGATGAATGGACAGTAAGGTGGATTGAAAACAGTTGAAAGACAGAGCTCGGAGGGTTGTGATTAGGGGCACAGAGTCTAGTTGGAGGACAGTGATGAGTGGTGTTCCCCAGGGGTCAGTACTGGGTCCAGTCCTGTTCAACATATTCATCACTGACCTGGATGGAGGGATAGAGTGCACTCTCAGCAAGTTTGCTGATGACACAAAGCTGGGAGGGGTGACTGACACACCAGAAGGCTGTGCCACCATACAGAGAGACCTGGACAGGCTGGAGAGTTGGGCAAAGAGGAACCTTATGAAATTCAATAAGGGCAAGTGTAGGGTGCTGCACCTGGGGAGGAATAACCCCATGCACCAGTACAGGTTGGGGGCTGACCTGCTGGAGAGCAGCTCAGCTGAAAGAGACCTGGGAGTCCTGGTGGACAACAGGATGACCATGAGCCAGCAATGTGGCCTTGTGGCCAAAAAGGCCAATGGCATCCTGGGGTGCATCAAGAAGAGTGTGGCCAGCAGGTGGAGGGAGGTCATCCTCCCCCTCTACTCTGCCTTGGTGAGGCCGCATCTGGAGTACTGTGTTCAGTTCTGGGCTTCCTGGTTCAAGAAGGACAGGGAACTGCTGGAGAGGGTGCAGCAAAGGGCTACCAAGATGATTAGGGGAATGGAACACCTCTCTTATGAAGAAAGGCTGAGGGATTTCGGTCTCTTCAGTCTGGAAAAAAGATCACTGAGGGGGATCTTATCAACGCTTATAAATACTTAAAGGGTGGGTGTCAGGAGGATGGGGCCAGGCTCTTTTCAGTGGTGCCCGGGGACAGGACAAGAGGTAACGGGCACAAACTTGAGCAGAGGAAGTTCCACCTAAACATGAGGAGGAACTTCTTTACTTTGAGGGTGACAGAGCACTGGAACAGGCTGCCCAGAGAGGTGGTGGAGTCTCCATCTCTGGAGACATTCCAAACCCGCCTGGACGCGTTCCTGTGCAACCTGCTCTGGGTGACCCTGCTCTGGCAGGGGGGCTGGACTGGATGATCTCCAGAGGTCCCTTCCAACCCTATGATTCTATGATTCTATAAAATTTTTCTGTGAGTGAAATATTTAACGCGATCTATTGAGCTGGTGACAGAGAACAAACAAAAGCCTGATCCTACTCATTTGGACGCCCATCTTTTGTGGCAAGTTTATTCTTGTTTTGGCTCAAAAAACTTTTTTAGGGTTTTTTTAGGCATGTGACACCTAATTCATTATTAACCTTTATATTGCACTCTGCTCTGGGATATTCATATTTGGGTGAATCCGTAGATAGTAGACTACTAAAGAGATCATGTACTTAGCTTTACAGGTTTCAGCTTTTCCATAACAGCCGGTACACTGTAAGAGACAGCATGCTGGTGCACACTTTTATGCATTCTTTTGAACTTCAGGAGATATTTTGTGTAATTATTTATTTTTCAGTTTAATGGGAATGAAGAGAACTGGTGTAGTCTAATGCTCAAGCAGTGTGCCAGACCAGCCTTCTTCGGGATGAAGGCTAAAATCCTGTCCTGACACACATGACGGAAAGGGAGGTGGAGGGCCATGCTAACTTCCTCACTATTCAAATTGCCTTTGATTATTTCTGAGAAGTGTATGTTAAGGCTTAAAACAGGTGCCAGATATGTGCCAACCTCTACTCTTTTCACAGGGCTGCAAGTCAGGTGACAGTTAAAATTAAGACGGTGGTTTTGTTCTGTTCCTGGAGATGTGGATGCAGCCCACCATTGACTTGTTTCCCTCACTGGAGCCAGTGAATCCCCAGATTATTTGGACACACCATTCCAGCTTCGTTTCCTCAATCACGTGCAAACCTTTCAAAATATAGTACATTCTGCCTAATACATCATATTATATGTGTGAATTTACATGTATACATGTGCGCACATATGTATTTTCCAAACAATGCTGATGTGTTTTTACCACGCATTGCACTGTCTGGTCCACAGTGTTCCTTGAAGATTGTGGTATTAATAATGCAGGCTGAAGTAATTCATCCTTGCATTCGGAACTGGATAAATAAAATTATGCTCATTTATGGGTAGCCTTAAGTGCTTTGTGATGGTTTCACTGCAGTTAAATTATGCTAATGATAATCCTTTAGAGCTGTTTTTTTAAATGCAATGCAGTACACTTCCTTCTGCAATACGGAACATCTCTTGCAACGAGAGACGCATTTGGTGTTTGTCGCCAGTTGGAGACAATCTGAGAAACAAACCCATCTCAGACTCAATTTAGAAATGCAAGTAACTATCTAGAGAATTGTAATGCTTGGCTTCTATAATTTATTTAAGTTTCTATATGGGAAGTACCTACAATAGTTTCACTTATAAAATAGAGTCAGACTTTACAGGGCTAGAAAAGTGCCTAGAAAAAAAATGGAAGAGACTTACGTATTATATTGTAAAGTTGTCAACACCAGCTCATTCTGTGTAAAATTAAAGCAGTTGGGATGACTGTATTTTCCACAGAAAAAGCTGAAAATCCTTTTATCTATCCTGTTTTTTTGTCCTTGAATTGTGTCGTAACTTTAAACTACCATTTTTTAAAAGTAAATTAATCCTCCTTATCACAAATGAATCGCATCTGCTGCTTTCTGGTTATCTGTAATAGTAAATACCTCTGATATTACTCTAGCACCAAAGCTATTAATTGACTGAAGTTTAATAATAGCATGGCATTCAGATGAAGCCATGTATTTTTACTTCCTTTCCTGTAAGGCCTCAATGGGAATATATGTTGAGGTAAGTCCTATAAGGAAAGACAACTACCTGATTCTTTTCTGAATTCGCTAGTGACCACAGTCTAAATTTATTGGAAATCTAAACTAACAGAATAGGCCAAATTTACTCTAGGGGAAAACAGAAAAAATAAGACAAACCTTCCTGGATGTTCGTAGCAGGGATGTTTACAAATAGAAGCTATAATAGGTTAAGAATGAAACATGGTTAATGAAAGTGCCATTAGCGCAAGCTGGCAGCTGTAGCAGGTACACAGTTTATTCCTCTGGGAATCTGGGTGCTCTAGATCTGTCCTGCCAGCTTTGCAGAAACGTGGTAGTTGTAGTGCCTTGTAACCATTAACTCCCCAGACTAAAGCAGTCAGAGCTGACAGAAGACTATAGCTCCTTTAAGTTGAAGATTATCAATTTTTAATTACCTTGCACAGCAGTATCTTGCAATTGTGTTTTTATTCTTCAGAGAGGCAGCTTCTGTTAACTCTCCAAGCACTAAAACCTGACACAAACAACAGAACAAATTTGCTGTCCCTAAATCGTGAGATCTGAGAATCCCTTGGGGCTGCCCGGTTTGACTTCCCATGGCTGTTTGCCGTGTATTTGATTACAAATCATTCTTATGGAGGGAGCGGTTATTTCTGTTGTGTACAGGGGCAGATCTGTTGCCAGTCAAATTCCTCCCAAAGGGCTCAGTACACGTAGAGAATAGGAGGAGCATCATCGGCGTTACAGATTGCAGTAAACACATCTCATGCAAAAGGCAGAAGAGCAGAAAGGAGAAAACTTTAGAGAAGGGAAAGCGGAAACACAGTGATTGAGAGAAAACTATGCTGCTTGAGGAAGAAAAGACATAAACTGGCAATCAAGTTCATCAGGTGTTACACAAGCAACATGTCTCGGCCACCAGCAAGAAAGCAGGAGAACCACAAAATAGTAAGACATTTTTGTAATGTGCGATTAAAATTGTGCATGGACTAAGAATAAGCTATTATTGCACTGATGTGTTTTATACAGTCGTATTTCTGAATAGCCTGAAATTACTGAAAGGATGGGGATGAGTCTGCCAGTATAAGAACAGAGATGCTGGCAGCATTTATGGCTACAGTGGGACCCCTTGTCAGCCAACAAACTGACAGCTCTTAAGCAGTGACATAAAAAAGCCTATCCATAGGACTTGGAGTCTATTCACCTCTGAGCAGTAATACTGAGATTTGCTTAGGGGCCTTCATATCACTCCAGCTACCTTGCCTATGGCATGAAATGATTTTCAGACAGTCCTGCCCTCAACGTGAATCCTTGAGGCCAAATCTCTGTTTTGGAGAAAAGAAGCTGCAGGGGCCACATCTCTACCCCATGAACAATTACAAGAAGAGATGGTTCATCTGGGACCGCAGCACACCTGGTACTCACTGCGTGCCTCCTGCATAGCAGACCACCTCTTCTTTTGAGGGGTATGTTGCATGAGCAGGGGTCCTTCTTCATCCTTCTAGTGTTGCATTTTTTCTATGCACAGGGAGTGCACCATCACAGGATCTCCACGTCCGGCTTTAAGGCCAAAATGTGATTCATGGGGAAACAATGGTAAAACTGTAACGTTTGTCTTTGAATGTTGGCTTTGACCATTGGTCCCATAGCACAGAATTCTATCAAGTACAAGTTATATAGACCATATAGACCAAAACTTCCTTCTTTTTCTACACTTCATGTTAATATTCTCCTAAAGTTCCAGGAGCTGTTTTAAATACGCTGCATGCAAGATTTTCCCAAGAGGTCTTCTTAAACTGCACGGTCACAGAAAGCAGTATTTTCTGCCGTTAAAGGCACCAGTAATTCTCCTTCTTGTTCTCTGGCAGTGGTGTGTCTAAATATGGAAAATTCAGATAGCAAGTTTCCTCAGAACGTTTGTCTGTGGTTGAAAATTTCTAACTGTTTAGGAATATTTTACTACAAGTCCAAACAACCAAAGTGCCACAGTGGTTTAAAAACCCAATAATAATATTGTGTCTTGAAGAGAATATGTTTGCATCTAAAAATTATGACACATGTACACGTATACATACATATAACAAACTGAAGAGAGAGGAAGTTGCTAGTAACAAAAAGACAATGTTGTGTCAATTTCTGAAAAGGGGACAGAGGTGTCCGCTGAAAAAGAAGTAGAACAATATAGTATTAAAGTTATAATTAAAGTTAATATACATAAGTTTATGAAAAAAATACTCAAGCGGATTGCAAGAATGGCTGATAAATACAATTATGTTGATACAGTATGCTTAAGTTTCTCTAAGGTATTTGTCTTATTACAACACAGACTTTTTGCTGAGACTAGAATAATACAGAACCTGTATGACATCCATTTAGTCCATTAAAAGCTTGTTAATGAGAATTTGGCAGTATGCAATATTATTGTAAACAGGAGTTATCACCAAGGTGAGTTTAGAAAATGGTTCCATACTCCTTAAGATTTTGAACAGTGCCTTGTTAAAATGGGAACATTGATTAAACTCCAAGCTTTTGATGCAATGGGAGCAGGAAGAGGTCTTTCCACCAAGCCATTCTTCCTTTCCTTGTGTGATTTCTTCTATCGTTTTCATTGGCATTTACTATTATTTTTTCACAGGCTATAAAAAAAAAGCACCTCTAGTCTGCCTATGTGCCATAGGCCTGTAGCGCTTCCTTTAATTAATTCCTGTCCAAGATGTTTAGTGAGAGTCAACCTATTCGCTCCCCTAAAGGCCAGCTGCTACTCCTGCTAAATACATCCATTCTGCAGTCCCATGGACGTGATCTGGCAGGGCAGGGAGGGAAGAAAACTTTCCTCCAGGTTGGTGCACGGCTAAAGATCCCAGACTGGTGCTTGAGACAGATCTGTGCAGGGATACGCCTTTGACCTCTTCAGTTGCTCTCCATGCTCCCTGGGCAGGCGGCTGTGGTCCTCACCCATCTCCTTCAACTTGTTCATGCAGTGGAGCCATACCAACCACGTTTTCTGCATTAAGATACAGAAATAATGTCACAGTGAGATTGTCCGGGCATTTGGAGAGCTAGTATTGGCAGTGATTCAAGTTACTTGTAAAGTCTGATTAAGAAGGGGAAATGTCAATGGGACTGATTCTTTTCTACTCTGCTTGTTATTATTCTTCACACTTCTGCTGAATTATAGTATTTTTTCATTATTCTGAGCTATTTTTTTATCTACTTTTTATTTTGGGGGGAAAGCAGCTGATGATCTGAATCAAATCAACCATAACTTTGTGAAGGAACTGGAATTTCAGTGTATATACTGTTGTTCCTATTGTAAAAGGACTAATATCTCATTGCCTCTATTAGTCTCCCTGCAAATAAATGCTTTTCACTAATCATGGGTGGCATTTGACAGCATTTATTGATCCAACATACATATATGTGGTTATAGGACGCAGGAATGCACCTGACGAAGGTAGCTGTATCCCAAGAAATGGTATTTATGACAAGGAAGATCCTTGTACAAGGAAGATCATTCAAGTGATGATCAGGTCACACTTGAATTGTGCATTACAGTGATTACAAATCCATGGACAAAAAGTTTCTTTATTAATGTAAATGTTAGTTTTGCTTGCTTTTAATAGAGTAGTAGCTCAAAAGCGTGGAAAAGTTTAATCCTAGTTTGCTTCATTTTCAATTTCCACCTTTTTTGACAGAGCAGAGAACTTTTTGTACTTACGTATGGGGCTTTGGTTGCCCAGCTGTGCAAGGACTATGAAAAAGATGAAGATGTCAACATCTGCTTAGACAGAATGTAAGTACTGCTTTAAATGTTCAACTTTATTGGTAATGCTGTTTGTCCACCTATATGTTACCTTTCAGCTTTATGTCTGTTATCTTACGAGCTCCAGTATTCTGTCTAGGATTACAGAGATAATGGGGATAAGGTTCAATATTCTGTCAACAGAAATAATGCTAATTTGTGAATTAAGATCAACAATTAGTTTTTGAATTCTCAGAAGAAAACTTGTCAGGATTGTTTTGATAGCTTACACTTGATCCTTTTTGATGCTTTCTTATGCTAATGAATAATAGAAACTTCTAAATTTCATCTCCTATATCCATGTATTCAATTTCAATTTCAACTTCCATGTTAACTCTCCTCTTCTATTTAGAATCAAAGCTCTCCCTTACACCATATCCCTTAACACCACATCTAAACGAGTCTTAAACACATCCAGGGAAGGTGACTCCACCACCTCCCTGGGCAGCCTATTCCAGTGTCTGACCACTCTTTCTTCATACCCATGTTATTTCAGACTATACAAGCCTTTTGTTTCTCACGGGTATTTTCTAGTTAACATGCTTTTCTGTGTTCCCTGCCATTGTGGCCTTCCTGTGGCTTCCCCTCATCTAGCTACGCGTGGTTTTGTGACTTGGACAGCTAAGAAGTAGTCACAATTCCAGGTTGTAGGGATTTGGCTGAGGTGACCCAGTCAATAGGCAGCCTCCTTTTGTAGTCAGTCTCCTTCTCCGAGGGTGTATTTCAGGTGCCTGACTTGGGTGCCCTGAGTTGTCCCCCGTGGGGTGGCTCTCTTCCCCCCTCCCTGGGTTAGGGGCAGATGGGCCTCTTACCTTTAAAAGGCTATGCAGCAATGAGCGAAATAGTACGAATGGTCAATGAGGAACTGATTTTTACATGGATATCCTCTCTGGAAAATGAAGATCCTGTGTTTATAGGACCCTGTCATCCTGACTGAGATTCCTAGGCATTATCACAGTAAAAATAACGGTATCACTGAAGATCAGCAAGAAACAACTTTTGAGCTGGTTAGCAAGAAGATTAAGAGGAGTAAGGCTTGTATTTTCAGGCAAAAAGGGACCTGCAAGATGGATTTACAATAATCACAGTGGACAGAATACCTGACCACTTTACTATTAATCTGAAAGTTTGCAAACAAGCTATAGTTTGATAGCTATTGATGGAAGTGAGTAAAAAATATTGATTGGAAAAAAGAAAAGTATTTAATTCACAAACTAAGAAGGGACGACATCCTTCAAATATTTATTTTCTATTCATCTGTCTCTCTGCTCTGATGAAAATCATACATTTCAAAAATACACAGGCTTCTTTATGATGCTGTGGTAGAAATTACGAAAGGGTAGTTTTGGAAGATGTGGAGATGTATCTTGCTCCTTCTGTTTCTATTATTATAGCTGTTTCTATAAAATCTTTTTTTGTCTTGATAAAGACTTGCTAAAATAATGGCAGGTTTCATTAAAGCAATATGGCCATCTTTACTTCTGTGAAGATGAAAACAGCCCAGCTTGAGGAAGAAACCTTATAGATTTGCAGACCTGTGACAGTTGGGGACAGTATTCTTAGCTCTCTCACTATATGTATGTACATATATAATCCACAGTAAGAAGGGTATTTTTCACTGTACAATTGCTAAATAACTGCTTGTCAATTTATTATTCTTTTGACTTTGCAAATCTAAGGCATAAAAGTTGAAAAGGTTCTAAGTAGTCTTGTACATCACCATTAAATACCTTGCTAACTGCTGATGATATATTTACCAGCATTATTGGTATGGACACTTAGGCAATAAATAAATATTTCATTGTTTTCTGATGCATGACATATAACTTCATGCTGCCAAAACCACTTTTTGATCTTGACATCACATTAGACATCAGATCACTTTTTGGCTTCTTGTCAAAGAAGTGGTACAAAATCAGTAAGAAACTCCATCGAGTTCAGGCTGCGTCACTGAGGGTGTAGGGCCTCTGACAAACAGGCAGAGACTGCCAACATCCACATAAATGGAAAGGAAAAATTCCCTAAAAATATTTCTCAGTTGAGTTCACGTTCTTTCATAACATTTGTGTCAATCTCTTTCCCTTTTTTAAAAAGTGCTGGGAGGCATCCCCATTTTGCACACTGTGTAGTTACTGACCTTTGTTAACGTGTTTTATAAAAAATTCCATTAACTTCTATCCTTTTTTATTTCTTTTCTCTGAAATTGTCATTTTTTAAATACAAAATGAAGGTGGTGGTGTACTGAAACTGTATATTAACTAGCAGCTTTTGAATTCTTTCTCCAACTAGTAGATGAAGGGAAATAACACGTTAGAAAAAAGACTAAGAGGGAATTGTGGAGGAAGAGCAAAAAATGAGGTGGAGAGATAAGAGGGTAAAATGAAAGAGATCAGGTGTGAGTCCATTTCCAGGGTTTTCCTGGCACCTGAACACAGCAATGAGGGTGCCCAGGATTTGTTGAACTCCATACCAGCCCAGAGATGAATGCGGTGACCTGAAAGGGCAGTTGATTTGTTCTTGGCTTGGACAGTGTGAGATGAACTTGGGATCACAGGGGAATGGAGAAAATCCTGTGCTATGTTATCCTATCCTATTTTCAGTACCAAAGCAGTATTAATCAGGTGTATTATTTGTATATTATCTATATATTATACTCATACATCTAACATATAATATTTATTCATATATGTAGATATAAATGTATGTATGGACAATGTGTATATAAACAACATTTCTATCATTCTTGCCAGGAGTATCATGCTTAAAGGAGTATGATTCCTTAAATGACTACATGAAGAGCAATCCCACTGTGCTGCAAAATGTGGTAGAAAGAAGAATCTAGACCAGCAAAATATGTTGTCCACAAAGCCATTCCTTTAGGAACCCGTAACTGTTTTGCTGAGAAAGCACAAGAGACAGGTTAGGGAGATGGTAGGTGGAAAGAGGTTCCCCATTTTGAATGTTAACTTTCTTTGTTTTCTCCTTAGGGGATACGGAATTGGCGTAAGGCTGATTGATGATTTTTTAGCTCGTTCAGCTGTGAAAAAGTGCCGCAGTTATTCTGAAACCGCAGACATGATTGCACAGGTAAATAAGATTTACATTGTCTAGACCTTCATCAGTTTCAGTGGTCTTAGCTTTTCCCTCCTTCTCTATCACTTTGCTCCAAAACAGTTACCTACATTTTCTGCTGTATCATGATCGTCTTATCAAAAAACACTCATCTCCACAACCACACCCATGCTTCCATTGGGTGAAATACAGCCGGTTCCTTATCTACAACTTCATATCAACCAGTAGCTCACAGAGGCTGGCCTTGAGAGGAGACATCAGTTTCTACCTCTGTTGCATAGTGCTACATCAGGCTGTGAAAAAAATCAACATTCAACAGAACACAAAAAATGTGTTGTTTAGTGAGATAAGAATTTTGCAGATGGTCTTGATAAACCCACAGTGGTAAGTTTAACACAAAGTGTTGTCAGAACCACAGAATCGGTTCACGTGGGTATTAGGTTTATATCTGAGTTGAGGACAGAGAAAACAAAATGGGATACCACCTGTGAGAGGCTGCCAATCCCTGACCTAAACTGACCTTAAAGTTAGTTGCTAAACTGAAATTAAAATTCTTCTACTCCTAGTAGCCTATGAGGCATTTTGCCATTAGAAGAATTAAAAAGTTTCTTTTTGTTTGCTGCAGCTTAAGCTGATTTCTTCTACTCTTGCCAGAGATTGCAGCAAACAACAGAAAATGATCCAGTTTAAACAAACTTCAAATCATATATTCCCTCACTTTTTTCTTTTTCTAGGAGCATAAACCTTAACCATCTCATACAGATCTTAAATTTTGGTATTCTTACTCCTGCCATCTGAATCTCCTCAGCATCTCCATAATTATCTTACATGGATTTTAGCCTTAAAATGGTAATATTAGGAATAAGGTGCATGATTTTCTGCAAAAGGAAGACTCAGTGGTAGTAGAGAAGAACTATAAAAAAGGAAAATGAAAGGAAGATTTTCCTGACTACCCACAAATCTAATAATAAAATCAAAAAGATAAAATCAGAGTGGGTACTTTTGCCTTCTTCGATGGAAACTTCCCTTTTATTGAGTAGTCTTTCACACTATTGTCAGACAAGAAAGATCTAGGAGGAAATTTAGAGGCAATACACTAAAGATGTATTTTTGCCCCCATGGGCAAGTCAGTTTTCCTGGGGAAGCTCAAAGAGAAATCCGTAGGACGTCCAGCCCCTTTAGACTGCTGAGTCACTGTAAAAGAGGTGGTAGTTCATAGATACTGAGTTAGCTCAGACTAATACATGCTGAGGTCATGGTGAATGGTCCCTTTTATCCTTTATGATTTTCAGCTGTGAAGTTTTGCCAGTGAAGCTATGCCTTGCCTTTCCCAATGGCAAAAATTACCCACGCATACCAAAGAGCTGTTTGCTAGGTAGTCGTTTGTTTTAAGAAGAGAGATCAGAGCATCAGTTAATTGAACTGGGATTCATTTCCATTGGCCCGTTTTAGGAGGCAAAAATATGCCTGGCGTACTTTTTGATTGCTTGAGAATTACCAGCATCATCAGCTAAATGTGAGCATTATGTTTAACCTCTGACTGCAGAACTGGGAAACAGCAGGCTCTCTCTACAGTGAACTGAGGCACCCGTATACGCTGGTTGTACAGGAGTATCTTAGTTCAAAGTGTAAGTGGGTGTTATCAGGTGATGTGTGATCCTGCTCACATTAACCATGTCAGAATTACCTACGTTACATGTGACTGAAATGGAGGGACAGAAGTTACGTTATCATCGCAAAATGCCTGTCATAGAGGAACGGATGGCTGCCGCAGAAATAGAGAAGGGACCTCTTCACATTTGCTGTTGCTGGTAGGACTATAAAGTGCACATGTGCACAACACACACACACCCCTCCATCTGCCAAAGTTTAAAGCAGAGGCAGGTGACATTACTAAAAGCCAGACAGATCCCATTAGCTCATAAAAGAGTGGAAACTAATTTTCTTCCTGAGGCGAAGTGTATTTTGGAGTCTCAAATCAGGATGATGTATAACAAAGCTCCTCCTTTGAAGGAGCTGAGCTCATGTAGAGGATCCATTAGAGACGGTGAGGGCAGCTGAATGAAAACCATGAGAAAAGCATCATTTCAATAACTGTATTAAAATACACTGTCTTGTTAAAAGAATGATACCAGGCTGCAAAATCGCATTTTTGATCACTTCTGTGCTCTTCTTCAGGTGGTATTTGTACTTTTTTTTCTCTGGATTTCATGTACATGCCAAATATCTAGTTTTCTGTGTCTTACTCCTCACGATTCCCTTATTTACAAGTGCTTTAGTACAGTTCTTTAGTACATCATTCTTAAGTACAGGGGATTCAACAGCAAAATACAGTGAGAAATTAACCATCAAAGTAAGGAAAAAGACACTGTTTCTCTGCAGGTTGTACTTCAAAAGAGACTTACTGAGAGAAATAAAATTACTTGGAAAGATTGGAACAAACTTTAAAGTACACAGTCTCTTGAAAAGACTATTTTTAGCACACTAAAAGAGTTCTGTAGTAGGAGTATAACCTTTCTCAGGCAAAATGTGATACGGAAAGCATTCTCACATTTCTTTGGCAAAACATTTTTAAATAGACTTCAAGCACATTTGTCTGAGGCACATACCAACAAAACATATGTAAAACGACCCAGCATGTAACTGCAAATATGCTCTTAAAGTTACCAGTACAGAATTACACAGCTGTTTACATGATCTCTTAAAATTTTCAGCAGTAGTGTTCCCAGCCAGGAGAAAGTGCTTAAATACTTAACTGCAGTAACTCTTCTGATGTAGAAATCTGCTTGAGTGTGAGCACATAGAGTAAAGCCAGGTAAAAGTTAAAGTTAAGGCAATTAAGTAGTTCATGTAGTTCGACATCCTGCACACATAGCTGTTATCCTACAGACCTTTGGAAAGCAAAGAAGTCGTCTGCAATATCAGGCTGTAGGTGCTCCCTGTGGAAATGGAAAGAGATGAAGCAAAGGAAAAAACATAAAATGAGGAGTACAAAGCCAGCTTGCCATATTAAGAAAGAAACACCAGAGGAAAGGTGCACCTAAGGCAGTGACTGAGGGCTTAAATCTTCAACCACTGGTTCAGACTACAAAGCCTGGGGTTGACTGCTAGCTTATACTGGACTGGAGAAGGGCCAACAGATTTTGATGATGAGTCAAAGTGAGTCCTCCTACACCGAGTTCCCATGGTGCTCACTGACTTCTCGTGTTGGTGCTGTGACTTTATGTGGTTATACTCGGGACTGGATAAAAAAAGATAAAACAGGCCATGTAAAAGTAAGCTTTCTGCTCACTGGAAAATTGGGATAAGAAAATGGAAACCAATTGAGGAATGGTATTAAGAACAAAGCTCAGTTGAAGAATTAATGTCCAAGGCTGGATTCAGAATTTGGATCTGAGTGTAACTGAGGATTACTTTCGAGATGAGGGTGGTGATTTTGTTCTATAATCATAGAATCATAGAATGGTTCGGGTTGGAAGGGACATTAAAGACCATCTAGTTCCAACCCCCCTGCCATGGGCAGGGACACCTCCCACTAGACCAGGCTGCTCAAAGCCCCATCCAGCCTGGCCTTGAACACTGCCAGGGATGGGGCAGCCACAATTTCTCTGGGCAACCTGTTCCAGTGCCTCACCACCCTCATAGTGAAAAATTTCTTCCTGGTATCTAATCTAAATCTCCCCTCCTTCAGTTTGAAGCCATTACCCGTCATCCTATCACTGCATGCCCTTGTAAAAATTCCCTCCCCATCTCTACTGTAGGCCCCCTTTAGGTACTGGAAGGCCGCTATAAGGTCTCCCCGGAGCCTTCTCTTCTCCAGGCTGAACAACCCCAGCTCTCTCAGCCTGTCTTGACAGGAGTGGTGCTCCACCCCTCTGATCATCTTCGTGGGCCTCCTCTGGACTTGGTCCTACAGGTCCATGTCCTTCTAATCCTACAAAATCAAGTTTTTACTTCAGTTCCTCCTCACAAGATGTTGACATCATTGATCTGATCAAAAGAGATACAAAAAATAAACAACTGCTGCTGGTTTTAGATCTAACCCTTTAACAATGTTATCTTCTCTAGCACAATGTCACCATGCCCCAGAAGGTGTCTGCGTATGCTGCAGCTGGGCTGTACCCTCTGGTCCGCAGTGAGTTGGTGCTGGCTCTGAGGCTCCATAGCTGTCATAATACAGTGCTGTGCCTGAGGACGTGTGTGCTGTGTGTGTGTGCCTAAGGATGTGCCGTGCCTTTGCTGAAAAACAGCTGGAGACATCAGCTTTATTGTGGAAGCTCAGTACCCCATGAATGCAGCAAATGTACGTCTCTGCAGCTGCTTGTAGAGAGGCCCTTGGGGACCACCAGGGCTGGAGTAATCCAACCATGTCATCCCCAAGCTCAGAGTTGTAGGATGAGAGATGTGACTCCCCTTCCCATGGGAAGTCCTGCCTTACGAGGTCCCTATGTATTGACATATGCCCAGTTTGAAAGTCTGGCAGAAGCTGGCAGAATTTATGAAGCTGGTAAATGTTGCTTTTCAGATCTTAACAGTGAGAGGGAAATGCATGCAGCAGGTTGCTGTGCTAAGTGGTAGACGGTAAACTGAAAAATGAAGTGCTGCACTTTAAAGGGTAAAGAAAAGTTTGTGAGTATGTGGAATCAGCAACAGATGGCAAGACCTTTAAAGCATCTCGCTCTTCCCAAACAGTGACTGGAAAAGTACTAAGAATGAAAAGTATGCTAACAAAAATGTTATTTTGTCTGCCTTTCCCCTTCTAAGCAGATTAATTCTGGTCCTTCATTAATCCCGTTGTTATGTCATCTGAAATTATGGTTTCAATTTTTTTAGCAGCCTGTCTTATCACTTACTTTGCAACGTTAGTTACGCATACAATTTTGTAGCGAAGACTCCCCAGCATTATCTAAAGGGACTGACAAGTTAGTGGCCTCCTAAATATTTCAGTAATTCTAGGCTGCATTTGCGCACCATCAAACTGTTAATGAATTCTATTCTTGCTGCTTGAGAAAGATGGGATGTTGGTTGAGACTTTGAAAAAGGGCAGTGGTACTTTTTTAATTCTGACCACATAGATTTCTTGCTTGACAGCAATATATAGATAGAAATGAGAGATTTACGGATGCAACTTTCAAAACTGCTCATTCATTTTACTTGCCTGTCTTTTGGAGTCACAAAGAAAGATTGAAAAGACCTTTGTTTTACCCTCTGAGAAGCTGTGTATGGTAGTTTTAAAGGAATTTCTATCCATTCGTAGCCTGTTTTTTTTAAAAAAAAGTTTATATCTATTCATTGAATTACTTATCTATGTACTTAAATTATTTTTTCTGCTGAGACTTTTTTACAATTTTCACTTTATAGCTTTTCAATTTTGCCTTAATTTGGTGCTCCATTGCAAACCAGCTACTGTTCTTGCATGGTTTACATTCAAGTTCTCTCTTACACAGGAAATTTTAACAATAGAATTTGGACAAATTCATCATACTGTAATGCAAAGTACAGCTGAAACTAAATTGAAAGCATATGAGGGCCTAGCACTGTTAAATAGTTTTTGTTCTTGTAACAAAGACTTGAAGTTTGACGGAGCAGCAGATGCGTAGCAGAAGAGTTAAGAGAATTTAAATGAGAAAATGGAGCTCTCACAGAGAAGGAATCGTAAACTGAGGGACAAAGCACAGAGAATTGAACAGAAGTTTCCTGTTTTATTTGTGCACTCATATTTTGATGGACCATCAGAGTTAGTGCAAAATCTAAATTTTCCAAGAGAAAATGTTGATTCTGCTGTTTGTTTTTTTTTCCAGTTTGTTTTGGATAGTGTTGACTATGATAGTGTCTTTGCCTCCTTCTGAGCTGCCATGGTAGCTGCTCAACGGTTCAGGGACAATGTTGATACAAAACAGCTTTTGTGGTAGCTGTTTGAGGCACAGGGTTAAATTTGCCAAAACCAGATTCCAGTTGAAAACATAGGGTCAAACAGGGGTTTATTTTTGTCTAGTTTTATAGAAATATTCCAGCGTCCACATGGCAGTTGCATTAAGTCACAGGCACTTTGGTAAGACAACACAGTCAGAGTAACACAACCCTGGGAACGAAGATCAGTGAGAGACTTAGGCTCCTACCAGGCACACATTGAGCACTAAGCGTTCAGCAGCTGCTCTTGGAGGTGGAGACACTCTCAACGTGAGTTACCTGTGAGCATGAAGCAGGGTAAGGATGAGGAGAGGAGAACGCACCTTGGATTTGCCCCTTCATGATAAAGGGGAACGCTGGGCTGGGAAACGCTCCTATTTCAGATGGTCCTGGCTACTCAGGTGCAGAACTTTGAGCTTTCTCCTGAGGAAGAAGAGGGTGCCAAAACCCCAAAGTCGGATCCCTCTGTTCTCCCACCTATCCTGCTGTCAACTATGCTTTTGTCTCTGTGTCCCAGCTCTTATATCACAGTGGAGACCTCATCTTTACATCAACCTGTTTGTTTCCTATATTCCTTGATCACCTCATTAACCTTCTTAGTGTGTTCCTCTTTGCATCCCTACTTGCTGTGGTTTTCTGTGATACCGGTGAAAAAGGAGGTGGAAAGATGACTTTGGGAAGGGAAGTCTGGCCGAGGCAGCGGGGACGTCCTGTTAGGTGGTGTCTCCTCTCCCTTTGCGTGTAGGGAGGAGGCGAGATGCGGCTGGGCAGTAGGTGTTGGGGCATCTCTCATAAAGAGAAAAGCAGAGAAATGGGAAGGGACATGTACCCTGGAATTAGATAGTTGCTATGCCAGGAGAGGAGCCCGGGGAGGAAAATGCATATATGCCAGACGTGGTGTCAGACATGTCTGCTGTTGTGACTTTCATTTTAGCAGTGTTGCCTCTGTGCTTTCAGCTGCAGCAGGTGCATTTAGGCTTATAACATGTTCTAAGTCTGCTGCAAAATGGGTCAGCTGGGATAAGACTTTAAAACATTTGCTCAAAGACCACAAGTCCTTCAAAACACACAGAGAAAATTCCAAGCAGACAGTGGAATTAGCTTTTGGATTTTATTTTTAAAAGAGTAATGGTCTGTAAACACAGATAGTTGGTTTTTTTCGGCTGCAGAAGCACAGTGAGTATGGGAAAGTTGGGTAGAGTACCCTGGTTTGTTGGTAAGAGCCTGATTCGAGCAGAGCAAAATTATGATTATTTGCAGATTTATGGAGACTGGCAGTAAAATGCGGCATAAAAGTCTGCCCAGTCACCCCAGGGAAAGAAACTTGGCAGAAACTTTGTTCTCCTTTTATGCAGTACTTGCAAAGACTCTGGACACCCTGTGTGAGAGCCACGTGGTGAATTCCAAGTGGGTGAGGTAAAGCGTAGGGCTCTGGGGTGAAATGCATTTCTCAGAAGCACTGATTGTGCAGTTGCCTCACCTGCCAGTTCCTCTTGCTCCAGATATTAAGTTTCCTAAGATATTCAGAAAAATGAAAATTAGCCTGCTGCAAAAATATTTTCTAGTCTTAAAGTGTGGGATTTCCATCCAGGCCTTCTGTCGTACACTGGCTGCAGGCACAGTACAAACAATATTACGCAGCTCTGCAGACTGCACCCAGTGCCCAAAACCCACTCAAAACAGGAGCTTTATACCCATGCACATGGAAATTCTCAGGGGTGAAGGTAATACCGATTACTCTACGGAGGCAAAATATCAGTGATGCATTTTCATTATTGTAGCAAAGCACTAACGACAACTGATTATGTTTCAAAACAGGAGGTTATTTTTTTAACAAAAACACAAAACTGCTGAACCATTTGGTAATTTCAAGTTCTTGGTACCCTACATGTCAGCTGTAAGATTTGTGTAAAGAATTGCCTGGCATCTCACTATCAATGGAGTTTGCTGCCCCATGTCACAGGCAAATGTCTCAGGGACTAGAAGACCAGGGGTGATCACTGTGACCATCCGTGGCGTTCTAGGTGCAACAGGAGATGCCTTGAGTGACCACTGGTGCCTGAAAATGCTGTACCTACAGACTGGAAATGACCTGGAAGCAAAACCTTTACTTTCTGTGGGCTGTCAGAAAGTCACACACATTTTCTAGTATTATAATCACACCTTTCAAATGGTGTTACTTCATAATAGTCTCTTGATTTACATAGGATGAGCATACTATAGCACCTTTTACATAGGATATTGCTAAAATCCTCTTGTAGAAGTCATTAGTCACATTTTGCTGTCAGCGCTTGATCCGGAGCCAGTGACATTAGCAGAGCGTGAACCCTGGGTGCCATGGAGGACTGCAGCCTTTTCACTGATGTAGGGAAATAATTTAATTCCATCCTTTTGGAGCAAGTTTGTAACTGGGAGGGAACATGATGAAGAAGAAAGAGGCCATTGTGAAAAAACATAGAGATGAAACCAGCTAGAAGTATGCTATATAAGCAAGATATAAAAAAGCTGAAAATATATTTGTCTATGGTATTTCCCTTTTGTCTACGGTATTTCCCTTTTGTCTACAAAGTCCAGCATTGTCTCTCTTTCCTCATTGATTTTTTTCTGGCCTTCTTCAACTAGCCTGTGAATTGTGCTATAATGCTGTTTGCTACTGCTGAAAGAGTAGAGCTGGGAAGCATCTTCCCATGCCTGAAAAGTTGGCAGGGGAATCGCTTCCGGTTCCTTGTTCTCAAAAAAGCACTTCAGGTTTCGCTCGCTCAGCTTGGTGGCGTATAGCTGGAAAATCTGCTCCAGTTGCTCCTTCTCCTTCTCCATGTACACCCTCCAGAACATCAGCTGGAGGTGGCTGACTTTCGACTGGCAGCTGGCACAGCAAGTGGTCAGCAGGGAGAGAAGAGCTGTGGTAACTATCACACACCAGCCTAGAATCTGGGAAAACAGAAGAAATACGTTTCAGGTTAAAAAGGCCCAAGTGAAAATGCTACTTAAATCAAGAGTGTCTGACGGAACAACCACACTGTGTACAGAGGGACTGCAGCTCCTTTTGGCGCCCTTTAGTGGGCATCTCATCCCAGTTTGCATTTGGTGCCTGGCATTAGTGTTAATGGGGTTCCATGTCGGGACCAAAGGGAAGCAGAAGACCTCAGGATTGAGGCTTCTCAGGACGCTCGTTTTGACCTCTCGTTCTCGGGAAGGCAAAAGCTGGTTGATTTTTTACGGTAAAACTCTCAAGAAAAGTTGCCTTATTCTAGAGTCTGGCTGCCCTTTGGTTTTATAACAAAGGGAACTCGGATAACAACAGCTGAAGAGACACGTCCAGCGCAACGGCAATTCAGCTTCAGGGACAGGTGAACTCGAATCAGACCTCAACTACAAGACTGTGTATGAAGAAAAATCTACGAGGTCTGCGTGATCAATCAAAGGCCTAAATGACCGATCAAATAATATTATGGCTAAACAGTGCTATATGGAAAACAGAGAGGGCCTGAGAGCAGGAGTAGCGTCTGGGTAATTTGGAGAGGATGTTGATGAGAGTTTATTGCAAAACTATAACCATCTGGCACATAGTGTATTGGAATTGCTCACGGAATTCTATCACACAAAGGGAAAAGTGCATAGGGAGAATCAAATATCACAATCACTAGACGGTAAATGGTTTTCTCTCTCCTGAAAGCGTTACATAAAATCACCCAGTAAAAATTAGGATTAAGACACAATTATGAATTGTGACAAACTACAAAAGCAAAAAAGGGAAGTAACTTTTGTCACAGATCAATCAACCTTTTAAACTGTGACCATTTTTAAATGTGCTGTTTTCAGACTTCTTTTTAATTAAAAAAAAACCAAACCCAAACGACAACTAGAACTGTTTTAGCGTTAATTAGCTAACAAGAATATAAAAGATAGTTTAAAATTTAAAAAGTTTTCCCCAAATTCTTTTATCAGGAGGTTCACTGAAATCTAAGCTATTCTTGTGAACATTTTTTGACTTTGATTAATCAGCCCCTTGTAATGGAAAATCATTTTTATGCCAAAACTGGTTTAAAATTATCTTCTTGCCCAGTCCTGTAAGGATGCTGGGAGGAGAAGGCATGAGAGAGAAGAAATAGCATGTGCATTGGCAGGTTTGTGTTGGCACTGGAACAGAGTCCAATTCATCTACACAATGATTAGAAATAGTTGCTGTATTTTCAGAGAACTTTGTTTTTGCTGAAATATGCTTTTCTGGCATCATTCAGCTTTTTTTGTAGGAACTTCAGAGCTTGACAAAATTCTGTTAGGAGCATATTAAAGGAAAGAGCTACTTCCAGGATTAGAGCAGGGGCAGAAGGTGGAAAAATGTGCTTGAAATTGTTACTGTGGGATGTTCTTTAAGGAGAGCAGGGGGGTGAACAGTTTTTTCATGCCTAATGCCACTGGCCTAGCCAATAGTTTTACCCACCTACTCTATTGCAATGTGTAGCATTTGCAAAAGAAATGACTTGTTTTCAAACAGTGGAACAAATTCCAGTGTGGAACAAATCTTCTAGGCTTCAGAGACCCATATGAACTGGAACTGATTTTCCATGCTTTAATGGTGATGATATGGAGAACTGCAGCCTTTCTCATGTGAACTCTTGCACTGATGTTAAAAAAATAACTGCCAATAAAAAGCTATATTTAGCTGAGGGAATACAGAAAGTTTCCTCAGGGAAGTATGTGAAACAGAGAAGCTTGACAAACAATTATTCTTAGGGACTGGTATGGAAGAATAGCTTCACTTTCTTTTATTTCTCCAGTCACTTTGTACTGACTGATGATTTCTATCAGGGGATTCAAATCTGCTCTTTTTAGCAGCTTTTCACTTTCATGCAGCTTGGAGAATGAACCCGTGTAGTCTAATGCTATATACCGAGTCACTGGTCTTTCACTATTTCCTATACATACAACTTAGTCTTAAACGCTATTTGTTGTTTCCTTCTAAATCTCTCAAACAAATTGTTTTGTCTGCAGTGCAGGATCTGTCTGCATTCCACTTTTATTTGCATGAGGACTTGAAAATAAAACCGGCTTTTGGGGAGGAAATGGTTCCATATGGATACAATTGTCTGACAGAAACTTGCTGGCTCCACAGAATGTTTTTCCTTCCTGCTGACAATCATCTTCCCATCATTTTCTGTAGCCTTTTTTTTTCTTTTTTTTTCCTCTGTTTTGATTTTTGTCTATGAATTTATTTACAATGCAGAGAGCAGAACTGTATCACACGAATATAGTAAAACGTAATACAGTCTCAGCTTTGCATGTTCTGCTTGTTTTATTTTAGTGTGTGTTCCTTCCTTCAAGCAGGACAAAAACATGCTCTCATCTGGCATCATGAAGATGAAGAACGCAAACAGGAACATATTACATAAGCAGTCACAAATCTTATTTTCCAGTACTTTTCTACTGTTAGTGATGTAAGATTTTATTACAGTATCATGATGGTATAAAATAGGAGAGTGTGGTACGGATTTTTAAATAGGACAGACCCCTTTAAAGGGGTGACATCTGTTAATTCAGCCTCTTAAACAATCCAGTAGTTTTTTCTCTTTAGAGCAATATTCATTCAGGAAGAAAGCTATAAGTTATCCGGTCTTATTGATCCTGCCATCAGTGGGACCCCCCAGGAAGCATGGCACAGCTCAAACTGAACTAAAAGATGGATTGGTTGTATTTTGTAACGCTGCATCATGCCAAAACTTTGTTTATGTGAAACCAATGGTTTTATCTGACAGCATCTGTCAGCAAGATCTCCCACAGATAAATCACAGTGGCAGTAACAACTGTATAATGCTCTTTATTTATTTTTCTCACCTGGGACTGTGCTTGTAGAGTTCGTTTCAGTTCATCACTCTCTGCAAAGGGCATGGAGCTCTTGTCACAGGCCACCTTGTGTAGTTCTTCGAAGCACTTCGCAGATTTGCTGTGGCAAACTGCCTGTAGGTAGGAAGGATTTTTCAAGCCACTCATGGCACATTCGTAAAAAGTCCCGTTGAGCAAAGCCACAGAGAGCCACATCACTGGGGCCACCAGAGCGTTTAAAGTGATTTGTCCAAAGACGTAAAAGAAATGGCAGGTATTCCCTCTGGGGAATATTTTTCTGGGATTCACCCAGCAGCCTGTAAAGAGTTTCCAGGTCTTCCTGTTCAAGAAATATCCAATAACTAGCAAAACAAAAGCTGGGGAAAAGAGAAATACCAAACCGTACCTGAAGTTTTCATTGCTGCAGGGGCATCTGAAAGCAACAAGAGAAAACACACGTTCACCTCCCATTGTCAGCAGCGCCATAAAACTGTAACCTATAGCCGTTTTCTGGTTCATAAAGAATTTCAGGATTGTTTGGAAACCATCCATGTTTGATACTCACTACGGAGGTAAAAAGCAAGACGCTTTTATCTTCGGTCGTAGCAGTCCGTAGCGGTGTGGCGGGGGAGGGCTCTCCAGAGGAGGCAGAGGCTGGAGCGAGCCTGCCTGCCTGCGTGCTGGCTAGATAACGCCGTGATGTCACTGTCTGGAGAAACGCACTCACAGGGGACCCCTCCGCCAGCAGAGCAGATGTTGCACATTTGCAGTAACAGTCATGAGTAGGAGGGAAGGAAGCAATGCTCTGTGTCATCAAATGGGTTTGCCGCCTTGGCAGTCTTATTCGTGGTGGGTTGTTGTTTTTCTGTGACTGCAGATAGAGATCAGAGTAAAAACATACACTCGCCGGTTGCAGGAGTTCTTCAGCTGTGATTAGCAGAGTTGCTGGCAATGTAGTGAAGGACCCAATATAGATGCTAATGGACCCAGGGGAGCGTGACGTGACTGGAAGCAGATGAGTGGTAACAGTAAAACCACTTTGTATGGGGTTGTAAGTGCAGGAACATCAAAGACGGAATAAGCAGCCTTCTGCTGTACTTCCCTGGAGTATCACGTAGCTCCAGGTTTGCGTCTCTGGCTCAAGCTGATCACAGAAGAGATAAATCTAGTTTGATTTCCAGCCTGGCTCTCCCTTCCCCCTATTTTCCTGGGGTAAAGCTGGTCTACGGGATGCTACATCCTAAAGTTTGCCCTCTGGTTTGCACACAACAGATCGAAGTAGATGAGTTTCATCCTTTTGCAGGTTGCTTTCAAGATGTACCTTGGGGTCACCGCTAGTGTGAGGTGTACTAGTGCCGCAGGAAATGAGTTCTCCTTAATCCTGGACAAAAACCCACTAGTGGACTTTGTGGAGGAGCTGCCAGCAGAACGAGCATCACTTTGCTACTGTAACCTCCTCTGTGGGGTGATTCGAGGTGCCTTGGAAATGGTAAGGAAGTGCACATCTGTTTTTTCCATTCTTTGTTAATATGCAGAACCAGAGGAAAGCAAAACCACTTGCTCAGATAAATGAAGGAAATTTAGTAGTGTTTAATCTCTCTCCCAGTTAAATGTCTATATCTAAGTAAAAGAGGGCCAGGCTGATTCCTGAGGCAGAGGAGGACACGGGGTTGGCTCACCTCCACGCTGTCCCCGCTTGGCTCTTCAGTGTCTGACTCAGGTGCAAAAGCCAGTGGGAGCAGGGAGCCAGCTAACAGGTAATGTGGAGAGCTGTGGGGCTTGCCGTCCCTGATTCTTTCCAAATACACGAAGATAATATTATCAGGCTACCGCAGCACCTGCTGAAAGGGAGAACAAAGTGCGGATTAATATAATGTTAAAGCATCAGAAGTGTTTCAGATGGCATTCCTAATTTTGTTCTTAAATCTTAGAATTTTACAAAAGAATAAACAATTTTACGAAAGAAAAAAGCAAACATCATTTGAGAGTCACTGAGCTGTACAGCTTCTGTGATGTTTTCTGGAAGATAACTTTTGGCCTGCTTTATGTTTATGTCAGTATCTAATTTGTCATATATCTTATGTTTCAAGAAAACAAAAACTATACAAGTATTACATATGTACACCAGTCTCAGAATTATAGTATCTGATATAAGACTAATTAAGAAAAGTGTTATATCATTAGTATTAGTACATGAACAGGAAATTTTGTGATCAGAGTCATCAAGTACAGAATTTAGATTCTCAGAAAAAAGCAAAACACTGGAATGAGGGGTAATGTATTATACAAATTCCAGTGTACTGGAACTTCCTTTTAATTAATTTAGTTGGGAAAGATATTTTAAAACAATTTAGAAATCTGTTTCTTATGAAACCTGAGAAAGGGGGTCCCCTTGTGGTAAGAGAGAGAGAAAAAGCTCGTTATACTGGAGGAGGGGGAAAAACTGGGCATTTCTTTGCCTAACTGATCAGACTTGGTTCTTTCTAGGTTCACTTACCAGCAGAAGTTACCTTCCTCCAGGACAGGCTGAAGGGCGATGCTGTGACAGAAATAGGAATTACGTTTTTAAGGAAGGCTGAAGACAGAAAGCACAAAAGAAATAAATGAAAGAAACACTGGGAGAAACCCTTGCTGAGGGATATTTTGCGCCTTTTGTTTCTGAAGAAGACACGCAGGGTAAAAATGGCTTCACTGAGCCAGCTGCACCAGTCACACATTTGAAAGGTGAAGAGAGCCGGGCAGCAAACAGGAGGGGCAGAGAAGGGGGAGAGCAATGCTAATTATCATGACACAGATATGGAGTCGTAGAATGGTTTGTGTTGGAAGGGACCTTTAAAGGTCATCTAGTCCAACACCCCTGCAATGAGCAGGGACATCTTCAGCTAGCTCATGTTGCTCAGAGCCCCGTCCAACCTGACCTTGAATGTTTCCTGCCGTGGCGCATCTACCACCTCTCTGGGCAACCTGTTCCAGCATCACTATAAAAGATCGAAATGGCCTGCCCTTCCTTCTGACATAACCATGCTCTGGAGCTCAATGAAAGTTTCATCTCAGTATTTAGTGCACGCTGGATGCAAAATATTCATTTGGACGTCAGCTGTTTTCTGTTAAACGTGACCACCTTTTCCCATTTTGCTTGTTGACAATGTTTCAAAGCATGTTTGCTAAGAGGTGCTTTATTTCCCTGGCTGTTTGTGGTTAGGAATAATGAATTCATCCACTGTGGCTGTTGTAGCAGTGTCTTGCTGTCAGGTAGGTGCCTGTTTTGATGCACAATGGTTTGCCATTCATTGTCCTCCACACTGGACATCCTGCACCCTTTGAAGCCAGAGAGGGATGAGGCTTCATTGATGGCAGGAGCTGGTTTGGTTTGTTACGGCTCTATCAGGCCCCAAATGCATTTTTGCTGGCATGCCCGTTCAGCCCTGTGCGTATGTCAGGCTGCAACACCCTGATGACCACATCAATGCTTGTGTTGCTTCAAGCTATGGGCCTTTTCATGTCAGCCTCCTCTTCAAGAGCACCGATCTCACAACCAAACTGAACAAAGCATGGTGTATTTAATGTGTAGTCACTGTGGACCTGTACTCACCTAAGGAAACTTGAATAAAAATTCAGAGATCACCACGCAACTGGTTTGCTGGTCCTTGTGTCTGTTCTTACCTGGCCTTCATCACCATCTGTTGAACATCTTCCCCTTGGCAGTGGACTTGTTACCAGAACATGACTGGAAAATAGAGAAATAGCAGCCTTGCAGAAACCTGAGTTGTAGGAGAAGTTTAATGTTGTCTGGTGTAATTCAAGATATCTGGGTCAGGGTTGGACCAAAACCCAATTCCTAGCGCAGTACCCTATCCACAAAGCCAGCGCACCTTCTTCTCACCAAAGCACTTGTTTTAAACAAAACCACAAACCCTCAATGCAGTTCAGTGAAGCCCAGAGTTAACTCTGATTTTATTGCTGTGATTTGTACCCTTGTCCCCTGTTTTTCCCTCAGTCTCTTTACCTCTTAATCCTGCTAAGTGGGGCCACCGTTTGCCTTGGAGACAGCGGGGTTCATTCCCACCAGATCTGTACAATCCTCACAATAATCTTTCTCCCTTCATTTGTCTTAACAATGTTGTACAGTGGTGGCATAGTGTAATGGAGCTTTAAGAGAACAATTTTGTACAGAACAGAAACTAAGCTATTCAGTACCCAGCCTTGGGCTCAGTCCAGCATGCTGTTATCTGCTATGGGTAATGAGTTACAACATGTAACAACGTGTTACAACCAGCTTTTTGGTTTTGGGGTTTTTTTTTAATCAGGGCTGAAAGGTCTTATGGCATTTGCCTAATTGCACTGCCTGTGCAGGAACCCTCGGTGGATTTTTTTGCTGGTTATGCCCAGCTGAGATGTACATATGGCAACTTTGGCTGACCACACAAGGGTTCTTTACAAGGCAATGGCCATTTATCCTTTTTCCAGCAACATCCTATCAGCTGAATATTCTCTTTTTATTATTATCTTGAAAGTGAATAACCTATGCTGTCCTTTTTTGAGGTACAATTCTCTTACTTAAACCTTTGCTGCATTGGACTTGCGCACAGGCGCGTGTGCACGCACACACCTATGGTAACATTTTCTGTCAAGGTCTGCACCGGCCAAAAAGCATCAGCCACCACATCGCAAAGGCGTCAGGGCTGGATATTACAATATTTTTAAAGCAAGGACCATGAGTGTCATCCTGGGGCCTTTGCAGCCCTACCACACTGGCTTTGGCGTGACCAAGGCTTCTTCCTCTTCCTGCAGTGCCAAACATTTGGAGTGATTCTCCATGTAGGACATCAAAGCTGTTTCTTTAGGTTTCAGTATTTCAGAATAAACAGTCTGAGGAAATCTTTATTTCTACATGTGGACATGGTAAGTTTTGAAGGATGAGCTTCCGCCATGCAAATGAACGTATAGCTGAAACGCCTGAGCCAGTCAAGGCAGCACAGATTTCAGATGAAAAATGACATGAGGCTGCCAGGCTGGACTGGGTGTTCCTCCGCTCACATGTCGCATCCCGCTTGTGCATCCGATGGTGCAGCGACCACTCCTGGCGGCTCAGCTCTGTGCTGGGCAGACATGCTCAATGCACACTGCTTTTCCTGTTAGTGTTTTTCGTATTTTCTTCCTACGGAAGAAGGATCACCTCGTCCATTGTATTCTAAAGATGGAGCAAGTAAATGTTAGGTAGAAAAACGATAATAAACAGTAGAAAAAACAGTGACCCACACTATGTTACCATTAGTTGCTGACAATAGCTACCTGATGCACATAGAATTTTTTGCTTGTCTCGCTGGTAGTGTATTCATAGAAGTGTTCCTCAGTGTTTCATTTTAGCTTAGGCCCGTCTCTTGAATGTATCTAATGGGGAACTTGCAAGTTTGCTGAAGCTTCTCTTTGAAGTTTCTTTCATTATAAATGTAATTACGTACACAAGATAAGAGTGTTACATAAAGGTGAGGAAAAAATCAAAATTCAAACGTGCCTGCATACAAACCCAATATATAAATATGTGCCCACGCAGACGCAGCTGAGGGGATTAACAAGAATTCTGAGGGTGTTTTCACTGCAGCTTCTTGTCAGGAAACGAAATAAGGCATGGCTTGGTCCTGGAGGCTTTCAGTCCATCCTGAAGTATTTTATTATATCTCTAAGGTAAAGCCTGGCCCCGCTGTGTCAAGGAACGTTTTGACACTCATCGCAGCGGTACCAGGACGTTGTTTCCTTCCCATTTGCAACATTCCAGAGTAGATTTATCTGTAGATAAATCTCTAGATGTCAATGAACAAATGAACTCTGCAATATGAGAGGTAAAATGGAATATTTGTAACTGAACCGTGCTTCCTGGAGGCACAAGTAACAAACTGGATACTTGGTACTCTGTTATCATCAAGTTTCTTGGAAGGAAAAGAGCGCTGAGCAAGTCAGTGACTCTGTGACAAAATAAATGCTTTTAAAATTTCTTTTCTACATAGAGAATTAAATCTTATTTTCCCTTTCTGTGTGATATTTTTCAGTATATAATAAGAACGAAGCTTCCAAGCTCATTATATTCAGCTAGTTAGAATAGGCTTTTGCTTTCCTTCTTCCTTGGAGAACGACTGTAACAAACAACTCTCTGTCTGTCTGAATCGTTTCCAAGTTGGAGTTTACTGCCTAGAAAGAGGAGATTTCTGGGAAGAGTGAAAGGACAGCCCAGACCAAACAGTCTGACTCATCTCCAAAATGCTCTGTAATAAAAGCTTTTCAAAGAAAAACTGAACTTTACCTTTCTTTACTCAAAACTGGTCTCTCTGTTTTTTATAATTAGATGTTCTTTGATAAGAATGTTATTATTTGCTAATATGGATTGCAGATTTATAGTGTCTTTAAGGATGTAGCTGTGGTATAAATATTTGTTAATATAAGCTTCACCTACACTGCCATGTTATGCATAAGCCTAACCCCTCAAGACATGCTAATTCGCACTTAGACTCCATTCTGGATCAAGTTAAATAGTGTATTTGGCAGGGTATCCACGTGTAGCGTAGGTACTGATGCCAAGGCCAAAACCCCATATGTAATATATATTTTTTAAAAAAAGCATAATAATTACATATTTTTCAGGAAAAAAAAAAAAGTAGGAAAAATATAAATTGAATATAAACAGGTTGTTTAATGTCGGTGTGTTTTCCCTGCAGCATTCAAATGCCTACTTTTTCCCACTAAAGATCTCTAGAGTTACAGGAAATGAGCAGTAGGGCTAATTAAGGTGGCCTGCTGCAAAAGGTGATCAAGATCAGGCAGTGTTAAAAAAAATTCACCACCACGGATGTTTTTAGTTTCACTGTTGTTACCTAGAGCTGCTGAGCAGGTAGGGGTAAAATGGCTGGCATCTTTTTTCTCACCTATTCAAACTGATATGCAGCTGAAGGGATTCCAGTGGACTCCTTTGTTATGCACAGGTAGCTCCAACATGCTATTCGCTTCCCAGATTTTAAAAAGTACGGTCCTTTCCTTGAGAAACTAAAAGACTGAAAGTAAACATTTCAGTCTAGAGCTTGCTCTAAGCTCCACTGAAAGATACATTTTCAAGTGAGAGCTAATAAACTAAGCTGAATTTCTGACCAGAACTTCCATTCCTTTTTGTCTCTTTGATACTGCCAGGTGTGAAGGTTTTGTATTGGCACTCCAGCTGCCAACTGCCCTTAAGGTGTTGGGTAATAATTTCATAGAATCATGGAATCATAGAATCACAGAATGGTTTGGGTTGGAAGGGACCTTAAAGACCATCTAGTTCCAACTCCCCTGCCATGGGCAGGGACACCTCCCACTAGACCAGGCTGCTCAAAGCCCCATCCAGCCTGGCCTTGAACACTGCCAGGGATGGGGCAGCCACGACTTCTCTGGACAACCTGTTCCAGTGCCTCACCACCCTCATGGTGAAGAATTTCTTCCTAATATCCAATCAAAATCTACGCTCCTTCAATTTGAAGCCATTACCCCATATCCTATCACTACATGCCCTTGCAAACCGTCCCTGCCCATCTCTCCTGTTGGCCCCCTTTAGGTACTGGAAGGCCGCTATAAGGTCTCCCCGGAGCCTTCTCTTCTCCAGGCTGAACAGCCCCAACTCTCTCAGCCTGTCCTCATAGCACAGGTGCTCCAACCCTCTGATCATCATCAGTTTGACAATAGTACCTGCAGATGTCTTTGTGGATGCTGTGGGTGCTTGTTATTTTACACATGCAACTCTTCTTAATGAACAACATATGAAAACTCCCATAGCGACTGATGTATTTATTTAAATGTACTTCAGCAAAAGTAATAAAGTGTATTTAAAAACAAATCTGCTGAGGGTTACAACTATCAGCTTTTACATACAATTTGCGTAGATTTCGGTTAGAGTACAGAAAAACATTCTTCTTATATTAGTGGGGTTAAAAGACAGCCAGCGTTGCAGAGGATTTGCTTCATTAAACCCCTGCTTTGCTTACACTTGCTTCATCCACAAATCCTAAAACAGGGGGATCCTGATCTCCTTTCCTGAATCTGTTGCTGTTGCCTCTGTTTGTGTTAACGTACTTGTGTATCATGCTGTAACACTGCTCCTTCAAATTGAAGGTATACAAGAACGAAATCTTCCGCCAGTCTTCACTGCTGGGAGTCCGAAACGGCACTGGGTCGGTGGCTTCAAAAAAGCATTTCATATCTATTTCTGCCAGCCTGGTTGCATGCTCTTTAGCCTTGGTCTTGAAGAGCTCCTGTTCCTTTTTTGAGTAAATTTTCCAGAACTTGAGCTGAAGATAGCTAACCGGGAAGATACAGCAGCTGTCACATGTTAAAACCAGTGCCACGATCATGATGAACCATCCTATCAGCTTGGAAAAGAGATAGATGGGTTAACAGTGGTTTTGCATAGTCATATGTAGGAGTCTAGAACTCAACATTCAAGCAGACATGAAAAGTGTAAGCAAAGACACCCTGGAGTGCCTGTAACAGTATACTCACTGTGGAAAGAGAGGATCCCATGCACACAATTCAGCCAGCCTTACAGAGCTTAGAATCCTCTTTCACCTCAGGCTGATTTTTTTCACGTGAAAAGCATTGAGTGCTAAAAAAAAATGAGCTTGTGTTCTTTTTGGTTCTTAATTTTGTTTACAGGAGATCAGATATTAAAAATAATGGTCAGTAATAAAAATGATATCACAGTTTTTCTCTTTTTGTTTGACTGGTTTGTTTCTTTTTGATTTCATAACAATATCAGTAAGGTCCTGGGGAAGAGGCAAGGTGCCTGAGGACTGGAGAAAAGCCAACGTCACTCCAGTACTCAAAAAGGACAAGAAGGAGGATCTGGGGAACTACAAGCCGGTCAGCCTCACCTCCATCCCTGGAAAGATGATGGAACAGCTCGTTCTGGGCGTCATCTCAAGGCATGTGGAGGAAAAGAAAGCTATCAGAAGTACTCAACATGGATTCACCAAGGGGAAATCACGTCTGACTAATCTGATAGCCTTCTATGATGGCATGACTGGATGGATAGATGAGGGGAGGGCAATAGATGTTGTCCGCCTTGACTTCAGCAAGGCTTTCGTCATGGTCTCCTACAGCATCCTCATAGGGAAGCTTAGGAAGAGTGGGCTTGATGAATGGACAGTAAGGTGGATAGATAACTGGTTGAAAGACAGAGCTCGGAGGGTAGTGATTAGGGGCACAGAGTCTAGTTGGAGGTCAGTGACGAGTGGTGTTCCCCAGGGGTCAGTACTGGGTCCAGTCCTCTTCAACATATTCATCAATGACCTGGATGAAGGGATAGAGTGCACCCTCAGCAAGTTTGCTGATGACACAAAGCTGCGGGGGATGGCTGACACACCGGAAGGCTGTGCCACTATACAGAGAGACCTGGACAGGCTGGAGAGTTGGGCAAAGAGGAACCTTATGAAATTCAACAAGGGCAAGTGTAGGGTGCTGCACCTGGGGAGGAATAACCCCATGCACCAGTACAGGTTGGGGGCTGACCTGCTGGAGAGCAGCTCAGCTGAAAGAGACCTGGGAGTCCTGGTGGACAACAGGGTGACCATGAGCCAGCAATGTGCCCTTGTGGCCAAAAAGGCCAATGGCATCCTGGGGTGCATCAAGAAGAGTGTGGCCAGCAGGTGGAGGGAGGTCATCCTCCCCCTCTCCTCTGCCTTGGTGAGGCCGCATCTGGAGTACTGTGTTCAGTTCTGGGCTCCCCGGTTCAAGAAGGACAGGGAACTGCTGGAGAGGGTGCAGCAGAGAGCTACCAAGATGATTAGGGGACTGGAACACCTCTCTTATGAAGAAAGGCTGAGGGATTTGGGTCTCTTCAGTCTGGAAAAAAGACGGCTGAGGGGGCGTCTTGTCGATGCTTATAAATACTTAAAGGGTGGGTGTCAGGAGGATGGGGCCAGGCTCTTTTCAGTGGTGCCCAGCAATGGGACAAGAGGTAGTGGGCACAAACTTGAGCAGAGGAAGTTCCACCTAAACATGAGGAGGAACTTCTTTACCCTGAGGGTGGCAGAGCACTGGAACAGGCTGCCCAGAGAGGTGGTGGAGTCTCCGTCTCTCAAAACCCGCCTGGATGTGTTCCTGTGCAACCTGCTGTGGGTGACCCTGCTCTGGCAGGGGGGTTGGACTAGATGATCTCCAGAGGTCCCTTCCAACCCCTGTCATTTTGTGATTATGCGATTCTGTAATCAGTAAGAGTCAGCCTTCCCTGATTTTCCTCCTTTCTTACCCTATCTGAATTAAATAGTATAGAGTTTGCCTCTTTTCAGCCTTTTTCTTGGAGGAACAGCATGCTAAATATTTAACAAATGAAAACATTTTTTTTTGTTTAATAAGCATTTGTACTAAAAAGGAACTTCTAAAAATCTAAGTAATTATAATCTTTTATAAACTTAACTCCATTAACCAACCTTAATGTTTTCCTCAGAAAAAGTGGTAAAACCTGGTTTTTCTACTGCAGTTAAAATGACGACCAAACAAACCCAGAAACAAAACTGGAGTGCTGCCAAAATTTGGGGGTTTCGTTTCACTCCAAACAAAAAATCCACCCTCAGCGCTGTTTTTTTGATCATGCAGTTTCCCTTCAGCACAAGAACACTTTAACGAGACGGATACATATTTGAACTATTCTTTTAGAACACAGCTGTGAAATTATTAGTAGGTGCAAGTGTTGAGATTCGTAGTTAAACAAGCTGTCCCTATTTGTTTCATTTGCCAGTTCTCTACTGCAAGGAGACATCAACTTCCTCTCAATTTGTGACTTAGCTTCCCCTCAGCTAATGCATAATTACAAAAGTCTGGAGTATTTAGAGGGGTAAAAGTGGAAAAAGAGAAGCACCCACACCATGCCTACGTGAAAAGCGAAGAAAACTGGCCGTGGAAAGTCCTGGGCTCTAAGCTGGTTCCCCACCCAGCTTTGAAAGAGGTTTTGTAAACGGCAGTGCCAAGGAATTGCCACGCAAACATGCAAACCCAGAAAACAGCACAAATATACACTTATTACCTTTCTGTTAGTGGTGGGGTTTTTTTGCTAATCGTGTACTTTTTATATTTAGATAGTGGGAGAAAGGAGGACTCAGGAAGGTGCCCAGCAGGCACCACTGTACATTGAGCAGCCAGGGTTGAAGCCCGTAGGGTGGAGAGAAGAGCAGGGAGGCTTTAGGTGGGACTGTGCCTGAAGGCTGAGGGATTCAACTGATAACTTCTCCTTCTCTTTCTCTAATAACATCTCGTCGCAGGGTATTCTGACCAGCACCTTGTGTCACTCTTCTCCTTTATCTTTACACATGAGGTTCTTTATCAGGCTGCTCCCGCTGGCCGCGCGCTCGTAGAAGCTGGCTCTGAGCAGGGCCACCACGATCCAGGTGAAGGGGGCCACCAAGATTCTGGCTGTCACCGGCACCAGCACGTGGCAGTAGTGGGTGCAGGTCCCCCATGGGCTGCAGCTGCAGCGCTCCTCCGCACGGCAGCTGCCTGTCAGCAGGCGCCACATCTTGGTGTTCGCCATGTAGCCAAGCACAAAGAGGATGAAGGCAGGCACTATGAGGAAGACGGAGCCATACAGCATGTTCCCAGAGTTGCAGGGACCCTTGAACACTACAGATGAGAAGCTCTGCTCGCTGGCAGCTGTCAGCAGGGACATGATGCTGTAACCCAGAATGGTCTGGTGGCGGATGCAGAAATCCATCATCCCACGTAACTTTTCCATTTTCTGCCTCCCCTTACTTTGAGGAGAGTGAAATCTCAGTCAGAAAAGGGAAAAAGAAAGGCAAGTGTCCTGAAGCTCCCACAGCTTAGAGAAGCTCACAGAGCTTTCACTTTCTGTTTGGTGGTGGTGGTGATGCAGTGAGGCACAGAACCAGCTCTCGCTCGAGGAAACAGAAGAGCACAGGCTCACAGCACAGTACAAAGGTCAAGTGGAGACCACAGTGGGAACCCACCCCAGAAATGAACATCAAAACAACAAAGATCTATCTTTGCTTCTATAAAAACAGTTTGTATTTGTCCACCCATGCATTGTAACTAGCAATGGCTTAAAACTCACAATTTTTTTTCCGGGCAGCTTTTCAGTGAGGCAACAGATTCAAAGTGTGAATAAAATGTGAGAAAACCGGCTTTTTATCCTGCCTTATTATTAGCAATACAATATGGCATGTTCTCTTAGGGAAGAAAATTCATCCATAATCATGTTAATTTTTCAAGCTAATCAATCTTTTTAAAGGAGTTAGAACAAATTAGCCAGCGCAGGCGTAACAAGTGGTTTTCATTGGAGCTCCAGCTGCCAGAGTACTATTTGCCAGGAATCGGGCTTTGGACTCCCTCCTCCATAACAGGTAGTGCCAGCTTTGTAGCCCAGAGGAAAAAAAAAACACCCCGAAACCAACAGAAACTAAGCAGATGGCATGAATTGGAAAAATGATGGAAAAGGCTTGCATAATGAATAAAAATTTCTGAAGGGACTGAGCCGCCTATGAAAATGTTTGCTCTCAGTGTCCATAGGTTCCATTCATGCCCTGAGGGAGCTTGACCAGGCTCCTAGCTAAGGTTTGTCTTGTCTAAATCTAGACAAGATGAACTGGCACTCAGAGTTAAGGAAGTCGAAGCTTTGTTGCTTGCTTATACCCATGTAAGTGAAGCTCTCTGAGGTGATGTAGGCAGTGCGGTAGTTTGCTGTCATCACATGCTAGGCGACACCCAGATGTGCAGCCAGCTGGGGAGCTGGTGGTCACTGTCATCTTTTCTGCCACAACCACTTATCCGGGATTTTAGAGTCAAAATCACCTGCCTTTTGCATGAACCGGGAGCTCTCTGGCCTCACTGGGTGCATCAGCAATACGAATTCATCCTGATCAGATTTTGTATGCTGTAATTTATGCTGCACTGATTCTTCCTGGCTATTACCATGGTCACGGAGGTTAACCACAGAGCCAGAGCCTCACCCCAGGCTCAGGCAAACGTTGCCTCCGGCTGGGCCAGCCTGCTTTTGGTACTGCCTGTTTCAGGCAGGGCAGCAAGGCGTGATGCTGCCCGCATCGCTCCGTGCCGTACCCAGGGCTGCAGGAACCACGCACGGTGGGAACACAATGGCTTGCCAAAACTCTATGAGAACTTACATTACTTGCAATGAACTTCGAGGCTCGTTTAAACCTTCCAAAGGGTCCTTGCAGCTCTTTGGGCAGCTGAGTAGATGGCATGGGGGTGGCCAGAGCAGGCAGCATTGGTGCAGGTGGCCATCGGGTTCGCACCAGACATGCTGTGCTCAGCGCCGAGCTGCTGCTGCAGAGGAGAACATGCCACTGACCGGAACGCTTGCCTTGGTCTGGAGGAAGCTTTGCTTTGTTACTGTGCAGCAGTATGATATGTATGATATACAGCCATAAAAGGAAAAGGACGTAAAACCAGCAAGATTAAATCAGGCTGAAGGTTGAGTTGGTCTGGTCACCTCTTGGTTACAGCGGAGAGCTGAGGGGGAGCACAGGGGAAGCAAGCTCAGGGACACGCTTACCCTATGAATCTGCATCTGACACTTCTTGAGGTATTTCTTCTGTAAGTTTGTCTGCTTTCAGTTTTAACCTATGCAGACTTTTTAACATCCAAACCATTGTATAGCAAGTGTGCTTAACCTTCATTCCAACCTGACACCACCCCCAAGTTCTGGAAGGGGAGGGGATAGAACAGCGTATCCCCACCTGGTATCTCTATCAGCTCATGGTCTTGTACACCTTCAGCATAGCCCCCTTTTTTTCCAGGCTGAGCTGCCCCTAATATATTTAATCATTCCTTGCCTGACCTATACCTTTGTATAGTTGTTTTTTTTTTTTAATCCATGTTGCCACCTGCACCATTCTCTAAGGTTCGGGTATCATTTTTTACATGAGGGGAAATGGGGGAGTATACCAGATTTGCAGCGTACTGAAGGTACAGCTGAATCGCAGTTTGCTACAACGGCATACTCCATGACTTTGTTTTCTCTTTCCTTGCAACAATTTCTAGAATTTTAACTGCTTTTTGATCATCTGCAAAGCACTGAGTTGCTATTTTAGCAAGCCGTGTATTATAATAAAAAAATGTCAGTCCTGAGGGGTAATCTCAGTCAGCTCAGAGTCTGTTTGTGTATATACAAAGGCAGGATTTCATTTCATTTTGAACACCACTTCCTCTACGCTGAATTTAACCTGCCATTGTGCTTTCTGACCAGGCGGTTTAAGAAAGTATATCTGCAGTTCTTTAAAGCAGAGGTTTGTTTTTAACTATCCAGAATAACTACCTTATTATTGGCAAATATAGTTGCCTTGATTCTTACCTAGAGGCAGCTAGAGGCAATGGTTAGCGTACCTTGAAGCCAGAATTCTCTATGTCCGAAAAAGCCTTAGCAGACGTTGGGATGGCAGAAATAACAGAAGCAAGGTGAAATCACTGCAAAGACACCTCATCACGGTGGCAGGGACATGGGCTGCCTCTGGGAACCACAGGTTTATCAAGGGATCTTAGTGACCACAGCAGCCCTCTGGAGCAGATAACAACCACACAGGGGAAAGAGTACAGCCAAGAAACCCGGCTACTTCACTTTCCGAGCCTAATTTTGGCAGCGTTTTGTTTATCTGCAATAAAATATGATTTCAGGAACAAGCTTCCTGGGAAAAGGGAAGGGAGCTCTGTGGATTAACCCTCCCCTCCAAGCAAACCTGTTTCCTGTAAATACTGGCAGAAAGAGGTGGGAGAGGGAGGAGAGACCACCCTGGTTGGGAAGCGGGGGAGTAGCTGTGCTAGGAGCCAAGAGGGGCACAGGGATGGCCCGGGCGAGCCCGGACAACGAGCAGCCTCAGGAGCTGGGGGCTGTAGGGGGTCCCGGGCGGGAGCAACCAGAAGGGCAGGGGAGTGAGGAGCCTTCGTCATCCTCTTCACCTCACAGCGTTGTTCTCCCAGGGCAGCTCCCACTTGCCCTCTAAATTAACACTTGTCTCACCACAACAGTCGTACAGCATTAACTGGGAAGCGTTCAGAAAAAGAGCTTTCTGATAAAAGAACCCAGAATTCCAACCTAATGGTTGTTTTTGCATTGATTTGCATTAAATTTCATGCCTTCCAAGGGGAAGTAAACAATGTCAGAATGAAGAAGACAGACATTCTTAGAACAAAAGGATTACTTTTATTATTTGAAACGTTTCCATTTTGAAATATACTTTATTAAAAAGAAGGGGTCAGATGAAAACAAATCGACTTGCTTAATATTTTATCAAGTTTCTCCTTGACGTTTTAATTCCTATCCTTTCATCTGCAGCTGAATGGATCTCAAACATTTTCTAGGTGGAAAAACTGTAGTCTAACTACTTCTGTGGTTGTATCAAAGGCATAACACTGGTCTTAAATGCAGCGTGTGCGTGTGTGTGCGCACGTGTGCGTGCAGACACATGCTGTGGGGGCTTTGCCAGTACATATTGAGTAGATTTTATAGTCATGGTAGTAAGTCCTTACAATAGGTTATTTATTTTTTTTTGCTGGGACATTTGCTATTTGTTTAGAAGAGCAAAAGACTGGTTCTGTTTTTCTACAAATCTTTCTCTTTCTAGCGGCTCCAATCAAAGCCCATCCTGTCCCAAATTCCTGTCGTTAGTCTTATCGAGCTCAACTTCCTCTTCATGTTATTAATCTAAAATCTTGTACATCCACGGATGTAATGGAAAAGAGCACCTCAGCACTGGCTTTCTTTTTTTAACTGGGCTTGCTTCTTCAAGTGAAAGACTTGTAAGCTGCATTTCTCAGTGCCCAGTTCAGAAAGACATATGGAAAAGTCTTCTTTTTTTTTTCCTAGGAAAATTCTTGTAACGCCTTTTGTCTGGTTCCAGGTGAAATTAATGCTTAACTAGTAGGGGTCTTGTCCGCAAGCAGATCTGCACCTACTCTCCAGGTGGACTGACCTCCCCTGGAGGCCCATTACCCCAGTTTGTGAAACCGAGGAAGTTATTCTGCCTTTACGGTTGAACCAGTCTTCTTACATGTTTGTGAAGTGTCACACAGCTCAGTGGCACCACATAAATCATTAATAGTAGTAATACTTAGCAGAGCAGCAGCCTGAGAAGTAGCACTGTGACTGGGCATGTACAGCTTACAAGCATTTGTGTACATTATACTGCTATTTTAAGGCATTACATTTATTAGCAGGTTTTGGCTGAAGACGAATTTTAGTGGGTAGGAAGGAACCAGATCTGCAAAAGCAAGCATGGCTCTGAAGGAGGCTCTGAGGTATGGAGTCACAGAAGCCATTGCACTAATTTTCTCTTGCTATTATTCACTGCTGCTCTTTTAACACCACGGGTCCAGTACAGGTCTCATTTCTGGATGGGAAGGGTCCTATAACCCACTCCAAGTGTCCTACAGCAACCAGGAGTGTGAGGGCTTTACAGTTCAGTCTATGCTAACGCACAATCTATTTGTGCCATAAATAAGTCTGCGCGATTCTTTAAGTGTTGGCTGTGGATTAAGTGAAAAATATTTGCTGAGTTTACATGAAAATGTATGATATTTTCATAGGATTAGAAAGGTAGAAGTTGTCAGGTTTTATGATGAAATTAAGGAGCCTTAGTGAGGCGAGTTATAGAATTAACTCATTTGTAATCAGGTAAATCATCCTGGGTAGTCAACTGCTCAGTTCTAAGAAAACAAAGCTCAGGTTTTTTCATTTACTATGGAAAATGAAATGCCATAAAATTATTTTGCAAATTTAAGCACATTAAACCCAAAATATTTGTATACTCCTATTGTGAATGTTTTGTGTTCCATGTGTTCTTGCTTTCTTCATGTTATGCCATCACACCTTGCTGTCTGGAATTGCTGCATAGCTGAGATTTGATTCTGTTCCACTCTGTGTGTGTGTGGCCTAATGCTGTCTGATCATAGGCTACAAAATATGCTCTGTACTTTTTCATTTAAATAATCCTTCTTCCTTGATATAAACTTTAACTAATTAACTAGTTCTTCAGTTCATGGTAGTACGCCCCTTTCCCCCGATTCTAGTTTTCCATCCCGGGCTCCTTTGCTGCCTGAATTTTGTTAATTAAAGAATTTTTTTTCTAACAGTAAGGCAGCGCAAGAGCTGAGACTCTGTCACTTGCAAAGCTATTTTAGTTATGCCAATAAGCTCACAGCCTTCTCTGGACAAAATCAGCTGAGCAAGTTAAGAATGAAAAAAAGAAACCTCATGAATCTTCTTGTGAAGGGATGCCAGTCATTTCCTCTTGGTAAGTTTAGAAGACAGGCAAACCAATCATCCATAGGGAAGAAATTGAGCAAAAATATTAATACACTTTTACCAGTGAAAAGAAATTCATAGCAAAAGCTACTACTTCTAACATACTCCTGGAGGAAGATAAGATAACTTCATGAGCAAGCACTACTTTGTCAAAGGAAATGATGAACGACTAGACGTCACAGCAAATTTTTCAACCTCTCTCGCAGCAAAGAGCCTACACGATGCACTAGATATAGCATATAATTAAAATTTAGCGTACGTCTTTCTCTGTAGAATAAACATTCAACAATGATGACCATGAGGGACGTCTAGAAATGGTCTCAGAGTCCTGTAACTGAGTTCTGTTCTTACAGAATTGAGAGGTTTCTGGCTTCTGGTCCTCAACCTCACTGCTCATATAGTTTTTCTAATCAAGCTCATTCCTTACCTGCAGAACATCCAAGCTGTTTCAGCTTACCACAAATGTACGAGCTGTGTCAGACTCTATGGTAGCTACCTCTGCCTTGTATTAAAGGCTGAGCTCTACTACGCTCAACAGCACTTGTGTGTGCACTTTCAGTACTTGCCTTTTATATGCAGCTAGTCCTGCATATAAAATGTGCCATGATGTATATAAAATATGTATATATAAATGATGTATATAACCAATGTGTTGTATCAGCCTGTAGATAACAAAAACACACAAGGAACCTAACTGGGGGAAACTGGGTCTTTCCCTTAAAAGTGCAAGGTTGCTGGTTGTTACAAACTGTTGAAAATAAAAGTATGTGTCCTTTAGGGGAACATAGCTCATTACAGTTTGAATTGTAATTTGAATTGATGGAGACAGGCTCTTTTCAGTGGTGCCCAGTGACAGGACAAGGGGTAACGGGCACAAACTTGAGCATAGGAAGTTCCACCTAAACATGAGAAGGAACTTCTTTACTTTGAGAGTGGCAGAGCACTGGAACGGGCTGTCCAGAGAGGTGGTGGAGTCTCCAACTCTGGAGACATTCCAAACCCGCCTGGATGCGTTCCTGTGCAACCTGCTCTGGGTGACCCTGATCTGGCAGGGGAGTTGGACTAGATGGTCTCCAGAGGTCCCTTCCAACCCCTACTATTCTGTGATTCTGTGAAAACCACACCTCCAAATCTTAAGCTATATGCCTCCTAGATGACACCCCTACTCACGGAGCACGTGTAGTAATTTACAAACGTACGTACATTCAGCTAAAGGAATGGCAAGATACACTGGGATAAAATGGCAAACAGGATAACAAGATTGGGAGCTTCTTTCCTCATAGAGGCATACGCCTGTGCCACAGCTCACTGCCTACAGCAGGCTGATGCATGAGGAAAAAACAAGCGTCCCTTAGTTAGGTGGCAATGCCCAAGTTCACTGTTGCAGTGGGATACACTAGGTATGTGGTGGAGGACATACATACTGGACCCTGTCCCGTCAAATGACTGGATGTGATACAACTCATGCATCGTAGGCTTGACAAGTGCCAACCTTTCTGTGTGTATGCTGTGCATGTGGACATCAGTACCCTGCTGCCGGCCCACGTGTCAGAGGTTTTTAGAAAAGAGGGGGAAGCTGGGAGTGGGCTGTCACCACCGTGACGAGTCAGGGAGACCCTGCCAGACTGATGTCGTCCCCAAGGGTCTCTCAGACACAGAGCAGGCTACCCAGCCCATTCCTCATGGCTGTCTTTCCTAAGGGACACCACAGCGCTTTTCCCTTCTGTGACTGGTGAATATCTGCAGCCCAGATGGATGGGGCCATATGTTGGGCAGCCCCAAGTTCAATGCTGAGGTGAAGAGCTCTGAAGTCCCAGTTCACCTTACACCTAGAAGTTAAAGCCTACCTGAGAACAGGTGAGAAGGACACGGCTTTCACAGCATCACTGAGGCCCAGGGGGACTATTTGTATCCTATCATTTGTCTTTCAGTATAATGAGGATTCCCACAGTTGTGGTAGTGTTGCAGCCATTCTTGTGGAGAGCATGGACATATAAAGGCATGCCAACACCATCTCTCCTTCTGCTTTTTTCTGCCTTTTGGAATTTGACTGAGAATAAATCTGTGGGATTTAACGGCATAATTCCATTACCACAAGAATATCACTACCACAATGCATTATTTACATTGTTCTCTTGCTATTTTTATTACTACTAATCAAAGCAGAGAGGATATGGCCTTGTATATATGGATTCATGTGCTCCTCAGTATATGGCCACTGTGGCCATGTTCAGTTTCACTGAAAACTGAAGATAAAATCTAAATTCTCATGAAATTATTAATCTTCCTAGTGACTGAAATGGCTGCAGCCACTATTCAGTGTAAAGTAGCAACCAAGGCAAGCACAAATTTAAATTAGTCACACATCTGTATTAACTGATACCAGTTGGAACTGATACCAGTTCCATCAAAACTGATGCCAGTTTTGAGGAAGACCCAATGATAATCCTGTTTTTCAGAGTATTTTTTAGAATGCATTCTATATATTGTGTAGTTGGGTCCAGTTTTCCTGCCTGCCCCAAGAAGAAAACAGCTATGTTCCTTCCTTGAAAGGGTCCTGGGCTTTGTTATTTATTTTATTATTTGTTTGAAGGTTGAACTTGCTTAGAAAACAGTCTGTGTACTGGTGACAGTATGGACATATCCAGCAATGGATTGCATAGGCCTGGAGTCAACTGCCAAGAAAGGACAGAAAATAACACCTTGGCTTTGTTAGCCGAGTCTGACTTACCAGCTTGAAGTTACTCTACTGAATTTTAATAGAGTAGCCAGAGCAAAGGGGTTGCAGTTAGACAAAAGTATGTTTGATCCCAACTAAGACTTTCGCAGACCAAATAAATGTGACTGTAATGTCCCAGTGCAGAAATACAGCTATTTTCCAAACACCATATGCTTTCAAATACTAAGAAAAAACTTCTCATTAGTGGAAAGTACATAGGCCAGCAGAAGAATGTGATGTATTTCAGACATATAATCCTCCAGAATAAGCTTTGATCTTACAAGTTTTAAGAAATGAGGTAATGTGCTCCATTCCCTTTGCTTCCTTTAGTCACAATGATATATATATAACAACATACATAGCCAATTTTTAGCTGGACTCAAAAAATCATTAAAAAATCTAAGAACCAGATTCCACCCTCAAGCATACACACCGCTACCTGTGGGCTGAATTCCCATTCGCTTTGTTCAGAATACACTGAACTAACTTTAGACTAATTTAGACGGCAGCCCTGAAATGAAGCATGGATGACTGAACATCAGCTATTGAAGACAAGTTGAGTGAAGTCAGCAGGGTCTCAGATGAATACAGGAACCCATGCACATACATCCAGTTGTAGAATAGCCATATTTTCCTGTGGCCAGAGAGGCAGAAAATTAAAATCTTTAGAAACCAAAAAGAAGCAGGATAAGAATCGGAGCAGAGGCAGGTGCCAGAAACACTTCACTGTTGTGACTCCATTGAAAGTAGGGAGCGAAAGATAACTTTCCTACTGGGTACCATACAGTGACACTTCAAAAGTTGTTCAGTATACCCAAACCACACGAAAGTAGTGCCGAGTGCCTCTGCTGTGGACGCAGAGCTCAATGAGACCGCTTCTCTCTTCCGCTTCAGAAAAAGAACACAAAGGCGAGGACAGCATCCTCTCCTGTGTCAGCCAGTGTTGAGGAACACCAACCTTCTCCAGCCCTCCCACCGGCCACTAGGGCTATCTGGGCTGATGCCATTTACTTGCTCTTCCCCACGGCACTTCCTAGTAAAGCAAGGGCAGCTCAGATTTCTCAGTGTATGCTGCCACCTGAGGGCTCAAACTGCTTCTTCATTGTGACACAGACACTTCTACCCAACAGCCCGAGTTGGAATGGAACCATGTGTTCTTCCATTTGTTTCAAATTCCATTAAAAAATTATGATCTTTGATAAGGAATGAGAGGGACAAAAAGAATGGAAGCAAAGAATGGAAACAAAACTTACATGACTATTAGAAAGGGAGTTTTTAAAGGCTTTGGCCTAGAAAAGAATAAGTAAGAAAGTACACAAGGTTCTTTTTGCATCTGAAATATACTCAGCACAATTACAGCTTCATCACTAGTTGAAACAAACTTTAGTTGCCCTATCTGAATCGAAGTTACATCTGTGTCAGTGGAGTTCAGAATGACCAGTAATGACAGTCGTATGCTAGTAACTCAAATCTTTAACAGAAAGGTATCAGATGCAAACCAAGCACAAGCTGGAAAACCCTTGGATTCCTGCTTTATGCTGAAATGGGTCTGGTCTCCCATTCAGGACAGACTGGTACATTTCATTTCCCTTCGCTCCATCATCCCATGTATACCATCCATTTGAATGCTGTTCTGCTTTGAAAGCTGCTTTAAGACCTGAATGTGGGCATGGGCAGCTCTTGCAACCACCTCTTTCCCTTTGCGTTGCCAGAACAGTGCAGAGAAGTGTAGTGTAAATGAGAGTTAATGTGCACAACCACACCTTACTTTCCAATCTCTGTAATTCTGCAGTTTCATTTGACAGCTACACAAATCCCATACTAGAATTCAGACGCCACACTACAAAGCAGACCACATACCTGCAAAAATGCAGGCATTTCCCGAAAGCTTTCTAGACTATAGTTTGGCTTTCTATAGTCAATTGTTCAAAGCAATAGCAAATGTGCAGCCATGAAAGAGAGTGAAATATTTGTATGAATTCCACTGTTGACATTAGCCTGATACAGGTTAAAAGCTACCATGGCTCTTTGTTTTCCTGAAGGTTCATGTGGCTGCAAAGAAGACACGGAGCCACAAGCACAGGTTCTTTGCTTATAAGGCGTAATGACTCCCTGAATTACCCTGATGAAATTTTATGGCACCAGCTCCCAGTGGAGGGATGTGCCAGGCCATACAACTAAACTGCGACAATACCTGCCCCTTGATTTTTCCGTGTTCCATGGCCAATAATAGTATCATCTAACATCGAAAAAACAAAACAAAGGCATCTTTGAAATTGAACATAACCCAACAGCTATTTCTGCGCGTCTTCACGTTGTCACAGTGCAGAGGCAGAAATAAAGAGATTTCCAGTGATACACAGCCTGTCACACTCTAGTCATACTTTCAGCAGGCACCACTACAAACTCAGAGCTATACTGGGCAACACTCCCCAGGCTCAGCTCCCTTCACCTTAAGCAATTAAGTGGGTGGTTCGAAATAGGTGACTAACCACCCTACATGCCTTTTGCAATTAGGGAAAATGGAAGGTTATGTCTTGAGGGTGTTTCAAGGTCTTAGGTGGACCAAGTAGTTACCTGAAGGCTCTCTTTCTCCACTGACTATGCATGGATCAGAAAGTAACTGGAGTCCTAAATCTTTGCTCAGACTAAACGTACCAAATTTCGTTGAATAAATCCAGGCATTGAAGACTGTAGTAGGGCTTATGCACGTGAATACAGTGCTCAGTACTGGCGTAGCAGCTGGACCCTAGTGAAAATATTCTGATCTGTTCACAGAAGATGTTTAGACGAGGAAAGCTCATCGCATTTCAACACACTGACTCGCAGAAGGCTTAAAGCAGCAATGGAGATAACGGGTGTAACGAAGAGGAAACAGGTGTTTGTAGTTTGAACAAAGGGCTGATGAACATCATTACCGTAATGGTGAGGAAAAATATTTTAATCAAAGAAAAACAACTTTTCCACAGAGACAACTATAATGTTTTTATTTAGCAAATGTACTGGAAGAATTGTTTTTCTGTAAAGGCATACAGATACGCCCCAATTTCATAGAGCTTCCATTCTCTCTAATAGCTATGATTTTTTGAAATCAGTTTAATGAACAGAAGGGGATATATGTGGAGATGTCAAACTTATTTTTGTCATAAACCACATGATTCCATTTACCACTAATCCCCAAATAATTGACCCGGGGCCACCAAGAGCTTGCAGAACCCTTGCTGGTGCTTTACAGACAACAGGCTGTTCACACAGTTTTAGCTGTCCTCTGTTTCTAGCCATGCGAACAGAAATAAGACATTAAATACTTCCTTAACACCTCTTTTTCCATACTGGCAATTGCTGAGGTTACCACAGGATCACTTTGGTTTTTTTGTTTGTATTTTTACAAATGCATATGGAAGGGCAGTGATCTAGGACATTGCTCCCAACTAAGACGTGCTTCAGACTATAGAAAACTTTTCTGAAATCCTGCCTTGTAAAATTGAGAACAGACCCTACAGCATTCATCCTTCTGCAGTCTACACCTGACTGAAAGATAAAGGGTTTTTTTTCCTGAGAATTGTGTTACTTTGAGTTAGTCCCGTATTTGCCTTCTGCCGCTGCCTACTAGGCGTTGTGCCTCTCACTTGGCAAGTGCTGACGTGATTGCCATTTCCCACGGTGCCAGATTGTAAAGCGTGGAAGAGATGACATGATGTAAGGGTCTGCAATAATTGTACAGGACTGTCCCCTACTGAAGCATTCTTTGGTCTGGCAGACAGAAATGAAGTCTACTGCTAAGATCTGCCTTGCATACTTGTGTTTGAATGTCCTTTTCTTAAGAGAATGTCCGGAGACATCCATAGCAGCCTGAAATGGAAACTCACTAAATGCAAACCCAACTCTGTATAAAAAAGAAAGCCCTTAGAAAAAAATCTATTAAGAGGGCTCTTCTCACCAAAAAAAATAATTACAACTTTACATTACTGAACTCTGATGAACAAAGCATAACATTCCCTCAGATGTGAGGCCCAACTCAAAACACAAAGGAGGAGTACTTATTAAGTACTTAGTTTTCCAAGATATTCATTGCTTGCCCTATTCTTCTATCCCTTCTGGTCTGAAACCAATCTTACCCCAGCTGTTTTTGGAATGTTTCAGAAAAAAAGATAGTCTTTGGCCCTATTAGGGTTAATGCTTTTGCATAGACGTATATGACCATAAACTGGTCAACTAGTAGAGGTCTTCTGCTAACATTGTGACTGAGAACAGGAAGAATACAGCCACAATAATATACAGCTGTCTACTAAAAGTATTGCATACAGACATCTTTGGCCATGCAGTCTCTTGGCCTTCTGAAAATACGTGAGCTGCATTGCTAACATGACAAAAAAAATAGCAATGTTGAGAATTAGAAAGAGGCGAGTATAAGAAGCTGATATTGATGGGGCACTACTTCGAGCAGTTGTCACCATCTGTGCCAGCCCTGACCGGCCTTTGATTGACACCCCAGTTTTGTGCTTCACATAAGTGATATCTGCAAAATCCAGAAGATCTTTCATTTCCTCATCTTCATCTACAGGCAACTCTTTTTGTGCTTGAGTCTGTGCCTTTTGTCGCACTTTTCTTTCATTTACCTCAATTTGTGCAAAAATGTCAGGAACGGCATCAACAAATTTGTAGCCTTTGGCTACTTTTCTGTTTTTCTTTGCTTTGCCGTGCTGCTGCTGCTGCCTCTGTGAGATTGCAAATATCCTATCAATGGCCTCCTCTGTCTGTCTCTTATCTGAAAACCTCAGCAGGCGCTCAGCGGTCTTCCTGAAGCTAGCCGTGTTGCGTACACGAGACAAGATCTGCTTCTCAAGCTGCTGGAAAACGGGCTTAAAATGCTGCAGGTTCCTCTCCACTATCCCTACGTAGTCCTTCACTTCTGGCACTGCGGAGCTCCTAATGGCAGAGGCTCGGTCAAAGACAATTTTCTGGCGGTCTGCAATAACCTGTGCAAAGGGAGAGCGGGACCCATCCTCAACAGGCCACAGGTAGACGGCGTAGGCGTGCTCACTGGTGGTAATGAAAACATCCAGCTGTGGAGAATCTCCACGGACGGTGAAGCTCTGCACATCAACGGAGGGCCCAATGAAAAGGTAAATGGCCCTCGTGACGGGGTGCCGCAACAGGGTCGTTACATTCACGTAGTTTGTTCCATTGTATGGATAGCCCCGGGGATACATCCTTGAGGTGATGGTAGCTTTCTCGCTGTGGCCAGTGTCATCCATCCAGTACATCTTATATATCCCATCACGGTGCCTAATAAAGGCCCCATGGACATCATCTACAACTGTTTCTTCAAAAGGCACATCCACATTGTGGAAGAAACTGGTTGCTGCCTCCAGGGGGCTGTCATCTTCTAGATGGATTTGGTCCACTAGCAAGAGAAGCTGGGGATGGAGAAGTATGAGGTTTCTTTGCAATTTTCTTAGCTTCAGTTTAGGATTGTATGCACCCACTCCTTCTCCCCTGATAAAAACCACCCCGCTGCGCTCCATGGCGGCAACCACTCGTCCCTGACAGTCACCAGCCAAATCATGTTTATATTTAAGCCACTTTGAGGAACAGTCTTCTGTAATCTGCCCTTCCCATGGGGAGAAGCAGCTCTTGGACACGGCAGGGGAAAACATCAACACATTATTAAAAAAAGTATATTTTGGCCCATACAGAGCTTCTGTTATGAAAGGTACGCCATTGGGAGCAAAAGTAAAGGAGTTCTGGTCCGGGTGTTCATGGCCAGCATTAAAGTTCCTCCACCCCTTGATCCACTCTTTGTACTTGTTCTTATGAACAATATCATATATTGCACGTCCTCCCAGCTTTCCTGACTTGAAGGAAAGGAAAGGCCTGTTGATTTCAGCTGGCAAAGCACTTCCATAGGTTACCACTCCCCAGTCCTCAAAGTAATGCAGCTTAGGAACCCCATAATCTGGCGGAGGTATGGAGCGCAAACTTGCATCATACCTGCCAAAAAGATGAGAAAAATGGGTTTAAAAATCGCTTGACTGATTCCATTATCAGCACCTATACAAAACTCAAAAACCAATTCAATATTTACATCAAGGAGCAAACTAACATCGTAAAGCCCACAAGTATGCTTCCCGAGTGAACTAATCATATAGTTGTAACGAAATTTATCATACTAATCCCTATATACATTTGTTGTGTGCTTTTTACAGAATAATAGCTGAAAGCATCTGCTCCGTGTTTAAAGCAAGCAATCCTTCTGCAGTCAAAAAAGAAGAGTACCACTAATCTCAAACTAGCCGCATTTTGTCTTACATCATAAAGCTACTGACTGCCATACAAATCTTTTATAAAGGCACATTAGGACCAGGCTGCAGACACTCTCTATTTGGCATCAGACAACAACATTTGCACCTATTTACTGACTACTTAACCAAGAGAAGCAGAGTATCTGTTTCCCCAAACTGGTGATAATAGGAGTCTGTAGTCTCTAAACAGAATTAGCAATGAACTAAAAATTAATGCAAAGGCATTTTAAAGGATAAATTTTTATGATTTATATCACTTAGTGTATGTTAGTTTCCTTTTCCAACTAGGCTGATGAAAAAATTGTGTGGTTTTCTTGTATAAATTGTAAGATGTAAGACATATGGTTTAAAAAGGTCTTAATTCCAGAAAAGGTTACAATGCCTATAATTTTTGTTTTATTTGATCCACAGGAATTAAAACAAAACAAACAAACAAAAAAGCCAACCATGGAAAACAAAACCTAACCTTCTAGAATTGTTTTTAAGCAACCAAAATAAACAAAACCATCATTAAGCCCAGTAATATTTCTGTTAAGACAGTTCCTCATCCGGTTTGTTCTCTACAGCTAACCAGGAGCCTCTGTCAGGCCCTAGACAATCGCAGCTCACGTCCTGCGTATGCCTTTGGGTAATTCCAGCCAGCACCAGGAGCCTGCTCTATATCTGGTGGTCCTTCATGGAGATTCGCCTAAAAGCAGAGTTCTTCCCTGAGACTCTAACGCAACTGGACATGCTCATCACAAGAGCAACACTCCAGCACAGGGAAAAGGCAATCGTTAGAATGTTCAGATAATTTTTTTTTCCCTTTTTTTTTTTTAACTCAGATGCTCTCAAAAAATTTCTTTCTCTTTGACATCAAAAAGAATTTTCTAAGTATAAATTCCCAAGATTTCCATGGAGGCACAGGAGAAAAGAATGATGGAATGGGGTTGTAGAGGAGAGATTCTGTATTTTGCAAATAACAAGATGAAGGGTGCTTGGAGCCTAATAAATATGCATCCTAATGTGCATGTCTAATCATAAATGCAAAACAATATATATGCAATGATATTTTTCTTCTAAGAGAGAGACATAGAGCTGCACTAACTCCTCGAAAATGTACTCATTCTCTCCACAGACTGAGGGAATTTATATATCCACCTAAAGCTTCATGGGTCTTTTCATTTCTTACCTTTAGAAGATTGACATTCAAGTTAGCAGAGCTGTAAATTACATGCAAAATACGGATCTAGTAATTTATCATGATATTTTTTCGAAGCATTACTTGCACATTAGTGTGCAAAGACAATGAAGAGTAGCCTTACTGCTTACATTACCTTTTAAAAAAAAGCTCATGTTATTACTTATAGCTTTTAAAAGAAAACTATGCTTTAAATATTCACCTAATCAATTATTAAAGAACACAATAGGATTAAACCCCATTAGAATAGACCAAATAAACTGAAGAATACATGCAGGCAAATTTTCGGTCCTTTTGGAACTGCTTGCATTCTATAAAAGCAACAGACAACCAAAACACAAAAGCAGATGCAGGATAAGACCAAGGTGTTTCCTGTAGCAACACACACTGTGCATCTGTGCCAAGCGAAGAAGTTCTTCCGAGCCTAAAAACTCTCTGGGTCGCACATGGCCAGCTTGCTTGATCTCTGCTTCTACAGTACAAATCTAAGGAATTATCCCTAATAGCAAACAGCTGTCAGGTTCCTTTTGAGCCCACTCATTCCCTTTCATACCAGAGAAATTCAGTGTGGAGAGTGCACCACCTCTGCCCTTTGGATGGTGTCCCCGGGCCCTCCACCACTCGGTTCCTTCTGATCTGCTCTGCCAACCAGTTCCCGCTGCCGTTGCGCATGACAAATTTGTCGAGAAACACCAGCTGGCTCTCCGGCCCGTAGAACCAGTTATAGTTGGAATCCGCAATGGCCACAGTTCTCTGAAACCCTTGGGAAATAGTTAAAAGGAATGTAAGAAAGAACAAATAAACGTACAAAGATGCGTTTGTAGAGCATGACGGTGAAGCCAAGCAGTACAAACAGACACAAACAGAAACAGCCTTTTCAGATGTTTATAGACCTACTTGTAAATGAGCCATAAACAGGTTACACAGGAGCCGTTTCCTTCTGCTGTAGCTAACTTGAATACTCACCTTTCTTCTTCGGCTATGGGCTACACACTCAGTCAAAGTACTAGAAAAAATGTGAGAAGCAATGTCCCATCCACTTCCTCTCCTCACTCAAATCTGGCAAAGGTAACTTTCTCTTTACAGCTTTCACTTTTCCTATGTCAATCCAAACTTTCTAAAGCAAGAAAACAGAGGTTCCCACAAGAAAAAAAAAAAAAATCAGCTTCACCCTGAAACAGTTCAGTTTGCTCTTAGGAACCTCTCCCTAGTAGATGCCTGAGTTCTCACATGGAGTCAGGGCAACTCTTCACATGCCTGTGCAGGCACGACAAAGCTGTGTTCAGCCCCTCTTAAATATATGGCTAGATCTGGGGTTCTTATAGCTAATAAAGTTATCACTGTCTTTTCAACGAGGAATTTGAACCATGTAAGTTCCTAATAAATTGTCCTGCAAATAAGCAACAGAAAATCATCACTGAAAACTTGCAAGGCTGCCTGAAACTAAATCTCTTCTGAAAGCTTGAAGGGGTCAAGAGTATTTAATGTTTGTGTACCCCTGCACAGAGAAACCTATCATTTGAGTCAATTACATTTTCCATATGAAAAATATTTTAATAAAAATGGTATAAAAATCTATTTCAATGTTTTATGGAAAACTGGTGATTATGTAAAACTTTCCTATACTTTGTTGATACTTTTACCCTGGCTTCGTCATTTTCTATTCCTTTCATCTAGTGTGATGATATTTGGCAAAGGAAAAAAACAATAAGAAACTCGAAGAACATTATTTTTCAAATGGAAAACCCCAGAAACAGGTCTGTTTCAAACTCTGAAAACCAGAAATCAGATTCTGAATCGTTGGTTTTTTTCCCAAATGATGTTCCTATTTTTCAGCTGGTTTTAAAAGACAGAGTTTAATACACAATGATCTTTAATAAGCAGTGACAAACAAGGATGTCACTGTTTCGATGAATGATGAAGCTAAAATCCAAGGCAAGTGTTATCTTAAAAAAAAATCCAAGTACAACGTTATTTAAAAATGGCCTACTTCAAATATGACATTTCCTGCTGCTTCAAGAATTAGGAAGATTCATCTTCATTCACCCAAATGACCTACCTGGCAGGACAGTCCTGTACATAAACGCAAAGTGCTGCTTGAGCCAGGGGTGGCTGAAGTGATTGATATCAAAGTGCCTTTGAACAAGAAACATGTACTGAAACAGCGACCTGGTCGTGTAGCTGCCGTAAGCCACCCCTTCATAGAGGGAGCCATCTGTGACTTCCTGCAGCAGGACTACTGACTTCTCCATGATTGCCAACACTTGCTTCGTCCACAAGTAAGCTTCCTGAAGGTAGCCTGAAAGAAAAAGGTGTTGGCGAACCTAATTACAACATCATCGATCACAGATTGTGTCACCTGTACTCGCACAGCGGGATCCTTTACAGCAAGGAATCTGCAATCCAGAGCTCTAAAATATGACCTAGCGCTGCAGCGTCCCTGTAGCTCGAAGGTGAGAACTAAAACACTATATTTAAACATAAGAAAGCAAGGTCACATGAGCAGGGAAAATCTATCAAACACCTTTTGCTAATAATGTGGGCTTATGCTTTCCATCTTAAAGGGAAAATTTCTTTAATGCATTCAGGACACGCAAAAAGGGAAGACCGTGCCAAGACTATCGTATTTCAAATTAAAGCCGTATGAAAACAAACTTACGGTCCCCACTAGAGGGTTCCAATAATACAAATATTCTAATCAGTCATTTTTCACTGGCATGATGACCAGCGTGGTAAGGAGTTTAAAAATACAAAGAAGTTCACATTTGAGCTGTGGTTAACTGGCATTCTACTAATACATGCTCTATTTTAAGGCATGCTTCCTTCTACTTACATTTTCATTTTATTTTACAACCTAAAGGGTTATCCAAACAGAATTTATTTTGGAAGAGTATTACCTGGTTAATTCCAAATGCAGATTCCTCATTTCCAGAATAAAATTAATCTTCTAGCTAGGTTACGTTTCAGCCTCCACACGTACAAGCCCTAAACAGTTATATTCCTTCTAAAGAAAAGACTTTCAGAGATCTTACTATTTTGGTCTGCTCTACACAAATCAAGAGCCGGGAAAAGGCTGTGAGAAGACCTTCTCGGGGCCTGTCTGCCTCCACCAAGGAACAAGCACAAGCGGGAGAGCCTCGGCACTCCATTTCTGCATTGCAGAAGGCGGCACGGGGCTGCCAGCAGAGGAAAGGCTACGTGCCTTCTCTTGTTTTCTTTTGGATTCACTGGCAAGAGAGAGGTAGGACTAGACAGAGACCAACTGCCTTGCGCTTCTATACAACATCTCAGTGCCTGCCCAACTCCAAGCGCCTGGACTCAGATTTAACCAGGCTTATTTCCACCATATAGCAGAGCCCAGATGGGGGTCCATTAGGTGGTGAAGCGGTGCCTGCCGAACGAAGCGCACGTGCCAGGCTAAGCGAGTAGGAGCGACCTTCAAGCCCGCTACTAAGACTGTTTCACGTCATCGCCACGATTATTGTATTTATGCTCAGCGGAGTGATGAGCACTTCAGGCTTCCTACTAGTCAAGGCTGCCAAATCCTGCTCGGTTAACAGGGAGAAGAAAACAATTGCAATGGCTAAAAAGCTCAACAGACAGCCTGAATCTAACACGGTATTTTTATCCGCCGGCTGAAGAGATAAATACGATAGGGAAGGCCTGAGCAACAGGGGCAGGTGGTGCTACTTACTTCTGCTTACTTTACTCCCAGCTATCTTGACACTACTTCATTACTCTGACGCAGTTGGCAGCACAGCCGTCTGTCCGAATAAAATCCCAAATGCTTCCGCCCTTGTTTTCCTTTGTGAACATTAACAGCCACAACAGCTAGCTTTTGACTGCTGCACTAGCAAGAATGCTATTTTCCATGGTTTGGCACAGTGTATTTACCACTGTAATGCATATACGTTCTGTTTACTAAGTTTATATCTATGCTATAACCCTATACTGGTAGTATATTAAAACAGTAATAATACATCAGAATAAATGTAAGACTCAACATTCCGTCAGGCCACACAACAAAACAGAACAAATCTCACCTCAAATTAGCAGTATCTATATCAAATTAGGCCTTACTCAACTGTGTGCCCAGAATTCATTTCAATTAGTTTCATTTTTGAGTGCTATGAAAAGGTTTAAATGTTTTTAAGCTGGCTATTTAGTCTCTGCATGCTTCAATATCTGAATAGTGTTTAAAATTATTAGTTGAAATTTAAACCTTTTGGAAGGAAGGCCTACACTGGGATACAGTATTTGCAATTTCTATGCATCAGATACAGGAGGAATACTATGTTTACTCTTTTTCTCCCTCCCTTGTTTTTTTCTCCATCACAAGAAGTCTTTCATCTTGGTCGAATTTTTAAGAAACCTTTTTAATTGAAATTTTAGACCAACAGAAAAACTTTGTTTTTAAAAAATTGACATTTAAGTGAAGTTGCTCTATATTGAAAACAGAATTTTCATTAAGAAATACCGATTATGGATGTTTTGACCTATTTTCATTTGAAATATCAGCACAAATTTTCAAAGTGCTCAAGCATTGCTGAATTTGCTTCTTTTTTCTTAAAAAAAAACCCTAACCACCAACCTTTGGTAAAAGAAATATTGCCCATCTTTATTTGTGATGTTACCACTGTTTGGCACAAAGCATACTTATGGTCTATATTCTAATGAAAAACAGAGTTATCTCACAAACTGTCAGCTTTCAGCAACAACAGAGGCTTGGTGAAGCATGGAATTATGGGTAATTTAGCAAAACTCACTGAATAAACATGATCTGAGTCCTCAATTTGTGGAAGGCAAGACGGAAGGAAAGGGGAAAACTTCCACACATACTCTTGCTTCTTTTCTGAAGATGCACATCAATGAATGGACTTCTTTTGACAAACACTTAAAAAAAGAAAACCCCTCCAAACACAGTAGGTAACACAGTTTTTTGTCACACTTCTTTGGGCATCTGAAAGCTCCGACGGTGTGCAGATGTGCCTTTGCTTGGCCATCAGCATCCAGAAACTAGATTTGCTTTGACTTGCAGCAAGTAAGTAGTTCCATTGGGCACCGTGTTTTCAAAATACTTCCAGCATGTATTAAATAGTCACTTGATAAAATACTGACGCATTCTTATAAAAGCAGGAGCTGGCTCCATGACTTCCACCTCTCAAAGTACGACTGGGGTTTAAAGTCAGAATTTCTGATCTGCTCTCTCCCACTGACTCCGTAGCTTGCATTCTCATTTACACTCTGTATCACTTAGACGGGAGGAAAGGGATAGCCCCAGGCAGAGCAGCCAAAAGCAACTCGTGAGGTTATTCACCTGGGAACCGGGAAGGACAGGTTTAGGTCCCCGAAGCAAAGAAGGAGATGACACCTGGCACAGACATCTCTTGGATGAAGGTTGTGGGGTGCAAGGGCATAGTTCAGAGGAACAAAGGTAAAGCCCTGCTCATCTCCATAGAAAAGGATGCTGGAAAGAAAGGTCCTGAGCTGTGGCCTTGGGTAGATGAAGTTACACCTTTCCAGTGCTCTCAGGGAGACAGGACAGAAGCCTTGGATGAAATTCCAGGATATCGTGTTGTCTAGTCCTAGCTCAGATCGCCTGGGTGTTTCTGACTGCTGACCTTCTCAATGCTTTGTGTCAGGAGACCAAGCGCGTCGCTCTTTACTGATAATCTACCCTGACAGACCCTGTCTGTAAATCTGGACTGGACAGACTATACACAAGGGGAGTTTTAATTCTTACAAATGGTGAGGTAAGAATTTCAGAATCACTTAGATGAATTTATATACATGGGCATATATGCACATATGTTATGCCTTTTACATCTGCCCACAGACTTTTTTTTCTGTTCACTAAATTAAATTTTTCTAAGCAGCAAAAGAGCAAACCCAATACCGCTGTACTCCCAGAAGCATTTCTATCAGTTCCTGAACTTTGCTGCATAAATGGCTGATTGAGTTGATACACTTCAGAAAAACATTCCTATGGTTTAGCACGTACCTTGATTCATCAGAACCAGGCTTCCAGCCAGCAGGGCCACACAGTTGGTAGGTTGGTGGTTGTGGAGGTACTGGAAGCCCCATCCACGTCTGTATGATGTTTCGTACATATATCCCGAGGCATTGGCAATTACCTCAAGAAATCTCTCCTGTTGAGTCTTGCTAAGATAGCTGTACAAGAAGTCATACGCAGTGGCAAAACCAACTAAGGAGTGAGCGAGAGGGACCTCATCCCATGGGGCATCCTTCACCAGCCTGTCAATAAAGAAAGATGCCAAGTAATTGAGTTTCGCCTACTTATTTTTCTCCATTAGCGTACTGTGGGGTGTATAGGACTTAATGTCTCTGAAGTTAGACAATTCATGTTGAATTTTACAACAGTAGTAAGCTACTTACCAAGTCTCTGAGACCATTTTTTTCTTTCCTTTCAAAGCTCGGTAATTTTATTAGAAATATTAATCTGTTAAATATTAAAACAGTGCCTGCAATATTCTGGGTTTTGCTAGAAGAAACAGAGATGCAGTATATTGCTTGTACAGAAATGGAATCTATTTATCTGAAGAAAGATGCACATCATTTTTGTGAGAAAGTATAATCACACAGTTTATATTCCTCCAAAAATCTGCAGCAATCTTTTTCTTTTCCAAAGGAGCCAAATGTTGATAAATTCCTGAATGGTGGCTATGGGACCGAAGTTGTTTTTAAAGAAAGTATAATAAAATAACTCACTATGCTTTTTCTTCATTTCACAGATGCATACAAAGATAGAAGTAGAGACGATGAAATTTACTTTCATCACTACAGTTCAAATTAACATACTTAATGGCAAAAAACCCACCAGTGTTTAGCATAAAATAGAGGTAAAATAATGCCACTACTCAAAATTATTTTCTAGGAACTACCTGCTTGTATGCAATGATTACACTGAACTTACTTAGCAAAACAGTAAATTCATATCAAGAAAATTTATAATTGAGGTGGAGGTAGTGTAGAACAAATATTTCTCTTAAATCAAGCATACATTGTGTATCAAAGACTTTAGTTTTGCAGCACTGACAGTACTTTCAGCCCATGGTTCTACAGAAAAGAAAATGTGAAGGAATACACAGTGAGAAAAAATCTTTGATAAACTGAAAAATCATCAGTTGCTTTCATGGTTGTTCTCTTCTTTTACTTTCTTTGCAGTATATTTTTTATTACAGAAAGGAATTTTAAATTGCTGAGATGAGAGCGTGTCCTACTGCAATCAGTGGATATTGTGTTGTGCTCCTGAAGACGTGCACCTTCCAGCTTCAACTACTCTATGACTCTATAAATATGATTTCATCTTAATTTGTGTAAACAGTAGTGTGAAGAAACAGATGAGAAAAAATATCAAAAGAGCAAGATTTTCTAAAAAATCCTCATTCTCCTATAGGAGCATTTATTTGCATTCAAAATGCATGAATGAACCACGTAGAAATTATGACCATCAGCCTACGGCACTGCAACTGTGGTAAAACACAACATGTACAGGTGAGAAAAATTACCTTTAATTTTTATTTCAGTGTATCTAACATCATTGGAAGGACTCAAATGAACTTGGCACATTCATTCCTGTATGTAAGGAAAGCCTCTGCAGGCTTTTTGAGTAGTGGAATTTCCAAAAGTTTTAAGCGTTCACCTTCTCTCAGCTTCAATCCCATCTTTTGCTGAGTGAAGCTATACATTCATTTTTCTTTTTTTTTTTAAATGGAATCTTTATCTCACTGATTTTAAATTAAATACATGAATGCATTCAGCATTAAGCAGCAGAATCTGACCTTTTTTTTGAACCGGGGTTTTTATTGGATGAGATTATTTTGTTTGCACAATTTTGCTTCTTAACAGACAGGCATTGACAGAAAATGGTTGTGAACAATATTAAGACAAACAGCTATAAGTGTGGTAACAAATAACTGTCAAAGCATCAGGAGAAAAAGTTCTAGAAATTTACTACTCATCTTCTCTACATCCATGTGCTACTCTCTGTGGTCAATGTTAGGAACATTTCTCTGTCGTTTTTTTCCTGGTTCAAACTCTAAACTTATCAGTGAAGGTTTACAGCCAGGTATAGTAAAAATTTTTACTTACATTTTCACTTTGTTGTTGTGCAAAAAATTATAGACCTGTAAGCCAAAACTATTTACATGCCTTTCCTAGACATTCATTCTTTCCGTATTTCCAGATAAACTGGAAGAAAACGTAGCTGAACTGTGCAAGCAACTCTTCTGACTCTCCAGATGTATTTATACTGTGTCACTGAGGCACAAAAATTGAAAATCTGAGTTAACTGGTTATTTTTCAATCTCACTTAATTCTCTGCATCTCTATTTCTGCTTTTTCATCTTTCCTCATCATTGAAAAACCTCTTAAAGTGTTGTTAGTCCTATGTGTAAAAGTAAAGTTGCATTCTATGCCAGTTATATGCAACGGCCTGGCACTGTGATTGCTGTCAGAAATCCTTTGACACGCGAACATACCATTGACCAGCTATATCACGAATCCTAATTTCCAAAGTATTTTCAGTTTTGCTTTACACTAAACCTTTGCACATTCAGAAATCCAAGTTCAAATGGTTACAGGAAATACCATTTTAAAGGCCTCTGCCTGAAACAATTACAAAGTTATTGAGGCTAAGCTATACATTAGGGGGCAAGACAAGAACAATGAAAGAATTAATTTAAAACATTTAATTCAAAGTTCAGGATAACACCGTAAGTTCAGTTATACACCATATGGTGTATAACACCATAGAAAGTGCTAATTAGAATGTGCTTAAAGCTATTTAATGATCTTTACCTGACTTCATCTTAAATGGGATTTGTCAGTGGAACTGATTTATTGTAACTTCCATTGTTAAGATGTACGCTAAATTTATGTTTAGTTCCAAATGCAATACTGCATCAAATTCCATAGTATAAGAGCACATATTAGTGTCTGGGGCACTACTTGTGATAACATAGAAAGCACTCTTGCACATGGGAAGTGCTAAATCCACCAATTATGACCATAGGTTGTTGATTTCTTCATCAAGAAAAACCCCAAACCAAACAACCTTCAGTGTAAAAAACTGTATGTTAAGCATCCTAAGCCTACATATTGTCAGAGTTACCCACCTCAGGTTAGAGAAAGTAGTTTTGTCATAACTTCCCTCCAATTGCAATTCTGTATAGTAAGTCTTGTATAGAATTTAACAAAGGAGATGCACACAAGTAATACAGAAAGTTAAAGATGACGATTTAAAGACCCTCATTTCTAAGCATACAAAACCAGAGTCAACATCTGTTCTTAAAATGAAGCTCTCTTGAAGTAGTAACTCTGTAACTGATATAAATCAGTGCACCTCCATTAACTGAATTTCAATGGAACGAAGCAATGTACACCAAACAATGTGGAACGTGATTCACAAGAAGAATGGTCAAGTAGCAAGCATTAAATACTTTTTGTATCTAAATTACGCTCTCATTTTTCATGCAGATCTCCAGTGTCAGATTTGGTAAACAGCCTGGCTGATAAACCGTGGGAAAGCGTGGTACCATAGGCCTGCACTGAAAAAAAGAGTTTTCAGGATTGTCTATTAACTCCTCTGCTTTGAAATATTAAAGAAAAGTTGTGTGCATTTATACTAATAAAGATAGGTAAAAACATGCAGATGCTTTGCACGGGGAAACAGCTATTTTCTAAGCCTCTCGGGAGTAAGACCGAACATCAGATAGTACGAACCTCAGCTTAGCAATTAACTGTGTCTGAAGACAGCAAGTAACCTTTACCTCAATGCTGCATTAGCCTCTTCAGCCTTTTAAAGGTATCAGATGTTATAAAAAAATGAATCCAACGTAAATTAAAATATCTATAATGGATTCGTTAGTATAGAGCATCTAGTTAGTTACAAATATAAGCACATTTAGCAAAGGCAACTGTTCCAAAAATTCTAAAACATATTTTAAAATAACAGCTAAACCATAAATGCATCCTTACAGACAGTATAAAAAAAAATCATTATTTTTTTTACACTTACATGCCTTTACCTGTATTTGAAAGTGGTGCCTATCTGGAAACTTGAGGAGATTTATAAAAGAGCAAAAAGCGCTGAACGATTTGCTGTCTAATGATCAAACTCCAGGAACATCCAAAGCCATATGCATCGTTCCGCACAAAGAATGGTTGGCATTATGGATAAGTAGTATGGTTTTCCTACATGTGTTGAGAATTTTAGCATGGGGCAACGAGGTTATCTGTTTTAGATTTGCCACCCTCTACAATGAACAATCAATGTGAAGGCGCGGGGAGGGGTTAAACCCAATTCTTCAGCCATCAGTTTAGGATGTCAAGAACCATCACGCAAGCATTGCATTGTCCAAGGCTGAGAGTGTACATACCACCTTCACTAAATACGATGCCGTGCTCTAAATAAGTACACCAAATGTATAAAATTTTGGATGGGAAGTAAAAATCAATATCAACAACAAGAAAAATTGTAGTAAGATTACCACAACCTCTCCATGTCCTGACAACATTCTTAATGCTACTAATGTCTCTTCTCTCAGTACAAATGGTTTTCTCTATCTTTCCCTCATTTCTCTCTACTAATAACTATTTCCTTACTGAAACCAGAGTATTAGCATTTCTCTAAGAAATATAAGCCAAGAGGGAAAAAACCCCACTGTCTGCCCAGTTCAAGGCAGGATTTAAATCAAACTCCCCTAATTGAGTCCCCTGATCATGGCCTGTGGGATATTTGGAATCTCCTTTCCTTCTCTTTGTATCCAGTTCTTAAAAACAAATAGAAGTAAATAGGAAAACAACACTATCTTGAGAAATAGAGTACCCTTCCAGGCAGTGTAAGATCTGATTTCCAGCCTCTATGTCAATAGGTAATATGGCATCACTGCATGCAAAATGAAGCATTAAGCATGTCCTTACACTTACATTACACAAGTAATCCACATCCTGAAGTTTAATGCTCCAAACTTTCCCATGACAAATGACTTACTGCAGAACAGCTCTCGGAGGCTGAGGGCACATTAAGCTCACGGCTGAAGGAAGCGTGCCAGTACTCCCTCCTCAGCGCTGAACCTCCACGCAAAGGAAATGAGTCAGGGCTCTCTTCTAAAGGCTTACAGGTGAAAATTAGTTCAAGGGCAACCCTCTAGTGCATTTTGATGCAATTGAACTTAGACATGGGAGGTAGCTAACAGCATGGTTGAGTTTAATGCACATTAAATGTCACGCGTGGATGCAAATGTGGCATGTAATGGCGCCAGCTGACCACTTTGTCCTGAAATCGGCTGCGTAATTGTACAGTCTTCCCAGTGCCAACGGCAATGCCCTGGCACTCCACAGACCCTTGCTATTGTTCTCACCCACTGCTGGGGGAAGGAGATACAGCTTTAAACCTCCCGTCAGGCAAAGGAGAGAAATACTCTTCTGTGGCCAGAGGGAGTACACATACCAAGAGGGAGTACACCTACCAAGGGGAATGAGACCACCAACATTTATTTTATAAACTAGACTAACTTTTTCTTACAAAGCCTCCAAAACAAAATATTTTCTTGTGCTCAAACAGAATATTTTCTTCTTGAATGGAACAAGATCTTCCAATTTTTGTTTTGGAAAGACAAAAGAAAAATCCTTGAAAAAAAATCTGTTTCATCCAAAACAACCTCTCAGCTTTCACCCCGTCCACATTTTTCTGGTTCGCTGCCAAAACAAAACCCCCATTATCTGCACAACCTAAGTGCTCCATCATTTGCAACAGCAAAAATGTTAAGAATAAAAAAAAGTCCTTGAAACACTGATGATTTATATTTCCGGGGTCTAAGGTAAAACATGACAAGTTTGCTCCTATCTCTTTACCAGTCGTGTTTCAGCAGCAGCCTGACATGCTCGTGTTCATTGCAGCCCAGTTCACAGGAAGACAGGCAAAGGAGTGGTTAAATGTAAAGGGCTACATTCATATGAATATGGAAAAAAAAAAAAAAGCAACACAGACAGCATTTTTCACAAGTTTTAAGACCTTACTATGGAAGTAGGGTTGTACTGCTTAGGTGTTGAGGAGGCAACAAAAACTTTACTCCTTTGGAAACCTTCATCTACTTTCTATCCTCTTTCTTTCTGTTTCCCCATAGGTCTATAATCACAGAATCATAGAACGTGTTGGGTTGGAAGGAACCTTTAAAGGTCATCTAGTCCAAGCCCCCTGCAGTAGGCAGGGACATCTTTAACTAGATCAGGTTGCTCAGAGCCTCATCAAGCCTGACCTTGAATGTCTCCAGGGATGGGGCCTCCACCACCTCTCTGGGCAACCTGTGCCAGTGCCTCACCACCCTCACTGTAAAGAACTTCTTCCTAACGTCTAACCTAAACCTACCCTGCTCTAGTTCAAAACCATTGCCCCTTGTCCTATTGCTACATGCCCTTGCAAACAGTCCCTCCCCAGCTTTCCTGTAGGCCCCCTTCAGGTACTGGAAGGCCGCTATAAGGTCTTCCCCGAGCCTTCTCTTCTCCAGGCTGAACAAACCAAACTCTCTCAGCCTGTCCGCATAGGAGAGGTGCTCCAGCCCTCTGAGCATCTTCGTGGCCCTCCGCTGGACCCGCTCCAACAGGAATGATCATTCTGCCGCTTCTAAAGCTTCTTTCAGAACCTCTTCTCTCGTTTTTGGCTTTGATCACAAGAGAGTGCTTTTCACACTGGGCTTGCTCTTAGTATCAATCATGATCCCTCTGTGTTGACACATTAATAAACAAGAACTGAGTCTGTTTTAGTAGTTCTGAGTGCCATATTAAGCAGACACAGAAATTTAGTTATGTTATTATTTCAACAGATTACCTCTAGCTCTTGTTGTAGCAAATTTTTATACCAGGCACGCCACAAAGTGAGCTCCCTGTAGCTACCACAGAACTTCAGCACCAATTTATCTCCCAGAGATCCTATCAATTAAAAAAGAAGGTATAAAAGAAACTCTTCAAAATCCAGCTAGCCATTTAATTTCACAGTCGTACACAATTTCTATTTTTAAATGCTACATATGAAAAAGATAAAAACAGCATGAGGGTTTGGTATTTCACTTACTAACATAATATATATTCCAGATACCAAATTCATCCTCCTACCCTTCCTTTTCTTTTTCTTCCTCCCTGTAGGAGACTATCTCAGCATCCCCCAAGCTTCTTTTATACTAACTTCTATGCCGCAGTCTTATAAGACCCTCCTAAGTTTTCTTTGAATGTGACTGCTGGTTGATTATTGGGAGTCAAACACATGTTCTAAATTTGTGGTGCTAGCACAGGGACTCGCTTTATTTTAACTCGGCACATGTGAATTTATTTTAGTTATACATTTATCTACACATTTAATTATTTATATTTAAGTATTTTTACTTTGTAATCCATATTGTTCAACACAAAGCACCATCTGGATACTAACAGCAATGGTCCTTTACCATGCTCCAATACTTTTAATAAACAGGGACTAACAGAAGGCTATGGGATTGCTGGTTAATAAGAAATAGCAGAAAGCTCACAGATTTGTCATGCCGAAGCCTGCCATTAGCTTCTCCCTACTTGCTGCTATTTCCTTGGAATGTTTGCACGTGCTCGACAGTAATTATCTCCCCTATGAAACCCACAGAGCCAGCCCTACTGTCAAATCCCACACCTTACTGCACATTGGTAACATATTTGTCTTTAAAAACGGTGTGTCGACTATGTGCCAAAAAAAAAAAAAAGTAAGTACAGAAATCTCTTGTCTGGCAGTTGCAGATGGGGACGTCTCTCCTGCTGTAAGAAGGGTGCAGAATTTGTGAACTTCTAAGGCATTCGTTTATAAGGCGGGCTTACTAAAGAAGAGGGTTTTTCACTGCTTTGTCCAAAACGCAGAATCTGACTGGACTCTTATTTCTGCACGATGTGTGACTCCGATTACATCACTCCGCTGGGTGCGGGAATGGGCCGAGGCAGCATATGGAAAGAATCAGGAGTACAGATTCCCTCAGCCAAAAACGCACTTCTGGTGGGGAGTGCTCCAGGGGCCAGTCACAGATAAAATGCCAGAAAACGCATCTATATCCTCTGTTCTCTGTAAAATAAGATAATGCGGCTTAAATATAAGGACAAACTTTCCCTAAGATTTTAGGCAGCACCTAGATATCAAATCCCAGAAAAAACCAAGCAAGTTATTTAACGCCAGCTTTTAATTTTTACAGGCGAAACCATCAAAGTTCATCTTTTTTTTATTGAAATATTAATGCACTGTGTTTCCTTGCTCTTGCAAGTCTCCAAAACACTGTCCGTTCCCATATGACTCTGGGTGATTGCTATAGTTAGCTATTAGCCATTGCCCCTTTGTTTATTTTAAAATGTAAACCCACTCCAGGATGCAGCAATTACGGACGCTCTGTTATGAGCAGCATGCCCATCAACATCGGTTGTTATGACAAACGGCTCAAGCTCCGTTAGCCTACATGAATGGGAACTCAATTAAGGGCGTACTTTATTATGTGATATGACTATTGTAATAGATGAGAATAGACAAAAGTGCTTAATTACATGCCCCTTCCATGCCTCTGTCAATTACCAGCAGACTTTCTCATCATCGTATCCTGAGACATTGAGCCGTATTTGGACTATTGAGGATTCTCGCTAATGTAAAGATGAAATTTAAAGCGTCAGTCTCCTTAATCTCCTGGCATTCTGGGACAAATAACCAGTGATATGTTAAATTATATTTATTTTATACAATTACTGCTCACACTACCAAAATACACTTTCGTTTTCTGGTAAGGCTTAAATTTTATTTAGTATCGCCACAAAAATTAGAGGAAATTCATCCAATGGGATTTTTTTTTTTTAAATTCTAGAGCTATTTTAGAGTCAATGCCATGTCAGCAGAAGTCAAAAGAAATCCAGATTATACTGTTGAAAGAATCGAGCTGCCAGCAAGGAATCTATGTGACCGCCAGATTTAACTTTCCAACACACGCTGATGAATCTGTCAGCGACAAAAAGACATTTTGGGGGCAATTTACGTGGCTGTTTAGGCACCTACATTATAGAGGAAATCTAGGGAGAGAAAAGTTCCTCTGATTTACTTCTCTTACTGATCCCTCTCTGGACAAGCCCTCTTTACTGATGACATAAGGAGTTTTGGCAGAGAAGTCTCCTAACATTCAAGGCTCCAAACTTGGGCAACACCAAAACCACTGCTTCTTTCCACCCTCCTGATCAGAACACGTGTGCCCTCAAATTATTTAATAAGGATAATGTTGTAATGTATCACCCAGAATTATATATTCCCCAAAGTCCAAGGAAAATTAAAAATGCCTAAATAGACTGGACAACTTATTTTTTTAAATTCTACTACTGTGACATTGCCTGAACAGTTCACGTACAGTCTTACGCAGTGCTTCAGATGCCATAACATCTAAATGCCCGCTAGTAGCGCTGACACAGCCCTCCCATTTGCCGTGTTTGTTCTCCTGGTCTTATCCTAAGTGGAGAAGTGTGTGCAGTAACATGTTTTCTGGTACTTTTTAGTTGAGTTTCTTAGGAAAAACAGATTTACGCAATCTGTCTGTCCACTCCTTCAGCTTATGAACCTGCTGATCTATTTGAGCAAAGCCAGACCGAGCAGCGCCGGCCTCAGAGATGGGACATTCCTACAGTTTCCTGAAAACCACTGTTGCATGAGTGAGAGGGATCTGTATTACTGCCATCACTGATGGAGCTGTAGCGTGAACTCCACGTTGACAGCATTCAGCCATAAGTTCTCAGGGGAAAAACAAACATGGAAACCAGATCCGTGTTTCTGTGACAGCATTTGAAAAGCTGGACAGTTGGAGGTTATAAAAAGGGCAGCTTATCCCAGCCTTATCACCTGTGTTTCTGATTTTCTCCTTCTGTACTTCCCCTACTAAGCGCGTTGCACCTGCTTCTTTTGCAAAGCAGAGAACCCTGATTGAACCTTGAATGTTTGCTGGATGACATGTCTACATCAGAAGGGAAAGGTGGGAAAAGGATGGCTTCTCTTTCACTGAGGTAATGCAAGACACTTGCTTGAGAAAAACAGTAGTTCGGGGGAGCTAAATATTATCAAAGCCAAGTGGAAACAGGATACCTGCTCAGTTCTGATTGGGATCTGGTCAGCTGGGACAAAGGAGAGCATTATGGCAAGGGACAGAGGAACTACAATTAATCCAGGGCAGGAATCACAGGACACAAGGAACTGAAATGAGGTTATTGGGACAGTGAGTGAAGAAGTTTCTCAGGAAACTGAGAAAGGCAGACACAAGTAAGTTCCACCACTCAAAACATTACTTGCTCCTCTTTCTTATGCCATTAAAACATGTAACTATATTTCTACAAAACGTCACAAGAAGATAAGAGAGGGCAAACAATGAAACTAGGGAGGAAGGTGTTGAGTTTTGGGGTAGTCTGCAGGTCCTGTTGGAGATGGTTACGCATCCTTGCATTCACCTCTGCGCAGCTCTCTCTCTCTGCCAGTGTGCCAGGAGAAACACAGACTGCCTCTGAAGATAAGTAAGACAAGCTTTGTATTGCTATGCCTCAGTATAAGATTTTGCAAATTTCCACCATCCTGTTGTGTCAATACTTTTCTTCACAATTCCCATGTGTTCTCTCTTCCATGACATGTAAGCAACTTAAGCGCAGTGTGCCCCTTCTCTCTCCCACCGCTTCCTTTGTTCTAGTTCCTGTATTTCCGTGGCATTCACCGCTTTAATACTTGGCATAGGGGAACCCCAACACTGTAATGCCTTTTAAATCATGCCCACCAGGAGGATATGGATCCCAAGTTATGCTTGCTCAAATCCAGCGTAATTCCAATGACAACCCATGGATGGATGCTGTTTATAGGACACTACTGGTTGGTCTTAACCCAAAGAAGGTAAGGAATAGTAGTTTGAGCACTGAATATTGCTTGAACAGCTAATGTTTCTTCCTGTGCTGACTTGAAACCTGACACAGACTTCTGCTGAGCTGCTGCCACCATGGAGCTGTAGGACAGCAGCGGTGACAAGGGAGTCAGCTCACTGCCGTGGGCAGAAGCCACTGTCCTGGCAAAGCCCACATTCCCATCCTCTGACCTCCTCACAGTGGCAGCAACCCTGGGCCACAGTCTGCAAGGTGCACTGAGTAGCAACTGCTGCAGGGTGGTATGTGGTTGCCTGAGGAAAAAGGGGAGATAAATTGCTGGTGGGTATGAAAAAGGAAGATGAGGAGAAGGACAAATACCTTGGGGTCCCCAATTGCTAGACTCATTCGTACAGTGAGAACGTTAACTTTTGTACCCATAGAAAGAGTGTGGCACAGTGAGGACAGACTAACTTGTGGATGACGACTCACATCCAGGTGAAGTTAATCCAGGAGGCAGTCATCAAAATGCCAGTTACTCGGGCAGCTTCAGTAAAGTAATCACAGAATGGTAGGGTTGGAAGGGACCTCTGGAGATCATCTAGTCCAACCCCCCTGCCAGAGAAGGCTCACCCACAGCAGGTTGCACAGGAACGCGTCCAGGCGGGTTTGGAATGTCTCCAGAGATGGAGACTCCACCACCTCTCTGGGCAGCCTGTTCCAGTGCTCTGCCACCCTCAGAGTAAAGAAGTTCCTTCTCATGTTTAGGTGGAACTTCCTATGTTCAAGTTTGTGCCCGATGGCACAAACTATCAGATGGACAACTATCTTTATCATGTCCTAGTATGTCTTAAGGATAGGCCCAAGAACTGTACAGCCAAGTGGAGCTGCAAGTCTGAACCGAAGCTCAGACAGATGTTAGAACAGACTGCAGGAACTCAAGTGTGTCATTTTTACCTACACCTAATTATACCCTTTTCATAGGTCCCCCTTTCCTGAATTATACCCAAGGAAGAATTACCCAAAAGATATGTATGAGTCTGTGAAAAAAAGAGATTAAACAAATTACACTTTTAGCACTTCTCACCACAAATCAGATGTGAAACCCTGCCTTCTGATGGGGAGTGGTTCTAGATTTCTTTCTTTTTTCTTTTTTTTTTTTTTATCTTTACAGCAATTAGGGCCCTACACAAAAGGGTCATGCTCCTTCTTTCAGCATTAATTTGCAACAGGGTAAGCCCAGGAAAGGTGAAAAGCTGCGTGTCACTGCTGGTCCAGATGTGGGTAAATGCATTCAGCAAGTTAGTCACTGTTAAAGTGAATGTTAGAGCAACTGAAATAATTTAAGCAATTCATTCATCCACTCACTCCTCCAACTGCAAGCACTTTATACCGTAAGAACAACTTTAAAAAAAAAAAAAGACAAAAATCTACCAACTAGGCTGAGCTGCCATCCTCTCCATGTAATCCTTGGCCATGTTGATGGCCTCGATGTTTTCAGGGTAGAGCACACAGAACATCGCCAGGGCCCCGAGGTTGTTGCCGTAAATTTCATTCCACCGAGCACTGAACTCCTTTGGGTCCCAGGGAGGAAGGTACTCCAGGGGATTCGACAGCATCGTTTGCACTGCCTCGATCAGCCGAGCTGCGATGTGCTGGTGCGTGGTGGCAGCCTGGAGACGCAGGGCCTCCACGTCCCCTTTGGAGAAGTAGAGCATGGGGTAGCTGTCATAGTTGGCATTGACAAAAGGAACCATCGCGTCCTCCCTGGCGCCGTAGGCGAAGGCGAAGCAAACCGCCTGTATGAAAAACACACTTGGGGCTCCCCGTGTGTGAGTCCTCATTGTGGCATCAGATCTCCAAGTCTCACTGGCAGCCAAACCATCTTTGAAATATCCTACGGCAGATGGACGTGAAAGAGAGAGTTAGAAAATGAATCCATGAGACACTGTAATTCAGGATGCTCTCTAGGAAATAACGGTTCCATCTGGACTTAAAAAAAAACACCCACGTATTGTCCGGGTTGCTTTCAAATGATTTCTATAGGAACACCTCAGACAAAACACCTACTGAGCAATCCATCCTAAAGCAAAACCTGCACACTTTGAAGAAAGCCCCTCCCTCCCACATCTTTCCCTCCGGCAGCTGACACGAGGCGAAGGAACGCGCCGACAGCCCTTGTGCTCGAGATTTCAAATAATTGCAACGGTGCCTCATACGAAGCAGTGCTGACTGTACTGGCAGGCGGAGAAGGGCGGGAGGGGAGGAGGAAGGGGGAGAGCCAGGGAGCTTGTGCCGGCGGCAGCCAAGCCTGCGTGCTGCCTTGGCTGATGTTAGCAGCTGGAGAGGGAAGGATGAGGAATGCTGGAGGTTTGCGCCGGGGTCATTTTATACAGCGCTCGCTCGAGGCCTCTGGTTCTGACACGTCCTCGTTTTCAAAAAAAAAAAAAAAAGTAAAAAGAAAGAGAGGACAGAGAAAGAGAAAGCGGCAGAGCCTTAGAAAAACAGCTGAAATACCTTGCCTTTAGGGCACTTAGGTTTTTTGCAGCATTTTTTTTTTTTTTTTTCCTAAGAGGCTCTCCATTTTGTATGTGGAGATTTACTGCCAGCTACAAAGAAGGCTCAATGTTAAATTAAAGCGCATATTAGCATATTTTCCTATATAGGAGACTTCTCAAAACGTGCTCAAATGGCAAATCTATGCAGAGGTTAAATGCAAGTATTTAAAATAGTAAGTTACTTTGTAAAAATTATCAACTATCTAGCCTTAAGTCTCAGATAAAACATGGCCAGGATCCCCCTGAGGAAAGCCAGCAAATTCCTAGAATTCTTCCAAGGGGAAAGGTTACAGAAAGCAGACCCAAGAGAGACAGTTTTATGTAAATAATGAACAGTAGTTTTCAATTATTAAAAGGAGAAATAGACAGAATGAAAAAAAAAATCCCCAAAACAAATATGAAATATTTTTTTCCATGGAAAACCTGTTTCATAGGATTCAGTCATAAAACTCATAAGCAGCTGAAGTACAAAGCAACCTTTTATTTCTCCCCATAGCTCCCTACCTATAGATGCCAAAATTTTCTAACAGAAGCTTAGGCTGCTAAAACCTTATTTAGAGACCCACATCCTGATTCAACAATATCATTAATATGTGCATAGGCAATGCGACACCCTTGATAGACTGGTCCCTCAACCATTACTGGGGACACAGACCCTCTAAGTACTTTTGCTCAGCTCCCAAAATTAATTTGGGAGCAAGCAACTTTGGCCAAGAAGGACATCTTTTCTTGTGCATTCCTGCCTAGGGTAAAAATAATATTGCACCCTATAACTGCCTGCATTTATATATCACAGTGCGTAGCATAATTGCTTTAACAGAGCCTAATGGAAGATGACATTTTCTTAGTATTTTAATGCATTTTGCAGGTAAGATTTGCCCTTTTTTGGATGTAAAACAATTATTACAGGACACATTATGGAGATCACAGGGTGGTTTATTTGGTAATACCTTTACTATATCTACATATTCTCTCACCACATACAAAGAAACATATACCATAGTCTATCCAAACATATTCAAGTCTACTCATATTCTCATCTATAAATAAGGAAACGGTACAACAGTATATTTTGAAAGGAAGGAGGTAAAAACCAACCAAACCAGTACATCATGTTTGAAACATGATGTCAGTCTTTTTAACTGTTGAGAAGAACTGCTTTTTCATAATTAAAGAAAAAAAAACCACACACAATTTTTTTAAAGCCTTTAGGATCCTTTAGAACTGGTGGTAGAGGAAAGAACCTAAAAAAAAAAAAAAAATCTGAAAAAAGGCAAAAAATGCCTGTAACTTTTTTTCTGTGATCATCATACATTGAAAAACGTTTCCTGGCTTACACAATCAGAAAAAAATCCCAGCTAGCAGTAAGGACTTCATGCATTCTTTTCCTTAGTTTGATTTCTGTAAATACTTCTGCACATCAATAAGAATTAAGCACGTACATAAATTTAGGGACAGCTTTAAGAGTTCCCTAAATTAGGGTCTCTCTGACCAGTGATGAGGGAATATACAGTAAGGTTGCCCAGAACTCCCTCTCTGTAAATATGAGCACACATTTCCTAGTATTTCACCATCATCAAATACGTCCAGCATTGTTTAAGGTTTATAGTCCATACTTTAAGGATTCAATAACCCCCCTCATTTTTTCCCCTTATGCATGTGTGTATTTAATAGAGAAAGTAAACCCTCTTTTTACCATGTACGTGAGAAACAACCACTGTACCACACTGTTTAGACTAACAGCAGCATAACTGGAAAACCAATCTATAATATATTCATAGGCAGCATATTCTTAGTCAAGATCTAGAAGAAAGTCAATAGGGAGTGACAAAAGCAGGACTACAAAGTCATTCTTATTTATTCTTGGTTAAGTCATAGAATCATAGAATGGTTTGGGTTGGAAGAGACCTTAAAGATCACCCAGTTCCAACCCCCCTGCCATGGGCAGGGACACCTCCCACTAGACCAGGCTGCTCAAAGCCCCATCCAGCCTGGCCTTGAACACTGCCAGGGATGGGGCATCCACAACTTCCCCAGGCAACCTGTTCCAGTGTCTCACCACCCTCACAGTAAAGAATTTCTTCCTAATATCTAATCTAAAATTCCCCTCTTTCAGTCTAAAACCATTACCCCTCGTCCTATCGCTCCACTCCCTGATAAAGAGCCCCTCCCCAGCTCTCCTATCAGCCCCCTTCAGGTACTGGAAGGCCACTACAAGGTCTCCCCAGAGCCTTCTCTTCTCCAGGCCGAACGACCCCAACTCTCTCAGCCTGTCCTCACAGGAGAGGTGCTCCAGCCCTCTGATCATCTTGGTGGCCCTCCACTGGACCCGTTCCAACAGGTCCATGTCCTTAAATCACACTGATGCCCTTCCTATGATATGAAGACAGTAACCCATGTCAGAATTGCCTTCAACCACACACACCATCAAAGATTTCACTGACTAGGACCAGACCTGACCACACACTTCACTGACTTGTCCAGGTAACTCCACAGGGCTAATGGGCATGATCACCATTCCTCAGTTCAGTAACTGGTTAGAAACTAAACTGATTAATAAGATATATGCAAAACTACTTACAAAAGCCAAAGCACCTTCAACAGAAGAATGTGACCAAAGGCAGTAACATTTAGGACTATTTAAAATTCATTAAAATGGTATAAATGTACTGGGGGAGAGGAGGAAGCCAAAACCACTGACATAGACTGCACATTCAACTGTCTTGAACTCTATACTTTGACATTTCCTTAGTTAACTTAACTTGCATACTGAAAGCTAAAGAAACACATAGTACTGTTCCAAGGCATGCATACAAACCTCGATTACCTGCAGAGCTTAGGTGAAGCCAGACACTTATAGATAACTGTCTGTATAAGCTCCAACTTAGCAGTTGTGAGTGAACCTGCTACAAGTTCGTTTGATACACAGTGCTCAAAAGAATAGGAGCCTGGGCTTTCTGATCACTTAAATTGCACTCACAATACAATTTTTTAAAGTTAAAAGAATTTCTTACTCTCATATTACACTACATCATTACCAACCACATCTTCCAAGAAAAACTTTACCGAGCAACTCAACCTTTTCTGAAAATGAGGGGCTTTTTTATTCAGTTTGGAAGCCATGACCTGATACAGTATTAAAAATTAAAAGGAGAGTGAAGGATGCTTGCCCATGGAAGAAAATGAGCTTTGAAAAGGCTCTCTTAGTCCTAGATTGAAAGAGCATTTCCCATGATTTCCACTCCATTGCCAGGGGAAACAAACAGTAAAGAACATCATTTATTCTAGAAAAAACAGACTAAATCTTAACTATTGCAGTTCTCCCCATCTGCCTCAATGAATAGATGTTCAACTGCAGAAAAAAACCCCAACACTTGGTGAGAGCTGGGCTCCCCACTGCCATGCTATCTTCTCCTTCTAGATTGCTCAGAAGATGCTGCAGGCAAACTCATGGCATCTCCGCTGTGGATATGCTGGCTTTCCTCTGAACCCCCCTGCAAAGTGCCAAGCTGTCTCCAGAGAAGGTACGAGGAGTGTGGACACTCAGCTCGAGTAGCGAACCTCTATGCTGGTAAGAAAAAAAAACCAACAATAAAATAACTAGTTTAAAACTCAAAATTACCATTTAGAGACTTCTCTCCACAGATTGCAACTTTTCGTCTCCTTTTGGGCAGCTCCTATTTTCCACGAAGGCTACAGTTCTCATTATTGCTACGTGAATTACCTCCACAGGTGTTTGGTGAGAATTTTGTTCAAATATTTAGCAGAAAATCTGTTCCACCAGACAAAAAGCAAATCTTCATGCTTAGCCTGCAAACTTTTACCTTAGACAATGACCTCTGAATCAGCAAGGACTTAACTCTCATAAATTTTTTGCATCGCTTCTTGATAAATTATTCAAAGTGAAAGCAAGCTTTTTCTACTCAACTTTTTTTTAATGCTTAGTCAGTTCTGAATTTCACGCTGAACAACAGTGTCACTCGACTTTCATCACAACTTAAACTACATGATAAGATCACCTTGTTAAGCCATGCAAAACTGCTAGCACTAAAAATAAAATAGCACCCAACGCTAAAACAGGTAAGAGAGTCATAGATATTTTAACAAGAAATGGTCAACCACCAGCAACAGCTGCGGCCATACCAATGCCATGGAACTAAGAGGTGATGATGCAATATGATGTGCATGGTATCTTGTTCCACTAAATGTAGATGGGTACGCATCCTTTTGTAGCGATGCTCACAGCTGCCAAAATGTACCTGCTTGCCAGGCGGAGTGCTGGGCTAGGGTAGATCACAGTGGAGAAAAGCAAACTTCTGTAGCAACTCTTTTTCGTCACTTTGTCCAAGCACCTCAAATCATTAGCAAATCTTCTCACACACATTGCAAATGGCTTTGTTGCTGATAAAGGAGCAGAATCTATACAACCGAATGAATCAGTTGGAAGTAGTAGTATTTTAAAATCATGATGCTTGCATCAACTGTAGAGCTATTTTGTCCGACAATGTCGGGTTTACCACTGATATAAATATTTTGCGAAAATATTTTAAAATGGTAGAGTTAGAGTCCTCTAACTGAATCTATTGACATTTAAGTACTAAATAATGCAGGGTAAGTCCACAAAAACAGAGAGGTGAACAGGTCAACAGAGACTAATTCCCTTATATATGTAGCCATTCGGTGCCTACTGACTTACAGAAACATATTTGATATGGCAAAATTAGGTAGCAGACAAAGGGGGACCAAGAAAAGTACACACTTATCTTTTGTGCTGTAACAATCACAATAAACGTACAGACCAATGACCCAAGCTCTACAGTTCCCACATCAGCAAGTGATACTGCTGAGTCCCTCTCAGAGCTGCGGGGCTGGACACCAGTGCGGGAAACTCCAGCGTCCCAAGATAAGAGCAGTTGGGAGTCCTTCCTCCACCACCCCTTTGGTCAGTCAGATAAAACACCACTGACCATCTGTCTCTCCAACAAAAATGCTGGAAAGGTGTAAAACGCACTGCTTACAACTTGAAAAATACCTATTATGACCTTAACCACCAGGGGACATGACTTCATTTCTTCCTCTGATTTTTTTTTCCACTATGAGAAATATGCTACATCACAATTATATAATGTCAAAGGCATTTAAAAGCTTAAATACTGACATCCCAGATGTAATTCAGAATTAAATCTACAATAAAATAAAGTATAGCTCAGGTACCAGGTGTTAGTATTGCACTTGTGCTGAAGCAATCTGAAATACCTTAAAAGAAGCCTTGAATCAACTTGTATGTCTGAGTAACAGCTGTGCTATGAAAATTGTAAAGACAACCAGAAACAAGCAGTTCCTATAGGAATTATCAGTATATGACATCATGTCAGCAGTCAAGATTTAAACTCATGTCTGTCCTTTGATCTACGCACAAAATTCAATGGACCTATTTAGAGCAGTACGCAGCCGCGCGAGACCATCGTTCTGGGAGGAGGGAGGGTTGTGCTCATTCCGCACCATGCTACAGATGGGACAGCAACTGCAAAGTATCTTTCTGAGTTTACAGCAGGATGTGGAAGGTATCTGCCATGGGAGTTTCATCAGTTTATTCCTTTCATTTAAAAAGCTTATTTGTCTATTTTACACTGTATATATAAATTTACGGGGCATACACACACTCACACTCAATGCCTAACCTTCTCTCTGCCTCAAGCGAAAAACAAGATTTACATTGTCTGCATGCCCAAACCATAATCTAGGAATTTTCCTTTATTTTATAATTTATCCTACTTTATAAATGCTTTCTCAATAATTTTTTGGTTGCACTAACATTACTGTTCCTAACCCTTATGGGGATCTTTTATTCCATACTTCACTGTATAGAATGAGTAAGAAAGTCGTTTTGATATCCAGAATCCTGAAAGTCATCATTCCCGACCAGTACAGACACGCCTGTTAAGGCATCCACATTCAGTGGATGAAAGCTCAGGCACTTCTACCATCAAAGGTGTAAAACTATAAACGACCACAGAAAGATTTCCTTTCATTTTCCTTTCATTTTTTGTTTTATCCTGAGCTGAAGTAGTTTTTAAAGGGAATTTCGGTAATGAAAAATATAGGGGTTTTTTGTGGAAATGTTTTCACAGAAGCTAACACTAATGGAAGACAGTTGGAGAAATTTCGTATAGGCCAAAAGGACACGAAGATGATCAGAGAGCTGGAGCACATCGCCTGTGAGGACAGGCTGAGAGAGTTGGGGTTGTTCATCCTGGAGAAGAGAAGGCTCTGGGGAGACCTTATAGCGGCCTTCCAGTACCTGAAGGGGGCCTACAGGAGAGATGGGCAGGGACTCTTTATCAGGGAGTGCAGCAATCGGACGAGCGGTAATGGTTTCAAACTGAAGGAGGGGAGATTTAGACTAGATATTAGGAAGAAATTCTTTACTGTGAAGGTGGTGAGGCACTGGACAGGTTGCTCCGGGAAGTTGTGGCTGCCCCATCCCTGGAAGTGTTCAAGACCAGGCTGGATGGGGCTTTGAGCAGCCTGGTCTAGTGGGAGGTGTCCCTGCCCATGGCAGGGGGATTGGAACTAGATGGTCTTTAAGGTCCCTCCCAACCTGAACCATTCTACGATATATTAACTATTTTTGCCTGCTCCATTACGCTCCCAGAAGTCAATCCTGAAAACCATTCATCCATCCATTATATTGTTACAGTGTGCCAGGCACTTTTGGGGTCTGGGACTATGACTGTCACAGAAACTGTCACATTGTCACTGCAGAAACACAGAAGAAAAGCAATCTGGGTGGTGACCTAGTATTCATTCGGCGGCTTCTAAGAAGTTACGCATCCTCCCGGCCCGCGTGGGGAGCTGTAAGGCTGCGAACCCCTCAGTGGTGGGTATCAGAAACCACCCTTGCAAACCTCGCGAGGGGAAGTGAGCAAAGCAAGAAGATTATCTGAAGTAAGCAAGAGCGTGGTCCCTGCATGGACCGAGCGGTACAACCAGGCTGCAGAGAAGGAGCTGGGAAACCTTCAGAGGGTGGCTGTGGTGCCCAGGAGGCGCAAATAAAGGCCAGGGGAGGGGAATAAATCAATCATACATGCAAAAAGGGGAAAGCCAATTTTACTGCTGTCAAAACAAAATTCCTCCCGGTGCTTAATCCAGCCCACTCAGACTGCTGCGTGCCATGGAGCTTCCCTCATTTTTTAGGAGGCCAATTACAGCATCAGAAACTTCTGATAACGCAACTAGTGTTTCCATTTCTGACTTTAATTTCTATCCTCCTTTCCAAATTATCCTTCTTTGTTAGTCTTGAACTTTACTCTTCCATGTACTTTTAAATGTTTTAAGTCCCCCAGCTTGTTGTTCACCTCTACTATGTATAATTAACGGTTTTCATCTTTCCTGCTTGTTGTTTTAATTGTCCTTCATTCAATTGCCTCCAAGATGTTGGAAACAAATGAAATATTCCAGCTGGAGTTTTGCAAACCAGTCCTCACTCTCTGTACATCTGTGTCTATCTACAGACTTCAGTAGGTGAAGATATCAAATAGGTGGGATTTTTGTAAAGTGTTTCCACAGGACATCATATTAATAGACAGGAATTCTAAAACACATCACATCCTTCAGTTGCTATGGGATCAAAATTCATTTTAACTACATTTCCATATCCTGTTTATTATGACTCAGTCTTGCATACAGAACTATATTAAAATTTTATTTCTTATTTATGTCAAGTATTGTGACAGCATGTAGGAGCACCAGCAAAGTCAATTTATGAACTTAAAAAGACTTCAATCTAAGAAATTCAAATGAACACTTGCTTTTATATTATCTACATATATATAATTTTAAGACACATGTAGGCAGACCTCAAATGCATTTTCACATAGAAGAACTACTCTTTCTTTAGCTACAGGATAAATGCCTCTGTGTTTGTCGACGTAAATTACACCGCTCTACCCAGTGGTCACACCTCACTGCAGATCAATATGCTCTTCATTATTATTGGTACAATTCTGTCGTTACCTCTGCTGCTCTCATCTGTTATCTCATTGTCTACGGTTTATACACATGTATATAGATATAGCATATAGTCTGTCTGTCAGTCTATCCATCCATCCATCCATTCATCCACAGATAAAATACACATATACCCAGATGCAGCTCATCTTTTTCAAGGTACAAACTTGGAAAGACAATAAAATGTGTTATCCCGTAGTTCCTTCGGGGTTATTACAACTGCCTTCACTGCTGCCCAGAATACGCTTGATAAAAAGTGACAATTATATTTTCATGGATAGAAGCTGCAAATGCAGATGGAGTAGATGTAGAAGGCTACACTATTCCTGCAAAATTTAGCTATTCACAATTGGCATGACTAGTTTCTATGAGTAGGCACCAACACAACCATTAAATTAAAGGTTAATTATGAAATTTAGAATTGTATAATCTCGTTTCTGACCTTGAGTTGTGCAGGCACGGCTCTCGCAGCAGAACCGAAACCTGACACATTGTTTTGGCAAAGAACGTAATGCACCACAGTTACAAGGATCTGATTAAAAGGCTTTAAAAAGACGTGACATCCACAGAAATGCTTACAAGCAACTTTTGAAAATACTCTATTAACTCTAGGCAGCCATTTGATTAGAAGACTTAAGAGGGCATACCAGGTTTATATCAAACATTCAGCATTCTTACTATTTCTGATAAAAACCAACAAAAACCAAAACAAGAACGTATACCAGGACAACTGTGGTGAAAGAACTGTTATGTTACGATTATGTTTGCCTGGTACTGAGGCACAATACCTGCCTGAATCAAGTGACCGAGGTCCCTACAATCCTGCTCCACAGAATGCTACTGCTGATTTCCACTGTACACTCTGTGAGTCTAAGCAAGGGGAAAACCAGAAAGAAAGACCAAACAAAGGTAATTTCAGACCGTGGACATAATGGCCGCATTGTGCCTGGGCTTTCACACCTGACCGTGTCCCCAGAGCGGATGAAAGCGCGATGTGAGCACCTGACGAGGAACTATTTCCAGCTCTCTGTCCCTCACGTGATTCCCCAAGCGACCCGACCCCTCCGCTCAGCTCTGCGTCACCCACACTTCGCTTCTGAAAAACTCCTACTGACAACGCATCCAGCAGAGAGCTCCCAGGTGACATCAGCTAAACTTCCTTTTTCCTAGCAGGCTTTAATCCCCCTCCTCCGCGCTGTTCCCATCCTAAGATAACCAAGTCCAGCCAAAGTGCAGTGCACTAGGGTTTGGGGTTTTGGCTAATGCAGCTCTGTCACACCTCTCCATATCCCTGCTGGGCTCAGCTGGGCTAACAGGCATCAATACAACGCTTACCCATGCTTTCTAAGTAAGTACAAGAAATGTAGCTCAAAGGAAGGGCTTTCTGCCAAATATTGAGTCTATTTATAATAAATACATGGCTACAGTCTTGAACACAAACTGGCACCATGGTTTAACAGCTTTAGGGGGGGCTACACTGCTGTAACTAAGCTCTTTTATCTACCTCAGCTGAATGGGGACAGGAAAGAAGGTGTAAACAGCCAGGACGAACTTGCTGCTGAGATATCATATTTACCAATTAAATGCGACTTGCTAAGCAAAAGTCATATTCTCTTTCACTCTCCAGACACTTGGATTACCAAATCTAAACCAGGAAATAACGGTTATGGAAAGTTGTTTCTTTCTTTATGCTTCTAATCCCTTCAGGAAAAAAAAAAAAAAGGAAAAAAAAGGCAGGAAAACAGGCTTTATTTCTTGCAAAACGTCCAGGAACAATAGCAGTAGTAACTAAATTTCTTTCTGCTCGTTGCTAAGAGTATGTTGTGGGTGCCAGATGTGCAAGGTTCCACACACAAGCCTAGGAACGTGACTCAATTTCAGCTAAACGCAATCACTGCTGAGAGAAGGGACACTTCAGTTTTACAGACTCATTTACAGCCTCATTTAATCCTAGTTCTCACTGCTCAGGCTGCCAGGTACTGATGGATGTGACCGTTTCTCCACCAGCAAATAAGCTCACTTGCATCCATTCACAACCCAACAGCTGCCTGGTGGTGGGAACGCCTTTCTACCACCACTGATCTAGGCTTTATTTGAATTCGGTTTTGAAAAAGCACCATGTGCTTGCTGTTACTGTACTTGAGGAAAAGGAACGGTACACACAGGCTTCATGTGCATGGTGTTTGAGATGAGCCTTTAGAAAGTACCAAAACCGAGATGTCACTCTAAAACTAGCTTTAAGCTACTCCTTTTTAATTTTAACTGTATGCAACCTATGAAAATCACATCTAACCTTTAGCCCAGTAATTAAACACATTTTCCTCTCCATTGTGGTGCAGACATTTACTAAATATCTAGTTAAAACAAATAATATAAACTAGAACAAAAACTGAGCTCAGTTGGGCAACCGAAATCTATCGATTGTTACCACAGGCAATCAATTTGTTCAGTTCATATATTTCTCCCTTTGCAACCCATATTCTGTATGACCAAAGAAGAGGTTTTAGAAGAGACTGGATATGAATGTGTAGTGGAAAACCAGCACCAAGTGTCTTCTGAGGTCAGTCTCCACAGTAGATGATACAAATATGTTTTTAAACTCTTCTCGTATTAAATACTAGCACTCAGGTTTTTTCATGGCAATTCAAAATTATGCGAAGTATCACAATGCTTCCAGCAAAACAACAAAAACAAATTCTTATGCTGAATAGCAAGAAAAGAAAATGACACTTTGTGAAAGTACCAGCAGTTCTGTTCCAATAAAATTTGCTGGGATTAGTACATTTTGGTTTCACATCCTAATGAAGTTTACAGATAGCCAAGAAAATCCAAATCCGGAACTGATACTTTGTTGACTTCCACTAAAAATTTAGCTAATTTAGATCACCGAAGAAACACATATAAGCAATGACACACAGTAAAAGAACTCATACTTAAAATAATATTTAGCGCTTCTGTAGAAAAATGCACCCTAGGATCTCCAAGCAGTTATGAAACAAATTAATTAATTAAACTTCTCAACACCCCTTGTGAAGCAAGCAAGCAGATTTATCTGTTTTATGAGGAAGGAAAAAGAGCCATGGAGAGGTGGAGTGACTTGCCCGAGGCTACCCAGCAAGAGTCTTTCAGAGTAATAAACAGCGTCTGAATTATTGATTCCCACTGCTGCCCTTCAGCTGAATTGTTCCTTTTTTGAAATACTGCAATGAGTTTTAATAATTGTTGGCATGATAAACATAATGTGGCAATATTTAGCTGAGATCTTCTTTGTTTAGACTATGTTAAAACTTTAGTGCTATTTAAATTGCAATTGATCTTCTAAGGGTGACCAGAAATCTGCAACTAGTTGAGCAATATTTCCTGTATTTCATTCACAATTGTATCTATTTCTTATATTGCCATTGCTTATGTCCAAAAAAGAAGCTACTCCAGCTTGAAAATATCACAGCTTTATATTGCTTCGAGGGAATGACAGGAAAGCAGGGAGAACGGCTACTTTCATTCATACCAAAATGCCTTCAAAGAGTTGGCATGAGATGCACCAAGTGGTGATGCACGGCGTTCACGCCACACCAGCTAAGGGCGCTGCGACTTGCCGCCCTGGGGCTGAGGAGCCTGAGCTTCGTAAGTTAACAACTGTGGTCCCAGGCCACTTAAAACTTTCCCAACAACAACAAAAAAAAACAAACAACCCCGACACACCAACCCAGAAAAGCGGCAGGAAGCCGCACGGGGCAGATGGCTCTTCTCCTGTCCCTCCGCTTCCCTAGGTGCAAGGCGAGGATGCTACCGCTTACCTTTCACACCCGCATGTTTGGGAGGCTTCGCTCACCAGCCGGAGGCTCGGAGGCTCTTGCGGTGCTGGGGGAAGAGCAGAATGCTGTCACACACGGCGCCCGCAGCTCCCGCTTCACACCGAAAAACCCGCGTTTCCCCCCACGCACACCCCCCCCAGCCCCCCCCGCCGGCTCACCCCGCCGGGCTGCCCCGCACCTCGGGGCGGGTGTCCCGGAGCGGGGCCCTGGCAGCACCCCCGCACCCCATCGCCCTGCGCTCCGAAGGGGACGGCACCGAAAAGCCCGGCCCTGGCGGCGAGACGTCCCTCGCCACCCCTCTCCCCGCACCGGTCCGACCCGGACGCCGCTCCCCGGACCCCGCCGACATCCGCTGCCCGCTAACACTGGGGATGGGGACACGACGTGGTGGTGGTGGTGGGGGGGGACCGCTGGGTCCGACCCTCCCAAAAACCCGCCTGTAACGGGCGCCCCCAGCCCCGCGCCGGCGGAGGGGAGCTCCTGGGGCCCGCCCCGCCGCCAGCCGCCCCGGGGCCCGCCGCGGAGCAGGGGCGGGGGGCGGCGGGGGGAGTGGGTTGCCCGGAGCGGCGGGGACGGGATGGAGGGGTCGGAGGGGAGCGGGGGCACCGCTGCCCCGCACCGCACGGGCACTCACCGCCGGCGGCCCCTGCCCGGCGCAGCCCCGCAGCTCGGCAGCCGGAAAGTTTCTCCTCCGCAGCCCCGGGGGACGGGACGGAGCGGAGCGGGGGGGGGAGGGTGTGGGGGGGAGGAGGAGGAGTGGGGGGGGCGTTTTTAAAGTCAGGAAGAAAGTGACTCCCCCCACTCCCGCTCCACCTCCCGCCTCCCCGCCTTCCTTCCTTACCTCTCCACGGTCCTCCGCCTCCTCCTCCCGGCCCCGCCGCCCCTCACGCCATGGCGGCGGCGGGCAGCGCTCCCACCCCCCCGCCGCGGCCGGGGGACCGGGGGGAGACCGAGCGGCCGGGCGCGGAGCGGGGCGGCGGAGGTGGGGGGGAGCCCAGCCGGCCCTCAGGCCCCCGCCGCCGGGCAGCCGGGCTGCGCAGTCTCCCGGTCCCGCCCGGGGCCCTCCTTTAGTTCTCGTTTCGTGCGCTTATTTATTTGTTTATTCGTGGCGTGCACACGGATTCCCCGCCCGCTCCTCCCCGGCTCGTAGTTCGCGGAAATGTACTAATTCTTACTTTTAGGGCCCATTTCTCTGCGGGGAATGCGTTGTCCCCAACCCCGGAGTGGCGTTAATCTGATTTTCTGCACCTAGAACGTAACGGCACCGGCACCGCGGTTCGGGCAGGGGGGGGCTATGGAGATTAAAGCATCCAGAGTGACCCATTCCTATGCAATATCCGTCTCTAGGGCTGTCACCATACTGTATGAGGGTAAGAGGACCTCCTGTCCAAAAGGTCCCTCAAGCCAGCAAGAAAACCAAAAGCCAATTTGTGCATCTGCTCTTTGAAGTGTGATGCGACTACTTATATGACCGTTTCCCCTATAAAACAAAAAATGTGAAATACCACGACCATGTAAGCCAATCACTCTGACAATTTTTTGGCAGCCACTCAGTTGAAGATGCTTAGGGAAGCAATATGGAGTCATAGAATTGCTTAGGTTGGAAGGGACCTTTCAGATGATCAAATCCAACCATCAGCCTAACACTGACAAAGCCCATCACTAAACCATATCGCTAAGCACTACATCTACCCCTCTTTTAAATACCTCCAGGGATGACGATACCACCATTTCCCTGGGCAGCCTGTTCCAATGCTTGATAATCCTTCCAGTGTAAAACTTTTTCCTACTATGTAAAGGAGGATAAAATAAATAATCCTTTGGAACAATTCTCTCTGCTTTCTCAGCCACTAAAACCAAGAAAAAGATTGAAGAATTTCAAATGTTTGTTGGGTCCTGAAAGCTGGAGCGTGTTTTATCATCTTCAGACGACTCTACTGGAATGAAAATAAAAATATTTACATGTGATAGATCAGGATGGTGTCCAACTACCTGAAGTTTACATTTCACACAGCTTATTCTTCATTTTAATAAGTGTTTACTGATATTACTGAACCAATCAGTGGGCTCTAAGTGCTCAGTTCCCTGTCTTTAAAATGTGAAAGGTGTGTCTTCTGAGGGTGGTTTTAAACAGGACCTTCATGGTTGGGTGTGATTTCCTGCTGTTCTATCAAAATTAATAAAATGTGGAAATTAGGCAAAACTAGAAACTATACATTCCTCTTCACTCCTTCACTCCCGTTGTATTTCCCAACCATATCCATTGACAGTCTTAGCGTAATGAACAGGGATTCACAAGCAGTTGCTGCAACTCCGAGAGTAATGCCAGAGCCTGGAATGAAGCCTTGCATTTTTACCAGTAGTGACATGCCTAAAAGCACTAAGTGCTTTGGTTTCAGTCATGCAAACACTAGATTAATCATTAGAAGATATGTTTCTAAACACCTATTTGAATGGTGTCCTATACTGCATTGATAGCAGAGTTGTAAAATATTAATGTTGTGACGTGAATGAGCATGAGAAGAGCCACAACCTCCCCGGACAGACCAGATGTGGCTAAAAAGACAATTCTCCAGGAATTTCTAAAATCATCAGGCTGCCTAAAGTGAGGAGGAGGGAGGTGTTTAAGTACTGGTTACATGTTTGCATTATTAGGTATTTAAATATATTAAGTATCTGACTCTAAGTAAAATGGACTTAAGTATCTGACTCGAAGTAAAATGGACTTAGACCTTACAATTCTGAACAGCACAATGCCTGAATAGCTTTTGAAATCCTGACCTTAGTCTCTGGTTGTGTCTATCTATATTTTCGAGAAACTGTGCTGCACTGCCTTGTCACGACGGAATACCTGGGCAAAGCACGCCGCGGCTCCCTTATAGCCTGCGCACCCAGTTTCTGTCTCATGGAGGACGAGCTGGGCTGTGCCTGGGTCTTGCTCTGGTGTGCAGTTAGGCTGTGGTGGAGATACATACGCAAAGTGGAGAGCCACAAATCCTCTCTGCCTTATGACCTCTTGTGTGAAATGGGGCTCATTTTACTTCCCAATAACTCACAGCGTGGCTTGTCAGGCTAATCAAATAAACTAAAATATATAGGATGATTCAGAGATATCTAAGAGAGGCGACATCTGTTCATTCTAGATTAATTTCAGCATTGCCACTACTAATTTTGAAATGAGAATGGTTTAGCAAGGATCATATATAAGGGAAGACTGAAAATACTAGCCTACAGATGAGAAGACTGGAGGAAGATGTGATAACAGCCTTCAGCTACGTAAAAGCTGCTGAAAAGAAGATAATAATCTCTTATCCACATCCTCTGAGAACAGCATGCAAGCTGCAGTAAGAGAAATCTGGGTTTAATAGGAAAAAAAAAGTATCTGTGAAGCATGCATAAGGGTAAATAAAGCAGGAGTGAACAGTACCTTTCTCCCTGGAGGCTTATTAAGTAAGTGCAAGTTGGACACATACTTGACAAGAACAGTTCAGGGCTAGAAAATCTGATGGATCTTGCCTTAGAGCAAGGGGTGGGCCAGATGACCTGTCATGGTCCTTTCCAGTCCTGTTTTGTATGATTATGTTCAAAATGCTACTTGCACAGGCAGGATTATGGCTCCTCTTTGATCTTTCGATGCCCTTCACCTCTTAAACGATGGATATATCCTCCCTTGCTAAGGTTGAGCTTCTCTCTGTGATTTGCTAGCCTTGCTGCATGCCGGTGAATTTGTTGCTGATGACAGCAAGACGAAAACAATTAAACAATAAAACAACGTCAGTCTGGAGCAGAAAGTGTGGGTGGGATCCATCTAACCTCTAAACGTGTCATACACTTTTGTTCTATACTTGGCCGATAAGTACCTCTGATATAGTCACGTTAGACTCTCTTTATAACTGCAGAGAAAGATGAATAATTTCAGGGCAGAGTTCATCTGACCTCTTTTAGATGTCTTCTTTAGGATGTGATGAACCAAGTCCCCAAGCTACCTATTCTGGCCCCCAACCCTGAAGTTGGTTTAAATGACTGACTCAGTAACACGCTGTCATACAATTTCCACACCCTCGGTGCTTCTGTCCCTGAAATGGCTCACTCCCTCTCTGCTCCCAAGTATCAGAACCCTGTTTGATTGTTTCTTTCTTCTTCTTTTTTTTTTTTTTTTAATTGGAAAGGACCCATTGAGATTAATAATTTTTGTATCTGTCATTCCCTTAAATTACATCATGCAACACTAAAATAAACAGCAATCTGACCTTTCAGGTGGCATTGTTCCAGAATGGATTTAGGAGAGGAGCTAAATTTACCTTTTGGAGCTAAAGACCATTGACTTGGCCGGGTTGTGCAGAGCATGTTCCATGGAAAGGGTCTGAAAACTGTTCATGTCAGAAGCTGTTCTGCTCTTACATCACATGCTCTTTGTTTTTCCTTGGCTTTTGTGGCAAGCAACATTACCAGGAACATGAAATGTCTGGTCTCTGTGTGACTGAGCCAAATGTATGTGGGAAATACTGCCCTTTTCCAACAACAGCAATTTTTTTAGGTTGCACACACAGAAGTCACTGTCTTAGACACCAAAGTACACAGTGCATGTCTTGAAGCTGTCTGCTGCATCAGAGACATTGTGAGCAGCCAGCTCTTGGTTACAAGGTCTTGAGAACATCTGTCCTTAGTCTCCCTTAGAGTAAGTGATGTTTGAGAAGGGGAGACTTCCAAGAAGGCCCTGTGGTTATCTGGCTTGCAGGGAAGGGAAATGCACTTTATTTTCCTGCTGCATCCACAAGTTGGGTCACGAGGATGTGAAGAGGGAGCAAGCCCCGACCCGTCGCTGTGTTGGGGCAGTGAGAAAGGGGAAAGGGAGGCAGGAGGGCTGCAGGAAGCCAGTGGTGTAGGGCTCATCCTTTCTGGAGGAGACACAGAGTATCTGCTGATGCTTCATACGTTTTAAAGCTTTTGGTTCTCAGTCGTGAAGACGGGGGGATGTTTCCTTTTCCTTTTTTTTGTGACTGAAGATGTTGGCCTAAAGAGGGAAGTTGTATGTCATTCAGCCTGTTCCACATACGCAGTCTTCACCATTCTTTTCTTTCTTCCTGCCCAGCCTATGCAACAGCATTTTTTTCCTCCTTTTATTTTTCCTGTGTTTTGTTTTGTTTTGTTTTGTTTTAAAGTAGCTCCCTGTCACTGAAATCCTGTTCTCTGTGTGATCTGTTTGGTCTGTAATTTCCTTGTAAAGAAGCCCATCTACTTTTGTCACTAAGTGACAAAGCTCTTCAGATGAAAAGAGAGAAATATACAAAATTCTCCGGATTCTTTCACTAATTCTCCAAAACAATTGATTTTCTTGTGACTGTAACCCTTGTGTTCCCTTTGTCTCTTGTGGCCAGCTGCGGCGATTTCTGATGTTAGTGCTGTGAGATGAAATCTGTAGGACAAGAGATTTAGGCCAGTCTCTTCTTGTAGCTTAGCTGCGGAACTGCAAATCTGGATACTTGCATAATGCTCACCCTGCCCTCCTTCATCTGGGCTGCTCTGCACAGTTCTTCCCCCAGACTTTATTAGTGCCACATGAAGGCAGCTCTAATTTTCAAAACTTATCGCAATTCCAGCCTCGTATGGGGGAATGTTGGCTATCTCCTCTTTTCCAGCCAGGGTGTGGACCACACAGTGTCCTCGCTTCGTTGTTGTTCCTACTACGTCCTTCAACTTTATGAGTGTTGCATGATTCATCGCATTTACTACTCGGGGATTTGGGGCCCTGGCTCACTGAGCAGGCAACGGGCAGAAATAGTCACAGCTCCAAAAGTAGATGATGAAAAGGAGCAGCCTGAAATCAGCCCTGAGAATCAGAACGGGCTGGAAATGTGGAAATCTTGTCTAAGCTCGTTATGATACCTTTCGGGCTGGGGCACATTTAGTGTGGTGCAAAGCGATTTCTTGCAAAGGAAGATCTGGCCGGTTGTTTCCTACGGGTCTGTCAGGTGCCAGGTACTTTCATGTTTGGAAGGTTTGGAAGGGTGCATTAGTACAACAAATGCTTCTTCCCTCCTTTGTCTGCTTCTGTATCTCCAGACTAGAAATGCTTCTCTCCTCCCCACAGATGCAGTTTTACTATTCTACGTTGTGGTAGCCAAAGTACCAGTAGAGTAGCTGGAAGGGGAAAGCACTAGACGTGTTTCCTAAACAGCTTTTCTTTGTATGTAAATGGAACATCTTTCTCTGCCTTACATTTCCTTTCTTTCCCTCTTTCTTGCTCTCACCATGTGTTCAGCCGGGCTTAGCCCGAGGCCAGCAGACAGAAAGTCAGATGAGAAAAAATTCCTGCAGCTTTCTTAGGGAATGGGAAGCTGCGGCATCAGTAACCTCAGCAAGGAGAGAGGTAAAACAGTGGTGAGCGGAGACAGATTCATGGCCCTCAGACGCGGTCAGGAAGACAGCAGCCATAAAGCAGGTACATAGGTACTTACTGTGAAACACCAATAAAGATCTGGATCCAATAAAAAATTACGTGTATCATCTGGTCTGTGCCTTTCAACAGCAGAATCCATTACGACAGCAGTAGCACAGTATCGTTTTAATTGCTTTTTCATTACTGTAGACATCAACTGAGTTTCGGTTTGTCACCTGGCAGCTGTCAGGTTGCCTAACTAGCCTGCTCCTTCGTTAGCCCTTACCCTTTCTTTTCTCAGATGATGACCGGAACAGGTTGGAGTCGGGGGGGGGGCACCCACCAGCACGTGGCTTTTCGTTCCGCCAAATTGGTTGTTACTTTATGTTCTCAATAGCGTGACCTTTCTCAACACGCCAACTTCTTTCTTTCCTTCCAAATTTCTGCGATGCTGTATAAACCGAGCAGCATCCCCTGGGGAGCACAAACCATGAATGCTCAGACCAAGAGAAACCTTCTAAAGACGGACTTTGTCAGCGCTCCCTGAGAGCCAATTGCCACAATCTCCCTCTCTGGATGCCAGATATGTTGCAATCATGTTTTCCATTTGTAACACACTGTTTCCAATGAATGGAATTTTTAAGGCCAGAATCCACCTATTTTATGGAGTCACTTGATATGTGGAAACACAAGCAGACAACTAAACAACTGCTGGAATTCATGAAAATATTTACAAGTTCCTTACTTATCCCCACCCCTCAATTCTTGTGTTTCATAATCCAGTGTGTGTCTTTTCTTCCTTACACTAGAGATGTGTAAATAAAAAAGGTACGTCTTAGAGACTGTATTTGAACTTGTTGCTGACTCTCCATTTGTCTTTGTAACCGTCTCACTCTGATTTGCTGCATCCCAGTTGCAGCCAAGACTCAAAGGTGAGATATTAGATCAAATGCAAACACAGGCATTAAAAATGAATTTCCACTTAAAGATAATACTTACATATGCAGCACTAGAGGCTGCCATAGTGATCAGTTCTGCACACTTACCATAGAATCATGGAACCATAGAATGGTTTGAGTCGGAAGGGACCTTAAAGATCATCTAGTTCCAACTCCCCTGCCATGGGCAGGGACACCTCCCACTAGACCAGGCTGCTCAAAGCCCCATCCAGCCTGGCCTTGAACACTGCCAGGGATGGGGCATCCACAGCTTCTCTGGGCAACCTGTTCCAGTGCCTCACCACCCTCACAGTAAAGAATTTCTTCCTGATATCCAATCTAAATTTCCCCTCTTTCAGTTTGAAATTGTTGCCCCTTGTCCTGTGACTCCACTCCCTGATAAAGAGTCCCTGCCCATCTCTCCTGTAGGCCCCCTTTAGGTACTGGAAGGCTGCTATAAGGTCTCCCTGGAGCCTTCGCTTCTCCAGGATGAACAACTCCAACTCTCTCATCCTGTCCTCATAGCATAGGCGCTCTGCCTCAGCCCTCTGATCATCTATGTGGCCCTCCTGCTGGACCTGTTCCAACAGGTCCATGTCCTTGTGCTGAGGGCTCCAGAGCTGGATGCAGTACTCCAGGTGGGGTCTCACCAGAACAGACTAGAGGGGCAGAATCACCTTCCTCGACCTGCTGGCCACGCTTCTTTTGATGCAGCCCAGGATACGGTTGGCTTTCTGGGCTGCAAGTGAAGCAATGGTGCCCATCAATTGGTTGCTCTGGTTGTAGCCGTAGGTACTCCCTAAAGCCAGCTCCATCTCTGCTCCTAGTTTTAGGGGCTTCACGAGGTTGTTGCACTATTTTACATCAGTAATTGGTTATTGTGTGTATTGTTCTGGGGCTTTTGGTATCATCCTGCTCTTGTGCTTTGGAGGGCACTGCTGTTGGGTATTTCAGGGGTCCCTGTAACCACCTCGTGATTGTTCACTCATACACACATCCATATTCTTGAGTCCCTGGCAGCGCGCTCTACACAGCAATGGTTTCTGAATGCGTACACACTTATCTGTACATATAAACAAATACTTTTACAATTACTTTTAATGGTAGCTAGCTAATGATAGCTATCTATTAATGGTAGTTATCAAATCTATTTTCTCAAGTTAACGTAATTGTCTTCAGGTCACAATTTTTTTTTTTTTTGGCTAGTTTTGTGTATGGATTAATATCAGAAATGTACCAGGTATCTCCAGATCCTGCAAAATAATGGGAGAAGTGTTAGAGGAAAGAGGAAAACTCCACATAATGGATATATTTTGGTAATTATTATTTACTGTAATATATGTAAACTCTATTCCCCGATATCCTCTAGCCATTTATTGCCCTGTTGAGCTATTAATGTCAGTAAATGTCAGTTGATGCTGACCCTCAACCTTATCCTCCTTGAGCTAGCTTCATCTATACTCCATTTTCTGTGACCATGACTACTGATCTAGAGCTTTCCCCGCTTACTGCCTAGGACTGCTTAGTTTATTTAATTGACCTAACCCCCCACACCTCCTATGAAAGGCAGGTAATTCCCTCATTCCCTTAGAATGGGTTCCCATGTCACGGGGTTCTAGCCCTTCATTGCCGCCTGTTCACGCGTGTATACGTATGGGCACTCATGCCCTTTTTTCTGGGCGGCTTTGAGGGAGAAAACAGGGACAGAAAAGTTCACTGCTGCTGTCTGGCTCCAACACCACTGCAGCTGCTTCGACAGCAGCTTTCCAGTAGGTATTTTTGTAGCCTTCTGTCAGTGTAACAGAAAGATTTTTTTTAAATCTCCCAAGTTCATAACATCATGTTACTTTTCATAAAATTTACAATGGCATCTTCTTTCTCTGGATTAATATAATATGCAGACTGCTCAGCATTTAAGATTACCTATTTAAATTCCCAGCGTGAGCCTGGGAATGGTCCCAAGGGGATGGTGTAGCAAGAAAACTGCAACTCTCAGGTACTATTTTGAGATAAAGAAAGAAAAGAGTTGCTGTACTCACCTGTACTTCTATTCTTCAGAGGTGGCGGAGGCTTTAAAAATTCATCTCTTAAATGTAAATTTACTAGGCACGTGGAGTCACAATTTTCAGAGTTGCATTAGTGTTGCAATACAAAAAGGTCTATTGAGTGTTAATGGGCTTGTTTTCCTAAAATATACCCTGAAAGTACTACTTTTATAAATTTTGGACAAGAACATCTATTTTGTTTTCCTCCTGTATACAGTGTAAGATAGTTTATGACTTCCTTCACTCATAAAAGAAAATTAAATTCTTCAGCCTTGTAAGAGGAAGTCAAACTGAGTGTCTAAGTGTTTGTACTAACGTTTAGTAGTCAATGGAAAATAGAAATACTTTTCCATCTGGCAGAATCTGCTTTGCCCGGGCCGTCGGAGCTGCGGTGGGTGCTGTGCAGACTGATATTCCATTTGCATCCATTCCTGCCATTTTGTGTCTTGCACCTTCTAATTTGCAAAAGGGGCTGGAAGCCATCACGTGGTTTTGAAGTGGCTGCGATGGTTTCTCACCCCAGTGCGAGTATTTAAAAGTCGTTACGACCGTGTGTGAGAGAACTACGTATGCGCTCTGGCAGCCTGAGTGGGAAGCAGGAGGGATATTTTAGCCCAGTTCTTGATTAAATCAGTTTAGCTGCAGCGGGGGCAGAAGTTAGACGCGGTGCTTCAGATGTTTGCCCTTCTGTGAACTGTGACATCTGGTCAGCTGCAAAACCTCTGCGGTCTTCTCATGCTTGCCAGAGAACTGCTGGGGGTACCCACCTCACATGGAAAAGATTTCCCTTACATCCTTGTCTTATATTCAAGAAAATGACCGATCATGCTGGCCACAGGACTCGTCCATTGACCTGCAGCTAGGAATCCCCCGTTTGCCCTATAAAGATGCTGGCAAGCTTTCCGAACTGGAAATGTCAGAGTCTGTTTAGCTTCCTGGATTTCATCTTATTTTGGCCCTAATCCAGGCTCTGTTTTCAAGTTAAGCATTTCTATTTATAATGCTTACGGAAAAGCAGGATTTGTTTCTTGCATCAAAAGCTTTCAGAAGAAAACCTCTAATTTTTTATAATTTTTTTTTTTCCTGTCCTGTGACTCACCAAGGGGGTTTGATGTTCCACTTATTCAGAATTGCAGAAAACAAAATTATAGGCAACTGGATTTATAATGGGATTGAGCCTTTCCCCTGGGGGGCTCTGGATCGGCTACGTGGCTGCTGGAAGGGCTGGTCCGTGAGAAGCTGTTAACAATAGATGTCTGTGGCTACACCATTATAGCCGTTATACCAGTATAGCTGACACTGTCTGCAGAGATAAGGTTCCTGTAGCTTAGCTGCGTGCTTTCCATCCTACATCTGACACTGCGCTTCAGCTGAAATCCTGTCTGCCTCCAAGCACGTGTACAGAAAAAGGCATATTTTGCGTTAAGAGTCAGTCACTTAAATGTACCAGAAAACTTGTCTTGCTCCTTCCAGGCTGCCCCATGCCGTGCCCCCTTGCCAGGGAAGTCAGATGCAACACCTTCCTATCAGATTCCTCACTGTATGGTGTAGAGGGTGAGACTTTTAGCTTTTTGCACAGAAGTGACTTTATTTCTAAACCTGACCACCTGAGAAACCCTACTGTAAAACATCCAGGTTGTGTACAAAAGCGTGCATTACTCTTACTGCACTATTGTCACCTGTGCTGGCAGAAGAAGGTTGACGCGGAAGCTCAGACTCTGCCTTCTCGCTGTTGGCATCTCCCTGCTAATTTAATACATTCTTGCACTCTGCGGTCATTTGCTTTGGCAGGATTTAATGCCTCCTTTTCCAGGAGGAAAGACGTAAAGGTGAAGCTACAATATTTATTTGGTACGTGACTGGACAAGGCACGGCCAAACACCTCAAACAAGGCCACTGTGAGAAATGTAAAATGACATCTCTACTGATGGTAAGAAAGATGATTACAAAGTATATAGGGTTCCACATAGCTAGAAAATATGACTGTGCACCCACAGGAAAGAGAAGCAACCCCAAGGCCAGGTTGGAAATCATTGATTTTGCTGGGGAAACAGTTGTTGGCCATACCCCACTCCTCTCTCAGGTTGGATTAGGACTCCTGGTAAGAAGAAAACTGAGGTTTCTATGGGAGAACGACTGTTTCTCAGGAAAATACAAGTGAACGGTTTTCAAGCAATCTCAGTTGTGATATTTGATAACCCAGCCTTTACTGGGTTATTACGTGGCTACGGGCAGATCTGATCCAGGGTGCGCTAGGGACAAGGACTTGGGTCTGGGTCAGGGTTTACGTTTATTTTCCTTCAAATAAAGATCAGTGTTGTGTATTGTGTGTAGCAGATGTTTTACTGCATTTACAATACAGCAATTGATAACTAATCTCCAATTTGCCAGTGAGGTATGTTATACCTCCTTAATTTCTAAACTATCTGTCAAAAAGATCGTTAAAAACCCCAAAGCATGTACAGCTGCTGGCAAAAGCGTGACCTAGGAGGAGATGGTGGGCATGGTTTTTCACTTGTAGTGAAACGGTCATATTGTTTTCCAATTGTTGTAGCCAACCGCTGCTATAAAGCATAATGCCTGGCAATGTGGGCAGGGCTAAAGGTTATTTGTTTGAACGCAGACAATGTTTGGAGCACTGGGGGTCACTGCAGGGGACAGGGGAGATTAGTGCTTATGCAGCATCTCGAGCCCTAGGACACAGGAGGCCCAGTCCGGTCACATTGCCGGGGAGCCCTGGAGCCCTTCCGCATCCCAAAAGATCTGCCCGCTACACATCTGTGTACCACCACCCCCTTTTCGTGTTCCCATGTCACCCGTTCATAGATGTGTTTTCCCTGGATAGGCTGCCATGCCAGGCTGGACAACGGTTGGTTGCTAATTTTCCAGACAAATTTTCCTGGGAATTCCCTCAGGAATCACTCCAGCGCTGCTGCACACCTGGGACTCAGAGGAGCTGGAGAGCCCCGGCAGCCTGGGGAAGCAGCGGCCTCAGAAAGGCCTGTGTCCGGCAGTGCCCCGTGTCTACCACGGACAAGCTATCTGCATTTGTTTATTTAACTTTTACTCACTGGGGATTAAGAAGCCTTTAGTTTCCAGGAACAAGCCCTGTTCAGGAAACACTTGCAGCGAGCTCTGCTTTGCATCAAAGCCGACTCCCCTATAGGTATTAAAGGTATTAATTAATTAAAGGTATTAATTTGCGCTAGGTTTTGGTTGATTTATATAACTTTTATTCAGAGTGGGTCAAGTTTTGCTTGGTTCGAGGCTGTAGCACGAACCTCTCCTTGCACTGCTTCATGATGACCTTGTCTCTTTTCTCTTTTTGCCGCTCAGCTACAAAGTAAATTCACAGAACATACATTTTTTTTTTCAGAAATAAAGTCTCTTTATTTTAAAATTCAGACACGTGTGCTTTATACCAAAACAGACGCCAAAAGAAACTTGGTATTCATCTCTGTTTTAAAGCAAAACTGTGGCTTTCAGGCCTATATAACCAGATACAATGATTTTAATGAATCTTTACAACCTTTTGTCTCCCTGCCAATACTCAAGATAGTTTTGCAGGCACTTCAGCGATCTTTCTGTCAATGGCCTCTCACAACAGAATCCAAGAAACCTCAGAAATTTCCAGGGGTTAAAAAAAAAAAAAAAGAAAGAGAAAGAAGGAAGAAGCAATGATGGTGTCTTTGCAGTGTCATGTTAATTATGGCCAGCTCTCTACCAGTTCTTTGTCGTGTGTATTTCTTCTCCCTGGTCTCCACGCCACCTTCATTTCCAAGAGCTCTCTTGTCACCACAGCACCGACTGCCCTCCTAAAGTTCCTCCATTGCCAACCTCCACTTTGTAGTAAGACTTGTATAATTTTCAGATATTCCTGAATAAGAAGAGTCTTTAGTAAGAGTCATTAAGTCCTCATTTCACAGAAAAACTGTTTTTTCGGGCAAACGCTTCAATTATTTTCCCTAAGTCTTCCCGCAGCACACGGTGGCACGTGGAGTCATGCTTACAGTAGCCTTCTGTCATCCACTTCTTTCTCTGCTGCTGTGTGGTCCTTCCAGCAGCAAGTGCAAATGGCTGGTGACAGCCTCCGTCAGACACGGGCACCATCACCTCCCAGTTGAGCAAGGCCGTATATGCGTTCTGGTGAGCTTTGTGTTCAGGCCGTCCTTAGAATCTGTCACCTTTCTACTACAAAAAAAAAATACTGCTTCTCCACTGAGACACCAGGAACCAAGGACTTAGATGATTTTCACTCTAATTTTCATTAACGATTCATTTTTAATTAATTTTCTTTAAAAAACAAGAAAAAACCACCCTAACTACAAAAATAAGTTCCAAATTCAGAACAACAAAAGCGTGAGGGTACACAACATTGGTTTGGACCATAACCTGGTTAGAAATTATTTGCAGAAGAGTATTTGATTCAGGTTAGAATTGCAAATGATGCTGTAATCAGGGATCTGAGATTTTAATCTGGGTATCTCTCTTCTTAATACAAATCGTACCCTTATCCTGAGCCAGATCTGCTGCCCAAAACATTGATGCTAGTTAAAAAAAATTCAAAATAAACTCAGGTCTTACTTATTGTTACCTTCTTAAGTCAAATATTTTCAGCGTATAGTTTATGACGTGGAAAATGGCACTTTCATTTTTCTTCCTCACTCATCTTGTTTTAAGGAAACTTTTTCTCATTTTTTTCCTCATTTGTTTTATGTTTCCCTTTCAAAAAACAATGCTTAATGTTAATTGGAAATGTTGCATATTAACTGTAAGTATACCAGACCACAAGGATGTAAAAATAATATCCTATGTAGGAAAAATGTATGGAAACAAAAGCTGATATCTTTGAAAAGAGGTGAAATGGTGTTTGTGTCTGATTCTGACACAAAATATTTTAACTGGTGAAGCTGCAAAAATATAGAGTGAAACAAGTTAAGTGTTAACACAAGTTAAATCCATTCCAATAATTGTCCAGGCCTAAGAAAGTAAGTTATATTTCTTGAAAACAAGAAAATAAACTTTCTGTTTATTGGTATTTAAACTTTGAGGGAAATTTATCCAAAATTCTGCCGTCTGACAAAACTGCTGACTAAACAAATTTGCATCTGCTACCCTGCGTTAGTTACCGATGGCTCCCTGTCCAAAGCGCTGGAGAACGGGGCTTTGGAACTGAATCTGCAGAGAACAGGATACCCGTTTAGCCTGAATTAGCTGATAAGAAAGCACATACGCGCTTTATGTCTTCGGTCTTGATTCTCTTCTGAGCTGAGGCTGTGTTTAGCAAAGATGGCTCTAGATGGCTAGGTGCTATGTCCTTCCTACTCTTGGAAGAATTGCCCAGGGAGGTGGAGGATGCGGGTTTGAATCCACTCAGGCTGAGAAGGGAACTGTACGCAGGTTTCCCTCCTTCTGCGGAAGAGCTCTGCCTCCTGAGGTATTGAAGACTAAAGGAGGAAAAGGCATGTAGGGAACCTTGCTGTTGAATAGCGGTTAGGCACTTTCAAGAACAGGAAGCGTGTGACAGAGGCTTTCAGGACTGTCAGTCTGCATTTCGTTGCCTAAATCCCATTCAAGTCTCTTTGTGGGTATGATGCATCTTTCTCTTTGGGCCTCGGTCTTTCCGTATCTCCAAGAATAGTTACAGTAAGAGAATAAATTCCTCAGAGCCTGCAAAACACTGATGTATGGCGACAACCTGGGCTCTCCAAGCTAACTCTTAATGAAATATGGCTGAGGGTCTCGTTCATGTCCTTCCTGGGGCTTACAGCATCACCTTAAATAGGGACAGTCCCGAAAATGTCCTTGAAAATGTAGAATGTAACTTGGGATGAGTTATTACTAGCACATTTCTCCTGAAGGCTTTGGGCAGTGCATGGAAAAAGCCAACAGCACTTTGCAAAAGGTAGTAGCGGTCAGAAGATTGAGAGAGAAGGATGCATTTGCTCACCTGTTCCAGCTGGACTAGAGCAACAAGTGAAACACAAGTCTGCACAGGAGTCTGCTTTAATCCATCATTCTATTTTATGAAGCATCACACAGCATTTTCACCAATTAGCATTTGATAGCAGTTTAAGTAAGGGCCATAGGATTATTTAAGGAAAAAGCTGACAACCTATTTCATAGTCACTGACTCCTCATTTGGCAGCAGTGCTCTTGGAGGGCTTGGGTAGTACCCGGCAGTTGCTGAGCTATTTGAGGAAAATCGTGTAAATCTATAATCCAGTGGTAAATCTGAAAGACAGAAACATATCACATCTGATTAGCAACACAGCCCATATCACATAAAAAATAAGCCTGTGGTGAATAGCAGTACTTCTTAAGCCCTTGAGCTGTTTGCTCACCGGCATTAAAACTCAATCAGATTGCGTGATTACATATTTATTTGACATCTTCAGCTGTCCAAGGGATTGACTTTCGGAGTTTACTGCAGTAAAGGATATTCAGTTCCTTGATCGCTGAAATAATGCCAGCCATAGAAAATGATTTAACTAATGCTTAAAAACTGAACAAAAATCTTCATTGGGCCTAGATGGAATTTTCCCACTAGAACACTTTCAAGTTCATTCTTCAGTTTGTCACCTTTCTCTTTTATCTCAGCAACCTACTCATAAGAGGGCTATGGTTAAAACAAAGAAGTCCCCCCCTTTTTTTTTTATCATGGCTATTGTAGCAAGATTCCCCAAAGGCACCCACTCTTAGACCTTCTTGCAGTCCAGTGTCAACAACATCCTTTTGTACCAAGCGTTCTTAGAAATCTGCACTTGTAACTTGGCGTACTCATCACTTCCAGTCTGTAATGAATAGTGAGTACATTAAAATAGTTCTGAACAGTCAAAGCTTTCTTTTCGGTAGCTTTTTTAAAAAACGTCTTTGCTGCCAGCAGTGACCCGCCCACCCTCCCGGCCGGAGAACTGATACTTCCCATGCTCACCTCATATGCAAAGTCCAAGAAGCCAAATTAAAAAACCACACAAATAAAACTTCATCCAAGAAACTATTACCCTTCCAATAAATGAAACAAAAAGAAAAAAACAAACAAGAAAGGGTTATCTCCTTCCCAAGTTGTCTGTTTAGAACGAAAGCAAAACATCCAAATTATTACTCAGCTCATCTGAACCGTAAGTTATTAATGACAATTTTTATTTTTCTTTAATTGGAGTAAATTTGGGGTGATGATATCCTGTCCCTATATGCAACAATATTTGGTGGGGTTTTTTGCAGTCAGCAGCTTTTGTGAAAGAGAAAAACACAATCTTAGCAGTTTCGGTACAAACAACAGGAAGTTCGGGTCTGTCTCACACGCGATTCACGGGCAGGCACCAGCACAACATCCAGGTCCGCAGCTTTAAAACCGTATTAAACATAACCAAAGCAAGCAAATTAGCATTGTGCTCCATCTGAAAAATCTGACAGAGGCTGGAGTAAAGTAGGAATGGGAGGAGAGCTGGTTGGAGATGAATTACGCTTTACGAAGGAGGGTTGCTTCAGCTTGTCAAAGAGGCACGTTTGCTCGTTTTGTCTGAGTCAGGGGAATCTGTGGAGGCCGTTCTGAGCGCAGCAGAACAGGCAGATGTTTTTCTGTTTGCGGAGGGAGGGCCCAATGGGTTTACTGGCTGCTCAGTCCATTTATGACAGCTCGGTATAAGACAAAGGTTTCCAATATAACTAATAATACTCAAAATGAAAGCAAATATTCCTGAATATCTTTATAGGCTATAAAGCTACTTTCATATAAAAGCTTTCACTAGCTTTTTAGTCTAGCGGCCTGGAGCGTCCCAAGAGTAGTTTAACCAAAGAGCAGCACAAATGGGACAGACTCGCTGCAGAGGTGCTTATGCTGAAGAAAAGAACCAGTTGGATCAAAACGGTACTTTTGTTGATATTTCCTGGTAATCTAGCTTTACTCAATCAGCTTAAACATCAAAACTATTCTATATACAATGCACAAGACCCCCAAAGAGAATAATCACTTTTTTACATATTCAAACCCCAACATATCCATTTAAATATTGGTTTTGTCTGAACAAGCTGACTTTTAAAGATGATCAGAAGGTGTCCACATGGAAAAAATGTTGCCCAAAGCATCACTGAAAGTTGCATGAAGCAGACACTATTCTTCCCTATGAAGCAGATTTTATGTACTACAAACATAGTAAAAATCTTCCTCTGTATCCAGGCTTTTTTTCCTCAACGATTTCCTTTCCTGCATCTGCTTTGCCTGGAATATGCAACATTTTATTTGTGTGATATATTTATGAGAAAGCTCTGGACTGATCCAGAAAGGCATACTTGGAATCTTGGTGCAACTTTGCAACTTAAAATAAATTGCTGTTGTCCTGGATTGCAAAGGTGTCATGTGAATCGTACACCAAAGCTCAGCCCAACTGCTTTTGCTGCAAATGGCAATGCTATCACTCGGACCAGCAACACTGGCTCATCCACAAAGAACAACGATACAGGTCTGGACCCTGCCTCCTGGACACAGCAGCAGTTCATTTCATATCTGGTCTTGTTCCACATTATCACTGAGGACACAGAGAAGGAACAAGCAGCTCCATTTCGCTAAACTGAAATGCTTGCGCAGACCACAGCTTGCATGCAAAAGCGTGCAAAAAAATAAGATACAGTGTTTGATAATAAAGCCAGTCTCAGGAAAAAAAAAGAACAGTTGCTTATTTCCACATTGTTAGTTTTCCTAGTGTTTTCGCCAGTAAATTTCTCCAGGTTCTGCAACTGTGCGTGCTCACAACTGCTGCTGTGGTGGCAGCCCTTTGCACCTTGGCACCCACCTCTCACCTTATGACCCGATGGAGGGTCATAAATTAGGCAGGGGGCAGATACCCAGTCCTCTCTGAGGTATAACTTGAGACAAGGCTCTCATCAGTCCTAACCTACCTTGATAGTGAATTCAGCACAAAACTCATCCACTATTGCCACTATCCTCAAAAATCCCCAAACCTTGAACAAACTAAAACAGCTCGAAACTGGAAAAGCGAACTATCTGGGTCTACCCAATTGCTTGAGGACCACGATCCCAGAATTTTTCTATCATACTTAGGTAATTCCACCCAGACTCGTTTTGTTCCCAAGACAAATAGGATATTCACGTTCAGAGCCAAAGACTCCTAGAAGTCAGTCATGGAGGGTCTCAAGGTCTATGTCCTTTTCTAGATCTACAGAAATGTCAATTACTGGATGCATCCACCTGAATTTCTGTCTCACTCCGTTCTTTGCTCCAACACCAGAGCCAGAATGCAAGTGAGTGATGAAAACCAGTTTCCTTGCAGTGACCATTAAACATTACTCGCGTTTCCCAATGGCTCATGGGTTATATGCCGTAGCCTGTGCTCAGAAGCAGGACTCCTGCCCTGCCCCACCTCACTTGCAGGACTCCAGCAGTCCTGGTGGAAATAAGATGGCAATGATGATGTTTGAACAGTAACCACTGTCAGTTACTGCGTTCCAGTTACCCAGAGTCAGGTATTAAATGACATTAATTACACCATTGTGCCCCGATGCTTATATATGCATGCACGTAGTTAGGTGTTATGGATGGATTTATTTCATAGCTATTAAGCTGACAACATCTCAGTGTCTGTGTCAGTTAGCGTAAGCAAACTAAATGAAAGCCACAAGTTTTTATCAGAAGAAAAATTAGAGTTCCAGCCACAAGGAAGCAAAAAGAAACCACAAGAAGAAGGGAAAATGTAATATTCTCGATGAGTGATCAGGAAAATATTTGAGTAACTGAATGGAAGACAATTATAATCTACTCCAGACACAGGCCTGCTTGATAAACTCAATACTCACGTCTAATCCTTTTTTGAGATTTCCTTGAACAAACCAATACATGAAACAAATATAATCTTAACTAAGCTCTTTAGATGGAAGGCTTCTTTTTTTTTTTTTTTTTTTTCAATTAAAAGCACAGAGGAAGACAGAAATAGCTTTCTTCCAAAACGCACAGCAGAAACGTCAGGAATCATTTTGCAGTATTGACCAACAAAAGCAAAGCCAACATTTTTTAATCGTGACACCACAGCAGCGTCCCCATGAGGAGTGAGAAGCCCTGTGGAGAGCAGAACTCCCTCCCCTCTCTGAGGTCCACCCCCTGCCAGTCACCAGGGCTGGAGCCAGAGGCTGCAGAAACCTCCTCGTAAACACCAGGGTTGAATCCTCACGTGAATCCAAATACATCCTCCTGATTATCACCAAGGAAAAGGCACAGGGAGGAAAACTAAAACCTCATTAGTGATACCTGACTTTTAACTTGAAAAATCTTTGAACTGCTTAATTGTGGCAAATCTCAAAAAAGACAGAGCTCTATCTTATAGCTCAAAATCCAGGTGGTATAACTATACGAGCACATCGTCAGCCAGTAGTATTTTTTTTTGCTTTTATAGTAATTCCGGAAATTTACACAGGCTTAGAAGTTTTGCCATGAAACTTTGCTTGTATTTCAAAGTTGCTGTTGGAGAAAAAGGAAAAAAAAAATATTTCTTAATGGTAACGTTTTCTAACAATAATTTGTTAACCGTGGAATAAGCACAGCTGCTGCAGGAGGAAAGCTCACCAGTTTGGCTGCGCCGCTGAGTGATCTACTCTGTGACTTGCCAAGCTACAGGTAGATTATAACCGATGTTATTATTTTTAAATACTAAGTGTTCTTAGCTCCTGACCCATTTCTACTTCGCTTGCAGCAAGACCTCAGAATGTGAGGGAGTGTACTAGGGGCAAAAAGCAACCCCCCCGACGTCACAAGTAGATTTATCTGATAGCAGTTATTTTTAGCAAAACTTCTGAGGCTGACTTTCCTAAACAGGAGGTCAAATGTTTGCTGTAGTAAAACCAAGTGCCCACAATAGTGAAGTCAGCACAAGGAACACGTTCCTTCTATCAATAAGATGAAAATCATTGCTGCTGTCTGCACATTGTGTGACTCAAAAGTGAGAGGGGAGGAGGGCAGTGTCTGAAGTGGGCTCTTCCGTATAGGCATGCTCTATAGAAGGGAATTGCTAAAACTTCCGAGTTTGGATGTAGCTGGCACTTGCAAAGTGCCACGTGAGCCAGCGCAGTTTGTTCCTGGGCACCCAGGAACAGAGACTCAAACTCGGCTCAGTGAAAGTGCAGGTTTGCTGCTTTAATTGCATCCACGTCAGAGCTTTTGCCAACACAGGTGTACTAGTCGGAGATCACGCCTGCGGCTCTGCCAGCAGGCATCTGTAGCATGAACTTGGCCTGAGGAAGAGCTTCACAGACAATGGCTTTTTTTACTGGTGACTCTTCTGCTGTATCTGACGTGGAAGAGGGTGATGTTGGAGAAAACTCAAGTGGACAGCTGCGGGGAGATGTGGAGCAGCAGCTTCACTATCAAAGTTTTCCAGAGGGACGAGCCCCTGGGGGATGGAAAGACCATCCCATCGTGGCTGTTGCGACTGCCCGTGGCGTGCAGTTTCACCACAATTATGCCGGGAGTAACAATTCACATTACCTTGGGTCTACCCTACGGCCAAGGGACCGCTGACCCTGGCTCGAATGAAACAGCTATGCATGAGGCGTGCGCCAAACTTGCATCTCAGCCCAGTAAGAGTCTGCAGCGAAGGAAAGCCTCAGAAACTCCTGTGCTGTTTTGTGTTTATATGGGAAAACTCATCATTTGTATGCGAGGGAAATTTATCTCGTTTTTTTTTTTTTTTCCATTTAAATGATGATTTTTGGAGATCTTTTGAGAAAGTAGCCCTGTGTGGTTTTTTGATCTGGAACCGATCAAAAGAAAATATTGGACTGTAATATTTTTAAATATTTAGGTGAAGAATTAATCTAAAAAAAAATCCTAACAGAATGCCAAGATCCTACTAGCAGGTGTTAGTCTTTCAGGGATCTGTGAATTAATTTCTGTCTGAATGACTCACCTTGGATGGAAGGGTGGTGGGAAGGGCTGCTGAGGTAAGTTGAAGAAGTTAGCCTGAAAACAAGCGATTGTTTGAAATGACAGGCATTTCTGATTGATTAAGAAAAAGAAACAAGTTGCATTTTGAGACTGTGAAGGAGCTATATTAAGACAAATGCAGTGATGATACACCCCTTTACTTTCATTTTGAGGTAAACTCACCAAGATAACCTTACTCTCCAAACTTGGGTTAATGGTGTCATGTTCCCCTCTCTTGTAAAACAAATGTTTTCTTTCCTTTTCCCTGTTTTTTCCTCTGGATGGGTGACAAATACTGCTTACCTTAAGGTAAAAAGCCACACACAGACACACATTAAGCTTTTTAAGCAGTAAAGACAAAGCCTACATTGTTTTTTGTTCGTGTGTGTGTGTGTGTGTTACCATCTCAATCCAGAGGGAATATGTTAGGCACCAAGCCAGGGTACATAAATGCTTCCAGCAACTTTTTCTTGTACATTTGAGGTTGCAGGTTATGTAAAATTCCAACCTGGTCAAAGAAATATTTCCGATACGTGGTGACTTACCTATTTTCACTGGTTTTCACACTCAAGAATTATCAACACTTTGTACTACCACCAGTGTTTCTAAAGAAGCACTCTAAATGCACCCCATAAGTCTGTGATCTAGTCAAAACCCAATTATAGCTTTAATTACAGCCTGCAAATGAAATTATGCTGCCTGAGTTGAAGGACAACTTTAAAGCAGAAATGACTGAGTGGTTCCCCCTTTCTTAATGAGTTGCTCATGAGTTCTCCCTTTAATCTTTTAGAGGAGGCTGTACTTTGACATCTCACAGAGCAGAAACGATGGCAGGAACATTTCTGTCAGTTATTGGCTAGGAAGTAATCTTTTGGGTTCTGCATGATTTGACACGGCCGTCAGGGGCACAAGTCAATACACCTTTCTGGAGGAGGAAGGAAAAGCTGAACAAACTGTAGAACACTGAAAACTGTCCTTTTTACGTTGAAAATTACTAGCAACTAGTCAAATCCTTTGGGGAAGTTGGGGTTTCAGACCCTTTGGGAAATAACTGGGTCCTGAAGACCTTTTACAAGCTAGTTCTGATTCTCTGAATAATAATATGTTATGGTTGAAATGCAGTTTATTGTTGGTTTCAGTTGTATTTTGCAGCTGAAAAAAATAAATGCATTATATTTGTCTGTTGTGTTGAGTAAATTTTTCTTTCTCTTAAATGAAGAACACTGAAACTAGTTTCCTGGAACAGATGAATAAGATTTACATTATCTGATGCTCTTCTATTTACACACAGAGCAAGATGCTGTTGATATATTCAGAACACATATCTTCTCTCTAGTCCATTATCTTTGCTACCTGTTTTTTTTCACTTGCATCAAAATCTCAGAACCAGAAAACCTCAGAAATCTTGCTGTTGTATATATATACCAATTTTTTCACCAAACGTAAAAATAGGTTGCTTGCATAAAAAGTTTCATTATAAAAATGACCTCCTCGGCCTTTTAGTAGCAACTACTATTTATAGCAGCTAAGCCCCAAAGCAGTTTAAATCCTCAAAGCATTTTGATAAACTTTGTGTTTAGATGATATTGTATAGATGCATTCTCACACTGAAGCTGGTAAGAAAAAGCATGGTTGTAAAGTAAGGCATTAAATATAAAAGGTTACTGCTAATTAACAGGTAATGTATAATATAGATAGTTCTATATGTTTAAGGAAATTATATGCTATTATTGTATTATTTGAATAAGCAAGAGCACATAATTATCACTCAAGTTACACGAAAGACTAATTTAATTTTAATAGGAGCTGGATTTTACTTTAAATGATGTAATGTAAATGAAAAAACATAGAACTAATGTATTAAAATACAGGGGATATATTGTTTCACTTCAGCAATAATTATGAATGATACTGTTCAGGATATAGAAGTGAGTATATGGCTACATGCTTAGTGAAGTTCATGCCTTCCATGGTAATAGCTGATTCCTCAAGGGCATTCACCTTTAAAATACATGTTGAAGAAAGAGTGTGAGATTTGCAATTTGCAGTTGGTCTGTGACGGGCAGACCCGTGCATCTGCAACCCAGGCGTTGCCAGTTCTGGTGCCCCAGTCGCAGCTGCTTTGGGCTTTCCATTGTGCAGATAATTTGCAACCCTAAGCAGAAACATGAACTTCTTTGCCATGGTTCACTGGCAATTTTATCATCATATTTATACAGCGAGCAGGCTGACGACTCAAACTCCCACAGAAAGTGGCAGGGTACAGATCTGTAGGCGACTTTAAAGAGACAGCTTTGGTAAATTATAACGGAGATTTTTCTCTTGTACTAGCCAATTGAAATAACAATAAGGCATGGCGAAAAACTTATGCACCCATATGGGCAAAGCATGATAAGATTTCATACAGCACGTAAAATTTAAAAAAATGCATTATCCTCATGCATGACACAAGCTTGGTTATCAAATCTCCAAAGTATGAAATGAACTCTGTCCCCAGAAAATATTTACATTTGCACAAATTCTTCTCTGAAATGCAACTCTCTTGAGCTGCAACATCGCTCAATCTCTTGGTTTTGCTTGCAGTAATTTTTAATCCTACGACAAACCTCACCATTCAAAGGTTATGAGACAAGTTCAGGAGACTGGGTTAACAATCATGAAATTTAAAAAAAATGTTTATTTGTGTTCTCCATATTAGGATTTAGAGACCACTTTCTTAACCTTTTCTTTGTGGTGAAGAACAAAACAAATTTACCACAATTCCCCCATAAGCTCTAAAACTCCAGAGTCACTCATCACGAAGTTTTTTGAAGTGGAACTTTTATAAAAATACCAACCATAATGAGATTCAAAGGAAAAGCATTAGCTTGAAATATGAGTAGCATTTTGGGGATCAAAGTATTGTTAATCAAATATCCACCTGAAATGGTGTCACTGGCTAGTTACTTTAGTGACTCTTTCCTACAAAAACTTGCTTAGGAAATAAGATATTGTTTATATTTGATCTTCTTTGTAAATCCGAGAGATCTTCGGTAATTATTGTTGGAATACCTATGCGATGCAGGATATGTAATTATTTACATGGGTATCTGGCAATTTGATCAAATGGCCACAGAGTAGTGGTCACCCGCCCTTGAGGGTGAAGTTCAGATTATTCCGGTATGATAGATAAGAGTACCCGCCTCTACTTGGCTCACACGAAGCTTTCTGAAGTGGAGGAGGATGTATTATAAACTGTGGTTTATTCAAAACGCGATTTTTCAGACAGACCCCTGCACCTTTTAATTTCCATGTGTGAGCTTGAATGTAACACTCCCACAGTAATGGATCCTGGTTTGGAAAATTTGGCGTATGATAACATTGTGCTTGAAAATAGTCAAAATCTGTAAGGGAGCTGTAAATGAGGAGAGATTTAATAGCAGAAAAGTGAAGAAACAGATGGATTTGTGAATGAGGCACGTAGAATAGGAGTAGGGGCATTGGCTTCTACTATTTTATTAACCATGTACTGTCAAGATAATCATGAGCTCATCAGCCTTCCAATTCTTGAGAAAAACTTCCCCCCTTACTGAAAGTGGGTAAGAAGAATCAGCTCATAAAAGACCTATGAAATGCTTAGAAAACTTTCAACTTAACTCATCTTCTCTTAATATTACAAGGATATAATCATAATGCTGCCCTTCAGTTAAACCTATTTAATGTCGTCTTAATGTCAAAGTGAGAATGTCTTAAATGAAGAGTTTTATTTTACCTTTAACTGATTTCCACTCCAAACTGAGGAAAGCACACAGAAGGTGTTACAGACAACCCCTTCTGTCCTTTGGGCAATTGTAACAATAAACAAAACGTCCTTTTTCGTGCACAAGGAAAGTGCCAATTTCTCTTCAGGGACTGTCAGGGGAGTTTAGATGACAACCTGTGACGCGGTAATCTGCAAACCCACTAATACTTTCCTTGCCAGAGGCGAGATTAAAATTCAGAATTTCTGATGCATCTTTGAATGTAAACCCCTTTTGAGTCAGATACTGAATTTCCGGGTAAAGATGGGGACAGAAGCGTAGAAGAACAACTACATTCGATTAGAACAGAAAGCCAAGGAAGAATGTATTGGATTACCTTTTCACCAAGCTGCCATTTTACTAATTACACATACAATTTGTGCATATGCTCCGTTATTTTATACTTTGAATGGCCAAAAACTGCAACAGCAGCATTCCCTGTGAAACGCTTTCCCTACAATGCTCTTTGGTAAGGATCAGATTCGTTTTCTTTAGTTATGTGTATAAATTCTTCAGGTGAAACTATCAGAAGGCATCTGCACCAAACTTACAACGTGCTGGTTAAAAAAGACAACTGTCTAAGTTTTTTCTATTCCAACTTCTCAATCCAGTTCTATAGCTTATTTTTGTTTTTTTTTACATATTTCCTCTATGTAAAAAAAATGGAAACAGGCTTGAAGGGTTTTATTACCCCAAATGAATTTCTGATAATTTTCTCAAAAGAATTCTCATATGGACTTTGATGAAAACTAAGTTATTTTTGTAAAACACCACTAGTATTGAATAACGTTGAATAATTTTTTGGAATAATCTTTTTCAATGAAAAATGTGTCTTGAGAAGTAAACCAGGCAGTTCTTTATGCACAGATGTATACTGCATCCAAACAACAAGAATCAATTTTAAAGTTAGCACAGCAGCAATTGCCTGCCTTTCATCAAATATCTGTGTGGATCGCAAGCCGATGGGATATTTACTCACACGTGGCCCTTACAATCGCTCACGTAGACGTACAAAAGCCAGGTCAGAGGTTGCTGATAGAGAAGCCCCCGTGAGCCCACCACTTGCAGGAGCGAGCACACCTCCAGGGAGGCGGCAGCTCATTTGGATGGGTCGGGCTGAGCCAGGTGCTGCCGGGGCCATGCCGGCTGGTGGCGGGGAGCTGGGCTTCTACAGCCACCCCATCAGCAGCCCATCTGCGCCTTTGGGCTCGGGGGAGCTTAAGGAAAGGCCTGGGTTTTTTGCAGCTCAGCAGTGGAAAGTCCTCTGCTGGTAATTAAAGTAGATGAATAGAAAAGGAAAAGCTGTAGCGCATCAAACTCGCATAACCCGTCTGAATCTCTTCTAGCAAGTTATTCCCAAATAGCTGCAGCTAAGCTATGACTTACAACTGCAGCCAAAAACTTCAGGGCTTGGCAGAGCAGGGGCTCTCACAGCTTGCTGTGACAGGAGTCAGACAAGGTATTCGAGAGGAGTCAGGAATTCCTCAGCATCCATTATAATGAACATCTGCTCTTCTGCACAAGCAAACAAGAAATATCTCTTGCTGTAAGAAACCATAGATGTTCTCGTACCTTCAGCTTGGGGTCTGCTTTCAGGTGCACAGCTGCAAGTTAAAAACGTTATTCCTCCCCTGTTCTTTAGCTCTGGGGTAGAAGTTTCACAGACACCAGCCCCTGCCCCAGCACCAGTCCAATGCCGCCAGGGACGGCTCACAGTGTCCCTCCTAATGGAGGAACAGACTTTCCAGGGGCTCCACTGCCAATGACAGGCAGCTATACCGCTCACTAATTTACACAGATACACCTTTCTGGTTCTCACCCTTTCATCTGGCGCTGGAAACTTGGTGGTACGTTTGCGGTGCCAAGCCTTTGCCAGCCCTGCAAACTGAGCTGTGGTTTGGGGGAGCTGGCCGGGAGGCAGAGTTTCACAGAGCGTGGCTGACCGATGTGTTCCCTCTAGGCCAACACTTCCAAAGCAAGCCACAGAATGACTCTGGAAAAGGTGTTAAAAGGGAGTTTTACAGAAGTTACCTCTCTCCTGGCAATTTCCCTCGGTCTATGTGGGCTTTGTACCTTTAGGCTGAAATACCGACTGCAACATGGCAAATATCAGAAGCATAAATTGTGGCACTGTATGAGTTTTTTGTTTTGAGATATCCTTACAATGTACGTACATGTGTAAAATATGGTTGCAAAGAACAGGTCTATCATGTCTTCTGGTGTAGAAATAACTGCTGTGCAATTGGAACAACTTTTTATTTCTTGGTCTTATGCATGAAGTAGGACAATTACTCCATTACTGCGTCCAATTCTGCAGCCCCTACTACAAGAAAGATATGGACGTGCTGGAACGTATTCAGAGAAGGGCCACGAGGATGATCAGAGGGGTGGAGCACCTCTCCCATGAGGACAGGCTGAGAGAGTTGGGGTTGTTCAGTCTGGAGAAAAGAAGGCTCCAAGGAGACCTTATAGTGGCCTACCAGTATCTTAAGGGGGCCTACAAGAAAGCTGGTGAGGGACTTTTTAGGATGTCGGGTAATGGTAGGACTAGAGAGAATGGATTAAAACTAGAGATGGGACGATTCAGACTGGATGTTAGGAAGAAGTTCTTAACCATGAGGGTGGTGAGACACTGGAACAGGTTGCCCAGAGAGGTGGTGGAAGCCCCATCCCTGGAAGTTTTTAAGGCCAGGCTGGACGGGGCTCTGAGCAACCTGATCTAGTGGGAGGTGTCCCTGCCCACGGCAGGGGGGTTGGAACTTTGGAACTAGATGATCTTTAAGGTCCCTTCCAACCCGGACAATTCTATGATTCTATGATTCTAGGCAACAGATGCTGAACAGAGGAGTTAGTTAGTTAATAAACGAAATGCTTGCTGTGTTCTCCATACAGTTAAGCACCTCATTCATTTAATAACTTGTTTATTCCTTTAGATATGGTGGATCGATAAAGTTCAGTAAGGCAAAATGATAGATTGAGGACAGACAGTGGGCCTTCACCACCACTTTGTAATCAATCGATGTGTACTGCAGTTGCAAAGTCATTGCAGTATTACTGCTACCACTATTGCTACAAACCATCCAAAATAATGTGTGGTCCCGCTGGGGAGAAACATTAGTGGAAATCAGAAGATCAGCCATAATTGTACCTTTGACGCAACCTTGATGTAAGAAGGTAGAAAGCCTGAGCTGGTTTCTCAATTAGGTGAATTTTTGGAGAACAAGACATTGCTTGTGATTGCGTTGTTTTCCAGATAAGGAAAATATTTTTGGCTCCAGCTCTGTAATAACGATGCAGTTTCAAAAGCAATACACACATTTAAAAAAAACAAAAGAGAGAGAAGCACAGTCCTAGGCATTCTTGGCTTCATTACATTCCGGTGTTCGTTCATCTCCATTTCAACCGTAATGGGATAAGTAAGCTGATTGAGGAAGGATAACAAGCCAGATCAGAGTAAAACATATTTGGAAGTCTAATAAACTCGAGTAACTTGGAATGTGTTTGTTTCCTAAGGTAACTCTCCACTGAAAGTAGACACAGCAAAATACTGTGGGGAAGTCCTGAATCAAAATTCAGCAACTAATCTATAATCTGTTAAATGTTGCATTTCTCACACTGGATAAACTAAGCATCTAGTATTTGCAGGCACAAACAAAAAACTGAACTATTGTAGCAGACAACTATTAAAAGCATAAACCTCAAAGCACTTAATAGCCGCAAGCATTAAATGCTGCATCATATGAACAGAATATTTTTGAATGTGTTTCGGATACATGTAATCTAAAAAAATAGATCTACAGTATGACAAAGTTACTATGAATACTACATGTTCGTTAGGGGAAAAAAAAAAGCAATCTTCCTTACCTGCTATTGCTTCAAGAGTAGGGATTGCAATAGTGCTGTAAGTGCTAATGCATTTACAGGACCACGTGCAAACTAAGGTTTCCTCTGCATTTTCCAGGCCTGGCAATCTGTCCATGAAGAAAGAGCCCCACTGTTTAGACACAAAGTATGGAGCTTGGGGCTGATCTCCCTGAAAGAAAAAATAATAAATATGTAACTTCAAAAAAAAAAAAATCTTCTTTCTTCACGCAGCCACAAACATTATCTTAAGGAACTCCAGTGTTTCTCCCGATTTTCTGGGAAAACTGTATTGTATCTCAGGAGCAATGTGACTTTAAAATATTATAAAGAAAACATCATTTTAAACACCTCCCTGGAGGTGTTTAAAAAAAGGGTAGATGGGGCACTTAGGGATATGGTTTAGAAGTGGCTTTTGTCAGGGTAGGTTAAAGGTTGGACTCGATGATCTTAAAGGTCCCTTCCAACCTCAGCAATTCTGATTCTATGATTCTATGATTCTATGAAAAACAATAACAATCTTCTTCCCGTAAGTCCCCAAGCTCCTGTTTACACAATTTATGGATTCCCTAGGACATAAAAAGTTGGCTTCAAATATTTTTCCCTTAAAAAATCTTCCCTTTTCCCTGTTTTTCTGTTTTCAATAGCGTGAATAGCCTGCTGCCTTTCATTGCTGGAGAAGCTGGGTAGCTGCAGCACAGAGCGTAACCCAGCTGGGAACTCCTCCCAGGAGAAAGGACCCTCCTGGTGCTGGATGGAGTAACTGCAAAGGATGCATCATGCCACCTGTGTCACGTTATCTGTTTCTGAGATGAGGAATGAGTGAGAACAGAGCCGCAGGATCCATGGAGAGCCATTCAGTTGCCTAGCAAATTGTGAAAAATTGATTTTTTTTCATGTATATTTTCAGACAACAACATGTAGACTCATTATGTTTTAAAGAAAGCACTAAAGCAGCATTGGGAAAACTGATTTTTTTTAGCAGTTCATCTTGAAACCTGCTATATATTGCCATGAGCAGCCAGAAAAAGCTCCAGGAGGCCTCTACAGAAAGATGAAAAAATGGAAAACAAAACTGTGAACTACACCATTGAAATCTGTTTAAGTCATTTGCGTGCAAAGTATCTTTTCAGACCAGCAAAGCATAGAAGAACAGATATCCTTGCGTGTGCCTCCAGATTCGTGAACTTTTGTACTTTATTTTCCATTTAACTGCTTTCTTAATAGTTTTGAGAATCTGCTGGAATAGTATGTGTTTATGACAGAGGTCTGTGGCTTTTGATCACAAGAAGGCTGTTGATCCAGCCGAGCAGATCACGTCAGTAAACACAGAGACATTCTTTTTGTGATTCTGTGTGACGGTTTTTTCTCTGATCATAGCTGCGCGTGGGGAGGAAGTATTGATTTGATTTGGAAAAATACAGATATTGGTTTCTGTCTTCTGATGTAAATAGGTTGGAAAAAAACTCCATACCTTTTGTTTCAAAACAAGCAGCTAACTTAAGAACTGGGCTCTTTTGCCGTTTGTTTTTTTTTGCCTCAAACACAGGGACAGCATCTTACTTTTTTTTGCCAAATCTTATCTTTCCATGCAAATCCCAGGACTTCACATCAGTTATAATTAAATGTAGATGCTATGCTGAATTAAATCTGTTTCCAGCTGGATAACACATACAGAAAATTCTTAAGGCCATTACAGCTGTTCAGGTGATTAATCGAAACAACCACCCCAGTACTAGCCCTGCATAAAAGACAGAGCCTTGTTTATTGACAAGAGAAAAAATCTGAGGCTTCTGCTTTTTGAAATGTATAGTTGGTTCAACAGGCAATTAAAATTGCAATCTGAGGCAATGAATTCATTTTTTCAGAGATCTGATTCTCAGAGTGGGAGTTTCTTCCTTATTAAGGAGGAAGGATTTACATTTTGGATTTCTAGCCCAAGCCCTTAGTAAAACCAAACCCAGGCAGACACAAGAGTTGTCATCAAGTCATCTGGTAGAGAACTCCCATCATTTTGCTACTGGCTTATCTCCACATGACAGGGGCAGTTTGGTAGGCTAAATCTCGATCTCAAATCTGAAAAGAGCTGTCAAAACTCTGCCCACATTCTTAGGAAGCATCAGGCGTTGCTCCACTTGCCATCTCTAACTGATGCCTAGAAGACGTCCGTATCTTATCTGCAGCACAGACCACGTACCATGAATCTATCTATACATCTGTGAAATGAGCTAAAAGTCCCCTGTTAACCCTGCTACTCCTTGCATGCCTGGAGGCACACATTCAACAGTGGGGCCGAGGAGCTCTGGAAGGTGCACCAGCTACTCCTGTAGTCCCCAGACAGAGGGTTTGCTCTGGCAGCAGGACAGTAGATCCTGGGAAGTGCTGAGCAATCCCTCTTTCTTATGCAAAACCCCCAAGCCTGTGGTGTTGCTCTCAGGCATATTGGTCAGACAGCAGCAGGTCAGATGTTGATTGTGTCAGTTGAGGGTACAAAGCCTCCAAGACTATGTCTAGACTTCAAAGAAATAAAGATGGTACCAGCATTCCCCAAGTCCCAGGGCTTCCCACTAAGTTAAACCGCCTGGAATACTTACTATCGCCTTTGCTTTATTAACTGCAGACAAATAGGGCCTGTTAACAGAGCAGACAGAATCTGCTAATGGGACCGTTGGGTAACACTTATTTGTCAGCTTACAAATGACATTTCTAAAACACGAATAGGCAGGGAGCTGAGCTCTGAAGTTTTTCTCCATTTGGTAAAGAGATGAAAGAAAGAAGGATGTAAAGGAGACGGGAGTGAAAAATCAAGCTGTTAGGATTTTTAAAAGGCGTTATTTGGATGGAGACTTGCCATCTTTGTACCAGGTGCAGAGCGCCAGGATTACTTTACTGCATCCAACGCGACGGATGCTACTGATGGCTGCATGCTTTGTGCCAAGGTAGTAACACCACCACCGACTCTTAGGGCCAGAAAAAAATCAATGTTCAAACTACACTTTTGCTGGTATAACACCAAGTATTTGAGGTGTTTCCACCGGCACTACTGTGCTGGTCACAACAACCAGATGTCCCCAAGTAACACAGCCATACTGGGTGTGGAAAAGGGCAAACCTGCCCCAACCTGCCCAAGAGCCTAACTTTTGCACAGAACCTACCCCCCACAAGTCATGTGCAAATATAAAACACTTCACTCATAATTACTGTAGCTAAACTGCAACATGCATCACTATAAGCAGACTTCCTTTAAAATAAAACACATTTCACTTCAGGATATTGCTTTAAGGTTATTGCTTTACCTCACCAGGCTTCACAGACAGCCCATCAGGTTGTTCCTGAAAGTACTGTTAGATTTGTCTTAAAGATAAACAGGAATAAAGAGACAAACAGAGCCAAAAGGCACAGAGTAATTAGCCCTTGTCTAAGGTCATGCTGAAGGAGTAGGGAAATTCGGGGAGGGGCAGGGGGTAAAGGGCTCTGACCTCCCAACCAACCAGTCTCTAGGCAATACTGTAAAAATTAGTTTTTCCTTCTAACTGGAAAAATTTCATCTATATCTGCCAATAAATACTTTGATTTCTGCTCCATTCATTCCTATAGCCCAACGTTTTTACACACTGACGAGTTCCTCTGTAATCATTTCCCTCGAAATCCTGGGACAAATTCCAGCTTTTCTTTGAGTTTTCATTGATAGAATTGATCACACATTTAAAGAACAGAAGGCAAATACAAAGCCTCCGGCCAAGCAAACAAACCCCCAAATCTGGGGGGAATCTTATTTCAACACAATGCTTGGTGGTTTTTTTTCCCCCTGCATGCTGCAATTCACTTAGGAGCTGAGAAATTGCATGAATAGTTTTTAGTTTGCTATTCTCTTCCTCATTTGCTTATGACTCATATACTTGAAAGAACTGCAGTTACTATAATTTCAGTTATGTGTATCTGGCTTATATCATGCATTTAATTGAAGGGAAAAGACAAAAACTGCTAATGAAAATGGAAATTACGAGCCTCCTAGTTTGTGTGTGAGGAGGTTGTTTTCTTTCTCTCTCTCCATTGGTGATGAAATACCAGTCAAACAACTGAAAACAGGTTTTTGTAATTTCTTTCTGAAAGATGCAACTGCAAATTAGAAGTGATACTTTATTTCTTTAATAATATTTTGTAAAGACTGATAGAAGGGAGGGTAGCATCTTGTATAACATTTTCAGTCCCTCTCTGTACACACAGCATGGCATGGAAAATCAGCAATAGCAGTGTATTTTTTTTACTGCCAATGAATTATAAGGCTGATGAACAAGACTAAATCTAATCTGTTGGTGCCTCATTTTCCAAAAACACCTGACTTCGTACAACCATTTGAATTGGCTTTTCTCCCCTCTTAAACAAAGGGTTAATGGGAGAAGTTGATTAGGGGAATGAAAATAAAACTTTCATAGGCTTGTAAAGGGAGTCCCTTTGAACTAGTCCTGTTAAGTTAGTGGTGTCCAGTCAACTGCAGAGATATGGATGTGACCTGTTGTTCAGACTCCAGTGAGCAGCGTGGTAATGAAATAACACCCCTGACCTGCCACGGCCCCCCTGGTTCAGGTTCCTTTAATCAATGCAATTCATTTCTCCCTTGCTTGCTTGCTGTCACTGGTAGCGGATGTAAACTGAACAGGGGTTGTGCGTGGCAGGGGTGGTGTCTCCCCGAGACACTGCAATCTCTTATGAGGAATGCTACAGCGTTAGTGAAATGTCGGGCACCTGTCTAAAAGTCTCAATCTCCTGCTTGATAACTGCAGCGATAGAGAAGGTGGATCTTGTGGGCAGTCGACCAGAGGTATCGCAACAAGACAAAACAAAATCATCATCGAGGGCTTAGAAACACATCCCTCAATAAATTTTTCTTTGTACTTCCAGAGAAAAAAAATAAAACTATTTCTGAGTGTCTTTTTAAAAAGATGTGCTTTAAAACCATATATTGAACATGCTTAAGAAACCATGGTTGAATAAAAACTCCTAAACCTTACAGAGATGGAAGTTCTGTGCAGCAATGGAGCAGAGTCTCCAGTCAGAGAACGGACAAATTTATGTAGGAGAATGAGTTATTTTTATAGCATTTACTAATTAAATCAAATTATATTAACCTATGTAGCACTACTACTCCCTCTTCCTTCACACACCCCCACCCCACCTCCCCACCCCTTACTGAGAAACACATTTTTCTTGATAGGAGACTTGAGTTTGTGTATCTTAATTTTTGTTTTCTACAACTCAGGAAAAAGCCTACACATTCATGATTACATTTCTTTATTTCAGTGACTGATATGTCTTTGTTTGAGCTTAGATTAGAAATGAGGATAGTGAGGAAAAATATTAGATACGTCTATGTTACATCTATATTGTTTTAGTCCCATTGAAGATATCCTTTTCTCCATAAAAAACAGGGGCTTTTAAAATTCTCCTTAGTCAGATTAAAAACATCTCTAGTATAAAAGCACCCCACAAAAAAACTTCCTATCAGTAAGTTAACTTTTTAATCACAAAGAGTAATTATTAAAGAAAAAAAAGCTTAAGTGCTTTTCAAAGCAAAGTGCAAAAAGCCTATATATCTCTCTCTCTGCAATTAGAAGAAAATGACCTATTTATTTAGAAACATAAGAAAAGAAGAAACACTGCAAACGGAGGGTGAAGCTGCAGTGTAGCTCCTTCATAGGACATGCTGGAGGTTCAACGCTGCCGCCTTGGCTATCGGAGTGCCATTCCCCGTCTACTTTGTTCTTCGGCAGCGGAGAGAAAGATAAACCATAGTAACCTTCCACCTTCTGTGAGGGAACTGAAGTGAGGCAGTTGTGCTGAGGCCCTCCTTCCCAGCTGCGAGCACCCTGGAAATGGCATTATTTATCTGAGGTAACTATCAGTAGTCTGCATGGGACCAGACGTTGAAACAGTCCCTCTTATCTGAGCACAGCTGCCACTGAAATAAACAGCCTATGAGGGAAGCAGCAAATTAAAAGTTCTTTGTGTATCAGGAAAGCACAAGCAAACTGTATTTCATGGAGAGAGAAAGAGAGCTTTAAAACAATCTAATAAAAATTCCTCCGTGTTTAGAGTTGTCCGTGACACGCAGGGAAACACCATGAACTTGGCAGAGTTCAGGTGATGGACTTGCGATAAGCAGCCATGAAATTTCTCCGTGTAGGACACAGGGCAGGTTCTTGTAACTGAAAAGACAACTACGTTTTTTGTTTAAGGGACTGCACATACAGCTCTTTTTCTGAGGTCTGGAATTTAGCTGCGGGTAGAGGCTCTGCGTCACCCATGCAATGCTGAGCTGGGGCAGGACGGCACCTCCCGGTGTGGCCAGGAGGGTACATCTGTGAGGGATGCTGATGCTGCCAGCAGCCTGGTAAGATAAGCAGGCTCATTCTCAGCACAGGTGGCATGAGGCTTCTTTGTAACTTTCTTATGTTCCAGGAAACATCTGCAAGGAACCCTTACCTCATATTTTCCTTTCTTCTCCAAGGGCTCAGATTCAGTCTCCGCAGGCACCGTAACTTTGTCCCCTAGAAGTTCCTCTAGGATGAAGACAGTTTCCCAGTTGCTATAGTGATGTGCTGGGAAAATATCTGAGTGCATGCTGTCACCAAAATAAACAACCTACGAGGGAAGCAGCAAATTAAAAGTTCATTGTATATGAGGAAAACACAAGCAAACTGTATTTCACAGAGAGAGAAAAAGAGCTTTAAAACAACCTAATAAAAATTCCTCCGTGTTTACAGTTGGCCATGACACACAGAGAGCTTATTAATGTCACAGTTTGGGGTTTTATCTTCAACCAGCTCCGTAAGGAAAAGGCTGGCCCCGCACACCCTCCTCGCTCTCACCCTCCAGGGGCATTGCACAGGGATGCCTGGCTGGGACCGGCATGCGGGACACCGCTGAGATTTTCGATGGACAGAAATAGCCTGCCAGAAAGCAGTGGAAAAGACTACCAAGAAAATACCCTAAACAATGGGAACGAATTATGGACAGCTTTGGAAACAAGGGAGAACACGGAGCATCTCTCGATGACTCAGAACCCTTCTGTGCCCAGGGGGTAGTTACCCACTAGGAAAAACGTGCTCCCACCATCTTCAGTGGCATTTTCACCCATCCAGACCTGTAACTCAAACAACACGATCCTAGTTTTCACTGATGCCACCTTTTAATCTCTTTGGTCTGTTTCCTCAGGGAGATTGCTTATTTCCTGATGACAATCTGATTCTCCTCCAAGCTGCCAAAATGCATGACCATGCACAGAATAAAACATCCAGAGTTTACATATTCTACCGACAAGAAGACTTATATGCTGCTTCCAGTGCTGGACTGCAGTCTGTTAAACAACAGCAAGCACAACCAGAACAAAAATTGTGACTGATCACATCAATAGCTTTAATGAAAGCTTGTCTGGAGAATTTTAGACTGAAACAGGGTATTTTCAGACAGATTTACTCTCACTTATACCTTGGGATCCAGCTTGCCAGTCATCTTCTTCAGTAGTTCATAAAGCTGGATAGCGTTGCCTTGGGAATACCAGCCGGGCTTGTCCAGCGATAGCAGAGCCTCCTGCTCCTCGTCATTCTCTGAAATCACCAAGCAAAATCACTCGTCGTTAGTGAGGACAGCCCACGCTCCTGTATTTGTGAGACGCGTCAGAAGCTGCCTGTGCACAGCTTGGAGACCATGGTCTATTTTGACATTAAACCAGCTCCAGTGTCTGGCTCGAGTCCTGGTACTGACAGTGGGTTCGGTCAAGGTGTTTGGTAGCTGGGGGTAGGCAGGCTTTTGTGAGAAAAGAAGCAGCTGAGCATCGTCTGCAAGGGCTACAGAAGAGCTGAGGAATCAAAGCTATAGGCTTTTCCTCCCAAACACTGCAGGAAGGCAGGAAACCACGTGGACCAGACTGATGGAGGAGCTGCTACAGATCTAAGGTGGAACCATGAGATAAGACAGACTGTAAGAGACAGCATGTACCTTTCCCCACAGACAAATTATCTACTGCGTTTAAACACTGATAAAAATACAACAGAACAGGCTGAGGTAGCTCTTATGGGGATTCTCCAGCCTTGGATCAGCACAAACAATGAGCAGTTCCACTTATTATTCAGTCTTGAAGAAATGATGAGAGGACAATATTGCTGGCTGGTGGTGTAATCCACACTGGCATAAATCCACACTGGCAGTTGTCAGTGAATTGGAAAAATCAATAGAAGCTTGAAACTCCCCCGGTCATCATCGAACTGTGCCATAGGCTTCATTTCTAGCTGGTCCCAAAGCAGCAAGATCTGTCCTGGTGTCCATGTAACCCTATTGCTCATTCAGATCCATGTGCTGTCGCCAGATGAACTAACTTTAGCTTCTTGCTGAAGCCAAAATACTAGCCTTAGTGAACCGAAGAACTAGAATTTCATCAGAAATATTAATATTCATGTCTTCTGTCTATTGAAGTGGTAAAACAAAAGGGTGATTTTGTTATTCAGTCTCAATCAAACACATCTTATTTTTTATGCTACAGACTGAGGGGTTAGAAGACAGTACAGTACTTCGATCAGACTTAAGCGTAACATCAGGACTTCAGTTTTTCTCCTGCTTTTTGGAATTTTTTTGAAGTACTTAAAATGTGTTAGGAAGAAGACTAAGATGGAGTAAACTTCACGTGGTTAGAGACTGCTGAAAGCTGGAATGCACATTTTGGAGAACAGTGAAATGACCAGGGAGCTTTATGTTTAAGAGCGCTGAAGATGTATATGGTGCACTACATTGGTCCTTGAAAGAAATAAAAAAAGAAGGAAAAAGAGGAAAACAGGTATGTGGAGAGAGGCAGTAAATCATTCTTTAATATTATGAATCTAAGAATTTGAATAAACACAGGATTTATTCTCAGACAAAACAATTCCATATTAAGGGTGTTTTATAAACTAGGAAAAAACAAGGAAATTCGAAGTTGACACTAACAATTCACATAGAACTTGTGTGGAAATGCCTTTTCCTTTGTTCTTCTTCAGAAACCTAACGATAATAATAGTAAGTATGATAGCATCCATAAAAAAAAAATCTTAATTTCCTGACTTTTAAAATACTTTTGACTTCACAACTTTTGCTCAAACAGAAGCTGTTAAACTTCACTAAATTTGTTTTATTTTCCCTGTATTTTTAGGCATATTTGTAAGGCTGGCTGAACGAGTAGACACCATCTTCAGACAATATGGACATAGAAAAAGAAACTTAAGAAAACAACTCTTTTCAGTCGCTATCAAAAGTTTATTGAAATTTGTGAAGGTTTGCCTCATTGTCTCTCCATTCACTCAGTCAGAAAAATACTAGAGAAAAATGGAGCTATTAGGAGAGGGATTTTCAGAATAACACCACTGCATTTGCAAATAGGAGCCCTGTGTATTCCTGCAGCACCAGAAGGCTCCAGCAAAGAGCAAGACCTTGCTTTGCTACCTCTATGGAAAGGCATGAGGGGCAGTCCTGACTGAAAAAAATTCTCTCTAATTACAAGGTAGAAGATCTCTCACTCTGTGAGACCTATTACTCTCACCCCTAGCAATGGGATTCATCTCACTTAACTTGATGCATCCGGAATTTAGGCTTCTAATTTACAGTTACAATCTGAACTAGTCGGCCAGGGTCCCTTGGTAGGTAAAAGAGAGCACCAGAAGCACTTTACAGAGGTTCCAGCTCTGGATAAGGAAAGGATTTATGTTAGGAACTTCACTTTTAGGCAGCGAAATGAAGGGATATTTCAAAGCCTGGTTTCCTCCTCTATGTTTGGAGGCAGAAAACAGCATTGAGATGCCTAATTCATTATGGGAACATCTTGATTTTGGAAGGAGCTTCAGAAATCTGAGGAATTAAAAAATGTCCTTTATAATATTTGAGTTGTAGGGTTGTAGGGGTAATGACTCCGAACTGACAAACCTTGCCTCAAACCATCTCATATGGCTGCTTGTGGTCACACACCTAGGGGTGACTGTGTCTATTTTATTTCTGTAATCTGAAGTGGGAAGAAATTAATGGTGTTTCAGTTGCAGCAAGTCATTAATGAGAAGGGTTTCTAATCCACTTACACTGTCCTCGTGGCAAAATATTGTCAAGAAAATTGTCCTTCAACACTGGGTCTTAAGGCCTCTTGTAGTAGTTCTGCCATGTAAAAATTGATGCACAACAACTTAAAACCCTATTAATGACACCTTTATCTCTGGCCTTGTATTGTATCCTTCAGATAGCAGTTACATGACAGCGCTGAAGACATCTGCAAATTTCCTGCGAAAACACTGCATAAATGTGATTATGGTAGTTCCTAATATATTTTAGGTATTCCAAGCCTAACGCTGGCTCCACTCAGACAAGAGGAAAACTGCTGCTGACTCTCCTTCCACTTTGCTGTTATTGATTCGTAAAAGTTCATTCCAAGGTCAGAAATGCTATAAATATTCCTTTAGCAGGAAGCACCACATATACAGGCAGGGATGCTAATGCTTCAGGGTCTTACAAGCTGGGAGGAAAAGGAGACATCCTGATAATTTCAAACAGACTGGATAACCAAAAAGAATTCCTCAGATGATTTAGATAGAGCGACTTGCTTCCTTCTAAAGTCTAATATATCACTGCAACCCAGATTCCTGTAGGCTGAAAACGTGCTGCGACAAGAAATGTGAAGGTAGCAAGCAAGTAAAACTAAAATAATTAAATCCAGAAAATCATTCTATTAAAACACTCGCCCAAACCTCAACAGTGATTCAGAGCAGTTTTCCTGAGGGGAAGTTACTGTTCCTTTTTAAAAACAACAACAAAAGCTTGACTCATGCTGGGGCAATATTAATATTGCTGGAATGGCAATTTGCATATTGGCGTGTCTAACAGCTTGGGAGATGTTTTCTGATTGAGAAAGGTACTCCCATCACCATTAACAGACATGGTTTTTCAGATAAAGCAATTCACTAACAAGACTCAATATCCTTTTTCTTGTGAGAATTTTCTTGCGAGAATTTTCTTGCCTGCCTTTAAAGGTGTGTTGCAGGTTTATAACATGGGCTGAAGAACATCTGGTTTCACTCTGAAGGAATATGCAAAAAATAATCAGTGAAGCTTACTCCCATTTAAATGACAACTGATGGTAATTTAGTTTGGCACAGAGTTGCTCCTTGGGAAAGACTCTGCACATGCTTGCTTACTGCCGTCTGCTTTGGGGTGATACCCGACCAGATGGAAACCTAAACAACACGCAGTTGTGTCCACGCGGCATGTTCAGCCGTTCAGGGTCTGAACCTGGAGCTCTATCCCTAACCAGGCTGGCGTTTACGCTGTTAAACCCCAGCCCATAGGACAAGGCTCTCGTTTGGGAAGCTGGAGGTTAAGAGAGGAGCTAAGAGGTCAGGGCGAATTTACGCTTTGCCGGTTATTCACCTATACTCAGCCACACCTACGCTAAGGATAACTTTCATCAGCACACCACCCCTGAGGCCACCACGGTGGGCTGCTCCTCCAGCTGGGAGCCCTACGGCCAATGTTGGTAACACGCCGGGGCGAGGATCGGCGAGTGACTCACCCGAGAGCCCGAGGACACCTCGCAGCTCCTTGGCTGGGCAGAGAGGAGGGTCAGAAAGCAGCTCTGAGTGCCCAGAGGCCATGCTAGCCGAAGAGGCATTAGGTGTAACTGCAGTGCGTGTAGAGTTCCCCAGCAGCCCCTTCTCCAGCCTTCCTAGCTTTCATACAAATCTAGTTAGAGTGCCTATTAGGGTTACTGGTTTATTTTGTCCCTTTGAACTGCGCAATAGAATAAAAGCATGCGGTGATGCTGTTGCTACTTGTGCCGGTACCTGCTCCTGCCTCTCCCTGCCGATGGGCAGCTCTTGTGGGCTCTCACCGCAGGTGGGCATGTGTGTTTAGCACACGGAAGCCCTGGTTGCCACCTCAGGGGGCTATTGTAAAACAAGTATGCTTTATGATCCACAACTATCATGCTGATATGCCTCTCTGCAATTTAAATTAATGCCATTTCAGGCCCTGAGGGCATTAATATAAAAGCCGGGTTATGTTCCAGCCTGGCCTGCAAGCACAGTCTGATTCTGGATGGCATTTTGAGCTCACTTGAGAAACACAAACTCTTTTCCAGAAGGGGACTCAGGGCAGGAAACCACATTGTTTTACAGTCGAGACAAAGGGACCCGCATAAGTAAAATCCTTCTGGTGGCTTCTGCCAGTCGCAAAGGTAATGAGATGGGATGACATAAGCTACAGAGCTCCCCTGCAGGCATGCTCTCCATGAAGAAAGTAGGTACTTAAGAGCTTGCTGGGTATAAAACTTCATGTAGGCACCCTTCTGTGGGGTACTACCCCAAGTACCTATGTATGCGCCAACCACCTTTCCTGAGTGTTTCCAGGGTTTATGCAAGTATTGCTGAGTGTTTTGCCACCCTTGATTTACTTCTGTGCCCTGGAAGCAGCTGTGAAATCCATCTGCCAGACACGTGCACCGGCGCTTGCCAGTCTCCTGTGTGACTGGACAACTGCAGGGAAGCGCTAAGGAACAAATTATTCCCTTAGCATGATGTGCTGAAAGAAAAGCTTCCCAAAGTGACTAGTGATTTTGGCCGTCTCCATTTTTGGCTCCCCAGTCTGATTTTTTTCAGAAAAAGCCTGAAGATCAGCTCTCCTTCCTGCCCTTGCGTCATTCTGCCTTCTTTGGGGTGGCCTATGGTTGGTGAGACAAAAGCTGAACTAATCAAAGTAAAAATTCAGTTTTGAAAACTGGAACATGATTTTTAATTTTACATAGGCAGTGACACATCTTTCCTATGCTTAGCAACCCCGACACGTATCTGCTTATTCACATGGAGGACTAAGTAACAGTACTACTAAAGGCTGGTAATACTCCAAAAGAATAACATAGACAAAGGTGAGAGAAAAATACAGATACCATCCTGTGAAAAAAATAAACTATTTTGTAATAATTCATGTGTTACTTAGCCAATTTCTAACAATCCCCTTTCTCACGATGGACTTCTGTTCTTTTGCTAATTTAAAAGGCCTGATAAGACCAAAGTACAAGATAGTATATTTTCAAATTGCCCTAGGTATATAACCACAGACTTCTTAGAGAAGAGAAATAAATCTAAAAAACCACAAAGTTTTACATTTTTAGTTTTACTAAGACCTTTTTATTAGAATCTGCCCTACTGCTTAATTGTGCCAACCAACAGGCTATGTAAAGACAAGGCTGAAATTTTACTTGTTTGTAAGAAAATCAGTATTTCCTTTAAAAAAATCAACACATAAGTTTCTTTAGGAAGTTTTGATTACGGTGTTACAGGAATTGAAAATACCAGCTCACTACAGATTTAGTAATTGGTTTTCAAATTTAAATTTATCAAAGCATTAACTCTATACCTTCCCAGAATAGTCTGGCTAATGAACAAAGTGTTTCTATTTAAAACATTGATATGATGAAATACAAGCAAGGCCGTTTCTCCTTGGAAGAGGAAAATAACTTTTTGGAAAATGATTCATCTGCAAGTTCATTTTTAAATGTAGTTCATGCGCAGATTTGGTGAAGCTTTTCCCATAATTTTATTTAATTGTATTTATAACTCTGAGAACTTCTATTTTGGAAGGGTAAGACGGACATAAATACAGAATTTCATTTCATCCTTGGACATGTTTTGTAAGGTTCTTTTGGTTCTTTTTTTATTTTTTATTTAATTGGGATCTTGGAGAGGTACAAAATGTCAAGAAAAGAAATAAATGTCCTCCCAAGAACAGTTTTATTCTGGACCTCATTAGTTTTGTAAGAAGGCTCCAGAGCCTTATAAATGAGGATCTCCCAATATCCAGACAATGTCCCCAAATAATCCTATCAATATTAATATCGTAGTCACCCTAGAGATACCTATATAATTATGGAGAGAGACAGGCCTTTCCAGAAAGCATTTTGAATTCAATTAAGTTAGGAGAGGTACGGTAATTGAGGAAAAAACTGACGTCATAATTTCAGGAATATGCGCTTCAGTTCCAGCAACTGTTTATAACCATTTTTACTAGCGTGGTTCACTGCTGTACACAAATTTGAAGAGTGGACGGAAGCAGAAGACAGAGGGAAGGACAGAAGATGAGATAAGGGCCACCAGTCAGTTCTGACCTAACCCGTCACTTCAGAAAAATGTCTCAATTTTCATAATTAAAATAAAATTGAGACACACAAAGCATCTTCTTTACACTGTGCAGTCTGTAATCTTTGAATTTGTCCTAACCCTCTAAGTCTCTCTAGTAATACCTACTGAAATGAGGCTTATTGCAATTTGCTGTTGGACCACACTCATCCCCACTGAAAACTGACACTGCAGTGTAGTGGGGAAAAACTTTCTGCCATCATTTACTTTGGCCTCAGTTGTTAAAAAAAAAAGCACAAAAAAAAAGAACAAGAGTTCTTTAATCCTCACTTACAGAAAGACTAAGAATTTTTCCCCTACATCTTAATACTTCAGGTATAAAATATATATGTAAACTAGAACAGACAATTTGATTCTGAACCAATGTATTTCCATAAAGCAATATATGGACCCTGCTGCAAGGGGCCTTTGTTCTTTATTTTTTCAGTTCCCTGAAATATGTTATTTCAAAGGGCATAATAACTGCAAAGTAGACAGAAGCACGCATAATAATTGCACATACTCATTTTCCTGGAATACACAATAGACATTTTCATTAACTTTTATAAGAAAACTACTTATATAGCCAAGTTAAGTTATGATTTATAAAAAAGCTCCATTCTTTTTTTCCTAGCTTGTTACGCTACCTCAAATCCCTACTTTAGTTTTATTGATGAATTATGTCTGAAGTTCCAGCTCTCCAAGCATCAGCTGCCTCTGAAGGGGACAGTTTTACATCAACCTTTAAATTAACTTAAGACTCAAGATTCCTCAGGTAAAAAACAAAATTTAGGAATTAAAAAAAAATATAAATAAATCCACCCAGCCTTCTGTCTGTTAATAACTGTACGGCCATTCTGTAGCTGCAAATAGTGGTTATTAAAACCTCACTCAGACTGTTCCTCTGACTCAGTAGTTAAAAAAGAAGAACGCCATCTCAACCCACAACAGTTTCTTTAGCACATGCTGCTGCTGAGCCTGGAGAGGGCAGGGACCCGGCCACTGGAGCCTGGGCATCTCCCCACTACCATGCGGAGGTTAAAAAACGCAAACATTTTGTTTCCTCTCCGAATAGGAGAAAGTTCTCCAAAAAGAACCCCCAAAAACTTGAAAACAGTTTATTCTCTCGGTGTTTCACAGGTATCGTGCTATTTATATATTGGTATATATAACTCTCCATATTTCCAAACAAAACTGCATGCCTCAAAATAAATTTTTTTCATAAATCAATTTGTTATGGAAACAAAAGCTAACATCTGAGATTACTGAGATATGATATGTTGTTAATAATACTTAGCACTTCAAGTAATAATAAAAGAAGAAAATCTTTAATTACAATCAGAATATAATGGCATTAAAGAGTTAAGGACTATTTTCTATGAGAAAATGTAGAAACTGACACTAATAATTTAAATCATAGGTATGACACAATATCAAGCATACTAAATAAGAATAAAATATCAAAACAATCACAGTGGATGCTCTTGTTCAGTAGCAAAGAGACTTTTTTTTTTCCTGATACATTTTCAGCCTTATATTTTGTTTCCCTTTGCTTAAGAAAATGTTCAAGAGGCACCAAAAGACGGTTCAGGACCTAACTCTGATTTTAGCTTCAGAGAATCTCCTCTTGGAGACATATTTCCGTATCATCAATGAATCCCAGTGGGAATTTTGCAATTTTATTGCAATATGGAGGACCTTTGGATGGTCCTTTTACTATATTCTCTACTGCACTTTATACTATTACAATCCCTTCCAGAAATGTAAAAAAAACCCTTAAAAAATCTGGGCTTGTGCAGTGCACCCTTGCCATGAGAAATATACACATCAGTGTCCATAACGGAAAGCCTTTAACTGAAAGTGCTATAGAAAGAAAATTGTTTGGCGTTGTGCTGGCGAGTAATCAGGTGGTGCTACGCCAAGTTACAGCGCAATGGGAGAAAAAGCATAATGTACACTAGGAGACCTCCGCAGACCATGGGTGTGCTGGAGTCGGGGCCAGCAGGGAGCAGGATGGCTGAGCCACAGGCAGCTCCTCATGCCTTGCCCGAGCAGTGTGGGGAGCTGTGCCCAAGGATGACCTTGGGAAGGGTGCTTATCCTTGGGGCACAGCAGGGGAAAAGCATCCTCACTCAGCCAGTGTTTGGGAGATTGTGGTCAGCTGCACAGGGGGAGGACGCTGCACCCATGGTTTGGTCTCGATTAGTCTGGCTTTTGGGACAAGGGGGTCATCAGTTCTGCCACAGACTTCCTACTTGACATCAGGCACTTCCTATGTAAACAGAAGTGTTAAAACTCCCATATATCAGAAGTCCTATGAGAGTAAATACATTAAGGTTCGTGAAGTTTTTTGGTACAGTGGCGACAATAGCCATTTAAGTGGCTCAGGAAGGCAGAGTGAGATGAAGATACAGGAGGCAGAACTGGAGCTATGCACTGAAGAACAAGTAGCTGCACTGTGATGTTGCTCAGACCATGAATTTGGAGATGAGGGGCAGTAGGACAACTTCTCCTGGCGACCAGAGAAACTAAGAAATACTTTCATCTTCTTTCCATTGCTCTGTGCCTCTTTTGCCCCTTTGCAGCTCCTGTCTCTGTAGGGTGTGCCCACCAAGCTCTCTGTTGAGACTTATGACCCGTGGCAGATGCGGAGCAAAAGGGAAGGACAAGGCACGTGCGTGTGACAGAACACAGAGAGGTGACAGCAAGTTCAGTCTTCAAGTCTGGGGACAATTTCATGGCCCTGTGGACCACAGCCATGGATGAATTCAAAGGAGGGACAAAGAACATGACAGGGCTAGAACAACTGGCAGAGACTTGAGATGCTTTTTAAGGACTACTATGGGGCCAGGCGTGTCAGGGAACACCAGAATGGAAAAGAACAAGAAACCCTGTTCCTATTAGATCTGTTGAGATAAAGTAGAACTTCATATTAATAAACAAAATGAAAAACATTAGGAAATTAATGTTCTAAGAAAGAGGAAAAGTTTTTATGTGTGAAACAGTCACTGTAAATCTCGGAACAATGTAACCAGGCTGGAGATAGCAAGGAAAAATAGAAAATATTCTTTTCTAGCAAAGTATGTTTAGTTACACTTTGATGGGAAGACTGACAAGAAAGATTTGTAGTAAAGGGTTTTTTTAAAAAGTAAAAGAGAAATGATCCCCGACACTTCCTGTAATACTTTTCTAGTTCCTTATCTGTGCATTTCGCGTGGTTTGGAAAACCACTTAGTGTTTACATGAAAATGCACTTTACCTTATTTCTCAGAACCAAGAGCATTGTGCCAGATCTCTGTATGCAGGAATTTCACAGATAAAATCTCTTGCTACTATTATTCCAGAAAAAATAATCAACTTGGAAGGCTCAGCCTTAGTCTGGCAGTATCACGGAGACACCTGGGATCTGTGGACAGTAATAATATATAAAGTGGTTTCACAGCAGATAGGAATCAGGTTAGAATGAATGTGTTTACTAATGAAGAGAACAAGTCCCAGGGTCGCTAACTCCACCTAGAAAAACATGCAACATACATACTGAAGTTTAAGACATCTGGAGTCCTACGTGAATAATGAAGATTGAAGAACAAAGAGAGCAAGGAAGAAGCTGGTACATCACTTTTGCCTTTTCTTGAGCTTTCAGCTTGAAAGAATTAATTCCCTTCTGAACATCAGATGCAGAGGACCTGCTCCTCATCTAAACAACGCAGCGTCCCACGATTGCTTGCCAGACAGAAAAAGCCCAGCTCTGTGTTTTCTGACCTTTTATTTCCCTGTATTGGGTGGGAGAGGCAGAGCAGCTCCTGAAGTAGGTAACTCTCTACCCACCTGAGAGTTCCCCCATGCACAATAAATCCACACCTGCTATTTGTTGCAGTTCTCCTGGATGCTTCATAAACATTAGGTAAGCCTTGGCATGTAGAAACTGGGAAATTGAGGTAGAGATTCACTGTCTTATCAAAATGAACCAGACCTCGGCCCAAGCTTTGGTCATGATTCCTCCTCATGTTCTCAGCTCACTTCTAGGGCTTCCTAACCAGGTCCTTTCACTACTTGCTTCCGATAGCAGATCTGATGCCTGCAGTACAAAAATCAACATGTACTTTCTGTGAAACACAATTGTACAGACTAACCTTAATAAAAGCTTGACATTTTGGAAGAACACACAAGAGAACTCTAAAGCTCCTTAATGAAAACCAGCAATCCAGATTCATGGAAACTATGCTGAAGGGAAGCTTTCTGCAGTGGTTGCCAGCCCTCGTTCTGCCAGGAACGTACCATACACAACTCTATTTTTGCTCTACTACAAACTGCCTCAATCCCAGTTTCCAAATTAATTAAAAATCAGATCACAAGGTAACTCGTTATGAAATTCTCTGTCTAATCATCTACTTATTTTTTAATCCTACATAAGAAAGTGATTAAACAGAGAAGAAGGATGAATAAACCCCCTGATTTCTATCATGTATCGCTTACACATGCGATCTATGCAAAGAATGATTTTTCCCTGCAAAGTCATACTGATAAGTTCCCCCTTAACATAGGTAATCTTTCTTTCTTCCAGAAATTCCTTGTGGCTTTTGACAGCTGTTTAAGAACTATAATGTGAAGTTTAAACTAAATCTCCACCAACCTGATTCACACAGGTTTGCACTGAATTTTAGCGGAGTGGTAAAGTTTATGAGCTTGTATTGATCCATCCAGCAGGCAGCCAGACCTTGGCTGCTGTAGGCATGGGAACAGACCGGCACAGATCACAGCTTTCTCCTCAGCAGGTAGCCTGGTTATGTTCAGTTGCCAACATACTGGTGCCTACAGACACTTGAGTTGCCTAAGGTCCTCCGGCACCTCAGTCCAGTTGTACCAAATGATAGACAGCCAGAGTAGTTTATATACACTGTGGTTTCTATATCCATTCCTGCTACTTATTTATTTCAAAATAGACCTCTGTGATTTTTGACATACGGCATCACGCTTAAAAATGTAGATGTGAGTCAGTTTTTGTTTAAGGGAAAGGCTTGCGACTCCATGTGAAAAATTAGCTTCTGAAAACTATCCATTTCTCTGATACAGGTTTGGCAAGAAGAGGAGCCAGATTTTGAAATAAGCTACCAAGGGTGTAACATCCCACTTAAAAAGAGCAGTAGAGTCTGGTAACGATCTGCATGAGTCAATAAGCTTTCCAGTGGGACCTTTATTAGTCCATGGACAAAATAAAATGTACTTGTTTAACCATCTTATATTAAAAATGCACAAAACAGATCAAAAGGAAATGCGCATTCTCTTAATGCCAAAACAGCTGCTGACTTGCGCATGGTTTGTTTCCCTGGTCTTCCTTTCAGTCTTTGATATTTCCAATTTAGCTCTTTCCCCCTAGTCATGGGCAGACACTCTTATGTGTGCTGGGAAGTAGAATGAAGGTGAAAAGAAATACTTCATATAACCAGAAGCAATATTAAAAAAAGAAAAGTCCAGCCTAGAACTCTGGATATTGAATTATCTGTATAAATAATTGCTAGACATTCTTCAGGTATTATATTATACTAGTCTGAGCTCCCATGAATTGAATGTAAAGGAGCCACAAACTACTTGATCATTCGACTACATCTCAGTGTTCTCTTTGATAAATTAAATTGAGATTCCACGTCTCTCAGATGCAATTGTTTAGCCAACCCTTTCAAGCTTTCAGCATTTCTAAGCTGAATATTTCTATAAACATGAGAACTGAAGGTATTATTTCAGAACAGGTCCTACTAATGCTGCAACGAGAGTTAGTGTTGTAAGTCTTGCTCATGCATGAAAGACGTGCTTCTGCTTTTGTCTTCCACATACAATTGGGTCTTCGCTTTTAGTGCGAAATCTTCCTTAAATCCCAAGTCTTTTTCAGCATCACACATTGTTAGAGCATTATCACACTATAAATGTGATCTATGTTGAGTGCTGACTGCTTTGCTTCTAAATCTTGCATAGCGTTTGGCTGTGTTTTGTCAGAGACTGTGGAGGAAAAAATCATCTCCTCTTAATAATCTTTTCATGTGTTGGAGGAGAATTCCCTTAAGCCAGACAAGTCTGTTTGCTGAACACAGTTTTGTCTGGAATACAAACCGGTCATTTAGGTATTTTGGCTTTGGTTTTGAAAACACAGACAAGGATATGGCAATTCATGTTCTCTGAGGACTCACTACGGGGAGAGGATGGGGTGGACAGGCCCTTAGCAGCTCATTCTGCTGTAAAAACAAGCTGCATTTTTTTGATGAATCGGGCTTCCTAAATGTGGGAGCTTTTGTGCCTTATCTCTCTGGTACTGCAGGTACAACCCAGATCAGACTGTATCACGGTTCCATTCTCTGCTAATATCCTGAAATAAAGGAAAATAAAATAGCAACACCAGAAGGTGATCACAAAACTATGGTTGAGGATTTTCTATAGATCTTGGCTTTTAATGACCTCCCAATTACATGGTGTACGCGTTTAAATGCAATTATATATAGCTACTATATTTAACTTACTTTATCCACAGTTTATATAGTTACTAAACTTTGTTGTTAAAACAACTGTTACTTTTAAATCCTGATGTCACCTCTTCCGCGACAATATTTAAGGCATCGTCACGACTTACAGATTTTGCAACCTATTTCACAGACACAGGTAATTTGATAAATTTCTAAGTACACAGACCTGGAAAACTTAAAATAAAATCACCATATTAAGAAGGCATGCGACATGCTTCTCTATGAAGAAAGCTTCTTCCATTAAAAGTAAACATAAACATGACCTGATTACCAAAACCGATTTTAAGAAGTCATTCATATGGAACTGTCTTCCAAAACAAACAATTGCTCTAGCTTATTGCTTTCAATGATTTGAAATAATTATGGAATAATTAGAACAATTTCAGTATAGAACCCATCAAGTTCGTAGGTCCAATTCCTTGAAAGGATATATCACTGAACCATAAAAAGTAAATCCAGCAGAATTAATTGCAATTATGTTATCACAATTTCCCCATTACGGTAAATCTTTGGAAAGGGCTAAAAGGATTTTCACAGTCAAGACTCTCATGTAGTCCTTATGCAAACTTACTTTACAGTTCTTCACTGCTCCAGATTAGGACATTAGAAATCTTAGTTAAATATGCAGATCTGTCACAGATATGATTATGGAAATCATTCAATCTCTTGGTTCCTTGGCTCTAACAGAAAAGCCAGTGCTTTTATTTTCGTACCATTTGTTTGTCTGGTCTGTCTGTGGGCTCCTTGAAGACAGACAGTGACTCTTATCATGTGCTTGCACAATACTTTAAAGAATTGGGGTCTGAGTTTTAACCAGGCCTTGAATATAATGTAATATAATCAATAACTAGGATTTTGCAGTAGTGTTAGTTACTGTAGCTCCTTTTGAAAATGAAAATGGTCTTTCTATGCACAAAGAATTCTGGTTTCAAAGTACTTAGCAATTATGCTAAATATGTTTTCCATTTTTAACAAAAGGAATATTGTTGATATCATTCTTCTGAAAGCAGCAGCTTTAGCTTTCTTTGAACTAACTTTCTATCAGCTTTGTGCCAAACACGGCATTTAATATCAAAGGTAATCAGCTGAAGCAACCCCTGCTGTCTTTATGCAGAAGCACGTTGCAGTTTTTCACTGTTTTGATTTTTTGGATGAATAACTTCTTATTCCTTTTATCCTCTGAGGTACTTTGAACACTATGCAAACATATAAAGGAGACTTGGCTCAACACATTTACTTTATTTTTTTCATTTAAAGAAGGATGGGCATTGGAGAATGCATCCGCAGTTCAGCATTCATCTTGATATTCAGAAACAAAGAGGTGCCATACTTCAAAGACTATTTAATTTTTTTTTCTATTTTTTTTCCCTAATAAATGAGGAATTGTTCAGGAATTGAACAGGGAAATAATGGGGCTTCCCTTCCTATGAATTTGTGTCTTGCAGTTGGATTCACTGAATGTTTAATAGGGTGCAAAGTCTCATGGATGCTGTTCCAGTAGCTGGGTCATTTGTGGCCAGGCTCTCCTTGATGGATACTCCGATATCTAATTAGGGGTAAGTTTACACTGCAGCCTTTCTTGGAGTTGGCAATGACCGACCCATTTTCCTCTCCAGCCTGTGGAGGCTGTAATATCTCTGAGGATACTAGGCCACATTCAAATGTGGTTGAAATTGCATTACCGATAGAGGTTTGCAGTAGGGGATGTGCAGAAATTCCTACTCACACATGCCATGCTATTGCATAAGCCTCAATGTCTAGGAAACAGACTAAATGTTAAAGAATTAGCCTGTGTCCCAGTAGCTCCTCTGGCTAACATGGTTGAGGCATCAGCCAAAAGAGCTCAAGAAGCAGCAACCCAACCCGATTTTCAATGGCTGGCTCGGCTGACAACCAGGTACCTCCCATGCCAGTTAGGAGGAGCCATCAGATGAAATCCCAGGGTTTGGCCCATGCTCCAGGTTTACAGAGAATGACCGTGGTTAGCCCAGCACTGTGCCCTCCTGGTAGAGAGAGAAATTGAGCCTGGCCACTCAACTTCTAGTTCTGATGTGCTGTAAAATGCCCGAGTGAAACCCGTCATCTGCAAGAATATGTATAAATGACGCGATGACAACCTCGCCTCCCAACACTTCTGAAGCAAATACCAGTAAAGCCCACAGAACAACAAAGAACAAAACAACACAGAACAAAACAAAACCACTTCTTTCCTCTTCCTAGGAGAAAGGAATGGCTTCTCTGCTTAGACTACCAGAAAGGATGTACTGTAAGGGAAAGTGGTTCTTCAGCTACCACACAGTCTAAATACTACACGGTGGCAACTTGAAAGAAATTACACCAATTTAATGATGTCACTGTATGAGGGGATACATGTACCATCACTGCAAACTGCAGAGTGGCCCCTGGCATCATTTTACAAAAGGGTCATAAATGATACACTGCCAATTAGTAATAAAATTACTAGAATTTATATTTATAAATATCTATTTATAGATATGTCTATATCTATAGATATATATAGTATTTATTTATATTTACAAATATCTAGTATAAAATTACTAGATATTTATATTTTATACTGAGGATACATATATATATATATGTTCTATTTTCCTCATTATCTCTGCAATGGAATGAAAATATTCAAAACACTTGTTTTCATGAGGCAATGACCATCAAATACGGTAGCCAAGGACTTTGAAAACTATCAGAAAAAATGAAGCTTTATGCCAACATTTTGCTATCATCTGTTAAAAATGTATTGTGTCCATCTGTGACTTGAACACTCTACTCTGCAAAAGGACATGGGTATGTGCTGGCCCAACTTTATTTTGCTTTTTGTATCTGTTTTAAATGCTTTCACATAGACCACCATACTGAACATGTTAAAAACAAAATACAGACTGTTATTGTCAACTAAGACTGTGTTTATCAAACATGAAATAAAATTTAACTGTTAGAAAAGAGGTCCTTAACTACAGTCTCCCACGTTACCTAACCCATGATGACACAATAGGAAATGATCACCTCTATAATCAAATCATTCCCAAACTGTTGATTTCAAACTAAACACAGGTACCATCTAGCAAAATTTAAAAACATTAATGGGTAAATCCTCTTAATTACACGGTAACGTATGCTGATTTTTTACATTTTTGTCTACAGCACATAAATAATATTTGGAAACCAGAAGTCCCTGGGATGGCTGTTCATACCGCCAGAAAAAAAATCAGTTGAGCGGCTGATATCTGTGCAAACACAGTGCATGAAGTGGAATAGTTTTAGACTAAGATAATTTAAACAAAAGATGGGAGGTGAAACAGTCGACCAAGGAGCCTGTCATTGTCGATTTTTGGAAGCACCCTCTGAGCTTCTTCGGTGGATGACGAATATCTGTATGAAAACAAACCCTGTTATATGAGATTAAATTTGTTTGTGCGTGTGTCCCACTGGCAGCCCTACTGGCCTACCCTAGGCTACTTTTCAGAAAGTGGAATCAGGCATTGACCATGCTGCCAAAGAAGGTGTCAGCTGATGGAATCATCTTTGAAAGGAACTTCCGTAATCCTTACGGGTTTTCATAATAAAAAATAAAAATGGTCAGGTTCTATTACTGAATATGAAGATCTTTCTATACCATCATCTATATCAATTAGTTGCTTAAAAAGAAACTCCTCTTTCTCCAGAAATGATGGATAAAATGAAAATTTCTAGCTAAGAGTAGGGAACTACTCATTGGTGGCTTGGGTATAGAACCAGATATTTTATACCTTAAAACAGTGAACCTCCTACTGCCAGCTACATGCTGAACCTGTTTCTGATATTAAAGAGTTAGGTGACTCTTGAGCTTAACATCATGATCTCACGATGTACAAAAAGATCTGGTTTTGAAAACTAGAGCACAAAATATGATTATTTACTAGTCATAACCCTTCATTTTCTTTCCTAAGTAGCCAGAAAATACATGAAAAACAACGCCAATATACTATAAAGAATTGCTAAACAGGATTTCCTTGAAAAGGATTGCATTGCTTTCACAGACTATACGGCACTGTGGGATGTTATAACAATATAGAGGCAGTAATTTTAGAAGACATATGGGAAACAGTTATAGACTTTATTCCTCCTGAATAATGCAGTCGGCAGCCAGCGCAACCTTTATGTGCCACTCCGTCACAAGCTCTCAGCAAATATGCATTATTATGTGGCCTTGTGTTATAGAATATTTCCAGACAGGCTGACGTGAAGGGGCACCATCTCCAGAAGACTGGCAGCAACCACAGTTGCATTAAGTAAAGGAAGACCCTGAGCCATTGGGGGCGTAGAATACACAGGTCTCCTCTGTGCTGTTATTCTGCTCATGTTTTCTGAGAAATGGGAAAAGAGGCCCTTTGTGGGCTTTCTCCCCAAAATGCTTCCTGAGCCCAGAAAGCCTCCGCGAGGGCAGCGCTGCATCCCCTGCTGTGACCAGAGGGCAAGCTGGGAGCACCAATCCATGCAGTACACGGGTAAATCAGTTTAAACTCTCTGTTTGACGCATGAGACTCATTTCAAAAGTCCTCCTTGAGGCAACGGTAGAAGTCAAAAAGCAAAGATTTGAAATTCAGAAAACCCCATCACAGAGTGAAATCTCTCTCCTCTGTGTGTTTACACATGCTGCTCTGCTCTTGCTCTGCCTCCTCCCGTGCTCTCCTTTCCCATCACCTGGCTCCCCCAACCACTCTGATTCACCTTTGTGTCACGCACGTATCCTTATGCACCTCTGAATTTATGCCAGATTTTCCTTCCCTCCACCTCCTTCCCCCCCCGCTTACGGGGGAAAGAGTGGGCATGTGAGATTCAGTGTTCAATGACAAAGGCGTACCAGGGATACACGTCAAATGACAGAAGAAAAAGACCTATTTAATCCCAGCAATGACTTGTGGCACTTCAGTACAGGCCAAAGCTGTGGAAAACATGCCAGTCTCTGCAGGTTGAGGACCACAACCCATACATTTGGGTAAGGATTCACAGGTGCAGCGAAAGACCAGGTTCCTGTCGGGACAGTGAGCTCTCTGCCAAATATTAAGTCTCTCCATAAAAACACCAACAGTTGTGCTGTAATATCTGTGATGAACTAAAGGCTAAATCTAAACCTATTTTTAATTCAATTTTGAATCTACATTTAAATAGGATGATCTGCTGATCTAAAGCAAGACAAGACTGGTAAGGAGAGATGATTGGAACAACTGAAATAGCTAAAAAGAGCAGATAAGCTCTGTTGAGTTTTAACCTCACAGGATGATGTAAAAGAAAAAAAAAGGTTTTCTTTTATCTAGGTAGGCTTCACTGCAGAGGTAGCAACTAAAATACCTATTACATAGCAATTATAGCAATTGAGCTATACTGTAGAATCAATTCAAAGTGTTTTGGTTGAAAACTTAATCAGAATTTTCTAGAGGTGGCATTTATGTTCTTCAAATAAGTGAACAATGCAAGGCTATTTAAATTATATATTCCCTTGTAATAGTGAAATATCATCTGTTTCAAAATTTCCACATTTTTTATAGATACTCTACAGTTTTACTAAAGGTCTTTAAAATATTTACTGGGTAGTATTTTGGTATTCTTCTGGCGGTAAAGACAGAAGTCTCAAATAAAAAGAATGACTGAAAAAGAAGTTATACGGCTTACAAATTTAACTTTCAGGAAAATTAAGGCACTCCCTTCCTGATACCACTCCTCAGGCCTAAGAGGCCTTAGAATACAAATGCATAAAAATAGTTATATAGGATCAGCCCTGATTCTCCAGCCGGTTCTGTATCCCATCTCTGGCAATCACCAAGCCCAGATGTCGCAGAAGATGGAAGAAGAAAACTTAAATAACAGACATGGGATCACCTCCTCCTTCTGAAGTCTTGCAGCCCCTAATAATCAAATACAGTCTTCAGCCTAGAAGTATGTCATTTTATATCCTGGCCCCTTATTTTCTTTTCTAATTGGTCCTTTCAGTTTATAGCATTTTCCTGTATTTTTAGAAGGCTAGTGAGGAATGACTGAAGGAGGAAAAAAGCTTCTGCAGTGTGTTGTTAAAATGGCAGTTACCAGAGAATCGTAAAAAATTGGAGGACTGAAAGAGTTTCCTAAATTGGGGGCTACATCATGTAGCAGAGGCACCATAAGCTGGAGAGAAATTCAAGTGCAAGAATAAGGCAGACATCCTGGAAGTGCAATTGAAAGTGGGCTTTGAAAAGCTGCGACTCCCTGCAGGAGAAGGAGAGCAGGTTTGTTTCTCTGGGCGTTAGATAAGGGCTCACGATCTCACAGAAATATGGCGTCCACTGTCACTCCATATATAGGATTGGTTTTGGCCTGTACATGTATGTACACATATGTATTGAGATATACATCCACTCTTAAATATGCATTGTACATTCAGCCACTGAACAATCAGCAACACGTTTTCAATTTATCAAAAAAAGCGTTCAAAAAGACAGTAACTGTTGCCGAGCTAGAAATAAAAGACATAAAAGTCTTATTTAGGACCATGGGAGAATTCCCTGTGCCTACAGATTTATAGGAGGCTTTCAGGCAATTTAGGGTTACCTTCAGCATATCTATTTTAATTTTGCACTCTAAAAATATACTCAACAATGACCAGAACTGTCAGTCAGGCTAGTAATTTGACAGACATGAATGAGTGATGTGATAAAGGGAAAGCTCTGTTGTGAAATGCTACAGGAATCTTGGTATACTGCAGATTATCAGATGAGTCACGACTGTATTTATTATTCATATTCCTTTAAGTCCTTCACGGAATAGTACATTATTTTGAGCCGGATGTAGCTGTTGAAAGCAAAGAAAATCCTACATTTTCAGCATAGGAGTTACACAAACATTTTCAACCTGATCCTTAGATCCAATAACTCAAGATACTATTAGTACTTTCAAGAACCATTTAAAGAATTTACCTGTGTAAAAAAAAATGTAACCTTGTGAATAACAAGGAAATTATGGGGTATTTGTGTTATAGGAGTTAAGTTTTTTTTGTATAGCACTTTTCTCATAAACTATGGGCTTTGCTACATAATCTACCCCTAACTATAAAAACTGTTTTGCCAGGAAAAAATAAATGTAGCTGTTCTAAAACTTGGAAAGATACGTATAAACTGTTCCTCCATTTAACAGAATGGTACCTCAAAAGAAAATTATGCAAATTAAATAATTAATTATTGTGCCCCTGTTCAGTAAAAAGCAGTCACACAAATCTTTTAAAATTTCTAACAGCATTTTGGTTGCTTTACATGACGCATGTCTTGAGACTCAAATGAAGCAGTGATGCATTTTTAATTACGCAATTAAAATGATTTTTCATGGTTTCTAAATGGATTAGTTTTAAAATTACTTGTCTACTGGAAAAACATTCCTGCAAAGCAGTTATCCAATATCACATTTCTAGACAATGCTTTCTTTGTCATCTTGTCCTGTTTCTCATCCTCTTTCAAGTGTTTACTGAACACAGTTGCCTTTCTGAAATTATTCACTGAAAAGAATTTGTCCTTCTCTTTAGCAAACTTCAAAACCTTTCGCTTAGTAAATCTGCAGCAAAACCCCTGTTATATATAAATAGGATTTAGCTCCAGTACACAATGCAAGACTTGGGTGTTTGAAATTAAGAACACATCATGTATTTTATACCTTAAGTCCATTTATAACACAATTCCCTTGGAACAGAAGGGAAAATGGTATTATTAGGAATTTATTGTAATTCAGACCCACAGATGGATTGAAGAACATGGCTGAAACTCAGCCCTGGAGAAATGGATAGGACTGATAAGCAGTTACTTCAGTTCATTTTCTGCAAGAAATTTCTTCACGGAACAAGCTTTGTTTCGCTTCCTGGAGCTTTTTCCCTAAATGACACTAACAAAAGTTTACTCTTTGTGCTTTAAGAAAATATTTACTATGATGTCCATCTCTAGGTTTTTTTTTCCTATTTCAAAGCAAAACCAAGGAAACTTTGTCTCTCTGACATATTATGTCCAGTGCTCTCAGAGAGGGTCTGAAGCACAGCAGCTAAACTCTTCTTCTGCCCAAAATCTATAGTGGCAAAAGGGAGACAGAAACTAGAAACTGAAATTTTGAATTTGCAGTGTTTCTGATATGAAAGAGAGCCTTAAAAAAAAATAGCTAGAACCTGGAAAACCACTCCTATTTGATGATTGCTTTAGTTACGTTTGTGTCCCTTATCTAGATAGTGAGGTCACCAGAACACAAACTACATTTTATTCTCTATTAATAAGGTATTCATATAATGAGTGATGAACCCTCACTTGAGTGTCTTTGCAATGCCAAAATATAAAAAGAATGAAAACCAGTAAGTCAGTAAGAGGACTCCAGGGAATGCTGTTCATGTTTGAATTGCATGAGAAAGAAACAGCTTAATGAAAATTGGTACTTACAGTCTAATAATGTGATTAAAATAATGCTACACAGTATCTCTCAATGGAGACAGTAAGTTCAAGTCTCTTCTCTCTTTTCTGCCCTGTTTTGCACAACAAAACCCTTGTTGAAGTATCTTGGATATAAACTTACTGACACTGGCCAACAGGTTCAAAAGTTGCTGGCTGGATTACTGACAGAGGGACACAGCAGGATTTCCTTAGGAAGTCAGGCTAATCTGATTGTTTAAAAAATATCCAAAGTGAATTCCCTTTTTATTTTCAATTTGCATTATATAAAACTAAATAAAATGCTTGCAGAACTGAGCCTTTTTCATTCTTTATGTTTTTGCCACCGCACACCCCCCTTCACATAAATAGTTTCAATTTCCCTTCTGAGTTTATTTTTTCTCAGACTGTCAATTTGGCAGTTTCCTATTTGAATTAATCCTTTAAAAATCACATTTAAGATATTTCTCACTTGTTTTTCCTACATAAATTGGTGAAACATTAAAATGCAGTTTCAATATATATTTCCGCTGCTCATTTTAGTTTTGCTCTAAAAGTTCCACAGGCAAAATTTCTTTTGGGCTGGAACAGCTGACTTTCCTGTCGTAAAATGCTAAAATACAGTTCAATATATGGTGATTTATGCTATTTCGGATATAAGATTACTTTTCAGGCAGCAGTTAATCATAAGAGTATTTACCAAAATATGGAAAAAGTAACTGTCTTTGGCTATGTTACTATTGTTATTTGCAGTTCAATAAACACTGTTCTTGTAAATCTTTTTTGTTACAACCTTAATTACCTAATGGACAACATTGCCAAACATTTCAGATTGTTTTAATTAAATTAAGTGAGTACAGGGGCACTTCCTTTTCGCCTACTCTGTCATTATGTAGCCAAAGTACACACATTTAATACTCTCAGATTTCCATCATAAATCATTTCCTTCAGCCTCACAATTCTATTCGTACTGTTCTTTGAATTTCCTTTAAATTCTTGAATTATTTCTGCTATGTTTTTTCCCAGAACTAAATTTCATTTTCTGTGTATGACCTTGTCAGCACAATAAAGAAAAGGATTCTTACTTTTTCATTAATGATGCAATATCTGACCCCTCAATGCCATTATTAACTACTGTCACAGCTCTGCCTTTTCACTGTCTTCAACACTGTAATTCTTAATTTCTCGGTGCTTCTCAGTCTTGAGATAATTTTTTACTAATATCTCTGGGAGAGTCTTGTGTAGAGTCCATTTTCCCCCCCAGTGCTAGATTTTCAAAATATGTTGCCCAGTTGTCCAGTCCTCATACTTTTATTTCTCTTTTCTTTTTGGATAGAGGTAAGCAGATGAGAAGGGAGTCATGACTGCAACTTACCAAGGGTTCGGAAAGGTCTTTGGTTTGGAGTATGGGAGAAGAAACCAGGTTTCAAAGCATTTGTGATCACAACGTCAAAATATTCTTCAAAATCATTCCTAGAAAGTAAAGGAAATTGAATTAGTTAAACTAATGAATTAGCTAAAATGCCACCAAATACTCTTTGAGACTTAAGAAAATAGCAAAACAGTTCTTTAAGGCACCACCTTCTGTCATTTTTTTCTGATGCTTGTTTGGTGTCACTACTGCCCTTCCTTTCCTGATGTTGTCAAAAAGAGAGATGGCTGAGAACCCGCAGGGCTGTACCTTCAGGATCATTCATTATTTGTAAAAAGATCTCTGGCCCAGGGAATTTTAAAATCTCAGGAGAATGTAACAGATGACATATTTCAATCTCAGGTGGCAACATACGAACGGACAAGTATAGAAAGGTGTAAATGAGGGATTTTCTTTATAAAGCAGAATATATGAAGTCAAGTGACGAGATAGGAAGTAACTGAAGACTGAAGACACTTAAACAGAGGTGTTTTTATTGTTGGTACTGTACATATGCACAGGCCTAACAGGTGTCTAAGCTGCCACTGTAGTCAACAGAGATCTGATTAACACAGTCAATGAAGTCTAAGGGTGATTTCACACACCCTGAAGTTGAAATGACATTTTGTTAGCTGAGCTCTTTCTTCTGGCTCCACTGGCTGCTCTGAGTGAATCCCCGTTGCTTACAGGGAGGTTGAACATGTGGCTCACAAATAAACACCTACCAAGTATGAGTCTTAACCTGCCAGATGAATCACACCATTAAATTCAGATTTTTCAAAGATCATTAGGTCCATGAAAATACAGCTCAATATCTGCACTGTGGAAATCCCATCAATTTAAATGGGATTGAACATTTGAGCATGGTATGTAAGTGGGACTTATATTTACATATTTTTTAGAGACTTGTATGCAAGTTAGTAATGTTACAAAGCCAACAGGAAAAAACTGGCAACCTTGGGGAACATTCATGCCACCTGTCCTACCACGAGATAGACTACTTCTGGAGGTGCCAGTTCTTCCTACACCTGCAAGGGTCTTCTTCACTTTGTGGAATCTATTAGACCTCAATTATTATATCATCAAGCTGGGAACTATAGCAAGATATAATAACAATAATGCCTACCTATAAGTTTTAAAGTTACTAAAATACAGAATTAGACAAATGCCACTTAAAGAGTGGTTAGTTTTTATTACCAGAAAATGTATAGGTTCCCCATCTGTGACACATATTTTATTTTAGTAGAAATGTTTCATTGCTTAGGTGACTGTATTGCCTGTAACATCTGAAAAATGATGAATACTCTTGCATGGAACAAAGAAGTCCCAGATGGCAAGTCCAGGATGGGTACAGGCACTAAAAAGTCATCAATAGGAGAAGTTTACCAGAAGAAAACTATCTAACTGTGTCATTTTCAAGTAACCCACAATTTCCCATGAGACATGAGACAATTTCCCATCTTAACTAAAAATCTGAATGCTCTCCCTATAAGCTTATCTTCAAGCTTTTATTTTATGCTCTAATTTATATTCCAGCCTTAAAATAGAATGGCTTTAGATTTCCTTTCTCTAATGAAATTTTAGCTTTGTCTATTTTTCTCCACTTGTGACCACATGTAAACTTCTACCATTTTAAAAGGACCAGTACCGAATATGACAATGGTGTGTTTTAAAAATTAGCGTCAGTGTAGAAGATTCCAGAAGTTGAGCAAACAGGCACGGCTCTTCTGTCCTTAAGTGAAAAGTATTGATAGTGGTAAACTTTTCAAATCAGCATATGGTGCAAATAATACTTCCATGGGTAAGTTAAGTTTGAACTTTCAAAATAAAGCCAACACTTCAGGAGCACAATGAAGACTTGTGGGAACAGTGGCAAGTGCTTTGTGTAAAAAAATTCGAAACAGAATGAACAGAGTTTTCACGATTCGGTTAACTTTTTAATGATTTGTTGAAAAAAACCTTATGTTTTGTGCAGAGAGAGATGTTATCTTTTTGAATCGCTCTAAATCTCCTGTAAAAAGCTACTAATTTTATGAGAGCCTGGACCTTGTGTTCCGTTACTATGTAACATTATACATGATAAAATCTGTTCCAGCTACTGCTTGTGCTTGCTATTGTACCCTGTGGTTACAGTAAATGGCTAAGACAAAGGGTAGGATGTATCTCACATAACTTTAGACATCTAAAAATTGCATGCTGAATTCACTGTTAGTGGTCTACACCACAGACGGAGACAATGGAGAAACATCTACATTCTTAGAAAGCAATTCATCGCACTTATTTCAAACATAATTCTATGGTACAGGATGAATTGTCAAGAATTATGCCCAGTGTTTTCCCTCTGCTAACCACAGAGGGCATCAAAATGACCAGCTTCCAAAAATTCCTAGCTTTTAGATGTCTAACATTCATGAAAAGGTGTGGTGGGTTGACCCTGGCTGGACACCAGGTGCCCACCAAGATGCTCTATCACTCCTCCTTCTCAGCTGGACACGGAAGAGAAAATATAACGAAAGGCTTGTGGGTCGAGATAAGGGCAGGGAGATCACTCAGCAATTATTGTCACGGGCAAAACAGACTCAACTTGGGGAAAATTAATTTATTACCAACCAAATCCGAGGAGGATAATGAGAAAATAAAAACTAAATCTTGAAACCATCCCTCCCTTCTTCTTGGGCTTAACTTTACTCCTGAATTCTCTACCTCCTCCCCCCGAGTCGGGCAGGGGAACAGGAAATGGGGGTTGTGGTCAGTTCATCACATGTTGTCTCTACTGCTCTTTCCTCCTCACACTCGTCCCCTGCCCCAGCATGAGGTTCCTCCCACAGGAGACAGTTCTCCACAAACTTCTCTAACATGAATCCCTCCCATGGGCTGCAGTTCTTGACAAACTGCTCTAGTGTGGGTCCCTTCCACGGGGTGCAGTATTCAGGAACAGACTGCTCCAGTGTGGGTCCCCCAAGGGGTCACAAGTCCCGCCAGCAAACCTGTTCCAGCATGGGCTCCTCTCTGCGTGGGTCCACAGGGCCTGCCAGGAGCCTGCTCCAGTGCGGGCTTCCCACAGAGTCACAACCTCCTTTGGGCATCCACCTGCTCCAGCATGGGGCCCTCCATGGGCTGCAGGTGGATATCTGCTGCACTGTTAACCTCCATGGGCTGCAGGGAAATCTCTGCTCCGGCGCCTGGAGCACCTCCTCACCCTCCTTTTCACTGACCTCGGTGTCTGCAGAGTGGTTGCTCTCATATAGTCTCACTCCTCTCTGCAGCCACTACTGTTGTCCAGCAGGTTTTTCCTCCTTAAATATTGTAACCCAGAGGCGCTACCATTGGCTTGGCCTTGGCAAATGGCAGGTCTGTCTTGGAGCCAGCTGGCATTGGCTCTATCGGATGCAGGGGAAGCTTCTAGCAGCTACTCACAGAAGCCACCCCAGTAGTGCCCCCCCACCCCCGCTACCAAAACCTTGCCACGCAAACCCAATACAAAAGGTGAAATGGCACTTGGCTTCAGTGACTATGTGATGATTGACTCATCTTTAGGTGGGCTCCTGCCAACGCTTAAACATTCAGTTAACTTGACACACATTCTCATGGTAGATAAGCCTGAAAAGTCACACCATGATGCTCCTACTTGTGTGAGTGAACTCGCGCTTGCTTCTGTAGGTTTACATGGCTTATACGCTGATCCCAGCAATATGCGTGGGCTCTGGCCAGGAAACGGTTCTCATTTTATTTCAAAATGAGATTTTCTCTTAGAATCCCTCTCTCCTTCCCAAAATGTCTTGCAGTAAAGGACAACCTGGGAAGATGAACACAACTGGGATAGCTTGTTCTTGAAATGGTAAGTGATACACTTAAGCGCAAAATTCCCAGCGCTGATTTTATGTGGGCAATAATTTCTTAGCCAAAAAGGAACTTTATTTAAAAAGTGTGAAAATGGTAACAGTTACAAGGTAAGGATATTAGGAGTAAGAGGCTAAAACTTCACACACATCTCTGCTTTTCGCCTTTATTCTTAGGGTTTTTTTGATGTAGTACTACATAGTTCTGAACTTCTCAGTATGATACTTATTAACCAAAAGCAGGGAAAGAAATTAATAAAGGACTACATAGATGTAATTCATAATGGTTGATGCCAATGATAAAATGCAGCTAGCCCGGTCAAATTAAAGTTAAGTGCAGAGATAACAGTTGTGAACCTAGACTATATTCCAGTATTGCAAAAAGCAGCACAGGTGTGTAGAATCTTATTATCTGATAGAAGAGGCACAGAACAAACAAAAGCAATAAAAAGTTTGGAATTATCTTCAAGCAAAAAATACTTCAGTAAGGTCTAATGGACAGCAGAGCATTCAGTTCTCCAGGAGATGTCTTGGAAACCACATTGCGTGAGTCACTGGAAAATATGATTGCAATATACACTGCAGAACATCCTACACTTATGTGGACAGAGAGAGTGATCCAGTATCCTTCTAGCAGAACTTCTTTTTTTCTGTCTTTTGAAAGGTAACTGACCCTCTCTGCTACCTTGCTTACCGTCTTCTAGCAGGATCTCTACAGCTGCCTTAAACAGCTGCAACATTATTCACCACGGAAAAGAAAGCCAAAGTTATTATATGTGGGCAAGAATTTAGGTTTTTACCAAATTTTCATTCATAAAACAACTAGACAGATCTACGCAAAAGAGTTAATTCACAGGCATCTTACTCATAAGCAGAATTATTTTTTGTGAAGAGGCAGATTTTCCCCTCAAATGAGTAAGTATAATGTTGATGCAAGGCAGCGAGTGCTGGCACAGCTGATGCTCCATTTAGCATTTCGTCCAGAGAGTACAGAAGAGAAGTAATACTGGCAAGATTGGTTTTGGAAGGTTTTTCACCTTACCTGTGGTTTTCTTACAGCATTACTGTATTCACTCTGCTGTGCCCCTGCGTACCCCAATAGCCAAGGTTGGCTCGCATTGCTCTACTTTGTTTCTTTGATTCATTTATTGAATAGTCTCACCGTGTCACGCACCTAGCTATTTGCATCACTGATTAATTCATTTCTAGAGGTGTAGGTGATGGTTCTGATGCGTTTCACTAGATTTGATCTGACCAGTCATGTTCTTAACATTACAGATAGAAAACAGCTGTTGGCATCAGCAATTGCAATCAACTACCTGTTTTATCTTTTCTGCTGTGATCTGTAAATGCACATTTCTCCTGCACAACTACCTTTTGGAAGCCACCATTGGGAAGAAGCATTCGTAAGCTCTTCCATGCAGATTTACTGCAAGGAAATGAAATATTACTACTACTTGCATTCACCACTGGAGAAGGACAGAAAGGAAGTGGCTTGAATAAGACAGTCTAGCAAAAATGTATGATAAAATTGGGATTCAGATAATGCCCCCAGTTGGGTGTTGGTCTGAAAGATATTCCCTGTCATCTTCAATCCCATCTGATGTCCAGAAAAGATGCAGGATATAAGTGTGCTGTGGGTCAGATAACAGCTCACAGGCTTATAGACGGACCACTTTGTCTCAAGTTCCCTGGTACACTCTACTAGACAGAGTAAGACCAGAAACATCAGATCCAAATATTCCATAACACATAAAGAAACTCAAATTAACTTCCCTGCTTTATCTCCGGTTGCCATCTGGCAGATATAATTTGAAATGGACATCGCACTTACCCAATAATATGTTCACACAGGAGCCTGCAATAGTCACTGTGAGAACTAGTAATTAATAGCAGAATCTTCCCAGCACTCTTCAGTTGTTTCAGCCACTTTTTTACAGACTCGGGACATCTTTGTAAATATTTGTCTGGATGTTTTTTCACTTCTGGGAAATACATCCCACAGTCTTCTAAAAAATTAAAACATAATTATGTATTATCCCATCCTGCTCACAAACCACTTAATCCACACAACAAATATCCTTTTATGTGCAAACAACTTAAAAAGGCGAAGCAAAGTTTAAAATTTTCTCTGGGTTGTAACTCTATAAACCAAAAAAATAATCGAGAGGATACACCGTCGCAGAAATAAGTTTGTATGACTTTCTTCTTTTACTACAGAATTTTCATAGTTATTTTGTTTGATCTTCTTTTGCTCGTAGGAGTAAACAATACATGAACTACAGATTATAGTCTTACACAGCAAACAATTGCTTCTTGATGCCTGTGCTCAATTTTTGGATACTCAGTTTGTGATTTTAAAATGAGTTTGATGTTTAGAAAATGGTAAGGATCTGAAATTTCCAAGAACGTCTGTTCAGTTACTTCTGACACTTTAGGTTAACGTTGCCTGATCAATAACATCCATATTAATATTTTTGCATTTTTCACAACTAGCACTTTATCTATGAAAGACTGATAAAACAAACTAGCAAAGACTCACAGGTATGTGGAATACTAGGAACAGATGCAAAAAACCCCCAGTTCCAATTCCAGCTTCAATAATGCTCTTTTTGACGAATATAACAGCAACAGAATTTTGCAGATACATTTGGAATGTAAGACTTTAAGCAGTGTGCAATAACACTAAGTTGGCAGTAAAAGTTACCTATTCATTAAAGTCACCGATAAATATTTACCTTGCTATAACCCGTAGCTGCTTTACCAAGACGTCAAATTAACATTAAACGTACCTTTTCTAATCATTCTTATGATCTAAGACTACATATTTCCTCTGTGCCCAAACCTTCTATAACCAAAACCTTCAAGCTAGTTAAAGGTCTAAAAAGAAATACAATAATTGTAGAGACAGAAATGATACTAAATATTTGGCTTTCAGTCTGTGTGTGTTATAGTATAATGAACATCATCATAGAAGATTATTTTTCTTCCAGCATTTGTTCTATATGCAACTGTCTGTGGTCAACTTTGCTGAATGATTTAATAAATCCCAGACATTACTTAGCCTTCTGGTATGTGAGTAATGCTATTCTCTAGTTTGAAAAAATAAGATTTAAACCACTTGAACTTTAGCTATTTAATGAAAGAGAACGTGTATGTTTGAAACAGCAGTATCAAAGAAAGACGGAAAGGTGCTAAACTTAACACTCTTTCATAAATTACACAGTCAAACATCTGCAGATGTCAGGAAAAAACTTCTCCCCAATGATCTGAATTGGCTGTTATCACTGCAACTAGACAGGAGGCAAAAATGTCTTATTCTGTACTGTGAATTGACAGATTTCTTCTCAAAAGCTACAGTGGACTACGATATCTAAGGAAAGTGTCTCAAACAAAATCTCCCAACTCATAACCAGGCCACTATTACAGTTCTTCATAGTATTTAGGTCAGGCTGTGTAACAGCCTGTACCAGGGGAATACGAGCCTGTTCCTGCAGCCAGCGTTATGGGATGCCATGACGTTTGCCTTGAGAGCTAGCTTTGAGAGCTAGCCAAGACCAATGATTTTTTTGATTAAACGAAGCAGATTTACAAAAGAAGGTTTCCTGTAGTGTTTCCCCCCCTCTTTCCTGAGGCATGAATATTGTTTGCAATGAGCAATATAGTTTTTGGGAGCAGAAGCTGCATTTTTTTTTTTTAGTATTATCATTAATAATTATATTTCATATAATATGCTACAACAATTTTTCTTCTGTTGTTTTTGAAAATGCTCAACATTACGTAAGAATGAAGGGGGACACAAAAAAAGCAGTCTTGGCATTCGCTCTCACAGGTTCAAACAATTAAAAAAGAGATGGCAAAGTTCATTTACATATACAGTGATCTATCACTCTTTTTACCCTAAGGTAAAACCGTTCTTTGATGTGCAACTAATTTACAGACTTTGAGTAAATTTAATCAATGCTGTCTTTGTCCATACTCTGTGCATTATCTGCTACATGATAAATCTATGATATTTGGCCTTTGAGTTATAACTGCAACGGAAAAGGTCAACAACTCTGGATTCAACAAATGAGCTGAAAGAGACTCTTATTCTAGTTTTCTATCCAGACCTTAAGCCCAGCTGTTAATTGCAGACAAGCAATGAATCAGTTCTTGACATTGGGATTTGAAGTTTGCCTCTGGGCTGTTTGCCGTATCAGGCAGAGATACCTTAGAAGAACCCTCATTAAAGCATACTCTACTGTAATTAGGCCAACATGGCCCAGGAAAGTAGAGTTTAACTTAATTCCTAACATACTACTGCATTTGTGGAAGACAGTTTGGTCGAATATATACTCATACCTGTAAAGGAGTTTAACCACCAAAGCTTGCAAGATTTTATTGAAAGCCAAATAAAACAAAAGCTGAAAACTTTGCTCCTTATCCCAGGCCAAGAGCAAGTTTTGAGGAGGACAGCAGAGCCACAGGCAGCTTGTTGGCAAAGAGAGTTCCGGAAGTTTTAACACATTATGGAGAAATAGCATCATGTCAAACCTTCACAATCAAATGGAATGATTTGACAGTGGAAAATGAAGCATTTTTTCCAAGGGTATATTATTACCAGTATGGCATGTGCTGCACTTTGTTTTTCTGAAGCAGGAAAATCATAAAAATAATAAGAAAACTCTGTTGAGCTCAAAGTCAGTGAGAAATCAGAAAAGAACTAATTTTACCAGAGCCAACAGACGAAAGGAGAAAGTGAGTTAATGGTAATGAATGATTTTATGCAACTGTCATACAGCTCTGTCCTTGAAAAACAAAAAAGTAATTCTTCAGACAAACCCCATTTTTGAGAAATAAGAAATCTCTGTAGCCTGCAGTACCTTCCTGATAACACTTATGGACCATCCAAGTCTTAAAATACTCTTAAAAATGCAAACTATAAGCACGCTTTAGAGGAACTTTGTTGGTCCACAAATTCAGTGTATCAAAATGGGGAAGTTGTGGTCACCACCAGATCTACAACTGACAGTTTGCTATCTGTATGCTGCCTAAAATAAAATATCTACATTTTTACCTCTCTGTTTTGTGAATATCACTTAACATATGGCTATATGGACATTGATCTGTATTAATGTGTACCCACAAATCAGTGAAAGCAAAGCAACAAAAGGAAAACAGATGCCTTTCACTTTGAATGTCTCTATTGTTTTCAGTTATCTGCATGCATGCCAAAGCCTACACTAGTAACCCCTGGCTCTTTGGCAGTGCAAACACTTTCTCAGAATATAAGAAAGCATTTCATAAAATATTGGAAACAAGAAGACCATGACAATCAACATAGAATCATAGAATGTGTTGGGTTGGAAGGGACCTTTAAAGGTCACCTAGTCCAACCCCCCTGCAGTAAGCAGGGACATCTTTAACTAGATCAGGTTGCTCAGAGCCTCATCAAGCCTGGCCTTGAATGTCTCCAGGGATGGGGCCTCCACCACCTCTCTGGGCAACCTGTGCCAGTGCCTCACCACCCTCATTGTAAAGAACTTCTTCCTAACGTCTAATCTAAACCTACCCTGCTCTAGTTTAAAACCATTGCCCCTCGCCCTGTCGCTACATGCCCTTGCAAACAGTCCCTCCCCAGCTTTCCTGTAGGCCCCCTTCAGGTACTGGAAGGCCGCTATAAGGTCTCCCCGGAGCCTTCTCTTCTCCAGGCTGAACAATCCCAACTCTCTCAGCCTGTCTTCATAGGAGAGGTGCTCCAGCCCTTTGATCATCTTTGTGGCCCTCCTCTGGACCCACTCCAACAGGTCCATGTCCTTCTTGTGCTGAGGGCAACATATCTGCCTCCTGTGATTGTATGAGAAAACTTAACCCAATGATGTGGAGCAGGAAAGCAAATGTCCAAGTATTTTATGCACAACTTTCTAATGTATTACATGTATGTTGCCATGGAATAAACGCAGTTTTTCAATTTCCATTTTTGTTATTAAACAACTTGGAGTTTATTTGAGATCTCTGAAATACAGCCTGGGATAGCAAATCAGCAATTAGCCTTAGTAGGGATTCATAATCATCTTCCAAATACACTTTCAAAAATACTAATAGCCATTAAGTATCCTTTCAGAAAAAAAAATATTTCCTTTTTAAGCAGAAGATAGAAATATAAGTAACTAAAATGAGTTGTCTAGAACTGACACATGTTAAAGTCCTGCCAGAGCCTCTTATCAGGTCTACGTCCTTTGAATTTTCAAAGCAATATAATTTCCTCCATGTATATTATCAGAGGTTCCCTTAGTGTCCAGTTTGGGGTTAGCTTTTTCCTGTCTCATCCAACATTGCAATTTGATCAAAATGTTCTTTGCATTGTCTTGCCTTACATTTTAATTGCTTGTAATACAGCTGTGATAGCAAGTATGATGGGCATTATGTATAGCTGGAAATGCAGAATGCTGCGACCAAACTCAGAAAGGGCCCAGGTAATGTTTGCTGCGACTGGCAGAATTCCTCCAGCACAGACAAAAATCCAGTCTTTAACCCAACCGCCCTCCTCTAGTATAGTCGCAAAATTACTTTATTGAAGTGTGCAGTTTGATGTTCTGATATAATACCTCTATTTGGGGAAAAAATAATTGTGGATTTCTCTTGTGCTCATTACTACACCACTTCTCCTTGGCAGGGTCAGTTTACACCCCACTGGCTCTGGACTCCTTTGGAATTAATGTCTGTAAATCCGCACTGCCAGGACACTGCAGTTTTCATCCCTTAACTGTTATTTGGATTATAAAAAAGGCAAATTTTCAAGACACATGTTTCTGGCAAGGTTTCAGTCCAGAATTAAAACACAGGAACACAGTGTATTTTTCAGAATGGTCACTGCTTCTAAGGGGCACCTACTTGATTGAATTAAAAAGAATTTATCCGCTATTTATACAATTTAGCTAAGCAGAGAGGTATGAGGCTAAAAAAATCCCTAGAATTCAGCCAACAAAAATAAACTTTCAGCTGCCAATTTGTAGCTTGTATTTAGTGGCTTTAACAACTAACCATCTCTTACAATGAAAGTAGTATTTGGGAATGCGACTTTTCTCTCTTTTAAATTCAAAGGCAATTTGATAGCTTAGCTACCAATACTGTAGCCAGATTCTCTGCAGCTCTGATGTAAGAACTTATACTTCTTCCCTAATTTTTGTCTGAATACAGGCTTGTAGGTAAAAATTATTAATTTGATAAACAGTAGAGCTGAAATAAAGCATTACTATCAACAATCATAGAATCATAGAATTGTTGAGGTTGGAAGGGACCTTTAAGATCATCGAGTCCAACCTTTAGCCTACCCTGGCAAGAGCCACTTCTAAACCATGTCCCTCAGTGCCCCATCTACCCTTTTTTTAAACACCTCCAGAGATGGTGAATCCACCACCTCCCTGGGCAGCCTATTCCAATGTTTAATAACCCTTTCAGTGAAAAAATGTCTCCTAATATCTAATCTAAACCTCCCCTGACGTAACTTGAACCCGTTTCCCCTCGTCCTATCACTTGTCACCAGGGAGAAGAGGTCAGCCCCCATCTCTCTACAACCTCCTTTCAGGTAGTTGTAGAGGCTGATAAGGTCTCCCCTCAGCCTCCTCTTTTCCAGGCTAAACAACCCCAGCTCCCTCAGTCGTTCTTCATAAGGTTTGTCCTCCAGACCCCTCACCAGCTTTGTAGCCCTTCTCTGGACACGCTCCAACACCTCAATGTCCCTCTTGTAGCGAGGGGCCCAAAACTGAACACAGTACTCGAGGTGGGGCCTCACCAGTGCCGAGTACAGGGGGATGATCACTTCCCTAGTCCGGCTCACCACACTATTCCTGATACAGGCTAGGATGCTGTTGGCCTTCTTGGCCACCTGGGCACACTGCTGGCTCAATGATGCAGACATATTCATGGTATACTGCTTTATACTGTAGTCTTATAGCACTTCAGGTTTTTAGAAAGAAGAGACACTTCTTTAACCACTGTTGTTGTCGTCTTCTCTCGTCTAAATAAACATATCCAACACCTAACATGAGCGTTTAACAGAAACACAAGAAAAATACCTTCATTGCAGAAGATTTTGCTGAAGAATTTACATTTCATATAATGAAAGCAAGCAGAGGAGAAAAGGGGTGATGGTTAAAATTACATTAGACAAGTCGTCTTTCATTTCCTTTCATTTAAGCTCAAGTGTGTATTCTAGTAGGAGCAGCAGAAGCAGAATGAGAGAGCGAGAGGGACGGAAATGTTAACATAAAGCAAGATAAGAAAGCAGAGTGAAGCATGAAGCAGGGATGACTGGGCAAAATATGGTTACATTCTGGAGGCCTGGGCTCAAGCAGATATCAGGAACAGGGAGCAGCAGGAAGAGATAAATCATCCCTCTCATTCCCCCAGGAGATAAAGATGTTTAAAAACAGAATAAAAGGATGAGAGCCCAGGAAGACAGGACGTTAGGAAGAGGCAAATGTCGTAAGCGAAAAAAAGAAGTGTCACAGATGTAAAATGTTCTGTATTTTTATGTTTTCTGCAATTGTCTCAATTCCTTACTGTGCAAACCAAAGGGGCAAGGATCCTGGTTTAGGCAGGAAGAATACTAGCTATTTATGCCTCTTCGTTAACCAGTAGCAGATATAAAAAAGGATACTGAGTTTGGAGACAAAGGCGATGTTAGTATTATGTATTATAAATTAGTATTTAGTATTATAAACCTCTTGTTCTCACCTGAAAAAAAAAAAAGAGAAGCAGTATTTCTGGGAGGAGAAAAGGGGAAAAAAGGAGTATGGGTGGGTTGGCCAATGGAGACGAGGAATTCAGAATGACACCTGGGTGAGTTGCTGCCCACCATGAGGCCGAACTTGGCAGCAAGATGAACCTCTGCTTGTCGAAGTTAAGAATTTGCTTGTGTGCCCAGATATACGGGCGGCTGCCTACAAAGCAGAGTATCTTTCAAGCTACTCTTGAATCCACAAGTGGAACAGAACAGGAAAGAAAAGGGAAAGAAATTACAGAAATCAGACAGAAAAGAGGAGCTAGGAAGTATGAAGAGAAATGAAAAATAGACCAGTACTAAGGGTAAGTTGTATTCTGTTAGTAATGACACCCACAGATAGGGAACGTGTATCAGTTTGTCAAATCAAGTTAAAGAGAAAACTTTTCTTCCTATCTTCTCTGAAAAGTAAGGACTTTTATGATCACAAAGTAAACACTTTGAGTGTGGCATTTTGGTTTTGAACAAATCACATAGTACCAATGGAAATACAGGGTAAACTGATGCTCCATTTGCCTCTTCTGACTGTGTATCTGTTAAAGAAAATGTTTACAGCTCATGTAACATTAACCTTCTCAATATTTTTAGCAACATCCAGCTCTGGTCAGGCAGAAATAGACCATATTTTCTAAAATAATAAGCTATTTTCCAGTGATGACAACTCTATGTTCACCTTGATTAATTTCAAGGGGGTGACCATAAGGTAAGAATCCATGGTGGGCTAGGGAAAACATGACTACTTGGATTAATAGTGACTGTAGCGCTATATAAATATTTAATATACTGAATGAAACACTTTAGCAGAACACACACAAAACATCACCTCCGCAGATATTTCATGGGTCACTTCCTCTTCTACTCATTTTCTACTCCTGTGGCCTACGAGAAGCTTACTGCAAAAATTAAAATGCTTTGGTAGCTAAAGAGAGGTCTCAAACTAAAAGGAGGCTGAACCACTCGAAATTCTTCTAAGGAAGCCGAGAACAGCTGTTGTTTTTTCTGGTCTGATATAACGAGTCAGGAACCACCACGCGCCCTCCCACTCTCATGTTTCCGAGCCGAGATTTCAATGCTAAAGCCTGTCAGGAACAGCACAGGACCTTTAGCTATATTTAAATGGAAGCCATAATGTCAAAAGTAGAGGCTATTGCTTCTCTGCCATCTCTTAGCTGAACATCAACCCCCCACCCCGCTATCTGCGTTTCACAGTGGACTGAAGACCTGTAATGGCCAGCCCAGAACCTCAGGGCTGCAGGTCTCAGGGCTGGCCCTGACCAAAGTCAGCTTCAAGGTGAGGCTGTATCTTTTCTTGAAAACACAACTTGGTAACTACTTTTCTCCCAAAGCTTTTCAGGCAAGCTTAAACCTGACACGCCACTGCTTCCTATCTGAAAGAACAACCCCATTCAGTCTGCCCCTAATCTTCACCCTCTTGCTTCCTAGTCCTGCCTCACCTCCCATTGCATTAGCCACGTCCTGGCTGCAGAACGGTCAAGGCTCCTAGGAGTGCGCTGCCACAGCCAGATGCTTGCATGCTTTTTTGCATGTAGAGTTATTCACCGGAAGAGAAAGCCAGGCTATTTTCATATCTTATCTGTTCTTATTAGCATTCCCAAATGGCTGAGACCAACCCAGACCACTTCTACCTTGCTGGTCTACAACTGCCCCCGCTGCCAGGGTCCCCCACTCTGCAGTCCTTGCCCTGTCTCATCCCATGCTTGCAGATCCCTTCCTTTAGTAAAGGATAGCAACACAAATTAAAAAAAGTCATGAGAAGAACGTGGTATGTGGCAAAGTTTGCAGCCTGATTTCATGAGGACTGCTAGCACGTGACACTTGTAAGAAAGGTGTCCAGGTGTGTCTAGACCTTCCATAGTTTTGTATACACAAAACTTGGAAACAGCATTTCTTTCTTTCCTTGTTTTTTCTTTGCCTTCTGGTTTTATGTTAATATTTACATCAACACAGCAATGTTTTCACAGTACACTACAAAGCAGGAAGGATGTACATTGGAAGTAGGACAGGATCTGTTGCTACATTTTTTAGGAAATTACTTCTTTCTCAAAATAATTCACTTCCTTGCTTTACATTACCATGCTAGTTTGCAGTGTAACAGACCACATTTATCAAACTGTTTGAGATCAACTGATTTGTGATGACACTCTTGCAACCCATGGGCTGAGCACTAAACCCATGCAGAACTAAGTATCATTTGTTGCAAAAACATATTCAGTTAAATCAGTCTAATTATCCAGAGCTCCATAATCCTTACTGCAATATGTGAACATCTAATGTGAATATTCTGCATGTAGAAAAAATCTGTTTTGTTCCATGGTCAAGAATTTCTTCTTATGGGATTCATGCAACATGCTTACCTACGCTCAGAAGCAAAGACAGAAAGGCAATATAGTGGTTACTCAAAGCAACAAAATCCACATTTTTTCGTCCCGTTAAAGATTTACACGGATTATTTATTACATAAGTATTACCTCGGTGTTAATGTTTATAGGGATACAACCTACCAGTGGGATGTTACCATAAATATTCTGGAAATCTCCATCTTTACCTATATTCAAGATTGCTGATGCTACTGATCCTCATACATTCATTTGTCACACAAACTTGCTCTTTGCCATAGAAGTACATTTGATATTATTCTTTTATATACGTTATAACTATTTGCACTGGGCACCTTCTTTTCCCAAAAAACTTTGCATACTTAAATGCCTGTTAAACTATACATGGAGTCAACTCACATATCTTTAAAATACATCCCCTGGTAAACATATCAAAAAAACCTGCAAAACAATTTGGGACAGAAGGAAGAACTTGTTTTGTTCAACTGAATACAGCTAAGAAAGCGGGAAATGGGATCTGTTCAGGACTCTGCTGCAGTTTAAAAGAAATGGCTGGCACCTAATTTGACAGAAGCCAAATATTAGGGTACATTTTTATTTATACATCTGATGAGGCTTACTTGAGTCCATTGGCTTGCACAAAATACGCTATTATGTTTGGCGTGGAAATGAAATGCATGATGAAGAAATAAAATACCATCCATAGATATTTTATAATGACACACAGACTACAGGTTGCTGATAAACAAACTAAAAGTCCTACTCAGCTGTACTGCTCCACCAAGAAGACGTTATAGGTAATCCCCTTTTCTGTAAATCTCATCTTAAAATAGCTCTAGGGAGGAACTGAAACTCTTTTTGAAGCTTTGTATGCACCAGCTACTTTGAGTCACTTGTTACAGTAAAAATGAAGTTAAAGTTCTCAGAAATATTTTCACTGGAGGCAGTACCATTATATACCTCTTATACACACACACATACATGCTAACACACACACACATACAAAGATACACACATATATGTATACACATTGTAAAGAAAACTAGTATTTTTTCTTAAAACAAGAAATGATCTTTTTCTGTCTCCCAAGGAACTGCACACTGACAATAATAAATGGTGTTAATTCCAGCCTCTGGGTCTACAGTTGCAAACTTTCCGAATGGATACAGATGGACCAAGCGCTGTATGTAGAGTCCAGTTTTGCTTGCTACTTAATATTCCTCTACAGATGCCACATCCACACTTCAATAGCAACCTGATGGGCAATGGGACAAGCACCACAAAAATGCATTACGGGGAAGAACTAGGTGTAAAATGAGGCATTTTAGATTGTATCACCAAAACATATCAGAAAATAAAAGACAATATGGAAGAGTGTGATAATAAGGGAGATTCGTAACAGGCTATTTGCCTTTCATCTTTATGATTAACCTATATGTCCAGAAAATTCAAGTTATGAGTCGTGTGCGCTTTCTGTGATCTCACGATTTTTCTAACTTACAAGTAGTGTTCAATCATAACTATCTCTACTGTAGGTGATGTACCACCTTCTGTTAAACTCATTGACAGATTGTATTACATACAGGGAAAGACTTATACTAGCTCTCTCACACTAGCGATGCTGTTAATACATCTCTCACATCACATATATACCAAGTACATTTCATGGTTCTGACCTATAGAGCTTCATAAACCAGTTCCTGGATGAGATTGCAGAAGTGCATTTCCAGCCCCCGTGTATTAAAGAAATATTACCAGGAAGATCTACCAAGAAGGGCCATCAGGATAAGACCCAAAGGGCTTAAAGGATGAGAAGAGAGGCTACATTTAGACACCATAGTGAGATGTGGTATAAAGGCACTCGTTTACCTCTAAGAAGCCAGCACAGTTGGAGAAAACAAAACCTACATGTATGCATAACTTTTTTGCCATATAAATGGCAAAACTTCAGCCATATGGTACTGGAAAGAGAGAGAGCATCTTCCCTGGCTGAAAATTTATCCTTTCAGGTGAGGTTTCTCCAGTACAACGTGCGGGTGGTGCCATCTAGCGAGCAGGGGACCCCACTCCCGGGAACCCCACTCCTGGGAACCCTTTGGGAGTGCAGCCCACGCCCCCCGGTATCCTCACCCCCAGCGCCCTGGCAGGCACCGCGGGCGGCACAGAGGAGGATGGCCTCGGGTGGGGAGCTGCACCGTCACCCCAAAGCACTGCAGCCTCTCCGTTATCAAGAATAATCAAAATATGGGTGTCAGGAGGACAAATTCCTGCTATTTCCTGGCCTATTCATTTTTTCTGTTTTTTTTTTTTTCTTTATTCTTTTTCTCTATTTATTGTCCTCCATGAAGGCAGAACGGCCTCGGGAAATCCCCTACAATTTTTAGATAAAACTTTTAAAAGACAGAGCAGAACTGAAAGGAGCAGTTCCACAGAAATGACCCCAAATGGCAGTGATCCGCAAACGGCAACCGTCTGAGGTCAGGTGTGGGTGTGGGGGAAGGCTTAATAGAAAAGACTGGGTGATCTGATAGCTTAAAGATAAATCTAAAAGAGAAATAATAACAGTCTTCAAACACGCAGGAAGCTCCTGCTTGGGGAAAAAAAGAAGGAATAATCTCTCCCCTGAGACCAAGGTCAGTGAGTCAAGAGCAGTGAACTTACGTTTCTACAAGCAAGTCTAAATTAGAAATGATAAGAAAGTTTCTAATTTTAAGGGTATTGATGCACTGGAAAAGCTGCTTAGGACATTGTATGATCTTTAAAAAGTGCAGGTCTTTAAAAAGAGGCTAGAATATTATCTGTTAGGAAGTGAACACCTCACCCACCCCTTTGGTCGTGGTGGGCTAAATGCAAGATACCTTGTATAGTTCCTTAAAGGACTATGATTACATATTACAGATGAATAAGCACCCTCATCTCCACCCATTGCTTTAATGAGCGATGCTATCCACCTCACCTATGGATAATGATGTCTATGATCATGTCAGAAACAAAATTTCCTTGTAAGCAGTAAAAGGAATGAATTCAGCAAGGAGCAGCAGCACAGCTTTTGACTTCTTGCTATTAATAACACAGTTTTTGCCAGTCTGAGTAATACACAAATTAGAGGTCTGACAGCTTCATCAAAACAAAAGTGAGAGACACAGACTGCTAACTTTATGCTGCTTTCATTGCAGACCATCCCTCTCCCAGCTAACTTACCATAGGAGGGCTGAGCGGAACATTCCATTTCTAATGCCATTCTTTCGAGCATGAAGACCTGTATATTCTTATTAGAGCACCGTCAGCTTGAGAACAAAGAAAAAGAGTCTCTTTTCTAGAAATTTAATAAGATTTTAAGAAATTTAATAAGATGTACAGTCTCCATTAAAAATGTTTTAAAAATTGCAAAATTAAGTTAACTAATTTTATGCAAAGCCTGTTTGTTGTGTTGAGTTGATCTCTCTCTTGGGGAGAACAGAAAAGAAGAAATTATTTAAATTTATACCTAAAGTGCTGTTGGAAAGGTCCTTACTGGTCACTCTGTCTACAAGAATTTTGGAGTTTAGAGCCCAGGGAAATCTGTATTTCAAAGTTATGAATTCTTTTATCTCCTAGTTTGAGTCTTCTGTTTTAACATTATCCAAAGAAGGGAGAACAGATGAAAATGAAACTTTTAAATATCACTTAATGTAAAATAGACCCCAAATGAATGGTGGCTAGCTCAGATTAATCCCAGGAGTGAGCAGTAGGAGGAAAAAGGGTTTCTGTAAGCAGAATTCTGCAAGAAACAGTTAATTTTAGTTCTTGAACATCTCTGGGATTCTGGATTTTCCCCTGTCCTGTATCAGGATTGAACAGAATCCTTTAAAAAAAAGAAAAATAAATAAGGGAGAAACACACAAGCGCACACGGACTGAGAGTCACTTACTGCGCACTAGTCCATTTTGCAAGCCAGCCAGAAGCGCACGGTTCCAGTCAGCTGAATCCTGGTGCTGACGTGATTTTGGTTTTCTGCTTTAATCTCACTTATCTGACCCTCTCCACTTCATATGGCAACAGGGACTCAAATTTTACAGTACCTCTCTGTGGGTGGGTATCCTAATCATCAAACCTGGAATTTCAAGCTCTGTATTTCAAGCTTATCCTTTGGAAATCTCAGTTAGTCCAAAATTATAACCTAAATCTGTCAGAAAAGGAATGATGTGAACACAGGCCCTCTTAAATGCCACATAAATGTCTGACTAAGGATACCTGCTATGCTTGATCTCTCCTTTTTTTCTCATTCTGTTCAGAAATTCATTAACTGTTAAGACAAGATCATATACTTTCAAGGCCAATTCCGCTGCCATTTTCTTGTAAGAAGTATTTCAACTTTTTGTCAGATTTTGTTTCTATGAAGGAGTTGCAGAGATGCTAGCATGGGCAATACAAATTGATAGCAATCTATCACAGAAACTTGCATGTAAAAGCTGCTACATTTACAATTAGGACAGTGGAGTCAAAACTTTTTTGAAGATACATTTGGATATGTGACTTGGTGTGCTCTGGCTTTAAAAGAGACCTCTTGCAGCAAGTGGATGGTAACAAACTCTGGATAGATCGTATGTATTTGGACCGACCACTTTGCTGTTTCAGGCTGTCTATAGGCTCTATCAGGTGAGAACACTTGGCTTTCTGAGGCCATTTTTGTATGGATGTCTGCAGCTACTAGCAGGCAATTCTGGAAATTTAAGGCAATTTACATATTTGATACAAATATTTACATCACAACAGAATATCTCTTACAGTACTGTTGAAATGCTGTTGCTGTTTCTGTTAAAGCAAACTTTACAGGGCTCAATCTCTCAGGTCTATTGAAGTCATATAATACCTTTTTATTGAGAATAATATTTGAAATAAAGGTTTATTGCTGTGTCACTAATCTGCTTGCGGTGCAGTGGCTGGCAGCCTGGCAAGGGGGTGGCTGGGAACCCACACCACTCGTTACAGCAGTGGGCACTCCTAGGCATCCTCCCGCTCTTCTCCTGGGTGGGTGGGCTGTGCAGCAGGAGGATTTCTGTGGACCTCCACCCCACCACCAACAGCCCTGCACCAATTCTCTTCTCCTCCCACTACACCCTCAATTAAAAACTTCTTTGATGAGAAGAAACAGAAGGCAAGAGCCTGGTTACCACTCGAACCCTCGCTAGGCTGCAAGGAAGAAAGTCCTGCCACTCAAATCCCACTGACATGGGGCTAAGCCAAACAGGATGGAAGAATTTATGAAAGTAAAGACTGCGTGAACAATCCGTATCTGTAAGTATGGTACATTTAAAATGTTTGTAGAGGAAGCTTCCACAGAGCAACAAAACTCTTCCCTGAATATTTATGAAGAAACCAGATGCCACACAAACAGCTCTTTTGTTTTCCAGACTGCAGGACTGGTTATTAAGTCCCAAGAAAACAGACATGTAAGGAGTTCCGTTTCAGCTTTGGGCTTTAAATTATCATTCATGCCAAAGGCAATGACACATACAGCATGTCTGCATGTAGCTGCATGCATTCTGCGATAACGAGACTTAACATTTTAATCCTCATTTACTTATTTTTTGGACTGACATCTGAACATTAATGTCAAATTCCTGTGTTAATATCATGTGTTATATGGGCTTTCTTTTATTACCTCCTTTCTATTAGGAGATATGAACCGAGTATGGAAAATGTATCTATAATTAATACTGGTCTCAGGCTATTTATAGTGATATAGGACACAAAGTAGACCTCTCTATTTTTATCATAAAAATGCTTCTATCATGACTAATCTAGAATTATATTAGCAATAGTAGCTACGTCACAGCCACTTTTTAAAAGGAATTTCCCTGCTGTATAAGGACTCAAGATAGGCAAAAAGAAACAGAAGTAGAAATAATGGTTTTTTTTCCTGTTTAAATGGAAATTATCAGGCATCAGAAACCATTGGAGTATCAAAGACATAACTCTGTCTGACAATACTATACCAGATATGCTTATATGCAGATCTTTCAGGAATTTGCCTGTATCTGTTTTCATTGGTAAAGGTTGCTATAAAACAAAATCTGTATGCGCATGTATTCCATATGTGAGTGTAAGATGTATATGTACATAGAGATAAATATGCTTGTATGGAAAATGCCATTATACCATTATAGTTACAAATTTATGGGCTAGTGGATAGAATAAATCAGTAACTGTATGTAAAGAAATTTTAAATTTTCAGGCCTGCGTATACATAAAGACTTTAAGAACCTTTAGAGAAAGGACTGTCACTTCTTATTTGCTCATATAATTCTTAGACATTTGGATTACTTAGGGCTTTTCCACATGTAAAATTTCCAAAAATGGTATTGCTACCACTAATGGAAAGAGGAATACAGAATACAGTAACATCAAAAATGATGTAGGACACAAATATATTTAGTTGAAAATAGAGATAACTTTCATAGGAGTTCAGTTGCAGGAAACTCCAAGTCTCTATAATCAAGAAAGAGCTAATGTAGTGGAAGGTATGGAAGCACACCTGTGTAAGAACATATGAAATCCATTCAAGAACATCCTGCCATGAGATGGACGGCTTAGTATGAACAGAGTCGGACCAGTAGATAAGATAAGCATTTTGGAATGCCGTAAATACATTAGAAAACCAAAGAGAGTAACTAGATGACCTTTAGAGGTCCCTTCCAACCCAAACCATTCTATGATTCTATGATTTCATGAAACTGTGTGGTGCTTCAGTAGTACAAATTACCCAATTGCTAAAGCTGCATGTATCAGTTGCAGTCATAGTGTTTACTTGATAATATGTAATCTTTGATATTGTTCCTTATAGAAATGTATTTTTTGTGAAATGTGGGCATATACTTGCACATTTTCTTATAATGAAAAGGTGGAAAAAATATGTAAAATTGACTTTGCATTTCTCTATTTGCCTTCATACTCTTCCCATGGTTAGACAGTCAAAGTCTCTGTGATAGTAAAGGTGATGCTGTTTTTTTCTCAAAATTCAGAACTTTTGGCCTGTGATTTATGTCAGTCTCCTGGGATAAGCCAGGGAATCCAATTTAATGCTTTTAGTGTTTATTCCCTTCACTCACTTCATACAAGAAATAAGGTCTCTAATAAATCAAAGATGTAGGAGGTTCTGCCACTAGTATGTCTTCTGTATTAACATATTTGAATATAAGATATCAAAGTGAGGATGGACACACAATGCCTGCATCCAGCTGTTACAACTTAAACCTGCCTTTCGCAGACATTCGAACTGTGGTAATACAGTTTTACTACTGGCTGGAATGACTAAGCATACAATAAAACTGTACCAGAAAGTAAAAGAGAGGAGCATATAAGACAGTTAACAAGATAGTCAAGTGGAAAAATATGCAATAGTCTAGAAGAAGAATGAAATATAGCCTTGTAAGTCAGAACAATGGAAATCCACCCAAGAATAGTCTGCTGTGGACAGATTTGGTACGGACACGACTGGAACAACAGTCAGTATTTAGGTAAGATGCAACAGGACTGGAAAAAATAGACAACTGTGAGGTGCCTGGATGCAGTAGCTATTCAGATGCCAAAGATGAATGCCCAGTGTGTGATTATAGTGTAACTGTCTACTGTTCATGAAATCAGTAATGTGACTGCATTTATAGAATATAATCATTCATTTCCAGAAATGCAGTGTTAGAAAATATAAGGACAGCAGCACACGCTGTTGTGAACAGAAACATATAGAAAGGCTGTATATACAAATTTTCTTGGAATTTTTGTTTAACCTCATGCTCTTTCACTATTAGCTCACCACAATCATTGCATTAATAAAAGTCTTTCTTGGTTTATCCTGGATCTACGGTTGTATTCTTGCATAAATATTTTTTCCCAAAGAGTGGGAGTCCTATATAGAAACAAAAGGTATCATGCCATAGGCTGTCTAAATAATTTTATGTGATGCTTTCTAGCTATACAAATTTGATATGTGTGTATCTGTTGGTACTTGAACACAACTGACTGTGTACTACTAAGAGATGTTTTATAGATTGATCGAAGCATACCCCTTAAGGATTTGTTCATATTCCCAAGACAAAATTATCACTGACTTCAATGGGATAAAGCTCTTCAAGGATTTTATCCTCCTAAATATGACAAGAGACAGACTGAGCATGCCACTGAAATTTTATACGCTCAAAAACACACGAGCTGATTTTGCTCTTACTTCTGCTCTCATTTTCATTTCTGTGTTGCAAGTGATCAAACAAGCAAATCTAAGCAGCTGCCATCTGGCAGCTGAGACCTTGTAGCTGCACACCTGCTTCCTTTTCTCCCTCCTTTAGGCAAATGTTTTATTTCACTGTGGGGAGAGGTTTAATGTGCACATATACAATCAGTCACTCCATCTCACCTGGCAGGCAGTAACTTTTTATGCCCTTTGCAAGCCCGGGAACATGCCCCATGTAAAATACCATGCTGAAAACACCTTTCACAGTGCTCATCTGGGAAGTTTAAACTCTTCCTTTCCAGCTTCTTTAAAATGTCCCAAACAAAAGGGATATAGAGATGATTGCAGGAGTCTGAAACTCAGAAAAGTACTCTGGCTCATTAAGTGCAGAGAAATAAGCCAAAGAGGTGGTAGTGTTTCCCCACGGTGTGGTAAGAAGCTTGTCTGAGTGACTTACAGTCTTAGGCACGCAAGAAACATTTCATTTGCTACATGCAAAGTTCGTCTACGCAGTATGTGTCTCATACGTTACTCAGTCAACATTACTTGAGTTGTAAGCATGTATCCAAATTCTAATGTAGCCGAACTACATCACTCCAAATAAAAAAAAAATTAAAAAAACCCCAAACAAACAAACAAAAAAAACCAGAAAAGAAAACTAGCTTATTCAAAGTTAAGGTAGAGATATATTTTTTCCCAAATAATGCCCTAATATGAAATATCACGTTCTTGTGTAGTAGATGAGAACTGAAGGACCATAACATGTCTTACAGTGATCAATTGAAGCAGGAGTTCATTTTTACAGAAACTGTTCAAGTTCAAGACAAATTTCAACTTAGTTGTTCACCAATAATGATTTCGGTAAGGACGACTTTCTGATCTCAGTGAGAGCAATTATAGCATGTAATCATCCACTAAAATTATACAAGAGACAGTGCAAGGGAGCTTGTAATATCTGTCATTATCTTTAATCTGCCTTTCCCAGGCATCAGTCAACCTCCTGATTTTTCAAGTATTTTCTGTCACCTCCATTGCTACCCAGATAACCTGTTCATGATGGCCAGGTCCTGATTCTTCAAGGAGCAAAAGGGATTTGTAATATCAGTTTCACTGGGAGTAGGATTAAACCCTTGAAATACCTCATGTGAGATGATGCATGATCATGTGAGATGTGGATACAGAAAGTTGCCTTCTCTACACAATTTGGTATTCTTAAATATAAATCCAGTTCAGTATCAAGGATAATTTATGTTCCCCAAAATAGGTTTTCTATTTTTTTCCATATTTTGGGAACAACTTAAATTAGAAGCATGCTTACATGCCTTTTTTTTTTCCTAGTTTGACAGATACAAAGTTTTCCATTATAAACAAAAACCCAAAACCAAACAACAAGCTATTTTTCTACATGAAGGATCCAACATGGGACCGAGAAATTATTTTTCTTTAATTCTGTAAGCATAAAACTTGGAAATACAGGGAAATAACACAATAAAATGGAAGGATTATTTATAAGGAAGAAGGCATTCAGAGCCATATGGGAGGGTATGTGTATTGCTCTTTATGTTCACTGCAATGACACCTGAGCATTTCTATGAAAACACTGTCTGAACAAAATCTTATTTCACAATAAGACTTTAATGCAATAAGTTTTAAAAATAATTTTACAAATGTTTCTTTTTACAAAGAAACAGTTTCCTCACAACTATGCTGTAATTAAATCATAAGCCTGGATTCAAATGTCACCAAGCAGTGGTTCTGCTGAAACACCAGAGGGAGCAAGTTTCACAGCGGAGTGAATGTTTTTATTGAGACTCTCACAGCTACGGCTAGTGATTCATCATTTAGTAGGATGCAGAAGAATTCAGCCAGATTACCTGGAATGGCTGAGGATATGCCAGTGAAGCAAAGCTTTTCAACTTGTGAAAGTAGTCACCAAATAGCAGAAAAAGTGAGGACAGGCTTCATCTGGATGGCTGCAGGTTTTTACACACAAAGTTTAAAAATCTTCCGTTACTATGGGATGAAAAACCAAGAGCCTTTCTGTCTTTGTTTAATAGAGATTATTTCAGTACGGACAGGTTTTAAAAAATTGACTCTCATTCCTTCTTCACAGCACAAAGTCACAGATTCAGTTGTGAGTCATACCTCCTCTAAAAGGTTAAAAAAAAACGCCATAGAAATGACCAAAGGCAAACCCACCTACGTAATGAACTGAACTACTTGGAAAAATCCCCCCATGTTCTCGTGCTCCATTAGGGACTAAACCTAGGCAAGGCTTAAAAGAAAACGACCCTCAAATCAGTTGTCTCTCTGATGATTCACATCTAAAAAACCTAGACCTGAATCAGAAGTGACCTTGCTGCTCACTCCTAACCGTGAACTGCAACTCTTCAGCTGCTCCTAAGGATTGACCAAGTGACGATGTATGTCTGCATCTTTAATATTGTTTAAAATTTAGCAATGATAAACATCCTTCTGTGTCACTACACTGGGCCCAGATATGGCCAGAGGACATTGCCACCCATTCCGTGGTGACACCCCAAGGGATTCTCATCCCAACTCTGTCCTGTTGCTGGTGGTGCCCTGCTCTAGAGGGACCTCTAAAATCAGGAGCAGTCTTTCCATTACCACTAGTGCAATTTCTCCTCATAGAGAATTTTTCAGCTTGCTTAATTGTTCAGACTACTTCCTTTTTAGTTTAAAATTCAGCTTTTTCATTTTAGTTCCCCTTCCTTCCTGAAATTTATTATAGATTCTAACCTGCAGCCTCTTTTTGCCAAACCATAATAATTTAATCCCAATCCACGTTTACAAAAAGATGACGTGTCAGGATATGTTCCATTTCCATCAAAATTAATTTATAGGCACTGAGTAATAGGTCTATATGTAATGCAGAAAATAATCTTTATTTGCTGGGACTGGGTGGCCAAGAGTTCTTTGCTTGAGCTTGTAGTATCCACAGGGGGCTGATGTAATTGTTGCTATACAGAAAGGATTACTCATCAGCTTAATTAAAAATTAAAGCTTGATAATGTTTCATGTAGCCTCTCATGTCTTATAGAGGCATTTCCCTTAGAAATCCTGACATACAGTGAAAATCTCTCAGAAGTGTCCACATAGTTCAAACAAAAGAGACTTGAAGTAATATACGCTTTCGAACAATCAAATGGCATCTAATAGTGTGGGGTACTGAAATTATATGATTCAGAAGCTAAATAATATATTACAAGAAACCAAATGTTTCACACAGCGCAGCAGACTGGGACATCTTTAATGATCACAAATTTGTTAAAATCCTCATACCTATATTAAGAAGCTTTACATCTAGCTGCTGGCCTGACCCAATAAAGAGAAGAAGAAATAGAAAGTAAGTTGTAAATAATTCTAACGTTTCATGATCAGCAGATAAAACTTTATATCTCAGTGACTCTAAGGGAAAACAATGTAGTTTTGTAAAACTAATCATTCCACTGTTGACCACATTTATATCCAAATTCTTAGAGAAACGTTATCCATCTGAGTTTTGTCAAATTAGAAAACTTTTAGCTGCTTTGTCATTTTTTAAATGAACCAAAAATATCTGAAGAAAATGTCCTCTGGTGCTTTTACACTCCGGTGGGACTGAGGGATTGATGTGGCTGCAACAGCAGCTTATTCCTTTCTGCTCTCTCCAGTGAATGGTGCCTGATCCAAACTGTTTAGCGAGTCACTCCATATACACAGTATGCACGGAAAGGGCTGCTTCAAACAGAAGAAAAGAGTTTGTGGTGTTTTTGGAGTCTGCGTTCAATCTAAGAACTATGAATTTCAGAAAAGAGGGAGGAGGAGCGGAGGAAGTCATAGGACCAAGCCTGGGAAGTGGGGGGAGAGGGGACAAAGAGCTGCCTCTTGAGGGACTAGTGGTTTTGGTCAGGGAGCAGCAATAGCAGCAGAAAGCAGAATTCACGACAGGTTTTTCGGGAGCTGATCTAATTGGTATGGTAGTAGCAAAACGGCTCGTATGACATTCACTCCAAACACTTTATGATCACATGGGAAAACAGCACTAATTCATCCCAGGGATTTGATCATCGTAATTACTACAAGAAGCAAAGATCCGGGTGCAAGGAGCAAGCAGAAAGAATGACTAAAAGACAGTACTTCGCAACATGCCCTGTAGCTGTATTTAAGTCAGTTAAAAGTCCGTCAAACAAAAAAAGTATCAGAGAATGCCTTACTGCCCCTGGCCACCGTTACGTAGCACTAGGAGGATTTCTAATGCCTAGACCCAAAGCATTTTCCTGCTTCTAAAGTATAAGCTGATAAAAGGAAAACTGTCACAGTATCTGGCAAGGCGAGGGCTGCTGGGTGCCAGCACAGCCTCGAGACTGGGCAGTACAGGAGACAGACACATTCGTGAGGAAGGTCACACCCTGCCAGGCCTGCCCTCCGTGACAGAGATCTTCAGAAGCACATCCCTCATCCCTCATGGCTGCATCATTTCTTTGCTCAGGGTACATCACCACTACGCTGCCTGCAGGCACAGGCACTGTACATGGCTGGTTAGAAATTAGGGAGGTCCTGAAATGAGATTTTAAGGAACCCAACGTGAACACAGTCACGGCTTCTTGGACTCAGCCGACAAACTACCTCCTTCTATCTCCTTCCCATTATTTCGTGACTTGAAGCCCTGTTGTTGAGGTAACATTATGCGCTGAAACACTGTGCTGAACAACTTCTTACAGAGTTGCCTTCATAACTAGTTTGAAGTCCCGAGTTTTACTTCACAGCACGTAAAATGAGCACGTGTCTATTGCTGCCCAGCGAGCACAATGTTTAAAGTTTCTATGAGAAGCCACTTGAGTTCAGTTTTTCTTTGGATCATTGACATTTACCGTGTCCAACTGGAGCTCTTAGGTTTGCTCATGGATCTGATGCAATGGCAGCTTGTGGTGAGCGGGCTCCAGGCCAGCCTCATCCAAAGAAAGGCCGTGCATACCACGACAGCCACCTCTGGGTGGGACAGCCTCGCAACACAGCTTTTTCTCATGCATTTTTTTTCCCAGAGAAATGATACTGTGACTATAGTTTGCAACTAGTACAACTCCATCACAAAACAGGTATACCAGGTCTATGGCAGAACAGTGAGCTTTTAAAGACTGGAGGGTATATTTGAATGAAGGGACTATAACTCTGATTTCACAAACTCCACAGAGCATTTTTCCCTCCTTGGGGTAAGTAGAGAGCTCACTGTCATTAGGGAGTTTGTACTTCACCTGGCCTTACTGGATAAACTTACTAGCTGTCGGATCACTTCACCTGCCCTTTTTAAACTCCTCGGAAGAGGCCACCTGGCACCTACGCAGGCTACTGAGATCCAGCAGCGCCGTCACTGCCTCCCTACTTGAAACAATCCTTTCCAGCCCTCTCGCATACCACACAGGTCTCGTAGTTCAACTCTCAAGCTCCCAGAGACCACGAAATATTTGGCAGTGCAACAGGTCTAAGATCTTTCCTGTTTGGTTTTGCTCAGAGCTCCATAAGGCAAATAGTTGGTGCAAAGGCAGAAGAGACTTAAAGGAGTTCTCCCCCTGGGTTTTGGTTTCTCTTGCTCTCCGTGCAGGCAGCTGGCTGGTATCCTCCGGCCATTTGGAAGTTAGTTTCCTTCTGAAATACACATTTAATGCCACATATTGGCTTTCATGCTGGAAGGTGGATGCCTGCCATATCCTCAGTGATTGGACGTATTTCACACTGTTTTCAAATTTACCACCAAGACGGTTCAAGTCACCTTCTAAAATTGATTTAAGTTACCAGAGTGATAATTCTGTGTTAAAGTAGTTATCTGGCTTCCTGACAGATTTCTTTGACACTTAGAATTCTCCAAAAATAGCACATGATCGTGTATCATTTTTTGTTTTCAGTTTTGTCAGAAAATTGGTTACCACCAGTATCAATATTTAGCAGACACTTATCTGCTTTTAATGGAAAATTATTTAAAATTTTTCACCCTACTTAAAACTGCACACTTCTGGTTCCTTTGCCGCTCCTATCCTTTTCAAAGTCTTCTGATATTTTTCTTTTTAAATGGAAGCTGATCTCTTTTTCCTAAAGTTTGATAGCGGTTATAAAGTAGCTGGCACTGCACACAGAGCCAGATCCCATACAAAGCTAGATCCCGTATCTCATCAGTATTCTTTCATTTTCAGCCTCATTAAAAAGTAGGATAGTAACAACTCTACACATCCAATTTCAAAGAACTTTATATATTTGACCATAAGAATTCACTCTGGGTTTATATTTTCAAGTTTATATTTAGCAAGCAAGTTTATATTTAGCTAATCTCTGCTTTGGACTTATAAAGCAGTTTCAATAACTTCAAACTATGTAAATGCAAAAACAAATGTATCTTAAAGTATCTATTTGATATAAAAATAATGCAAATATGCATGAGGGTTTTTTTTGGGAGGGGAGTTGTTTATATTGTCTAACTTTTCCAAACCAGCTTTTTTCATTTATTAATGCAGAGACTGAGGCAGGTCCAGGTGGTGATTTAGAACAAGAGTATAATGCAGGTGCCAACTCTGTAGAGGGAACATCACAGAAAGCTCACTACTAATGTTCTACTGGCAGCTAATTGCTTCTGCTCAGGCTAAATAATTATCAAACTGAAGTGTACTGAATAAATAAATAAATAAATAAATAAATATTTTTAAACCCTAAAGAAGTCACGTTTTAAGTTACTTCATCCATCCCAAGAAATCCTGAAACAATTCACTGACGAGACTTACCCAAGGAGAACAGAAAATATTTTCCAGTTCATGAGGTCAGGAGTAAGTTGTTGGCGATCAAACAGACCTTTCACTATTAGTTTGTGGGTTCTAGTAAGTATTTTTTTCTTGAACGGTTTTCTTTTCCAGAACTGGGAAGTATTGGTTTCCTTCTCTCCCCTGCTAATGGCTAAGAGGCAGTGGCTCTGCTAGGCTGGTCAGAGGCAGGGAGGCAAGAAGAATGTGTGGTGTCTCCCACAGAGAATTTTTTCTCTGGACAATTTAAATGTGGCACGAAAGCAAGCCCTGTCCAGGTCAGCTTTAACAGGAAAGATGATTCTCGCCAGGGATTGTGGTTACCCTCAAGACTTCATTTAAATCTCTTGGGAGCACAAATATAAAATTCCATTAGCAGTTTGCTATATTTTAGCTTTCAAAACCAAAGCCCTACTGTGCTTTGTCATGTAGAGGAACAGCTAGGATATTGAGAATATTACTGTTTTCTTAATTAATGAAATCTACACCAGCAAAAATTTGGAACATTGTTTGAACCACAAAGGGGTATTAAAGGCTTAGTATCTCCATTTCTCCTTTTTTTTTTATCTTTCTTCCTACTAGGAAATCTAGAACTAAAAATGAATAAATCAAGCACCGACAGTGTTGTCTTATTAAAATGTGCTTTTCTCTTTCCTTTTTTTTTTTTTGTTGTTGTTGTTTTGTTTCCCGAATTGCGATAAGAATGTCCCCTTGTTGTCATTCCTCCCAGGAGCTAGAACAATATTCACTTTTCCTTAGGGAAGGGAATACTAGTGCAGTTGCAATACAAGCAACTTTGTCATCTTAATACCTTCACCAGGTGGTTTCCCTTTTCTTTTATCATTCTCTTTTTATTCTCCTTAGAATAGGCAGGTAAATTCACAGAGTGTTAACAGGATAAAACCTAAGCTTCATAGGCATTTATATCAGATCTATGCTCTAGCAGATAACCCAATTTTGCACCAGGTCAGGGGTGGGCATAATCACATTACTCTCACATTTCCCAAAGCCCACTATAAAAGCTCTTTATGCTGACATTATGACTTTGTGCTGGTTTTATGCTAAATGCAGATCAAATACCTGATCCTTTATAAAGTTTGAGTGGTGGAGGCCTCAAAGAAAGCCTGCTGGGATAACGTTAACCTGATGATATTTCTGGAGAGAAATCTTATCAGCAAAGTGATTTTACCCTACACCAGTGCTTTATGTCATGTGGTGTTCTGGATCGGGCATTATGAGCATTAAGCCAGCTTCAGAGCTGGCTAAGAGCACATGCGTTCAGGTTCAACTCAAAAGAAAGTGTTTGAAGACACTCATACGCGGACAGTAAGGATGTTTTGAAATGCACCCTTTGATAGTTGTCGACAATTACACCAGTTTTAGAACATCTACAATGTTTTCTACTTACTGCAAACACTGTTTCTGTGAAAGCTTTGAGTTTCCGTATCAGTTACCACAGTCTGTTTCCCTTTGCTGCAGGAACATTTCCAGGTGCAAGCAGAATGCTGGCAAAGTCCTGAAACTATAAGAGATCATGAAGAAGAGCAGCACTGGGAACTTCTGTCTGCCCTCCAGGTCTTCCAAGGCAGATTTGCATTGCCTTAATTACACTGGTGTGAAGAAGAGTCAGAAGTTCCCAAAGCAGTTAATGTCAGCACTGACTGGTCACTTCTGGGACTGGTCCTAAACAAGAGCTCTCCCCTGAGATGCACACATGGTCCCAGCTACGTGACACTGTAATTGTGGGGCGAGCAAAGAGGGAGAATGAGAAGTTTCTCTCTGGGACATGGAAATTTCCCAGCTCTCCACAAAGGGGAGAGGACTTCCTCATGAATCATTGCTTTGGTAAAAACCTAGCCTAGCACAAGAAGAGTCCTTAAGGATGGAAATCACCCCATCTAAGGCTGACAACCCCTAAATCTGTGCAGGATGGCCAGGCTTCTTTTATAGTTGGTAGAGACAAACAGGTGTCTCTAGCGCGCTGCTCCTCCCATCCCAGTGTACACAAATGTCTAAAATAGATCATGTGAGTCACACGCTACAAATGCCCATTTCTTTCCTTTGCTTAAAAAAGGAATCTAGACAACAGATGCCTAATTGTCGATGTCCAATGTTCAGCCACATGAAACCCAGTCTGGGTTTGTTCAGCTGGGCCAATTAAACATGAACATCTCTAAAATAGGAGATAGCAAACAATGGTTAGGCAAGAATGAATTGGATTAATGAATACCAAATGACTAGAGGCATAAGACTGTCTGAATATGAAGTATCTCCTTTTCCATCCTCTTCCTCCTCTCTTTCAAGAAAGATGAATGTTGAATATGCAGATAAAAAGGACACATCCCAAATCTTGATTGTCTTCTGCAAATACCCATAATTTTGAGAAAATGAGATGTCTTAGCTTGAATACAGCCAGTGTTAGAGGGCATGGAGAGGAGAGAAACATTTAAACTAATATTTATGCCAAGCAAAGTTGCGTGGGTTTACTCCTTTTATTTGCATTCACTTTTCTCATAAAACTTTGCCACTATGCTCTTTATTGTAAATTCTGCAATTAATTATCTGTATTTCATTTTAGATTAGGCTAAACTGAATGAAAAAAAAACCCAGGGTAACTAGCTGATCCCAATCCTAAACATCAGGATACCACAGTGAGAAACAACAGGTGTTTCTGCTTCATTCCACAACCTGGATTAAAAAACTGGTAATGTGGAGATTTTTTGAAAAAGGTCTCCCAGTGACCTCTGATTGTCATGCAAAGCCTTTGGCATACAGCAAATAGCACAGAGTATTCCCAGTGGTGCACACACCAGCCTCCTTTCACATTTGGAAAAGAGAATATTGGCCTCTGTACTTCATCAGCAACCTTCCAAAACCTCATTGACTAAACACTTGAACAAACTAGCTAAATAATCCTTTCTCTGAGATAAATAATTGTCTTTCTCTCCACTTAATACAGAAGAAAAAAATATGCAGCCAAGTCACTGGTGGTGAGGTCTTTTGATTTCATAAGAAAATAATCATTTGTGATATTCTTTGTGACTGTACTCCCTTGTTTATTGAAGTAGGTTGCTAGGTTCCCGGTCCAATTAGTTGAGAGAAACAAATGAAGGGGCAAACAAAGCAGCTGCAGTCCAAAATGGCATTAATCAATTGTATTTCTCCTTTCTTGTAATGCAAATGTTGGTCTCTCAAAGCACTTCTAAATCTGCACAGCAAAAGGCCCCATAGTGTCATGGGAGAGCCACATCCACTGTGTGGAGAACAGGTCTACTGGCATTTGGTCTTTTTTCCTTTCCACATCCTTCCGGTGAACTTATAGCACAATAATTCTGTAATTGTTGATATATATATTGAGCGATATAATGCCACTGCTTTGTTTTCTTACATTTCCTTTGCAAAACTTCTTTTAGTCTACTACCTCTTAATGACCTAAAATAGTATATTTATATCTTAGTCAAAGTGTTCTGTAAAAGTTGTTTGGTCACTAATATCAAAGCCTTTTTCTTTCTACTTAAGCAATGATACGGTCACTGAAAATAAGCTTTGGTTAAACAGAAACTCTCTTAGAAGTGTGCAAGTAATATAGCTTAATTTTACTATTAAACATGCATAGCTTTTTTTTTTTTTACCTATAAAATAAACTGCTTACTGAGAGAACATACTTTAAAGCACCTTTTCAAGAGCTCCCTTGAGATGTATTTGAAAATATTAGTTCCCTCAGACAAAAAATTGCTAAAAAGACCAACACATTGATGAAGGACACCTGAATTTCTTTATATCAAATATTCCCATATTAATTGGAACGTGCATCTCACGGAAATGGAAGCTCTTTTATATAATGTCTCCAGATCCAAATGGACAAATAACGATATTTGATAAAGCAGAGAGCCTAAAACGACTGGGAAAAGAAAGAACTGTGAAAATGGCAAAATTAAACTACGCCTTGAAAAAAAGATGCTCAAGGAAATGCCAACAACTCCTTTATCTAGTGGGAAAAAAAATGTAGCTCTAGGGAAGAAGTAGAAATACCATAGTAGAAATCAACTTGTGATCCCCAAACTAAATGGAAGTCTTCAGTGAAGACAATGTGGTGAGACAAGTATATGCCCATAACCATAGTCAAGGCTCAAGCAATGCTTAAACAGCTTAATGCATTCACAGATCTGCTCACAAGCCCACTTTCATCTCAGAACTCTGAAAAATGGCGATATAATACCAGATCCAATAGAACGGTTTTTTAATGAAGATATTACTTAGGTAGAGCTACAAAACATGCTCAAATTATAACAGCATTTGTGCCAACACCAGAGCATAAAAAGTGACTCAAAACTCTATCCTTTCACACCTCAGGCTCTATGTTAATCTTAAGATAAAATTTGAAGGAAAGAATAATTAATGGCTTGAAGGTAAATGGACAATAGAATAAAATGTAACACGGCTTTATTAAAGGTAGGTCATGTCAGACTAGCCTGATTTTTTCCTTTGATAGGATACCTGATTTTCCAGACAAAAGAACTGCACAGAGAGATTAGATTTTATCTGAACTTCAGCAGAACATTTGGTAAGGTGTCACAATGGAGATTACTAGGTAAACTGGAAAAAAGGAAGGTTTGAAAAAGAATATGAAGGCGCTGACTAAAGTGACTGTTGCAGAGGAAATGACAGTGAACTGTGCTGAAAGCAGAACCTCTGGGCTGAAAACAGATTACTCCAGTAGTGCTCCTCCTGGATTAGTTTTGGCATTCATTTTGTTTACTATTTTACTTTGTCATTTCACCCCTAAAACAAGAATGAATGCAAGAAGTCGGGGAAAAAAAAAAAAAGAGAACCATTGCCAGTGAAGGGGGAAGAACTCCATATGAAAGGAAGAATGGACAGAATAGTGGGATTCATCTCATCCAATCCATATAAAAACTTTGCATCTTGACAGCTGTTGAGTCTCCTTGTATAATCACTAGAAAGATGTGAACAAGTCCACCGGTAATTTTGTATTACCTAGTTTAGACACATGTCTAAATGGGATGAATGGAGATTCTTCCCTCTTTCTATAGTCATAAAGGTCAGAGTCATAAAGGACGTCTGGAAGACTTAGGTGCCTAACTCTTAAACTTCTAAATTTGATGAGAAAAATCTTCCAAAATGCTATTGGAAATTTTCATTACAGTTGCTCATCAGCCAGAAATCAGACAGGAGGAAAACATGAGATTTTTGTACGACCCAGGACTCTGTAAAACACAACTAACTTCTTCAGACATACCACACAAGGTAAATTCAATTGAAACAGCAGAGAGCTAATACAAGTGTAAAAAACACTAGTGAGGTCTCATCTGAGTAAATATCTGGCTGTCCACATTCTGCAGGAGTCTTTCAAAACACAGGCAGCCTGTCTTGCAAAAAAAACCACTGCAAGAGCAAGAATCATGTGAATAGTTAAATACATCATATCATTAGGCCCCCCCTGCAAAGGAGAAGGATGGTTTAATCTTAAAAAAGCACAAGAGCAACAGGCTATAAACTTGACTCAAACAGATTTAGGCTGGGAACTTTCTTAACCATCAGAACAGTGAGGTTGTGGGACTGCCTTCCACAAGAGCTGCTGAAGGCTAGAAACCTGAAGAGTTTTAAAAGTCAGCTGGACAGTTTTATGAAACAGATTATATGATGCAGGGCCTGAAAAGAAGAGGCTGTACTTGGTGTGCCAGGAGGATCTGGCTAGCTTTATGTTCACTTGGAAGAAGACTCAAGAAGCTAAATTCCTAACTGTAATTTGGAAATGGGCTGAAATGCACTGGAAAATCTTTATTTTAAACTTTTAAAAAAAACAAAAAGCCATCTATCAAGCTCTTAAAATATTTTTTCCAGTGTACCTTATTATATTTATACAGGTTTTCAGAGGGAAATAACAGATTTGTCAATTCTGATGACAGTAACAGAACCAAATGTCTGAATCCAAAGCTAATGTTTTGGGTTTTTTTTTTATGGGGACATGTTAATCTAATCATATCAAACACTTGGTGGTTGGTTTTATGTTTTTGGCTTTTTTTTTTTTTTAAGAAAGAAAAAAGAAAGAGTGATTTGTATAATACAGATGAGCCTTCCCTTGAAATATGTTCAACTGCACTAATTCTTTACAATTTTTTTTTCATTTCAACAGATCAAGCATGTGAACTTTTTCTTAAAGAGCTTTTTTCACTTTTTTTTTCCCCTTGAGCTTTTTTGGTATATGTACATTGTTAAACAAATTAAATAATTAGTGAAATAATATATATTGCAATTAAAACAAATATTATAACTGGAATTTGTTTCAATAACCATCTTATTGAAATTTCATACGATATAGAAGCTTTAAAATTCATTATGAGATAAATCTACTTAGTTCCTGATGTCCTTCTCTAAATTTGAAAGAGAGCTTGAGGAGTTTCATCCAAAAAAAAGAATTTACAAAGCCTACAACATAGCCACCAGATGCTTTTGTAGCATGTCCAGTTTAAACCAGCTCAGTGTAAGTAACTAGTGATTAAGTAAGTAAACTGTAAATAATCAAATTTTATTTCTCCCCCTAGGACTTCAAATCTCACTTTGTCATTTTGCCATATACCAATCATAACTCTAGCGGCATCAAATAGCTATGGTCTGAATCTACATTTCTTTTATAAACACATCTTTTTGTAGTACAGATCATGGGTAGCACATGCTGAAACAAGCACTCAATGACAAAAACATCGGAATTATAAAATAAATGTATGATAAAAAAGGAAACTGTTAGTCTTCAATTCCCAACTTCACCTCACCCCAAAAAAAAGGAGGTAGTTAAATAAAAAGATATAAATTATACATTAGACTTGATATATCACCTTTTCTTTCATGCATCTTTGAAAAGTCCTTTGAAGCAAACATACATTATCTTGATTTTATAAGGGAAATGGAAAAATGTGGCTTATCCAAAATCACACAATAAGCCTTCCGCAAAACCAAAAAATACAGGTAAAATCAATACATCTCTCGATTTTTCTGCGCTGTGTCTTAACAAACAAAAAAAGTACAAAAAACCTCAGGAATATCAATTACATTATTCGCAGGGATATGTACATCTTAAAATTAATTATTTCAGCTGTACTGCTCTACAAACTATTTCCATCTGGTCATAAAAAAATATAAATTCGTTAACTTAATTTCTGTCTTTATCAGGGATCTTGCCTGCACTGCTATGAGATGCACCAATACTATGTAGTCAGAGCAATGCGGCAGCTGTGGGTACGTGGCCTGTTGGCTCTAACTGCAGTCTGAAGTATTGCTTTCATGTAAGAAAGCCTTCTCCATACGCAGAGCATTGTGGCTGTGTATCCCTTACACGCTTATCCCCACCCTGCTTCACACATATGGTGGAATTTTGCTTGCGTAATCAAAAGGAGGGCATCTGAGGACCCTGTGGGTTGCTGATGCATAGGCTGAGTCTGAATTTTAGCTGAAGCTCATATGGTCTCTCCCCCCTCCATGGACTTCCTACAGCTTGTTAGCAAATGAGCTCACACAAAAGGTAGTAAATTAGATCTCTCTCTTTCATTTGGTTACCATTTCTAATGACGCTTTCTAGGAATTTAATTACATTTGAACATCCTTGAAATTTCCCAAAGGTCTTCAGTTTACCCTCTGACACCCACACAAGCCACCCTTTTGTGTTCACATAGACTCCACACGTGTTTTCTTAGAAAGTCAAGCTAAACATTTAAAGAGAGGAAAACAGACCTCAAATAGTGTTATCCAGGATTGCTTTGCCAAGATAAGGATCAGTGTAATAGTGAAGCTGTGACCTAAAGCCAAAATTGTGTAGACGTGTGACATACAATGACACAGAAGAGTAAACATTGCAGAGCAGGGCAGAATAGCAGGCAGAGGTTCCCTGAAAGATCAGTGTGCAGGAAGAGTGCACTTTCAGAGATCGATAAACATTAATTTAATGTTTAGTAACTTGACTGACTTTCCACATTCCACTTTATCTTGCCAGCTTCACATTGAAGACATAAGGATGTTACGTTAGGTGCAGTCTTATCCAAAACAGACATACAAACCTATACAGACAGTCAGTCTTCACCGGTGGGTCTCTACTTATAACTAGATATATTACCTACTGAATAAGTATATCTTGCATAGATAAATTATTTTAAAATAGAGCCCATGGGAAACTGTGCCAGAACTAATGGTGTATGTTGAAGCCTAGTTGTAACATGTTAAATGAACAAGGTTTCATGGTTAATTTTTGAAGCAAAGCTATAAACTCTCTAGGAGAGTAGAAAATCTCTGAAGTGTTGATGTCTTCATATTTCGTGTACATTCAGAACAAAGCATAGTTTCCATATTGTAATAGAAATATATAGAAAAATAAGGAACTGACTGAACTATATATGCCATTACAATCTTCTTTCTCTCTGTCTGTCTATCTATATTTTCTCATTAGTTTTACAATACTTTAATGTCATGTGGTAACTTAATTAAGGGAACAAGAAAGAAGCCTTAGCTTAAATCTCTTTACTATTGACAAATTCAGTTTCAGGCTCCCAAGTGCTTTTGTTTCTCCTGCTTACCTGTCTGTGTAATTCTATGAAGAGTCTCACCAAAATTTGTAAGTTTCTTATGAATGCTAATGCATTTATTTTTCAAACATGACAAAGGCTCGATGGTAACAGGCACTGGGACCCTCAGGCTGGAAGTACTTGTTGCCGTGGTTAGAAGATGCTCAGCAGCCTGATCAAAAGATGGACAGATCCTTCTCCTGAGATGACAGCCGTGCTCTTCCAGCTTTTGTACGTTTGCCTGTTAAAGGCTTATCATACTTACAAGTTCCACCTCAATATTTTCATTAACCAAGTGCTACGTACGGTACAGTAGGAGCCATTTTATGCCCATGGGACTAAGGTCCAGAGATAACTGATTTGCATACCGTGAAGGAAGGCCAGATGGCAGGCACGCCTTCCTGCTCCAGAGCTCTAATGACATCCCCATTTCACACCAGTAATATGTCACCTGGCATTCGGAGTAGTATGCATTGCAAAGCTTGTCCTAATAAGCTTTAAATATATTGGTTTTACGTTTTTTCTTTTCCCTTTTTTTTTTTTCTTTTCAAGAGTAGAGCAGCAGCTGTGATAATGAAGTAAACTCTGTCTCATTAACAGCAGGGCAAGCTCTGGGCAGGTTTTTCTTAATGGGTGAAAAGTTTCCCATGTTAGTACTACACTTTTCAAGAAGAAAGGTTTTTTTTAAGCAAAGCAGACAGTCGGAAACATTTTGCAGTATCATACCCTCTTAACAAACTTACTTACTTACATGTAATTTCTACCATTTTGCAACTGAAAATGCTGAAAAGTAATGCTCACAACAAACTAAGAGTCCATTTCTTTTACTTTGCTCATTTCAGACATGTGTTGCAGATAAGTGTTGTATATTCTTTGATTCCTGAACACAACACTCTCCTCCCCCAGCTCTGTTTGTCTTTTCAGAATTGGTTTGCATTTTTATACAGCACAAAGCCTTAAAAAGCTGCTCGGGCCAGGCTAAAGCCTGGGATCAGGCTAAATCATTTTAAGAAGATCTAGGTGTATCTAACGACCTAAAATATTTTTGCAAGGTAGGGTTTATTATGCGTTTGCAGCTTGGTGCTTGTCTGAAGAGACAGCTGTATGTGAAGGAAATAAGAACATAGATAAGGGAGGACCACATCTGATGGGTGAATGGGATTGCAGCCTTCAAGCGTACGGATGAAAGAAGTGTCAGTTAAGTTTAAGAAAGTGAAGTTGAGGACAAAATCGCAGCCAAAGCTTTTGAGAGACCACAAGTTTTTCCACTGTTGAAGAAACACCCGGTTCTCTTTCCCACAGAACAGAACATTAAAGAATCTCTTCTTTATTAAGATGTCATTTTAACTTTCGTGTAAAAATAAAGACTGTCTCTCCACTGGAACAAAGTGTATACAAACCCAAGAATACATGTATCATGATTCAAAAGTCTAGAAAATCAATATGGTATTTGTTTCATGGCTTTCTGAGATGTTAGAAATAAATGTTAACTTTGGGATAAGATTACTGCAAAACAGCTCAAGAACTAATTTTTTTTCTCAAGAAAAAAAGTAGTTGTAAATATTATTTTTTCAGACTAAATATAAAAGTTAGTCTGAAATGACTTACTGAATAAAACACAGGACAAAGATATAATTATTTTAATGATTTTATAGATACAGATTTTTTTTTCTCTTTGTTTTCTAGAAGGAGATCCAGAAGACACATATTCTTGAAATTACACATAATGTAATTTCTAAGAAAGATCAGATCTCTATTGAAGTTAGTGTACTGAAAAATATTTAAGTTTTTGAATGAAATACCACCTACTCAAAATATTACCTAAAGCTGAGTTAAGATTGTGGCCATCAGATTTTATTCCAATAACAAGTTTGGCAACAGAAAAAACGATCAGCCTGTTTGGATTAAAAGCAGATTTTTGGCTCATGATTTATTTATACCAGTATTGTAATCAAGACTGAATGAATAAAATTATAATAGTGAGTTACTGTGTTCAACAGAAGAACTACCACATGGAGCACGTGTGAAAATCTAGTAAGCTTTGGTACAATGGCACCAAATTTATGTTCTGTTTAGGTAAAGAGAAAGCTGAAGAAAGGAAAGCAAGAAGTGGCAATCAGCAAATTCTCTGAGGTGTTTGGAAGTTGCTTAGAGAATCTGGCCTGTACAAAAAGGATACGAGCCAGGCTGAAGATATAACCCAATCTGCTTGGCTTCTGCTATAGTGCAAGGCTTGTCTTGGCATGTTCTGACTTGGAACAGGGCATTCATAACTGATGGACATGATTCATCCCTGGGTAAGTACTAGCAGAGGCAACACAGAGAAAGTCACACAGATGTACACGGAAACAAATGTGCACTTTGTATGTTAGTCGTATTTGAAGTTACTAATCAAGACTGATATTCCACAGGATCAACACCAGTGTCCCTACCTGTGCTCAGTGGAATACAACAGATACCCACGGAGCCCATATGACATAATTGATGTTACGTGGCATCTGTGCCCCATATGGGTTCAACATGCCTTCTGCTGCCTTTCTGAATGGTATAAAGAAAATAAACTATAATGAAGGAATAGGACATCAGTAAATACTACCTAAGAGTACCACACCAAGTTAAAATAAATACAGCTGATGGTATGAGTGAAAGACAAATCCATATACCTCAAGAGCACTTACTCGTGAATAAACTTCTAGAGGCAGTCTGACTGATCTATCATATGATGCTGTAAATAGGCGTGATGTGAAGTCTAATTAATGAAGCAACCTTGAATCAAAAGGAAAAAAAAATCCAAGAAAAAAAGAGTTCTTAAGCAAGAGCAATGTAATAGAGAAAAGAGAAGAATAAAGAATTCTGGTATCTGCAGAAGACATGACTATGAATGTCTTGTTTTGCTTCATTCTAGTTTCAATCATCAACTGAGAAAGCAATTAAATATTTTAAAAATGGATTTAAAAATTACAGAAAGGCTTTCCACTTGCTTTGGCTGCAGGAAGAATTCTTATGGCAATACATTGTACATTGGATGAAAATGTCGCTCTAACAAAATGAAACTATTAAACTGCAGTTAACGTTAAAAATTATTGTACTGTATTAAAGACTCAAGGCAATGTTGCTAACTTTCCGATCATAAGCTGTAAATATGTATTGTCCTCAGGAAAGTTCAAGATTTTGCACCATACAAAAATTAAAACCAATCAACCAACCAAACCCTGCCCCTCAACCTGGATCAAAACTTATCTAGAACCTAAACCTTGCCACTTGCATTATTTAGATGAGTTTCAAGCACAGTAACATAACATCATTTGGATCTCAAAATGATGATGATTTAGGCATATATTTAGATTTACTGTTTGCTGGAAACAGTATTTTTCTACATTTATAAGACATTAGAGAATTCTTAAGTTTTTGTAAGATAACCATCCATTAAAACTCAGTGAGCTTTTAAAAACCATAAATATCAGAAACCAACAAATCTTTGTCTAATACGTTTTTAAAAGTACCTGCAACTTGAAATACCTAAAACTAGACAACATAAGGGATCCAATATAAATGAAAAGTAGGAAATTCTAAATTCGAGGTTGAAAATCAGTCCCCAAATGAAGGAAGACGTTATGATGTGTGCATGACTATAGGTCATGACTTTATGACTTTTACGACACAGCAACAGAAAGACCACTGTCTTCTGGCATCAGCTCTGTGCCATCAGCAGTACAACCACTGAAAAAGAGGAACTCTCCCATTAAGACACATGGATAGTACCAAAAGGTACTATCCTCTGTCTACCAGGCTGTACCTGTTATAAGGTCAAGACTTCCAATAACTTGAAATAAGACTCATGGATTAATGAAAAGTTATTGTTACAAGATGATACTTGTTTTCAGTGACTAGCTGATAGGCGAATTCAAATTAGAAATGATAATTCTCGAATCTTAGTTCATGACCAGCCTCCTAAATCATTCAGTTTGTCACAGATTATGGTATATCACTTTCATTCTTTGCTTCAGCTATATTAATTTTCAGAATTGAAAAAGTAAATCACAAATCCCATTTATACAACATCTTTTGAAATCTGTATTTAAATATTTTTAAAAGCAAATTACAATAATCAAATGCCTTTCTAAACAAGAGAGGTCAAACACTGAGATGCCAAAACTGCAAGGAACTTTGCCAGTTTCTATTTTTATTTCCTGTTTTTATATTCTTACATTTTATAATATTTTTTGGCACTCCAGGCTAGGAAAAATTCAAAGTAAAATCTGAAATACTACCAGTTTCTCCTTTCCAAGTAGAAGTGATTCAAAGCTTTCTTAGGCAGATCTTAAGGTAAGCAGAATGATCTCTAATGAAAGATGAAAACTAAATGATGAAAGAGAATTTGTACATCTTCAAATTTCCCAAAATAACATGTTTTGGATGAAATGCATTTATCATCATAATTAGCTATTATATTTAAAAAAAAGAAAGAAAGAAAGAAAAAATTTAAATTGAGAAGGCTTCAATCAAGAGACAGGAAAAAGAAAATGTATAAACCCTAATTCAGAAAAAGTGAAAAAAACCCCTTCTTACAAATGCATTGTTTGTCTATTTTAACTAAAACAAGTCTTTTAGATCAATGGCACCCAGCCTCACAGTTTTTCTGGACACTAATGAGTTGTTTTCCAATATGATCTGGGTTTAACAGCTCTTTTTCAGCCTCCAGAAACAGTGCAGAAAGCTTCAGAAAAACAATGTAAGAGCTGGGGATCATGAAACAAAAAAAGATTCTGTTTAAAGAGGGTAAGATCTTTAGTGATCATCTTTCTCCATCAGACTTAAATACTTGATGGCTAAAGAAAGCTACAGCTCTACAACATCTCAATTTCAGTTAAGCATCTGGCCTCAGGTTCTTCCTCCTTAGCAACTAAAATCCAATGGATTATGATTATTTGTTTATTTGTTCCATTACAGCAGAACTGGATCCTATGTACTGATGTTTAGTTGGGGAAAAAAACCCCTCAACCCTAAATATATTTACATTATTGAAAACTGGGATACAGTCATGTGTGATTTAATGCCATTAACAAAGAAAAGTAAGCAATGTATCTAGTAACAAAACATCTCAAAAGTCAATTGAAGTATTTTATACTGATGCATAATTTACATGTTGAAATTTGCATTGGTTCCTGTCTAAAAGAATGAACTACAGAAATCAGGTTTGGAGACGTACAAAAGTATGTATCAATGTGTCAACAAATCAAATAAAAATTTCATTTTGAATACAAAGTTCATTGTCGAAAGCAGACTAACAGACTCAGACAAAACCCAGAATTCTGCAATAAGCATCAGAGTCTGACCTCTCTACAGCTCTAATGGAAACAAACCCAGCAGCCATTAAATTCATTATAATAGGGTCAGTAACCAGGTATTCAGAGTAAAGGAGCAATGTTCAATTAGAATTGAACAGTGGCTCTGTGTGTGTGTGTTTTATGGCACTGATTTCACATTGATCAAAAGGTCTAATGATATATTTAAATTAAAGCAGCAAAGAAAATGTGTGGTTAAATGTCAAGCAGAGTACGAACGGAGAAAAGAAATATGTGACTACAGTGTTCATGACAACATGATTTGATTTGAGATTAATAAAAGCCTGTTAAAAAGTTATATAGCTGCGATACTTCACCGTATGCAAGATTTACTGCAATGAAGTCAGTTTGTATCAATGATTTGATTTTGGACGTCTTTTCTAGTACTACAGGTATTGCAATAACAAATAATTTCAGACAAGAACCCAGGTATGGTTTACGTTCAGAACAAGATTTGTGAACAGGATTAAAACTATTTGTCCTTCAAGGATTTCCTTTGCTGTGAAAAAGGCATGAAACGAATGAATGTAGCACCATACCTACAGCTAGGGTGGGCTGGCATTTCCGCTCCTAAACTGACTGACTGCTAAACTTCTACCAGTCAGTCAGAATTTTCCACACCAGATGACTGCATCATGATCTATTTCTTTACCTTTTGAAAAAAATTTATTTGTAGAGATTTTCAGGAAAATGGTTTGGCCACTGCCACGAATGCAAAGAACAAGAGAAAGTTGTTTTACTTGCAAATAAAGATAACGATAATAATGACGACAACGGTCACCACCAGCACCACCACCTACAAATCATATTAGTAAGAAACTCTTACTTTTTATAATATAGGTCCTTGCAATTTATGTAACAGCACAGGCTGTCTCCTGGAGTTAAAGTGCTCTTTTTTTAACATTTCAGCAACAATCTAAAATACACCCTTCTGAAATTTGCATTATGGATTTAGGCAGTAAAATTCCTCAAAGGTTCCATCTTTCCTATATATTTTCTATTCCGACCTAGCGCTGCCGTGCCAGCAGGATTACGTAATTCATTATTCCTGCCTAGAAACTCAATGCAGCCTGTTCCAAGTCTCCTTAGCACAAAGAGGACCTCGCCTGCAATTCCTTCCCCCAGTGGAGAAGTAGCCACAGCAGAGAGCAATGAGCTTCTCAATTCTCAGCTACCTTGGTATTCTGGAGAGGAACAAAAGAGTCTCCCAAGAAATGACAAATCTTGAAGAGAACTAGGGTGGAAATTTTTAAGAAACAGACATGGGAAAGTGGGACTAGGAAAATATGAAGGGAGAGGGGAAGAAGCAATCATCTACGGGAAAGGAATGATGGTTTATCCTGTCCTCATCCCAGCCATGTTAACTACCCAGCAGTGATGGGTGAATGGCCAAGTACAAGCGCGTTCAACTCAAAAAAAAATTCAGAACTGACAAAGACTGAATTCAGGACCACATATACAGAAACAATTTTATGGAGATCAATAGCTGACCTCTCGCCAGTTCCTGTCTTTCTCAACGCTCCCGCACTTACCACTCTGGACTATAGATACTGCAGTCCTAAACTGTGAATTTAAAGGGATGCATTAAGGAATTTCATATACATGTTAAAGGGCCAGCTCAATAAATACTGGGCAGGAAATGCCACTTTCATCGTAAGATCTATCATAAAAATCAAGTCATGCATCCATTATGTGAAGCAAACAGCTGAGACTGATGTTCCAGAAAAATAATGTTATATTCGTTGTATTTTATAACCATGCAGTTTCATTTTTTCCTCTTAATATGTCAGGTTCACTACCCTACTTCTATATGCTTGCATATACTTTGCACACAAATCTATTAATATTGGCTTTCTTATGACTGTCAGCATTACCACCCATCAACGCATCTGAGAGTTTTACAAACATTTATGAAGATTCATCGGATTCCTATGAGATACTGATATTCTGTTATCCCCATCCTACAAGGATCCCAAGTTTCTTGAAGCAGAGAGATTCTGTGGCACATCTATCCAGTAATTGTGGGTGCTCCTTTCCTTGACATATTTTTATTTTCTTCTAAACTTATTCATAAACAGAAATCCCATTCACTTGTACTATGGCCTTCTGCTTTGCCCTTCGGCGCGTCAAACCCCAAGTCCCTGAAGGATGATAAAAGGTACAGCAAAAAACGATTTATCACCTGGAAAGAGATGTGCCTTGTGACAGCCTTGTGCCTCTAAATGTAGAGAAGTTCCACAGTTCAGTGAACAGCTTGTCTCTCCTGAAGTCACTATCAAAAATGCCATAGAAATGAATGGGATTGCTGCCTCCAGAGTAGCAATGGCCTAACATCAGCATTCCCACTTTGTCTTCTCTATGGTACTAAACTAAAACTTTCAGACAAATGATTTTAATTTCAGGGTTAGAGCTGTAACTGACTTGCAATTTGAATGAAGTTAACATTATCTCAGAAACTTGCTCATCCTTCGAGTGGACAGACTCATTTTAAACTGAAATAAATCAGGCAGATAAGCAGCTCTCCAAAAATACGTTCCATGTAGCAGGATCAAAAGCTGTAGACAAACTAGTCTCGCAAGATTTTGGCTACATGCAGAAATGAATCAGAAGTAAAAAGTATTTCCCGTATTGTTGCAGATAAAATTTAAGGCAATGCAGCTGATTATAATTTTGATATCTAAATTCTGAAGAATTTTGCACTACATTTTGAAAAATGGGTTGAAATATCTCTGAAACTAAGGGCAGGGAACATGATAATTAGAGTTGTCTATATAAATTAACAGAAGTATGTAACTTTTCTGATACTGCATTTTGAAATAGCATAATAATATAACTCACGGTGTTTAAGATGCACTCCTAAGATGTAGTTACAAATCTCACAGCAGAGAAATGTCAAAATGAAACAATGACTGTAAAAAAGATGAATCTGCCTCAACCAAGGGGTATGATGACAATTCACACCCTGTACTGTCATCTTCAAGATTTATACTTAATCATCTAATTCTTTTTTTTTTGTTTCTCCCAAGGGACACGGAGTATAAACATACTCCAAAAACAAGGTTTTCTTCCTTTGATAGGACAGAACTGTTTATGCTGAATATAAGTATCAGCATATGAGATATCTTATATCAACAAGATAAAAACAAGAAAACAAGAGATAAAATATGGATTCAATAAAGCACAACACAGTCATCTTTGAAAGTCTGTACGGCACTATCATAGGCATGAGACCAGTGTTTAAAAGATGGAATTTTCAGATCATCCAAATCCAATACTTGAATTAATAGGCTCAGAAATGGTAACGGAAAGGAAGAAAAGATCTTGATTTGAGATTATTCTCTTGGATTCCAGGAAACACTGATACTTTGGACTTACCTATTGTTCTTTAATATGGAAAAAATTCAGAGATATTATATCTGACCCATACATTGACAGAAACAGAAAAATGGGAAACAGACATGAAGGCATTTGTAAGATCTTCTAGGAAGCTTGTCTGCCCTTTCTGAAATCTGCATTTTGCTGCAAGAATATGAATAGAGTTACAAACTCGGGAGAATGCTGTAACTTTTTCTCCTAAGAAGCAATTTTTATTGGTTACAGAACGTAAAGGAATTTGTTCTCTACTCTCCAAAAAAGCCCGTCCCATTAGAGAGACGTGTCAAATAAATGTCATGCTCCTCTTTAACACAGAAAAATAAGAACACGGGGGTTAAACGAGTGAGAATCCCCAATCCCCTTCCACCTCTCATACAGAGCCATTTTCTGCTGGGAAACAAAAAATTATTCTCTCCTGGAACTGAATCAGAAGGCAGACCCGTCAGTCAGTAGCCAGCATATGATTCAGCTCAGCTTTTCAATAAGTTAAAAAGTCCAAAAGCCACCAAAAAAAGGGGTTTTGAATGAGAGGGCTGCCTCCTTCTAACTCTTCTGAAATGCCTGCTGAGCACTCCTGTGAACCATGCCTGCTGCAAGAGGAGCACCTCTGACTTAAGAAAGCAGGGACTTTCGGTGACAGCTGGCAAGCAGACGCTCCCTCTATCGAGGGACAGCTTTCGTTCAACTAAAAGGTAGGACAAACACAAATTCCTGTAGCTGGACACTGAAAACGTACTAGATCGATGATTAAAATACATAGCAATTACAACCCTTCCACAACCATAGGGTTTTAAAGAAAAAAATTCCAATATAGTGTTTTCTAAAAAGAAAATTATGTTTATTCTATAAAACAAGAAGCTTCATAAAATATACTGATTTTTGCTTATATTTTACGATTATGCTAGCAAGCATTGAATAACTGAGTAATAAACACTACTGCAAGTCGGAAAAAGAAATTCCATTCAAGTCTCGGGAAGAAATTCCATTCAAGTCTCGGGAAACGATACAAAATGTTAAAATAGCACTAAGTATTCCACTCATGTTAAATTCAGTGCTTGAATTGCAGAATGATTTAGCTGTGCCTTCAAACGTTTTTAATATTCCTTCATGCAATGTACACAATCAGGAAACTATTTCTGCTGTAATTCACTCACATTTCCAAGGGGATGCATTTTCAATGGGGTTTTTGTCCTACTCGTTAAGCCAATTGAAAGAAATACTACTTGTCTCCCAGATTAATCATACGTTAGATTTTTACTAGCCTGATCATGTAACAAATTACTAACAATGAACATTTCCCGTGTGTTCAAAAGACTTCTGTTTAAAGTGTTCCAGAGCAGCCTTGTAACACTTACAATAGCAGCAGGCAACACTGCTTGAGCTTAAAAAAAAGCGTGAGTTTCACAAAAGTGATGAAAGATTAGACTGAAAACAAATACTTCATTTTCTTTCATCTGTTTTGACGTCTGCTCTTATTGTTGAAATACACTGGAAATGTATCTGCATGAAAAAATGTAAAAATAAGGTTACACAAATGACCATCTTTTTTTGGGAAGCAGCTTATCACGGCTATAAACCTGGGGCTGCATTGAAAACTGTCTCTTTTTTTTTTTTTAACTTTAAACAAGATTTGAACAGATATCTGGCTTACAAAATTATTTTTTTTTTTTGTCACCTCACAAGATTTCCTCTAAACCGATTTGACTATTTTTAGGCCAAAGGGGCAAAGAAATGCCTCAGGTATTTTTCATAGTCTACGCAGTGACGTTTAATGAATAAATTTTACTCCATAATTCTACTTCGAACTGTAGGCTCATCAGCAACCAATTGCGGTGTTGGCCTTATTTTACTTAAAAGTTTACGATTTGAAAACTGGTTTTTGAAGGGATAAAAATGAACTTTAAATGAGGATTCCAGATGACCCTCACTGTGCCAATTGTTACAGCTCCACTCTATGGAGACAGTTAGACTAAGCTGCAATATTTTCAAAGTACCCATCTCAATAAGGTGAAAAATCATCAGAGAGTTACCGTGTTACATATTAATACAGGAGGGACCAAATTTGGCGTAGGAAGCCACCAACACAGCTTCCATGCCTTATCTTACAGCTCTTATTGTAAAGTGCAAGTATGGGCTCATCATTGCCCACATATTTCCTTCATACCTGAAATTAAATAATGCGTGCCGATATCTCAAAAGAACTCATTAGTTTGCTCAATATTAAGAAAAGTACTTCACACCTAATTGTCTTGCAGAGTGTTAGATTTTTAGCATCACATTATTTTAAATTATTATCTTTTTTATCGTGTTATATCTCTAGCGTATTTACTTAAATGCATTTGACCCAGTTCTACTAGAGCTTTTGTTACAAGAGGTTCTCAGGTGTATCTTAGCCTGGTGTGGGAACTTACACACCAGGACACACATAAATCACCACGCCCCAAAATGAGTCTGTAAAAGGAAAGCATAAAAGCTGTCACAGCTACAGCTCTCAATTACACTCCAGAGCCTTTCTATACAAGAGGGGTGGGAAAGCAGAGAACCAAGGACGGAATATGAATGCTGGGTTTGTTTGTTAAATTTGGAATTTAAGGAAAATCAAAATCTTAAAGCTGTTTGGTGTTTGCTTTAACAAGTCCCTGAAATTTGAAATATAGGGCTTTACAAAGGCAAAAAGTCAGGGCAAAGATATTTCAAAACCATGCATGTGATTGGGAGAGGGAAATGGCCTCTGTCAGCTGAAGCTGATCTTGACTCAGGGTCCATTTTGCTGTAGAACCTCCCATGTCTCTAGTCTTTCTGCCCAAAACTCCTCTCCCCTAAAGCTCCTGGCTTTACTTCTTTTGTCCCAGTTCCTCCCAAATCTAATCTTGCCTATCTCAGGGTGCCAATGATTCACTTCCCAAAGTTCCACTCTCTGAAACTCTGGCCATGCCACCCACTGCCACTTCCAACCAAACTCCATCTCCTTTCCCACAGTGCTCCCCAAAAATTTCTTGCTTTTCTCCCTCTACTTCCAGTTCCTTTCCAATACTTTTGGAATAGAATAGAAAAGAATAGAACAGAATAGAATAGTTCAGCTGGAATAGTTCAGAAAGTTTTCTGTATAACTGTATAACAAAATAAAAACACTGAAGACGCTTGTAGAAAGTGATCAGCGCTTCTAAAGTCAGGCATGTCCCTAACCTTAGTTGGGCTGATTCAGGGCTCCAGACTGAATTTTAACATTTGCACTTCTGAAAAGCTAATTAATAGTTTCTCATTCCAGGCATTTGCAGTTATATTGATAATACAAGCTCTGTAACGGCTCGCCACTTCTTTAAGGAGGTCTGTTCAGTTGGGTCATTCTGCATCTCAGCATGTTCTTAGGGACTCTTTAAGCGTGAGGTGGAGGATCTGGGAGGTCTGCTGAAGATAGTTCTCACCTGCAAAGATCGGCACGCTGACCATGAGACCCACCCCCATGCTCATCCTCATACACCGTACCAACAGGAGTGGTATTAAAATCAAAGAAAGCTGGAAAGCACCCCAAAGAAAATGTCCTTCCTTTATTATGCCTCCCAATAGCATCAAGAATTTAAAAGCACTTACTTTTAAACACATTTTTGCATATAAAGCAGCCAAACATATCTTTAAATCTAATAATTTTTATTTGTGCAGAAGACCTAAGCAGCCTTCCTAAAATGAAAGACTTAAGACTTTGTGGTTGGTAGAAGAGTTTAGCATGGCTTGCCATGAAAATTGATAATTCTGCCTTTTAAAAGCAGTTTGGAAAAAGAAAAGTATGCATTTTAATAACTGTGGCCTAAATTACTTTGTGGTATACATCAAAGGAGAATATGGAGTGAGAGAGAAATGTACCAGACAATATTGTTTCTCTTAAATGCAGCCACTGCTGATTGAGCTTTATTTTCCCATAATAGTCAGTTACTGAATACAATTTTTAGAGATTCAGCATATCTTCTATTGGTAGCCAAAAGGATCTCCAAAGTGTATCCTCACAGGACGGTGTATTATTTATTACCAAACACATCAGTATTTCCAAGTGCTTAATTTTCATTTTTAATACTTTCCAAGGAACAGCACTAGAACTATTTATTTCTGCATTAAGCCATTTTCTGGGTCAAGTTCAAAGCATACATGTATTTCATAATTCTGACCCAAGTTTATTAAAGGTTGGTCTTACTTGGCCAAATTTAAATTCGATTAAGGATGGAATTGGTTGTTAATTATTTGGGGGATGAGAAAAGGGTTAGTTGCTTATTGAACCAATTTAGATAACTTAAATGATTCTATGATTGCTTTCCTCCCTGACTTATCAGTGATTTTTCTTCAACTATTAATACTCTGAAAGCACTCACTCCCTTACATCTCCATAGCTTGCAACAGTTTAATTACTCTTCTCAAACATTTCATTTTCACTTGAAAAAGTCCACTGTCATGTTCATTGACTACATAGTTCAGTGAAAGGTTACTTACCAACCTTTCATAAATACTATTTGTCTTGAATGGCAAAACATAATTTTAAACGTTCCTTTCACCAGAGTACTTTTTTGCGTGCCTTGACTGTAGGGGCATGAGAAGTGACATTACTGAAAAACTGATCAAAGCCTGGAAAAATTTTACAGAAAGCAAGAATAATTCAACCTGGAAATACTGTAGTAGTACCTTACACTTACAGCCTCCAGTATTATCTGCTCCCTTGCAGTCTGGGTAGCATGGCTGGCCCACATCAGCCATGATCCGGTCCTCCACTCTCCCACCAGAGATAGGAAGCGCTGTCACAGGTGACACCTGTCTCTGGACAGGATGACCGTGGGCACCACACATACACAATGGCCCAGCAACGGTGATGCTATCAACTTTCGCTTTACATTAAAAAAATAAATAAATCAGTGAACAGTTTGATCAAGAAAAAAATATGAAATCACACTTACAGTCTTTCATGGAAAAATCATCCATGTAGATTGTATAGTGGTGTCTGGGAGACAACTCAGCCCTAACAACAATTCAAGATATGCTCACCAAATGTTTTTTTGTGAAACATGGGAAAAGACAAATAGCACACAATTTGGAAAAATTTTTTGTGAAACATGGGAAAAGACAAATAGCACACAATCTATTGAAAATAACTTCCGAACATGAATCATACTAAGGCTATCTTTCAGCTCTTTCTCTAACACTTAATACTTACATGGAGCATAGAAACCACCACTGATTATTGGTTCAGAAGAAAATAGTATCAAAAAAATCAAACCCAAAGAACTCTACTTACCAATTTACACAAAGAAAAAAAGTAGAATAATGATAATGTTGGGGGAAACATCTAGATCTTTAACTAAGAATGTCTGCCTTTTGCAAAGACAAGCTTTGGGCCTGTATGAAGCGATGCATTAGGACAGAATCTCTTTAAGTCTCAGGATACAATTAGGTAGCGATTTTGGGGGATAACATTTCACAGGTGCCAATGCTCACAGCTCGCTACCCCAACATCAAACAATACTTGGATCCTTTGAATATTAGAGGTTGTCTGCCCTAATAATGTGGCAAATAGGTGAAAGGAAAAAGACTGTACGCGTTGGTGGATTCTTTAAATTACAGAATAGGCCACGCAGAGCAAAACTGCGTGCCGTGGTCAACTCTAAAGCAGAGAGAATCAAAATGAGCAAAACATGACTCATCTGTATTTTAGATGACAGCCTGGCGTTTAAAAGCACGCACAGTAGGCAGTGGTTGTAGTCAGTGTGCTTGGGGAATTACCTTGAGTAGCATTATTTGGTTATTTTTAGGACAGCCACCCAGATGAGTGGCGCTAAGGAACATCATAATCCTCTGTTAGGCTACTCTGCAGAAGGCAGTGCATGTGCAAATACAATACACAGCAACTGGCAGGTGCTCTTATATTGGGGTCTGGATGACTACAGCAATCTATAGTTTACTCTGTTCTCAAAATGAGCAGTCCACAAGAATCATACCCTATTTCATGAAACAGAGGAAGACAACAATCCATTGGGTCAAGGTTGCCTAAGTATAATCTATGTAACTGAAATAAGACTATTAAATCCTTATTAGCACATTAGCACTACTGTTACCCAAGTATCAGGTCCCTTTCCAAAAGCTGCAAAGGAAAAGACACAATATTTTGCTGAAGTTAAGCTGGTTAGCTTCTTTTTTTCTGGTAGAAAAGTAAAAGTGTCCCCATTTTCAAAATCTAAGACATGAAAAATGTTCAGAGGAGACAATATTTATTATCTAAAAATGATCATTAATATTTTTTCAAGACATATTTTACCAAGACATATCAAGAAACTCAATTTTTATCAGGAAATAAAACCAGCACGATAGGTGTACTTAGACACAGAAATATTGCCATCTCCAAGTATTCAAAAATTCTAACTGAAATCCCTAGAAACATGAAATTAAATCCAAATTGAACAGCCTTTTGACCTTCTCATCTTTTAGGATGCCTACTCTGTTCCTCCTCTTCCCCAAGCATATGCTTAGGACTATTAAGCCCAGCTTAATATCCCTGGGCTGCAGGGGACATTTGCTTGACAAAGTACGTCATTGCATTCTGACAGTTTCTGTGTAGGATCACATACAGCCAACATTCAATTTTAAATATAGACTTAAACATGTTGTCTGCGTTTCAGTGAATACACAGCTGTCGACTGTCCCCTGTTGCTGGGGTATGCAAAGCTGCCGCATTATCCTTTTTGAACAATGGGAACTCATTTCCAGCTTCCCACTCCACCTCCTTTTGCATTGCTCTCTCCTTTTCCTTGTGCACACTTTCCTGCTACCACACCCTTTCTTCTACTCCTCTCACTTGTTGGCAATCACGGACAATTTGCTTTCTGTCACTTTTATGCTCCATTTTTATGCTCACCTCCTACGATGTTTATTATATGACAAACATTTCCATAAGGTGACCTCATTCCATTTCCCTTGGAACAGCACAGTCCATCTTTGTCGAGGACAGGCATGGAAAACGGTAACAATTTTGCAGTAAAGAAAATATCATGAGTTTAAAGGCAGGAACTAAAACTTAATTAAAATACTGAAAAGTTGAGGTATTCAGAATGATTCTTTTAACTTCGGGGAGTCTACTTTTTAGTATTTGAGTTATATAAGACATAGATCTTAAAAAACATGCAGAATATATCAAATATATATTTGATATATATGAGACCCCACCTGGAGTACTGCGTCCAGCTCTGGAACCCTCAGCACAAGAAGGACATGGACCTGTTGGAGCGGGTCCAGAGGAGGGCCAGAGGAGGAAGATGATCAAAGGGCTGGAGCACCTCTCCTATGAAGACAGGCTGAGAGAGTTGGGTTTGTTCAGCCTGGAGAACAGAAGGCTCCGGGGAGACCTTATAGCGGCCTTCCAGTACCTGAAGGGGGCCTACAGGAAAGCTGGGGAGGGGCTGTTTGCAAGGGCATGTAGCGACAGGGCGAGGGGCAATGGTTTTGAACTAGAGCAGGGTAGGTTTAGATTAGACGTTAGGAAGAAGTTCTTTACAATGAGGGTGGTGAGACACTGGCACAGGCTGCCCAGAGAGGTGGTGGAGGCCCCATCCCTGGAGACATTCAAGGCCAGGCTTGATGAGGCTCTGAGCAACATGATCTAGTTAAAAGATGCCCCTGCTTACTGCAGGAGGGATGGACTAGAAGGTTTAAAGGTCCCTTCCAACCCAACAGATTCTATGATTCTATTAAATAGTAGTAAGAGGTACAACTATATTGTTATTTACCTAACGAAATACCTATTATATTCTAATCTTTTGCCTGTACCTTTCAGAACTGTTTCAACACGTAACCTAGAGTTCACAGAATTATGTGAAATAGTACATATGCTTTCTTTTGCATCCAAGTTTTATAAAAAAGTCTGTACAGTTGCTTTTGTACTAATGGAAGTTTCCTGGCTTCATTCAAATTCTATTTAGATTAATATGTTCTCGCTATAGGTTTAGAAAAGTGACTTATCTAAGAAACAGCTCTCCTTAATATCTATGAAGTTTGCAACTTCTGCAGTCTCTAGCACAGGATAATGTCACAGCTTGTCCTACTCCCCTGCCACGGCTCGAGCCACACACAAGAGGAGTCCAGCCAGTGGAGCCCACCAGCGTGGTCCACCTGCAGCTGCCTGCAACTACCTCTGACCAACCCATCGCCATGGGCAGGAGGGTGGCCACATCCCGGACTCCTGCACATCTGCACCGGAAGACTGGCTATCCGATTTGTTCAGATGCTGCTGTGGTGGCTGTATGCAGTCATGGATGTACAGGGGAAATGAGGAGCTGAACTGGCCAAGGACTGGATCCCTTCCTCCAACATATGCTTCTCTCCAGTCTTGTTTCCAGTATGAAGCAGTTTGAAATTACTGACCTTCATAGGTCTGAACCCAGACTGCTCTTATTTCCTGCGGAACATCACGTTTTAATTGAAGATGCCTCAAACTACTAAGTAATCCAAAAGGATTTCAAGAGGGCACTAGTATAATCAACCTTTTAAAGTTATAAAAGATAAATTGAAAAATAGCTCACTTTCAGGACCTCAGTTTACCTCTAACCATATAAGAGAACAAATGGCTCTCTTTCATATACAAGATGCAGGTTTAAAAAAAAAAAATAATCACACCAGTCAGCTAAACCGTAGTAACTATCTATTGTGCTCATGGCCAGAGTCAAAGACCTGAATTAAAAATATGGGCTATGAAACGTGTTAAGTGATTCACAGACCTGTTCCTCCTCTACTTACTCCTTCAATACAATGCTGATGAAACATCTCTGTAATGCTCTTTTATTTTCTAAAATGGGAGAAAACTAAACCAGCAAATAAGGTTGTTTAGTTTTAGCTCTATCTCAGCTAAAGCAGGTCCCAGAAGAACCTGACAATCGCTACACATGGTGCAAGGGAATGAGGAGAGCACAGGAGTGGGAGAAGAGGGCAGAGCATGGCCAGAGGAGCTGACCTTTCCGTGGCAGCTAGTTAGGCTCAGCTGTGAAACTTTGGCTTAGCCCGTAAAGATAAAGACTCTAATTAATTACTCTTATAATTTCACATCTATCACAGGCTACTAAGCACATATTCACACATTGCTGTTTTAATGCAAGGTACTTCATTACATGGCGTGTCCCAGAGTTAAACAGAAGGATGACAGTTAGCATTGTGCTTTGGACGCTATCCACACGCTGGTGGCTTACCCTTCTGCCTCCAAATTACTTTGAATTAACAGATCACAAAAGCACATACTACTCATAAAACGTGAACCTCCAAGTACCTGCTCCTGGAAATACACATAAACCTTTCCAATGGTTATAACATTTGGGAAGGGGGGGGCGGGGGAGTAGAGGAAAGTTTAATGAATAAGAAAGAAGGACATATCTTACAGAAATGTAGGGGATACAATTTAGGATGTATAAAAAACCATGCACTCGATAAAGATTTTGTGTAACGTGAAATTATTTGAAGTCATTGCTTAAAAATAAGAGACAGATGTCAAATTTGGACTAAAGTTCTTCTCTTGGCACTTTAGAAGTTATGGTTAACTTTTGCAAAAATGTCTCTTAGTGTTACAGTTTTCTTAGGTTTACTCCAATCATTTGTTAGGCCAAAGATTATCTTGCAAGTTATTAAATTAGGAAGCCGCATTATATTGCGAAGAAAAAGAGCTGGAACACTTTTAAAATATGGAAAGCAAGTTGCAAATGCCACAAATGCTGAAGATGTTACTTCCTTTGGCTTCTGTTTGTTTCTTATTAAATACATTTTTCAGTGTGAAAAAATCACACTACTACAATGTAAGCTGAGAGCCCCCTTTTGCCATCCTTAACATCTAAATTTAACTAGTACTACTCATAAAAATAGGCACTACTGGGAAATAAAAGGGCAAGAATCTGGTACTCCAATAGTCAAGGGGTAAATTTTCTACCTAGTCTCTCCTGTTCCATGCAGATGACATTTTCTGTGCTAGACTGAACACTTAAACTCTTGTAGTGAAACACATATGAAATTACAGGCTGAGTTATTAAAGGTAACCATAATGTTATATCTGTGGGAATTACTCAGAGACGCCTTTAGTTTTAAATAGAAATGTAAGCACACTTTTAGCAGTCAGGTATGCATTCTTATTGTTCTTTACAAACACTTTTTCCTTTAAGAGAGAATTCTAATCTGGAGGCAGGAAGATAAACCCTGAGGTCTTTGTCACCTGTGGTGACCTGTGTATAAACAGGTCTTCTCTGTTCATTTCTCTTACTGTAATGAGAAAGCACAGATAAAGGAACATAAGGAATAACTTGTATGTTGAATATGAGTATACAAATGCTACCGGAGGGTGCTGAAGCTGCTTTGATAGGATGGCTAGGAAATACTGCAATACACAAAAAATTCTTTTTGACCATGGAGTTCTCAGTCCACCACAATCTTTGTGCAGTTCCTCTGTCATACTGACATAAGGAATTGGACATAAGGTTGTTCAAAAAGTCCTGCAGAGATATTTTACTGTTGTGATGAACCAGCTTAAAGCAAAATTTCCTATCAGTTATCAACTCTCACAACAACATTGCTCTTCCAGTTTTGGAAAAGGGTTAAATCCTTCTGCTTTATTCAAAACATAATGTCTCTTGTCCATTACACATAAAATTTTGACAACTAAAACCAATGGACAATAGTAGCGGACTTCTTGTATTTATAACAATGACACGAAAGTGCTCAACAAACAATTGCAACAAGGTGCTATTTTCATTTAGTTCTATGTAGCCAAATGGATTACAAGACATGTGGCTTGTTTCCATTTTATCCTTAAGCATACACGAACAGACAATGCAAGAATTACATATGTAATTATGTGATACGATGTAGAAATGTTATTATAGAGAGGAAATGAGAAAAATAAATGCAGATTTTTAAAAAAGGCAATAATAAAATATGTTGCTGACAATAAAAAAATCACAATCTGAACAAAATTAGGAAAAACAAAAGAAAAAAAGACTAAAAAAAGGTGGAATGTACGTAACTGACAAAAGATGTGCAAAAGAAGGAGAAATAGAAGGGGCAAACTATGTTACTCGGTTTTAGACACATACACCTTGTTCCTTTTCATAAGGTGTTTTGTGGAAATTATATATTTCTGTATTTCATCACACCATTTTTTAAAATCTAAGTTGAAAATCAAAATTTGATGAAAAAAATACCAATTTATGCATTAAGCATTACAAATTAAAAGCTATTTGCAAACCTGTTGACCTGCCATAATTTATGGACTTCAGTCCTCAGGCAAACAAAAGAAAAACAACTGCATTCCAGTTTCAGAAAAAACAGTATCCTCCCAGGCTAAACTCAAAGCACTATTAATAATTTAAATATTTTCTCCATCCTCACTGTTAATACGAGTTTTACTCTTTTTCTTTCATGAACAGCTAAATAAACAAAACAGGTCTATATAACATTATAAATTCAAATACTTATAATAGAAGATGATTTCTTACAAGTCTGCAAACAATCAACAGCCATCTGCCAATGGTATCTTACATTCTCAACTAGGAAAAATACGCTTTCTCTACTACCACAGAAAGCAGATCCATATTTTAATACTTTGACTTCAAATAAATAAGTAGCACTGTTCCTCCCTGCCCACTCTAATATGTTTTAATAGACCTTTCAACTAACTTGGCACTGTCCGCCTCGTAACATGGTCTGCTTAAAGCTCCAGCAGCCAAAGTAAACATGTTGTGTTTCACGAGTAAAGGCCAGTTTGAAAAGAGAAATTTACTAGTTGACCATATATAACTAAGTTGGAATGGCTAAATTAGTGATGGGAAAATATTTCCTAATCTTCTGTCACCTTTTCCAGGTTGAAGGTTGCCCTCCTTTTTCTCTCTCACTATAAATACAAACACACACAGAGATGCATGTAACATTTAATTTGCTTTTAGTAAGAGAAAATGAAGACCATGTGAAATAACGAAACTGAACCAGAAACTTCCCAGCCTTTCACAATAATATTTAGAAGAAAAAGGGTTCCAGGGAAAAACATATTACAAAGTTTTCCCAATAGAAGATTATTTGAATGAAAAGTACTTTTTAAAAAGAAACCCAGATTTTAAAACATTACTGAGATTTCTTTCCATTTGGGGGGGGACAGAGGGAATTTAGTTATTGAGGAACAGAATGACATTTTCCAACAGCTCACTTCATCAACCATGTCCCTTTTATCTCCATTCACATAAAACAATCCCATCTTGCATATAACTGCTTCCGCTGCTCTTTCAAGGCATAACAGCTCGTTTCTAACATGGCATTAGTAGCACTGTAAATCAATGTTCTACATTTTCTTTAGGCTATTTTGGAAGCTTTAACTAATCCATGTCAGGATGAAAATTATGCATAGATGAACTGGAAATTCATAGATTAAACTAGGTATTAAGTTGTAACAGCACTGAACAACTCAGACACTTCCTTTTTTTTTTTTCTTTTTTTAATCAATACCTACATTGGGCAAATCCATACTCCACTGAATTAAGTCAGGCTAGTAAAAAAAAAACTAGTTGTAGCCAACACTGCAAGTATCAAAGCTGTCAAAAAAGGTCCTCAAAAAAGGCATATGTATAGCGTTTTCTGTTCCTCTGCATTTTTTGATGTATAAATATACCTATTTATCTAAATGCAACAGACAGAAAAAGTAAAAAAGCCTTTAGGAGTGATGTAATAGTAGAGTAGACACTACTTCTCCTAACTCATGTTTGGCAGCTCGCCCTGCTGTACATCAGCCCCAAAATATTGCTTCTATCAGTAGAGCATCAAACACATTTTTTATTTGTGATTTTGACCAGAAGAACTTCGTCATTCTGAACTGCAAAATATGGTAGTTGGTACGTGGCAAATAGTAAGGTTTGTAACAAATATGCATAACCGATTATGGAGTATATAAATAAAACCATCTTCTGTGACTCTTGACGTTCTTTATGGAGGTAAAAAAAGCACCATCATACTAACCAAAAAGATAATTATTTTCTCAATCATGAGCAGTTTGGGGCTGTTTGTGTGCTGTAAGCAGAACTTGTTCAGCTGAATCAGTAACTAAAAGCATGAGTCAACTTTTGAGCTAAAGAAGGTGGCTCTTATACTATTATCTGAACAAGCCTTTTTAGGAGACAAAGACTAATGCTACCTAATGTCACTTACACAAACATTTAGCTGTTCACATTGTCTAGTGTGTAAAGCAGGGCTTTTGGTACATCTACATTTCCAGAACACTAACACAAACTACATCAATTTAAAATGAGGAAAGACAACAGCTCTAGAGTTCTTCTTGCAGATGGGGCTGTGGGTTTTTTTGGTATTTTGTTGGTTTGGGTTTTTTGTTGTTGGTTTTTTTTAACCTATGTGAGTCGCGGAGGTCATGGTAAAATCTCTGTTGATACAAAGGAAACATTTATTTTTTATATAGAAGAGGACCCTTAATTCATAAAGATTCTTGCCCCTTTTTTCCATCTTTAGTGTTTGTAAAAACTGCAGTAGCACTGATTTCTCAGAAAAAAGTATTTCATGTGTAAGTTTAACTACAACAGATGTTCTATGCTAAAAGGAAAATATCTGCTTTTCCAATGGGTGTGGAAGTATTTATCTTTCACTTTCTTTAAAATCACTCAATCACCAAGTGAAGTTCTAGGAACACAGTGTAACAGACACCAAAGCTGTTCTCTCCGGATCCGCTGCTTCATAGCATACTCCGTAATCGGTTATGCATATTTGTTACAAACCTTACGATTTGCTGCATACCAACTACCATATTTTGCAGTTCAGAATGAAGAAGTTCTTCTGTTCAAAATCACAAGCACAGACAATAGGATTTCCAGCCTCCCCACTCATCCAGCTCCAAACCCGCTTTCCCCTACGCGTCCAACAGAGAACTGCTGTGTGGAGGAGGCTCCTGCCAGTTCCCAGTTTTGTATGCTCTGGCATTTTGATGGAAATAGTTTGGTGTAAAAGAAAAAGTTCTTTTCCCTTCCCAGCAGCATTCTTTTTCCACTCTTCTCATATTCTGTAATGGTACACTATTTCTTTTTTGCTGTAATTTGATAATTTATTTTTAGGTGACCAGAACTGGCAGTTCTACACAATCTGTTGGACACAGCAGAGATATCTACATGGGCAGGTACAACCAGACTCTGCTTACACCTTGGGCTGGCTGCATATGAAGCAGTGTTGGTCTGGAAGCAGTTTAGCTGCATTAGCATCCACGTTCCCTTGCTAACACATATATCAAGTGTATTCACTGCACTACTCCAGGATGACCATGTAGCTTCTACTTGAGACCGTTTTCACTTCTCCAGAAGTGCAACAGTTTGGTGCCAGAGGCACAGACATGTCTATTGTGCTCAGAGGTCCAAATATCAAAAAAAAGCAGGATTTGCTTGGTGCAGCTTGTCAGAGGCATGCAACTCACTGAGGAGCACCCTCCTGTAAAGCTGCAGCTGCTCGAGAAGAGGCAGCCTCCCAGTAATTCAAATGGAAGCACACCAAATCTAATGGGGCCAACTAGAAACTAGCACTGGAAGATGTAAAGACTGTGAATGTGATGAGGAGTGCTAATGTGAAATTAGAATGTGCGAAGAGTTAATGACAGTCAAAGGAAAAGTACAACCTGCTACCACAGTCCCAAATAGAAACTGGTGTCCCAAATTTATTTGCGTGCATTTGGCAAGTCACAGAAAAGGTTTTATATCCACTCTTCTGGTCGAAAAGAAGAGAGCTGTTCTGGTGTCAGCAGAACTTGCCAGATGCAAGTTCAGTCAAGCATCTGTCAATAGAAACACTGTGAAATGCTTCATGTAGGTCATGTAGGCTTTGGGCCTGCCAGGCTTGACAGCATTCCTTTGTTGACTTGTATTTGTTACCACAGCTTTATTTTGACCTTACCCTTTCCTGTTTAAACTCATTTTCCAGATTGAAAGATACACTTCAGACTAATTTAGCAGACTATTCTAATAGAAAAACCTTTGACGAGGGCAGGACTTTTGTCAATATGGACAAAGTCAGGATCCAACAGACTCTACTTACAGACGCAGGGGGCCAGTCTAGACATTTGCTATGGTGAACAGTCCAGCCTGTCATTCCGCTCCCCATCATTTGCAAAGGAGATGAGTTTTAGTGTACAGAGCCTGAAATAATTTTGAAGCTACTCATAATTTTGCTTTTGGGAACAACCCTGCTCCGAGATGCAACGAATGAGTTAACTGAGCTCTATTCTTAAAAGCACTAATTAATAGTTCTCAAAATATGATTACATTGTTTAAAACTGTTCTGGAAAAGAGAAAAGAAAAAAGGACATACTTGAAAAAGCAAAGATTTTGACACACCTAAGAGTAAAATCTCAAAAATAGTTTGAGGAATGTTCCTTCTCTGATAGGGAAAGAATGCTCCTCTTTTTTTGAATTTGCAGATAAACATATTAAATAGAATATTTACAAAGTTTTTATAGCTTACCTGGCACTGGTAGATATCTCTTGGATGTCAATTAGTATAAAAGTTGAATTTTTAAGGCAGGAACTAGTTGAAATCACAGATTAGAAATAAATGGTTATATACTTTCTATATAATTTCATAAATCTGTCTGGATACATCACTTTTCCAAAACTAATGAATATTTTGTAAAAAACCCCCTTCATTTATGATTTTTATATATGGTTTGAAATGGTACTGGAATCAAACACTGAAAATAAGACGATGCTAGATAACTTTTCATTTCCATATACACAAAAGATATCTTTTATAAAAAAAGCATATTTTAAAAATTTATTTGTGCAAGTCTATTATCCAATTTGTATACTTACATAAAGTATATGCATATATATACACATGTATATTAATAGCAATATATATGCTGTATCCAAAACACAGAATATGTATCATAGCCAAACAAGTAGGAAGAAGAATAAAAATCTGATTAAAAGAAAAAGATGTGAACATGGAACCATTGAACTAATTTTTAAAGCAGTAACTGTGTGAGAGGGAGAAATGTTCTGAAAATACTAAACTAAGAAAAAAAAAATTTGAATTCCTTTGGAGATAATAGGACAGATTGTGTCTGAAGTAGTCATCTATGATAGTTCCAGATGCTTAGATTCTCCCAAATCAAAACAAGTCCATACAGTTTTACAAAGTTCAGTTTTCCTTGCATACTAAACTGGTATTGCACAATACTCTAATAGAGAATTCACATTTAAGAGTAAAAAAACAAAACTGCCAAACATTCAAAAGATGTGATGACAAAACATTTAAAGGGAGCTCCCCTACATGCTGTGAAGCAGGAATTCTGAGAACCAGGAGCAGCGCGTGAAGCAACCAGAGCAACCCACAGCTAAATAAAGGCTAGGATGTTATGTCCTTAAAGATACGCTTTGGGCAGAAACAGAAGCTACTGGGCAAGCTTCTTTGGCTTGTGTTATGACAGTCAGAATGAATTATTGTAATGACCCAGTCTGGCTTTATCCGCTGAAAATACCTAAAGCCATGTTTTGCTCAAGGGAGAATAGGCTGAAGACACATGTCAAGACTCCACAGAATTTTTGGGCAACCTGGTAGTGATTTCTCAGATAGCACGAAGGCTCTCCTGTCTCACCAAGTTTAAATATAATTGAAGAAAACAAGTCACTAAGCAACTGCAAGAAGAAACCTGAAATAAGTGGCCCATCATAAAAATATCTGTATTTTTTCCTGCTGGAAGAAGCTCCTGTCAAGTTCATGGACGTAAACGAAAGAAAAGTGCTGTGAATTCCAAAGCTGACCAGATAGAGCAGACAGCATTCTTGGGCTGTCATCACAGCAGTGACATTTCATCACAAGCTGGAGGTACTCTGCAGCTTCTCAGAGCTAGAAGCCAAGAAGCAGGTTTTTCTTTTTTTGAGTGCATACAAGCAAAAATAGTGAGAAATGTAAAACTTAATTTTTGTCCAGTACATCCAGGCTAGCACTCAAATTCAAATGACCTTCAGTTAAGACAGACTGAAAATTCTGCTCTCAGACAGCATGACAGAAATTACAATAATAAAATCAGAAAATCCAAAGCTTTCACCTAAAGTAGATTCCTTCTGAAGTATCAGGATCACTGGCTTTTGTCTCAGGTTGCATTTTTATAGGAACAGGTTTTAAAGTGAGTCAATGGACAGACCTGCATCTTCAGTGGTCTAATGCTAAATACTGAGTTTTGGATATGGTGTTTTTGAAGGGAGGTTTAAATAGACTAAAATACGACCTAAACTATGTGTTAGTTAAATTATTCTATTTAAAAGCAGTGATTCTATGTCAATATGGTCAGATAATTTGCAGCAAGAACATTGTGCACAATGCGGCAGTTTCTTGCTATCTAAAGCCTCTATTTGTAGCCAGCCTCAAAAAAAAAAAAAAAAAAAAATTATTTCCTTCTCTGCCTGGGCCTCATTTTTCAAAAAAGGACTCTCACCCTACTCATCCTGCTTGGCTCCAAGGAACCCCTCCTTGGTAAGGCATGAGCATCAAGAGCTGATATAAGGAGCTGCAACAAATTCCTTCACCCATGCCATGCTGAATGGCATAGATAGAATACAGTGAATAGTAGGAGGAAGCATCAAATACACGGAAAAGCAGGCAACAAAGCTGAAGATACAGAAGATGGAAAGAAATGCATAGAATGAATAACTGAAAGGCAGAGACGGGCTTTCATTCCTAAAATCTATTGCTTACATGGTTTACGTATGAGTTTTGTAGTGTTCACATTTCTAGTTAAAAGCTGTCTTCTCCAATAACACCCATTTCCACCAGCGCAGAGAGTCTTCGGGAGAAGAAATCCTGCTGCTCTAAAGAGAGTAAAACCACATTCTGATGTACTGTTGGAAAGAGGATAGCCTGAAAGCAGATAGGCTTCCTTTGTTGTGTCCTTAGTCTGCCGTTATGACATTTGCAAACTTTAGAAAGCAACATTCAAGAACTGACAGGCTGTGAAAAAATCAACAGGAGAGTAAAGGAAAGGCAAAGGTGGGTGTATTCTTAAAATGTGTTTTTTTCCTATTAGTTCTAGTCTGCTAAAAAACAACCACCACAAAGCAAAACAAATCAACAAAACCCTTTGCTCTGTAAAGTATATTCATCTTGACATAAGACAGACATTTTTTACAGTAGGAACAATCATTCACTGGAACAACTTCCCCAGGGACATGGTAGAGTCCTCATCACCGGAGGTTTTCAAGATGTGATTGGACAGGGTGCAAGACAATGTCATCTAGGCTCCCCTTCCCATGAAAGGTTGGACTAAATGATCTTTCAAGGTCCCTTCTAACCTGGGCTGTTCTATGGCTCTATGATGTATTCTGTGACTCCATATCAGAATCTTCTACTACTGCAATGTGTCCCTCTATGCTCCTGAAACCAATAGGTGAAGAATCAGTATGGATCATAGATATGATGGCAGATAAATTTATATACCTGCTAAATGCCATTAAATTACTTTGTATAATAGAACGCTTCTGAAATAATGTCTCACACTTTGTGGCAAGACTCGAGTTTGCAGTATAAACAAGATATTATTGCAAACATTTTCTATCTCCCTGAATCTTTCATGGTTTTCAAAAGTGATCCAGCTTCATCAGAAACAGAACAGAATAGCTGCCTCCAATCTGGTCCGATCCATGGCATGGGAATTAGAAAACATCCTGGGAAATGAGACGCTTGCTTTAAGAATTTAGCAGTCACCAAAATGAGTCAAATCAAAATATCTGCCTATTTTACTATCCTGTCTCAAACAGTTGCTGTAAGCAGATGCTTTGGGAAGGGTCAGACAAGAAAAGAACATAACATTTTCCTTAAGTCCAAAGAAATAAAATTAACGCCCCTATTTTCCACTGCCTAAATGTTCTAAATACAAACTATAATAAAAATGTAGTAATCTGTATAATCTCATCCTCCTCCACCAATGAAGGTACTTACAACTGCATGTTAGGAAGGTTTGACTAAAATGTGGACAGCATCCTGCCATGATTTAGTCCTTTTGGGTGGTTCTGCCATTCATCATCAGTGGCTACTAAGGGCCTGATGCAAAGAGAGATGAAGGCATTACAGATTCACTACCAAAGCTCACTGAGGAATGGACAAAGAAGAGTGAGACACTTAAAGATGGATTTATAACTTTCAGTATATTGAATGCCAAAATCTGGAGTCAACCATCTGGAGAAAGGTATACATCTGAAATCTTATATCCAGCTTCATCTGAGGACAGCAATGAGTTGCCTCTATAAAAGTGGTATTCAGAGCATGAAACTGCCTCTGCCACTAGGACTGAGGCTATCCCAGTCATAGGCTTCGATGTCTTACTGCCTAAACTGAGGTAATTTTGTGAGCACTTCAAGTACCTACAAAAGTTAAGTCCAAATGTGTGCTGCCTAACAAGGCAGTAATTTTTAAAGGCATCAGTTTTACTGATCTGAGACAGCACTCTTTGCAACAGCCACACCTACTCAAATCTCTTTCAGTGTTATATTTTCCAGTAGAAACTAATCCACACTTTGTTTCCAGAATTAAGAACTTTAATGCTTAGAGAAAATGATTAAGGCCTATACAGAGAGTTTATTTTTATGAGCATGGGGCTAAAAATTCTGCCAGCATGACCTTTTTTCTTACCTTCTCATAACCTGACTGAAGTAAATTATTTTCTCTCTCATTTCTCTTCTGCTTCTACCATTTATTGCTGAGCAGCCAGGACTCCTGCCCTTGGAGAGACTCCCACTCTGCTGTATGCTGGCCCCCTGACACTGGCTCCTTCCTGACTGGAAGGGGAGGTAAAACATAGCCCTAATTTTCTCAATTACAGGTCTTGTTGTACAACTCGGGCTTACCAGATGACCATAGCACACAGTAATCTTGAGAGGATCTACACTTTAGCTTACCCATGAAACAAAACTTACCGAAAGCGTTGTGTTTACTGCACATGAGCACCATTGACTTCATGGAGCACAGCAGAGCAGGCAGCAAGGCCAAAGCTCTTTGGACACCACTGGATCTGTGGGCTGTGTCTAAGTAAACTAAAAGATGACAGTATGAACTGAGCACAATGAGCTATGATCATCTGTACTTTTATTTACCATTTTAGCTACTGTTACTGAAACAGACATGGTTATATATATACACATATATAAATATATATATAAAAAAAATAATATGCATGCCATTGGCATCCAAGATTCCTGGCATGAGGGCACTAAGAAAAGCTAAAGGCCTGTATAATAATGAGAATCCTTAATACCTGCCCAACCACAATATCCAGAACGAAACAAAGGGCACTGGAAAAAAAACCACCATGAAACAAAAAAACCCACAAAATAACCACAGAAAAAAGGCAATCTAATAGTTATGTTCTGATTACTTTGAGAGATGAAGCCAAAGGGTGATCACTTATGCATATGTGCAGAGCTTTAAAACTAATCCTCTCTCTGTACTTACATAGTGTGATGAACAACCAGTTTCCAAAACCATCTTATAGTCTCCCCCCTACAAAGGGATGCACCCCAAAAGATGTATTGATATTCCTAACCATATTTATAGTCCTCTACGGATTACTCTCATATGCATATATATAGGAGGATACAAGATTAATAGTCCACTCAACTCCAAAACATAGAGAATACAGAAAACATTTTTAAGACCTCACATTGAAGGACAATAACTAAAGTTCAGAGCAAACGCTCTGTACTAGACTAAAGAAAACAAAAGCCAGACCTTGGGAAAACAGAATTTAAAAAAACAACAGTTCTTACCAACTTTGCTGCTGTTTTTTTATACTTCAAAAGTAAAAAACATTGTTCTTCAAAAAGAGCCAGGAACATTGCAATACTCGACTTTAAAAGGTTCTCCAGATGCAAACTTCATAAATGACTGGGATGAAGAGAAAAAAATCCCATTGGGAAGAGATGGCAAGCCTGAACCTGGTGCACTTGTGAACTTAAACTTTTCCAAAGCCCTAGTTTCTTTCTCTTAGGAACTGTTCGGCAAGAGGTTCTCAGAGGAAGGCAAATATCAGTAAGGAGTGAGAATGCAGAGATAACAAGTGATCATGCTTTAAATTATAGAATTATAAAGGACACATATGAAACATTTGTATTCTTCTTGGGTTTTTTTTCTTGTGAAGATTTCATTTTAATTCATAGTAATTTAGTCTTAATACACAGCTCTTTCAACACCAGTTATTGCAGACTAAACAGTTTTTAATAATAATAGTAAATACTATGTCTTTAATAGTAATAATAATAAAAAGTAATGTCTGTGAAAGTAGTTTTCCTCCAAAGAAAAAAACTAGTGTCCTGAATTGTAAAATGATAAGAGAAAAGAGATTAACCATTAAGATAATTACCTGATGTTATAACAGTTTGCTTCATCTCTACTGGGAAGTGCGAGGTTACCTCAAGGTTAGGTTTTCAGACAATTAAAACACTGACAAATTTTCACCATTCCAACTCCAATTTCTTGTACCTCAGGCTTTTGCTTTTTCAGAAAGATTTGTTTAAAACTCTTTCTCTGTTCCTTAATAAAAGTGTTAGAAAAAAAAGTCTCTACCCTAGTTCTGTACATCCATCTTGAAAAGCAGCTTCAAGTCTTTCATTCTTTTCATAGGTTTGGAATTTGTCACACATTGGTGTAATGAGCAAAATATCCATTCTGCCACTGCCATGAAATTCTATACAATTATTACAAATTTCAGATTGTATTTGCACAATAAAGACTTATTAGAGTTTGGCAGCTGGTTGCTCCAAAGAGACTATCTATACGTTCAGCCCCTGAGACCTTGCACCTACTTAGCTGCTTAATGGACCACTCTCCGTAAAAAACAGACTGTGTTTCTTTTGGAAAAGGCAGCAGCAGAACGTAATGGCATCTGCTTTGTCCTCCAAGCACAAGGACAGAAACTTGAGATGCTCTTTATGTGCCTTCCAGGCACATGGCATCAATGCAGAAGTGAAGTGCTGCGTTGTAGGGGTACAGGGAGCTGGTAAAATTTGATGGGCCGTAAGCTTGACAGCAGAAACTCAGAACTAGGTTCTTAGACTCTGATTATAAATTCTTTTTCTGTTAAATACAGATTTGGGCCATATATATCCTTTAAAAAAACGACCAAAGTCCTGATTTACGTTTGCATAAACCAGTGTAGATGCCACTGCCAGAAAAAGGAATATTTTACTTTGCAGGCCACTGTGCAGTCATTTTAAATGTAACTAGATGCCATCAGTCCTTGGTGATAAGTTGTTTGTTGAGACTTGGACAACCCTACAGTCCTTTCCCGAACGTCAGTATAACCGAGGACAGAAAAATATTTCATTTCAGTAGGCATTTTAGATGTAGGCCATCAAATAACTCCAAACACAAAATGTAGTCTTGTTAACTATCACTTTTTTGCAGCTGTAGGTATGTAAGTATTCAGAGTAACTGCCCACAGCTATTAGACACAAAAAAGGGCATGCATCTATGCACCTGAGGTCCTTCAGGTGACTATCATCACACTGGTCCTTCAGGTAACCTAGGAAAGGAGGACTCCAAGGAGAGCATGTTAATAACTCCGGAGAGAGGCTTCTCCCAGGGCTTTGAACAAACAGCTTGAGGCAATTTTCCATCAAAACATCCAGAAGGACAGTTTAAAAATATTGAAACGCTACCTTGCTCTCTGCTCTTGAGGCTGCAGAAATCAACTTTCAACTGAAATAGATATTCTGATTCTTTATCTCTATGATTGTTTTTGAGTTTTCGTTCTCCAAAGACCAAGATCCTGTGTTCCCATGAGACCATTTAGCACTAACTGGGAAATTCATAGGTAATATTACTGTGACAGCATCCTAATCAGGTTCTGTAGAAACTACAGATTGTTTGCTAGAGAATATGAATCTTTACAGTGACGTCATTCTCTGCTTCTGAAAGATGATCCAGTAGAAGTTTAAATATTCCAAAGAAGTTTTACAAAGAACATGACAAAACCATTGCCCACATTGACTTTGTAAAATAGATCTTTGTTTGTCAATGCAAAAGTTTGTCTTATCTTTATTTGGCATTTTTGATCCCTAGAAACTAGAAAATCATCCTATACTGCTATTAAATAGTTTTTTTTTAAGGTTACCCAGTAGGATGTTGAGGTTCTGGAGTGTGTTCAGAGAAGGGCAACAAGGCTGGTGAGGGGTCTAGAACATAAGCCTTATGAGGAGCAGCTGAGTGAGCTGGGGTGGTTTAGCCTGGAGAAAAGGAGGCTGAGGGGAGACCTTATCGCTCTCTACAACTACCTGAAAGGAGGTTGTAGCGAGGGGGGGGTCGGTCTCTTCTCCCAGGTAAAAGGCGATAGGACAAGAGGAAACGGCCTCAAGTTGCGCCAGGGGAGGTTTAGACTGGGTACTACGAAAAATTTCTTCACTGAAAGGGTTATCAAGCATTGCAACAGTCTGCTCAGGGAAGTAGTGGAATCATCATCCCTGGACGTATTTAAAAGACGGGTAGATGTAGTGCTGAGGAACATGGTTTACTGGTAACTTGACAGTGTCAGGTTAACAGTTGGACTTGATGATCTTAAAGGTCTCTTCCAACCAAAACGATTCTATGATTCTATTTCACATATGAAAGAAATTCTACTCATGCTCTTGCCAGCTCTCAGTTTCCCATCAGCCTTGACACTCCCTATACAACTAGCTTAAATACATTTTCCCTTAAAGTACCTGCAAGCTATTGGTGCACAAACAAACAAGAAAACCTGTTCTAAATGGCATGAGTGTCTCAGGGCCAGAGTACTGCATACAGGCTTCCGAGGGAGAAGGCTGCCAGAAACTTAGCATAGTTCACATAAACATCCAGCGGTCATCAGCACAACCCAAGGTGGAATCCAACTCTGAAAGCCAATACAATTTATGTACACAGGACATACCAGAAAATACCTGGATTTAGACGAGTATAAAAGGTATTTAGACAGGAGGAAAATATGCTAGTAATGTTAATTTTACTTTTATTTATTAATACGTAGGTAAGCAAATACATCCCACCATAGGTCTATAGACAGAGGAGGTTTATTTTCTGAAACAATACGCTCTCTCTGAATGACCTAACGTGCATTCTTGGTGACCTAATATTTCAATGGACAAACAGTGTTATGTTTAGGTCCTGAAAAAAGGAGAATGTTTAAAAATGCTCAGCTTTACATAAAAATATTTCAAGCTCATAAATGAAAGGATTTCAATCCAAAAACCAAATTCAAAATGGCATTCCCGTAACTTCTACTGAATTTGCAGATGGATCTTCTTTATATAAGGATCCTTTTTTGATTCTACTGCATCGAAATCTAATACTGAAGTCTATTTCTCACTTATCAAAAAAATGTGAAGTACCTTTAGAAAAAAAAAAAGCTAGCATGTAGGCGATGAAACTAGCATGGATAAAATGCTTCAAGCAAAATGTAGATACCATATCAAGTTAACAGCATTCATTTTAGCCCTACCCTCCCAGATTCCACACTTTTTTTGGTTGAAAAATAATTTAGAGTAACATGGCAAGCTGTCTCAGAACCCTTAAGGTTTACATACATCCTCTGTTATTTTCTACATGTTAAACAGCCCTCCTAATCATCGTAGGATATTTTTTTTCCTCTGCAGATAAGTAGTTATACTAGCTATCAATCTGGAATCTACAGCTTGTCGGTGGCCAAATCTTTGCACCATTTGAATAGTCTGGAATATGTGCTCAGAAAGACAGCCACTTGTACAAGTTATACCCTTCATTTCTGTCCGAGGTAAATCTGTAAAGAACTCCAAGATACTCAGAGTAGATGTTCACTACAGATCTCAATCAGTTCTCACTCCCTTATATTTTAATGCTATAGCTGCTGTGATTAGATATATTCCCCAGCCAGGCAAAATACATTTAAAAAGAATAATACCATTTTAAAGCTCTCATCAGAATCACAGAACTGATGCAATTTGGACAACAGGCTCCTGTTGCCAAAGGTTTTCTAAAGTTGACTTTCAAGTGCTGTGAAGACCTACTAAATCTATTCAGTAGTGAGAATAAAATGAAATGAAACTATAGCAGTTTCATACTCAAACTATAGTGAGTTTCAAGCCTCAGTCGCAACGGTATAATGTATAGCCAAATGAGTATACCCTTGAGCATGCCTAAAATGCAAACGCACAGACAACAATCTCAGACTAGTCGTAGATGGAGATTCCTCATTCCCACAACAGCTTGGAGCACAGTGCAAGCTAACCACAAGGCATTTACCCTGCCTTCCCCTCTGGTTTTGTAGCAGCTCAACACAGGTTGCAGCCAGACTGCTAAGTAGAGTAAAACTGCTTCAGCTTTTCAGCACTGAGGTCCAAGAGCCTGCATACAGCCAGAAAGGCTGGGTTCAGGCCCAGGTTAAGGCACCTACACTTAAGGCAGTTTAATTTCCAACTCAGCTGCATCCAAACACCATTTATTTCTCTTGAATTTTTGGATTCCATAGGCTTACATTCACCTAGGACAGTGAACTGCTCAGAGGTCTTCCCCATTTCATTAAAGTTTGATCAGAAGACAGAGGAGCTGAGCACCAGGAGCTGCCGTGTCCTCCCTCCTCTTCTTTTACCGTTTGTTACTAAAGAAACCCACGGGTTCTACAAGAATTCCTCAAGAAAGATGTTGCATGAGATAGCCATAAAATTCAGACTCCACGTCCCAATCTGGACTATGTGACACTAATAAATGACTCCTTCCCTCCATAACCCATTTCCTAACTCTTTCTCATCCCCATTCCAAGGTCATAACTCCTTATCCTGGTTATTGGAGATTGGTGGAAGACTTCCATTCCAGACCTGTAGCAATACCAGCATATCAGAAAATCTTCCTTGAAATCTGGTATCAGTCTTCTGTACCACATGTCATTGGCAGTAGCTGCTGACAGCAGAGCAGCCTCCTCCTTGCTTATGGACCATGAGCTGTCTAAAAAAAGGAGCCCCAGAAATTTTACCTTTATCCACATCCCTAGCTAAGCTATTGTCAGAGAAAAGGTTTCAAGAACAAAAGCTGGCCATTGGTTACAGATCACACAGAATAAAACAGCTCATTTGTTCATGAATCAGATGGGAACCTGGCATTTAAGGATTTAGTTGCCTGCCTCTCAACTTCTCTGATCTCTAGTAAATCCCTTAAGGTTTAAACACATTCACATTACAGCGCTTTAACCTCATACAATCCAAGCAGTCATTACCTTTCCATAGCTATATCCTTAAACCGTAACAATTACAAAGTCAAAGGTACAGCCAATTTACTGTGAATGTCCAGAAAGGTTTAATGGCTTCAGTGGAACCTGCACACCTAAATCCAAGAGTTACACATTCAGAATCTCAAAGCTTAATTTCTGCTTGCAAAGTTACCCACTTTTACTTCTTTATGCAGCAGAAATCCATTAACTCCATGCAGATTCTTGTTTACATCGCACCATCAATGGGTGCAGACGTCATCTAAGATCACCTTTGGCAGTTCAATTTTCGGTTTTATTTTTCCACCATCTACCACAGTAACAGCAGGGTCATAAACTATCAGCATTGGAAACAAGCTGGCAGTTTGGTCAGGTTGTCTGTCATGAGTTTAGGCATCCCTGTCCTTCCCTGGTATCTGGATATTTTTGTGTATCAGTAGTTTGTGAGGTATTTACCTGCCCCACATATGAACCACTTTCATATAACTAGCTTTCAATCCTTTTATCTTTGAATACGAGAGCCTAGAGGTTAAAGTGCTTTAAAAAAATTATCCTTCACATTCATGTGATTTTTCTCCTTTGAAATGCAGGAGAGATTGAAGCTTGTGGATTTGAGTCAGGTATTATGGTGTCAACTACAAAACTTCACAGCCCTGATGCATTTTCTGTAATAGTAAAAGCAGCCACTTCATTAGCACTTTATTACAAGCAGGTAATTATGCCTCTACTTTATGACAACATAATGCTTGTTAAAATCCAATCTCAGCTAAGTGAAACTAAACCCAGTCCTATTAATAATCATCAGGAACAATTAGGCTGCATGGACGCAAGCTTATTTTGCATAAGGGAGAGAGTACAGAAAGTTTATATGTACCCACCAACAGAACATTCCTAAGTTTCAATTAAAATAAATGAAAGGAAAACAGCAATGTTTAAAATGCCAGACTTAAAAAACCAAACAAATGTATTATTTTTAAAGTGAACTCAGACAACTTTTATTTATTCTGGCTGTAAAAGTCTGGATTTCACACACCACCCCCCCGTCACCACCTTTGGCACCTGTTTTTAAACATGAAGGTTAAAAAACAACTCTGTGCCAATTGTCCAAACCACAGCAGGTAGTAAGGTCAATGAATGAGACTATTTAGCACACTGACTACCTGCTCCAGTGGGTACACTTGAAAAAGCAGCTCAGTTACACCTATTTTTCACCAACTATTTGGAAGATTCCCCTAATTATGGGATACCTGAGGAAGCTGCTTGAACTTTTTCACCTTTGGGAAAGCAGGAGTGGTTCCCACCCTTCTTTTACCAAGGCTTCGACTTTATTCACTGTGGTCCAGGGAAGCCTGACAGAAACCTCGAGTCCAGCAGGTACAGAGGTAGAACAAGATACTAAATAATTTAATAAAAATCAGAGAAAAATAGAGCATGAATTAAAGAAAACATAAAAGTACTCCTCCCCATGAAATATGACTATCTTTGCATTTTTATGTTTTTATGTGAATGCTCTTTTTACTGTACATATCAGGGTTTTTAAACAAGAATATCAGGAACTTACTAAAGAAGAAAGAACACTTGTAGTAATCTTTAAAGATCAATTATATAGTTCAGATACTTAAAAATCATTTAACACATCCTGTGAATCATCTGGACCTACAGAAAACAAGACTCCCTTCTTCCACCACTCCCAGGAAAGTTTGATTGCATTTTAGTCCAAATCAAATTCTTACCAATTCAGCTGACAGAAAAGCTTCATAAACCAATTGTATTGGCGCAACCGAGAGTGCAGTCAACACCATGCAGAAGGCTGAAAATGAGCACCTCCAGGCAAAAGGAAGTGGATGCCTCTTTACCTGGTTACGTTTAAGCAGCTCCACAAACAGTTTTGTGGAACCCCCTCCTCAAAATCCAAAGCAAAATTTTCTTATTTGCTTAGGCTATTCAGTGGTCAGGCCCCTTGAAATTTTTTTTTCCTAAATTGTGCGCAAAGTTAACTGGATACTTCTGCTCTTCTCCTCTATCATGAAGACACAAGTCCTGCCATCCCCTTCATGTTTACTCTTTTAAACAGATCTAGTGAAAAACCAAACCTTTAAATATATAAACATTTACACTGCTTCATCAGAAAAGCATTTGTGGGAGAAGGAAGATGAATATCAACATATAAAAAAAGCTTTGTGTTTTCAGTATCTTGAAAAAAACCACACCTGCTATGAGTTTCAAATTAATGCATTCATTTGAACAATATTTGTTGTTTTTACTTTCAGAGGCAAGGGAGGGAGGAATAAAAATGAGGGAGGAATAAGGTCACACCAGCAGCATACCCAAGGTACTGGAAAACATCTTTCCTAACACCAGTACTTCTGTTTAGTATCTTTTACCCTACTACCATAACATTTCTAAGACGGGTGAAGATTATCTTAAGCATAATGAAATGGGGCCACAAACAATATAGTGTTGTTAGAAAGCATTCATCAATAATACTACGTGACTCTGAGGAATGTACTCATGAGAAATTCACGTCAGTCTCAAAGCTTTCTCTATAGGCGATGTGGAACGCATCTTTTCCTGAGGTTTTGGCACAGTTATTCAGTGCCTCTGCAAGTTAACTCAGCCAAAATACAACTATAAATATTTAACTGGGTGTCATCTATTTAAATATACTGCTATACTAAATAGAGCTCTTGTGATCAACAGTTACCTGAGCTGAACAGAACAAACTGGTCAGCAGTCAGTTTTGCAGTGCCAGAATAAATACAGACCATCTTTCCATTACTACTTGAAATTAGGACATTTATTCAACCACAATTACAAGTGTTAAAAGTGTAAGGACTTTAAATCTATAAAAAGACTAGTACAGGCCTGTAGGAGTAACACAGTTTCTTTTGTTTTGTTTGTTTAAAGAGAGAATTCTTTATTGTATCTCAAAATATGAACACAGATAGGACTGCAGAGCTCTGCAGATTACCTCAACAAGCCTCTATTAACTACAAAAGACAACATGCATTCTGAAATCTTATTTATTTTGGAATCAGAAAGGTAAATATTTTCTTCATCAAGACGTTTTCTAATCCCATGCAGTCCTAGTGTTGGAACAGAAAATACCCTCCATGTAAAAATAAAACAACAATAATTACAAAATAAAACAAAGACATAACAACAAAAACAACACACACACACACACACAATTTCCCACAGCTACTGAATTCACAAATTTTCCCACTTCCTATTTCTCCAGGTTCATTTGACTGTGATCACTTAGAAGCTGAAAAACCTCTGCATTAGTTTTCCCCATTAAGGTACAGTGGAACACTTTGTTCCTCTGCACTCTCATTGAAGGCTCACCTGGCCGCTATCACAGGAGCATGCAAACACTCTTCACCATAGTGTGACAGGGAGGGAGAGAAGATGGTTTTAAACCATGCAGTTGAGATGATTTAGGAGTTTCCAGAGTGTCATAAAGTGCACCACAAACTAGGAAAACCCAATTACACCTTTAATTTCATGGCAGGCTTTCAAACTCCTTTTAGACTTTCCTAAGTGACTTTCTTTGAGAACTTAAAATTGGAGAGTGGAGAATTTCTTCACCAGAGATGATGCTACAGGCTATTAGAGTTCTCTGCAAAATGGTAGCTATCACGAGTTTTGGGTATAAGGACTTTAATAGAGGAAAACTTGTCACAGACTATGGTAGAGTCTTCAAAGTTTACTTCAGGCAGATAACAAAATTGGACCGACAACATCAGAAAGCACTAGTCATAGATACTGAGCCAGAAGCAGTAAAATAATTGTGTCCTCCCAGCAGTGTTGAGATTTTATGCCATCAATAAAAAGTTACTCCAAGTTTTTCAGACTACTTTTTAAACTACAGGAAAAATCCCCCACCAACACATTCTCACCTCTTTCTTCACAGCTGAGATTACCTAGACAAACAAAAGGAGTAAACCTCCCCACCCACGCCCCCCCCCCCCCCCCGCCCCCGGTTCCTTGTGTACCATATTGTAACAAATAGTAATTATAAATGACAAAAGTATTAAGACTAAAAGACAACTACTAAAAATAAGACAAATTCTGTGTTAAAGTTGTGAATTATTATTTTCAAAGAACTCACAGTTCTTTGAAACGAAGCATGTGGTTTGTGCTTAGATTGATGCAAAAATCAAGATCACATATTTTAAGTCAAATCAATAAATCTAAGCATATTCACAGTGAAAATCCTCAGCATCAGGAACATATTTAGCTAGTTCCCAACTACCACAAGAACCTAGCCCAGCTCTGCTCCTCCTTTTTCCTTTTTTTTGGGGGTGAGGGTGGGTATGGGGTGTCTGACAGGGAGTGGTTGCTTGTTTTATTACAATTTATGCTTAATTAAGATGTTTCACGCTTCTTCCTCATAAGCAGTTGCAGGACTCATTCAAGTCACTTTGCGAGTAACTTGCAGGACTGTGGTGAAAACCGGTTCCCAATTCCCAAATCATGGTGTCACTTCCATGTTACTTACGCCTGTGTTTTCACTGACTGTGTAGACGTAAGACACTGAAGCAACAGGGGGTTTTGGAACGCATGTGTGAGTGCATGCTTTCCAACAACATTCAACAACAAACTGAACACTCAGTCGGCAAATATGATGAAACACTGCGGACTGCTGCAAATGGCATTAAAGACTCTGTGATTCCAGTACCTACTTCATATGGTCCAGAGAAACTCTATTTTGAGTCTTGTTACTGCAGTTAAGCTTAGGACTTAGGACTTAAGCTATTACATTGCCATAACATCTAGCATGGCTACCTTTACATGAGAAGGAGCAGCTAATACATAACTAAAATGCAAGTCCTGGAGCAGTGCAATGGATCAAACTTTATTCCTGACTATGACGGCAGCGGGGCAAAGGGAGCAGGAGGGAGCGAAGACACCTTCATTTGTAAGCAAAGACAACTTTCTAAATGCATAACTATTAAATAGAAGCATCTGAATGTTTATACTTTGAAAACAGGTATGCAAATAACCTTTCTTGTTTAAAATGTGCCGTTACTGTAAATAGGTATACGCAAGTATGTCTACTGCGTATATTTTTGCATGTGCAAATACATACTGAAGCCTACCTTTCATATGCACACTTAGAGCTAAATGTGTGTCAGTGCTCTGCCAATAGGAAATATCCACAGCAACAGGGAAAACACACAAAAGCACTGAACTCCAGTTCTACCTCAATTTCCCATACCCACAAAAAACAAAACCTCAAACCCAAGAAGCAGCATAAGATAGCACAATAGGGTGGAGCTCAGGTTAAACACAAGGACAACGGGTTTGCCTGTATATACCTTTTGACCCCACAATCATCCCTATTTATGTAGAGACATACAGAGATTATTCACCTTCCTGGCCAGAAGGAGCCAAGGCAGGAAGTGAGGCTGCTGGGCAAATATCAGCGTACATTATTGGTGCTTTTGTAACATAAGTGTGCCTGCTTTGGGGGTATTTATGAATTAGGCTAGAAATTAGCATTAAACTCTGTGTGCATAAAACTGTCGCCTGCTGTTCTTAACTTTCTTAACCAAATATTGTCAAATTAGGAACAACCACACTTCCCACTAAGGGCTGTATATTTAAATGTTTTCAAATCAAAAGCTATTTTTGGATTTATGTGAACCAAAAAAAGGGTCTGGAATTGCATTTCTTCAAGGAGGATATAAACTCTATGCCCTTACATTTGCTGCCTCTGTCAAAAGTGGATGACTGGATTCTCATTTGAATTTATAGAGATGAATTTTTAAATGAAGCACCTTGAGAAGTTACACAAACAACCTGAGGACAAAGCTTCCTTCTCCAAAAGATTAAAAGGAACTGAATGCACGCATAGGGAGTAGAAATGTCATCTCAGACACGCAAACATTCTCTGAAAACCACTAACCAGATCAGGCATGCAAGATCAATGGAGAAAGCTGGCTTCAGGCTGAAGACCCCTGCAGCAGAAAGGGTTTATTTACAGAAATGGAACATAGTGTTGTTTAGAGGATGGCTAGGAAGAAGAATGGACGAACAGAACTGTTCAACAATACATTAAATAAATTATTGCAGCAGTCTTTAAGTCACAACGCTAGTACAGCCATCTAGTAAGCAACGGTATTAGCACAATTGTAAGCAGAATAGACTTGATGGTCCATTGGTCTCTTTCATTACAGTAACTTGTGTTCTAGGATATTTGCCATAACACATAAAAGCCAAAAAAGTTGTCACTTGAAGAGTGTGGAATTAAACAAAGGCACAAAGCAGGTAAAATTCAGCCCTCGTTAACCTGTCATTCCACAGGACAGTCACACAGTTCAGGGCCACCAGCTCAGTCTTTTTGTTGGAACGTTAACAGGTGTCCCTTCTGTACCTACCATGCATGAGAACTCACAGTAATGCACCTTATTTATTAGTATTCCTATAACATAACATGCTAGTACCCTTGCCTGATTACAATATTTCTACAACTGGTATCAGAATATGAGCGCATACATGTTCTTCTGCATAGATGTTGCTTGTACCTCACCAAAAGACTCGCCAGACATCTTCCACAAATGACATAAATTAACTTGAAAAATAAATGCATGCTCAATTCATCAGGATAGTAACTTGTAGCTCATGCTCAGCTTCCTTTAGTAACAACACGTATCATTTATCTTTGTTTTTCTGATATACTCTTTGGTGCATGGGAAACAAAAGAATTTCAAAAACATCCAAAAGCCTAACACCTACAAGACTGAATACCACATAACAATGTCAAGTAAGTATGCAATTGGCAACGGCAAATTGGCACAGGTAATTTATACGTAGGTATTTTTGCTGAGAATGTTTGATAAAAGCAAAGTGTGCTATATATTTAGTTCTACAGTTCCATCCTAAATGGGAAAGGTTTGTTTCTTCTCTCTTATTTTGCCTTTCAATCTTAAATGATATTTCAGAGTTCCAAGCAATTCAAGGACTGAAAGCTACTGCCTATTTGGTACTGAACACTAATCAAAATGATGCTGAAGCACTGTAAGATTAGCAGGAATGGTTTAACAAACTTTCTTAACAGCTAAAACCACTTTATAATCTGAAGGGGAAAAGAAAAAAAAAGAAATACAAGATAAGCTGTAATCAAGTTTGATCCACCAACAGTAAACCAGCAGTAGCTTAAATTTACTAAACTGAAACCATTTAATAGGAAAAACATGCATCCAGTAAAAGTACAGCAATAACTGCATTTGATTGAACAAACCTTAAAAGAAGTTAATTGCTGACTGCAGAAAAGCTCAAAAAAGCTCCACCAGCCACAAACATCAGCTTGTAAAACACTTGCAAATTTAAGCACTATGGAGTTCAATACATTTGTTACTACCAGACACAAAGTTCTCATTGGGTAAGGTAAGCTGCATTTCAAGAATGCACAATACAGAAACATTACTTGCAAAATACATCATATACTGCACCTCCAGCATCAAAACAGAACTCTAGAAATATAATGTGAAGATAACAATCTCCTTAAATAATAACTGCTGAAAAGTAATCTTCAGGTTCTCGCACGACTCCCCTATTAACATCTTACTTGATTTTAAATTCTACGCTCATATCCCAATAAACAATTACTCACTTAAGTAGTCTCTACAGACTTTAGTAGGGTTACTCCTGAAAGTAACAGCTCACCAAAGTTCAAAATGTATAGTTCTTTCCGTAAAACATTTACAGAGAAATCCAAACGAAGCACGTAGAATTAACAACCTTACTTACAAGTTCATGATTTTTTCCATTGTTACCTTTCTCAGTTCTAAAAACAAAGGGGATATAAAATTTTAGGAAATACTAACTATGAGCAACACAATTTCACCAACAATAAGAAATCCAAGGGAAGAAAAACAAAACAAAACAAAAAAAACTTAACAGGATCTAGGATGACTGCCCAAAATAGCTTCCCCCACCCCTAAAAAATACACATATACACACAGATAATTACTGCTTACTGGTTTTTGGGGAGGAGCTTATGCCCAACAGTCACACTATTAGGGGGAAAATTGTATAAATACTCAAGGGTGACACTTGAAATCATCAGCTTCTGCTCACTCACCGGTGGCAGAAGAACTCCTCAACAGAGGAGGATTCACTGCTCTACCACTCTGCATTGGAGCTCCACAACATTTTGGTATGTTATGATTTCACTTTATTCTATTTGGTTTTGAAGGTAACTTCTACAGAATACATGTTTCCTGGTTGGGGAGGGAAGGGGGTTGATATTTAGGGGCCGCTGGGGCTATTTGAAAGGCTGCAGATAAAAGCCTGGTTTCAAGCAAGGCAATGTGAGATTTTTGCCACTGATGCTGAAGGAGCCAGGACTTCGCACTTCATTTGCTATAGCATTAGACAGAGGCAACGTGGTTGTGGTAGAGTGTCTATGTATTTCCACTGTAAACTTTTCTTCATTTCAGGAGTTTTGATATATGCAACTCCTGAACTTACTTTCAGAGCCCTAGTGTAACTAGGAAAGTAATCCCTGTTTCTAAAGACAGTGATTTTAGAAAGGCTAGCATCCATTTAAAATTATTCTCTTCCTAAGAGTGAGACTATTGCCTCTAAGCTATCTAAACAAGAGCTGCATCATTCGAAGTGATTGCAATACTTATTTCCTTTTTGTTGGAGGATTTTTCACAACTACTAAAAGCAGAAGGAATTAAGCACAAAATAATGTTAGTTTTGATACCAACACTTTAAGAAGCTCATTTGTTCATGCACAAGAAACAAAACAGCTTTTCTTTATAACAAACTTTTTATCTCCTTTCTAACAGAACTGATTTGGAAACATGCATTTACAAATATCCTTACTGCTGCTGTTTTGTCTGAACATTGTCCACGGCAGCGATGGATACTTTTCTGAGAGATACCAGAAACAATCCAGCATCAAGGGGCCACATTTTCTACCATTCAATGTAAAGAGTCAAGGTAAGCTTATTACTTTTTTGATAATAAAATAACACAATTATTCTTAGTGGGTCAATACATGAACAAAAGCTTTTTGTTTATACTACTGGTATTCAACTTTCACTAACAGTTTAGGGCTATTAAAATAAGGTCATGTCTGCATAAAGAACTGGCAGTGGCTCCGGCAGTTGGCTCCTATTGACAAAGATGCACGCTTGTCACAGACAAAATATATATATATTTTTTTTTTTTTTTTTTTTTTTTTTTTTTACACAGTCACTAAAGGCATATAGAGTAGAAACAAAATCACAGCTACAGACCTGACCTTCATTAGTGGGAATAATACTACATGATTGTGTGCATAACCATGTACAACACAGAATCACAGAATGGTTTGGGTGGGAAGGGAACTTAAAGAACATCTAGTTCCAACCCCCCAGGTCACCTTCCACTAGACCAGGTTACTCAAAGCCCCATCCAACCTGGCCTTGAACATGTTAATTATTCTCAAATTTCTTGATTCAACACTGGGGTTTCTAACAATAGACCTGTCATCTACTATATTCAGAAAGAACTTTTATATATTCTGTCATGTTATCGCTACTCAAAACAGACTTTAGGTATGAATTTAAATACATATCCGATACATATGGCCAAAGGAAGTCTAGACAGGCAAAATAAATTGATACATAGTCATAAAAATGTGACATAAACTTCTACTTAATTTTTTTATAATAAATCTAGAATTGTTATATTATTATTAAATTAGTCTGATAATTAAAGTATGAGCTGAAATCACTCATGGAAAATTATCTTAATTTCATAAGTCAGTCTTATGGCAGATTGTATAAGCAATATATAATTGCAATGCCATACATTGTGATGTTTTATTTCTGGGTATCCCCTCTGTCCTTGTAAGTCAAATGGGTAGCTATACTCAGTGTTTGAAATTACTTGTTCTGTTTATTTTTTCATGCTTAGGCCAAAGCCTTTTTTAGAAACTTGGAATTGAAACTTTATGACTTCCTAGTGCTGGTTTTATTTGATCAACTGTCCCCCAAAGGATGATCAATAGTCTCTATTCAAAATTATCATCACTAAAAATCAAGAGAACTGAATCTTCCTTGTAAACACCCACCCGCGCATTATTTTCTTTCAGTCATCAATAGGCTATTCAGACTTGCTTTCACTTTTGCTGTATCCCATCTACTTTTAGTTAAAATAACCATACTTGGGCAGAAATGAGGAAACTGAATCAGAACATAGGATTAGCAAATAAACTCTTCACCAGAAAAAAAAGGACATCTTAGGCTATATCTGCATTAGAAAATAGGGCAGCACAACAGAAGCAGATCTGGAGAGCAGGGTAGTTGCTGCTCAGGACATAGCATCCACAGTGCCTTCATTTAGAAGGTTTTGTTTCAGAATAGCTCTAGTCTAATTCTATGGACTGGATGCTCACGAGCAGCATACACTGAGTCCAAAGAGGCAGATCTGATCTCACCCCAACCAGCTCCAGTTCGCGTACTCCAAGAACACTCTGCAGTAAGAGCCAAGTGAAAGCAGCATGCCTGGGAAACTTACCCCTCAAACTGTTCTTCTGGGCTGTACCAAAGTACTGTCACAGTTTCATCCCTTGCCTTCAGCACAAGGACTCTCTGGAATCCCATCAGCACTCTCAGATTGAATTTAGGTACATTTACATAAACAGCTACTCTGAGGACTTACTAATTGTTATTCCCACTGGGTTAGAGTTGCGTTTCCTCCCCCACCCCTCATTAACTTTTCATAGTGGTTTTCTATGACTTCATTCAGAATCATTTACATATTTATATTATTTTTAAGTGAAGTACAATAGTTACTTGGTTATCCTCAACCATACTTCACTTCTCTTCATACTGGGTTCCCTCCCCTGCCAAAACATTTGGAAAGCAGGAAACCAGTAGCAAATTAAGGAAGGAGTAGGGTAGACAGAAAATGGGGTGAAAGGAGGAAATTAACTGTCCTGAACTAAGTTTTCACTTTATATACTAACACAGAATCTGATGTGCATGAAACTTCATATTTAGAATGATAGTGATTATATCAACATGTGAAAAGTGTAAAATGCTATTTAGGAAAGGTAATAAAGGCTATATACTAGACCTCAAAAGCAGGAACAGTCTACAGTTTTACAGACATGGAAGTCCAGTCATTCAAAATTGCTTGACAAATCTTCATTCAGGGAACAAGCATCAAAATGGAGGACTGGAAAACCACTGCTATTTTTCAGTCTGGAAAACAAGCACCCTATAAAGGGTTTTTAGAAGAGTTTAAAGAGGGCAGACTATTAGAGATCATCATTTCTAGTCCAACATGATCACAGAAAACTTACTGGTCTTATTTGGTCACCAAATATTAGCTTCTAGAGACTTAGTTACCAATAAATTCTTTTTTGTTTTGTACAACTCTGTCAAAAAGCAGCCTGGAACTAAAATTTCAGTCTAGGCCCAAACTGGTAACTCAGGACAACATGTAACAGATCATACAATTTTTGTTGGCAATTAAACACCATTAAAGCTTCATCTAATTTGGTGAAATTGTTTTAACAGTTTTAAAAAGCTTGTTCCTGACAGCTCTCCAGTCAGAATACAATTTCATTTTCTATACGTATTTAGTGTTAGAATTTTTTAAATACACTAGGACATGATTTTTAAACCAGTTGCTTTTTGGCTTGAAATTTTTGAAAAGCCCTAGTTGAGAATAATCATTGAATTAAGCCTGACTATTCAGCAATGCTAAAATAAGTCATTATCGCAGGTTATGCTAAAGTCTTCATACTTAATTCAATACATAAATAGGCCTTGACTGCATTCAGAGAACATAAACTAATTTTGTATCAATATATGTGCCAAGATATATAAAAAAAAAGCAGCCAACCACTACTTCAATTTTCCTGTTAAAAATACTACTTCATGAATGTGTTCAGCTGTCCTTTCCTCAGAGGACTTATAATTGTCTCTAGACAACACAATTACCAGACACTTTAATCTAAAAGCAGCACAACTTTGAAACAATATAGCTCCTCACAGAAAATCTCCATAACAACATGCATCTTATGCAAAAAGGCAACACCCACCACGTTGTGAACCTAGGACTGATACGAAGGTACATCTAAAACATGGTAGGAAGCATTCTGAAGCTAAGTTTTCCACCAAAAAAAAAATAGATCAAGTGCAATAATTGCATGTTACTTAAATACAGCTGAATAAAATGCATGTTGCGCCCCTGCAGAAATTAAACCCACGCTGACGGCTAAATAATAAAACACACTTGGTAGGCCTAGACACAGGTCCTTGAGTTATTATTATGAAAGAGCAGAGCTGGCTGGGGTCACTGTTGCTTTCTGCCAAAGTATCCACAAAAATGTTTGGTTTTGGATTCGACGTGGTTGATGTAAAATCCTATTCATATTTTTATCCTAATGCTTTACAACTGAAACAGCATTAGCTTAGGAACCTGTTTAGGTATTTGTATTGAGGCTTTGATCTGACCTGCCTGAGTTCTCTGACGGGAACCGATAGTTTTTGAAGTTCTATCCATAGATAGAACCAACAAAATAAATTTGCAGTCCTCCAGTTAAGTATGCTGTTTTCTCTGATGGCAGCTCCCTTATCTGTGGCAAAGAGAAAATGTGTAATGTGTAAAGAACACTTACACACCACTTCCACTGCCGGGTATGTATTAATTCTGACAGGCTTAAGCCTTTTCCAAATTACTTTTTCATACAATGTAGTTCTCAAAATTTGCCATATCTTATGTGACCCATACAACAAAAAAAATCCCAACTTGCAATTGTACCCTAATGAATCTGGGAGTTCAGTAGTAAGAAATCCAACGGTATCGGTATTTGGTATCCAACGGATACCAAATACTGCACCAGACTTGTCACTGGTACTCACAGATTCCACAGTCTCCTTTGCAGCTGAGAAGGGTGCGTGTTTGCATTTTCAGTTTGTCAATAAATGACAGACATTGCTTTATTTCTATGTGTAGGATTTTAACAACTGACTTCCCTTTCCATTTCCTTGAGGAGGATGAGATAGGAAGGTGTGCAAAATAAGGTGATATGCATTTGTGCTGATTTTATGCATCAGCAAAAAAGAAAATGCACTCTCTACACTTGGTAGAGAAGAACAATTTCCCCCCTGGCAATAAAGGAAGAAGGCAACCTTGCAGATCCAATATAAAACCAAAATCAAATGTATTTCATACAAACATTTCTTATTTTTAAAATACATTATGTACAAGAATAGTTTTCTTCCTCTTTCATCTCATTTTTGGTTCATCAAGACTAGCCATAATGGAAAAAACAATTTATTATCTACGAGACAGCAGAACAATCACTCCATAAACTTTCATATATATACATACACACACACTGCTCTCTTTGTAAGACACTGAAATGCAAACTTTAGCTGAACCAATTGTTGATCAATTATCGATCTTTTCTAAATAAGCATAAATTTGCTGCAAACTACTGAAGTAGTCTCACAATATCCACGTTAAATCTTGTCTGCAATGTCCTACAAATCGGCATCCTAATTCCAACTGCAAGCTCCCCCAAAGGCCACGGAAAACCAAGCAGTGAGCTTGTTGGTTTATTCCTCTTTTTGTGACATTTGGTGAAGTGGCTCCACCTGCTGTTTTGATAGCTAAGAAAATTAAGTATTAATAAAAGAAATTAATGCCCAATTCTGACTGCAGTAAGATGAATTATCAATGGTGACCTTGCCACTGTGTGAAACTTTTATGACAAAAAAAATATAAATCTTTAAGACAGTATTTGAAAATAAAACACCCATACATTTACCAAAAAACAGAACCATGTCCTGCTTTTGGAAAAATGTGTAGGGGGGAGCCAAAAATCTCACTACTTAAACATAGCACCAAGTAGTTTCAGAAAAGCAGCTACACCTCCACAGGAAGCTTTCTCTAGTTTTATTCATCATCAAGATGCAAGTCTGATGGCTTGCCAAATCAGCTACCTGTTTGTTTTTTTCTTCCTTAACAGTTTGCATCTACTTGCACAGCATCTTTTAAACTCTCTGATGACCCTAAATGTATTGAAGCCAAAAAAATTGCAGCAGCCTTGTAGCTCACAACTCATTTACACTTGATACTTATTCATATAAGAGCTCTGAGACACTTTTGCTCTGAACATCAGGTTCTCGGTGACCGAACAGTATTAGAAACTTGACTTCTATGAGGTTCAAGTTAAATTAACCCTTCACACAATTCACCACCATAATACAAGTCTGCAAATCTGTCATAGCTGCCCTGGTTGACCTGGTTTCCCCTCTCTCGCAGGTGTGCAGATAAGGGGTGAACAAGGACCCCCTGGTCCTCCTGGCCCTATTGGACCACGAGGACAACCAGGACCTGCAGGAAAACCAGGCTTTGGAAGTCCTGGTCCCCAAGGACCCCCTGGTCCGCCAGGACCACCTGGATTCTCTGCTGTTGGAAAGCCAGGCATGCCGGGTCTACCAGGAAAGCCAGGAGATAGAGGACTAAATGGTGAGAAAGGAGAAGCTGGACCTGTTGGGCTCCCAGGAGCAAGAGGGCCACAAGGACCCCCTGGCACTCCCGGCCCCGCAGGACTGTCTGTTCCCGGCAAGCCGGGACCGCAAGGCCCTCCAGGAGCTCAAGGGCCGAGGGGCCTCCCCGGTGAGAAGGGAGAGCCCGGTATCCCTGGTATAAACGGACAAAAGGGAGAAAATGGATTCGGTGTTCCAGGCCGCCCGGGTAACAGGGGTCTTCCAGGCCCGCAGGGACCCCGGGGCCTTCCTGGTCCTGCTGGGATAGGGAAGCCTGGTGAAAATGGTCTTCCAGGTCAGCCTGGTATGAAAGGTGACAGAGGCTTACCAGGTGCACCCGGAGCAGCTGGTATCCCAGGCCCCCAGGGTCCCCCAGGAGAACCTGGAGAAGCTGGCATCGGCAAGCCTGGGCCAATGGGACCACCAGGAGCAGCAGGCATCCCCGGAGCCAAGGGACATCCCGGACCTGCAGGCTTGCCTGGATCCCCAGGTCTTCCAGGATTCGGAAAGCCAGGATTGCCAGGAATGAAGGGACACAGGGGGCCTGAAGGTCCTCCTGGCCTTCCAGGACCTAAAGGAGACCAAGGCCCAGCTGGCGTGTCAGGAGAACCAGGACCTGTCGGGCCACCAGGGAACATGGGCCCCCAAGGACTCAAAGGCTTGCCTGGTGAGAATGGCCTACCTGGACCCAAGGGTGACATGGGCCCTGCAGGCCCCCCAGGATTCCCAGGGGCCAAGGGTGAACGAGGTCTACCAGGATTAGAGGGAAAACCAGGATACCCAGGTGAGCAGGGTCTTGCTGGTCCTAAGGGACACCCAGGTTTCCCAGGTCCGAAAGGCGACACTGGCCACGCTGGGCCACCTGGCTTGCCTGGCCCAATGGGTCCACAAGGAGTGAAGGGAGTGCCTGGTATCAATGGTGAGCCCGGCCCCAGAGGGCCTTCAGGAATACCTGGGATCAGAGGCCCCATCGGCCCCCCTGGCCTGCCAGGAGCCCCTGGTGCAAAAGGTGAGCCAGGAGCACCAGGACTGCCAGGCCCAGCAGGTATCGCTACAAAAGGATTAAGTGGACCCATGGGACCACCTGGACCCCCTGGGCCTAAAGGCAACAATGGAGAGCCCGGCTTGCCAGGCCCCCCAGGTCCTCCTGGTCCCCCCGGCCAAGCCGTAATCCCACAGATGCCCGAAAGCTACGTTAAAGCAGGAGAGTCTCGGGAGCTATCAGGAATGTCTTACATGAAAGGAGTAAATCAAGCTCTTACAGGGATGCCAGTGTCTGCTTTCAGTGTCATCCTCTCAAAAGCCTACCCTGGGGCAACAGTCCCCATCAAATTTGATAAAATCTTGTACAATAGGCAGCAACACTATGACCCCAGAACAGGAATCTTCACCTGCAGGGTCCCTGGACTGTACTATTTCTCCTACCATGTCCATGCAAAAGGAACAAATGTTTGGGTTGCACTCTACAAAAATGGTTCCCCACTCATGTACACCTATGATGAGTACAAGAAAGGATACCTTGACCAGGCTTCCGGCAGTGCTGTCATCGATCTCATGGAGAACGACCAAGTATGGCTCCAACTGCCCAATTCAGAATCTAATGGTCTCTATTCCTCTGACTACGTTCATTCTTCTTTCTCAGGTTTCCTATTTGCTCATAACTAAAAACATCCCACTTACACTGTCCTGACACTCTCTCCTTCAGACCATTTTAACTGGGAGCTGATCTGACTCGTCATTAGCAGGCCATGCAACTTCAATTTTGCAACAGAAGTGGAGGAGGGAGTAAGAAAGTGGAAGAGATTGGTTCAAACTTAGAATAATATTGTATGTTTTTAGAGAACTGTCATAAGATTTGTTTCAAATTATGATCAATTGTCCAACTGAATGCAACATTAAAATTTTATGAATTAATATAATGCACCAGCCTCTCTTATCTTTTTTTATTTAAAAAAAAAAAAAAGAAAAACTGAATTCCTAACTATCACTTCTCATAACACATAAAGTAGCAATTCCAGGACTCTAGATCATACTTCACTATACTTGAATTAACTGAAGGTATTATTCAAACTAAATGGTCTCAGATACACCACAGTCATTACAACAGCTGGATAATATACTTCAGGAAGATTCTGCTATCTGTCAGCTTCATCTTTAAGCTATCAAACAGGACTCCAGAAAACAACTTTAATACAGTGCATACCACATCACAGTTTTAATTTAGTTCCATTTTTGTTATTAATGAGTAACTACCTTGGAGAAAGGTAGATTTACAAGTTGTTACCTGTTACTGAAGATCTAAGACTTTCAAAATATGAAAAAGCAACAAGATTTGAAGCCTAGAAATCCACTTAGCTTTGATGCACACTTCGTAGTCTGCAGCAACAAAGTTGTTCAATATTTTTTAAGCTCCTAACATTCTCTAAAACTACAATATTCAGAGTACTGTCAAAAAACTATCACCAAATCCAGACATTAAGAACATACCTTCACAAGCATGCAGACACTCACAAAAATCAGAACAGCACCACCACCCCATATTTGGAGATGATCTTTGCACCAATTTTCCATGAACAGTTAATTCCTTTAAAACGCAATAGTCTGGGGAATATATTTTACTTACATGGTAAATTTATCAGAGGGTGACAGTAAGTAGTCAGTAAACAATCATATTGACCATACCTACATACACTCACATCTCACAAACATTAGACATTACATTAATCTGTTACGGCACTGTGAAAAGTTAATTGTAAAAAGTAAGATAGCTTAGTAAAATACGCGCTTATAAATTATGAGACCATAATAGTTTGATGATACATTTCTTCCAATGACAGTTACCATTAATGTGTATCATATACATCCAAAACCTTATGAACTATTATTTTAGTTTCATTTTTTTAAACAGAAGTTTTTAATCACTTGCACTAAAAGTATGTAGGCCTATGTTTAAAAGTTTTGTGATGTTACCATTTCTTCATGAAAGCAGAACCTGAGGCTTGTTATTTTGTGTACATTTGAAATCAGCAAGTTCATAAGTACTTGATAACACATTGGGATTAATAAAAAAAGCGAGGACAGCTTTAGGTTATCTATCATTAGCAAAACTATATAACATTTTGGAAACTATAAAGAACTACCAAGAAAGTAACTTCACAGAATTTTTTTTTCTCCCTTATTAAGTGTTGCTGGATAAGGAAGCCTGTGGTTTAGGCTATACTTCGGTAAAATAATAAATGCTTAAGTAGAGTGTAACTTGAGATCTGCTTATTTTAGCAGCCAACTAGACCTCGGCAAACAAATAGGTATTACTATTACAAACACTGCACACAAATGTTTGTATGGAAATAATACAGTGGACAGTACCACAATTTATAAGTAGCAATCCTGCAATACTTTTCTTTCAAGCCAAAATAAAACCCAAAACACTTGAGTCTGAATTGTCTATTCCCACTTTTCTACCTCCCTGTTTTAGGCCAAATATTAATTATAGATCTCCTAAGAATTATCTCTTTATTGCACTAAAAATGTTCTCCTGTGATCATTTGCATTAGTTCAACAGCACTTTCCAATATTTAAACACAGCATGCGCTGCTGCCAATACATTCAACCAATCTGGCACTTTTGTTTCAGAAACAAATAGAGGGACTGGACTCTGCAGCTGGAAAATACTGCTTAGTAGTTGTACAGTTTCTGGTTAATTGCTTTACATCTGAAATGTATGCCAAAGCACATGTTTAAAATTGTTGGAGATGCTCGGCAGTACATTACCGTTCTGTGATTCCAATTAACTACTCTCTGCACAAGAAACTGGGCCCAGACAGTATTCTTAAAAGCATAGTTCACTAAACCTTATCGTCCACGCACTTTAAATCAGGTTTTGTCCTTTAACGTCAGCACACAGGACTTCAAATAAGTCTACCACTTAGTACCTCATGCCCATCTTTTTGAAGGCTTTTCATAATTGTTCAGACACTAAGTCATTAAGAAAGCAATTCTTAACACTGAAAAACTAGAGATTACACACCAAATTGTGGCACAAGCACAACTTCTACCTTGATTTTAGCTTTGGATTCTTAATTTAGAGGGGACCTTGAGAAGGTCTGTAAGATTTTTTTTAAATTTGTTTTTAAAATATTTTTCTCCACAAGATGATCAGCAATCTACCTAAAGATGAAGCTCCTCCAAAAAGCACATCTTTTCTGGATCATCAGAGGAAAGAAAATCCAATATGAGATAAAAATGAAAACATAAGAGCCTGTAATAGTACAAAACTCACTTCCAAAGGCTTAAAAAAAATTCTGAGACAAATTTCAGTAGTTCTTAAGTGTTCAAACACACAAAGCACCCAAATAATCCCTTCTGTATTTAGCTGGAAAGGCCAGCAGAGCAGTGTAACAAATTTGTTTCCTTCTATCTTTGTTGCCATTTTCACGATTAGGACAAATAACCATCTTTCATCACTGGTCTACATCAACACTAGGAATTTCTCATGTTTTGCAGGATTTTCGGAGAACTTTTTCCTTTCAGTCAGAAAAGCATCTTTGCTTTTTGTTTGTTGTATTTGATGTTGCATATAAAGGATATAATGCATATATCATGGGCATCTAGATCCACTACCTTCTGCCAAGACAACAGGGTAATGGCATAAACTTGCAATCAAAAAACCTCTGTGTGTGTGTGTGCGCGTGTGTGTCTGTGTGTGTGCATGCACGTTTTTGGGAAGAGAATGGAGTAGTTTAGAAAGATCCAAAGTTTTCCTCCCCAAAGTAACACTTCACATACATCAGCATGCTGATGTATTGATCAGAATACTGATTAATCACATAAAAGAAAAAATGCAAGTTACTGAAAACCAGGTTTTAAGTCTAGCACTTTCTTTCTCTGATCATTTTCCATTTTGTAAAAGATGGTCAGTGACAAACTTCTCAGTTGCACCCTTGAAACCAGAAAGCAGACCCATCAAGCCTTTTTATGGGCAATTTTTGAAGTCTCTGCTGACATATTAGCCGTGATCTTTTTACTTCCAAACTGAAATATAATCTTATGAACTGATCGGAAATATTACAAGTATGTCATTTTCACTATATAAACACAGATGGTACAGTTTTCAGAAGTGCCAGGGAAATGATAGGGAAATACAACCACGGAAGACAGAGAGAAAGCAGCCTTTGAGAGAAGACATTTTACAAAATTCTGCTTTAAGAAGTTGTATCAGGCATCTTCCTCCTACAAAAACTATTGAATTTCTGTCCAAATATCACCAAATCTGAAATTTTTCATGTGGATATAATTATACAGTACTTCAAGCCCTCATTACTCCTCTAAAGATCAAACTTTGTTTCCATAATGCGCTGTGGAACTTCGTCTGCATATTTATACAGTTTCAAATACATTGCCATATGCCATTTCTTTTAAAATTGCTCTTTACTAATTTATATAGAATATAAACTAAGAGAAACACATACAAAGTAATGTTAATCACCTTAAAGCTCCAAAACATTCCAGTAATAAGTTAAAGATTTACAAAAAGGATTACTCAAATTTTAAAGCTCAACTTGGATATCAATTGCAGAGGGAATTCTTGCAGGTATTATTAGGTAAGAAATGACCATTTTGAAAATATAAGTATCCGTGTTCACTGCTATCTGACATCACACTTTTCTGACAGTATTGTTTAACAGATCCCCCTCCCCCCTCCTCTTTTTTTTTTTTTTTTGTTATTCTTTAGAAAGGAAGATCTGAATAACACAAGACTATTTTGGAACCCTCTCACTCTCCCTCTGCAAGCCTCAGTTCTTCTTTACAAGTAGAAGAGTGGGTTAATACCCTTCATTAAGCTGTCAGGATAATCATGGCTATCTGAAAGAGCCATCCAAAAAAAATATCATAGGGCAATTATCTAAGGCAATTACCATAGCTAACACAATGAAAAGCAAAATCCACCAGACACCTGATTATGATCAAAGAAACCATGTGAAAAAGAGAAGGGACACAGAGAAACAAGAGCACACTGACAACAAACCAAAGTGACTCGCAAACACTTAGGGATTTCAAAAAAATAAAATGGTCAGTCGTTCTGCTCCATCACTGACAATGGCGCTACTAAGACAGCATTTCAACTCGGGAACTTTGCGTCTCCTCAACTGACCTCTTAATATGTTTGCTTTAGAAATTTTACCTTGACTAACTGTTAATGAGCACTGCTTTTCTCTGAAGGGTTAAACCCCCTACAAGGCATGGAGTTAAGTCAAGAGGCTGTGGTTTTCAGGCCAGGCTGCGGGCTAAGAAAGACGGTGGGGCTTCCTGGTATGCAGACGTTGGGCTGGAGCCAGGTTTAGGAGTTTCCTCAGGAAGTTATGTTAAGCTTGCAGCTGAGAAAAAAAAAAGTCTCTTTGGCATAAGCTTGGGACAGAAGATTAGTACAGTTGTTCTCATTGCACAGGGAGACCCAAAGCAAAAAGAGATACTCCACAGGAATAAAAAGAGATACTCCATGGGAATATCACAGGTAAGTGACACAGGAAGACATTCTCTGGTTCTTCTGACTCCCTGTTCAGTACTTTATCCCCTGGACCACATTATTAAAAGGAAAACAAGACCACCATGAGGCCTCTCAAAGCGATGCATGACAGAGCGTAGTACTTTCATATATTAAAGAACTGTATACAATCTGCATGGTTTTACTTCTGATTTGACAGAGCTTTATCCAAAATAACTCATGCCTATCAGTTACTATGTTTTCTTGTATTTTCAATACTGTTGTGCATGTGCCTCATGACTTTTGTAATAGAGAACGAGGTGTGTTACATTAAGTACCAATTCTGATGACTCAAAAAGCACTAAGTCATCACACATCTGTTTGTATGCAGATTCCATGCTTACATACACAAATAGGAACATGATAGGTAGGTATATGCATAAATGTACACATGCACGCCTACACAGACACGCATATACAAATAAAACAGTTATTTAATCGAGTTCAAAGATCAGACTTTGACTGCTCTATCATTTAATTCATTTCCAAAAAACGCTTTTAAGAATTACTCTTTTTGCCAAATGCTGCATGATCCACACCTTTTAAAGCAAAGAGCTTTCATGATTTGAAAAAAGAATTAACAAAATGCTAAAAAAATAGTTACAGTTGATTAGCATTGGTTTAATATCAGCAGAAAACAAAGGATACATTTATTTCATGTATGAATGAGTTCCTAGAGGAACTCTTAACTACCAATCACACTCAAAGCTCCAATGAAAACACAGTAACAACAACAAACAAAACATTTTATGACTATATTGCCGTCTTTTACAATATGCATCCTGACATCAGCTTCTATTTTTGTTTAGAACCTTTCTGAGACAATTTTGTCAATTCCATTTGAAAGGAATACAGCAAGCAGTACAGCTCTGGCAAACAAAAGGTAAGTGTCAATTACGAGAGTCCAAACTACACCTGTGCCTTATGAATATTGCATTAACAGAGGTAATCCTATTGGAAAAATACTGTCAGAAAAATGATACAGAATTCTGAACTGAGCTGCAAATAGTATTTTTTACAAAAAAACATTGTTAAAAATAGTTTCAATTAATTGTGTGCACACACAAGATGGTTAACCTTTATTTTCAACTTCTTATTTTATATGCCTAAGAGAAACTCAGAAGTTAAGTTTGTGAAAGAAGGAAAATAATTTCTAGCTGAAGGGTATCCAAGATGTTTTCCAACTCTAATTTATATTACAGTATTATAAGGTTGGATTTGGGTGGAGGAAGGCTATTATAAAAAAAAAAATCCTCTGCAATTTTTAGTATGTTTATAATAACAATCTCCTCACTATTGTGTCAATACTACATGAGGAATTCTAATAAAAAAAATAGCGCACTAAAGAAAGTTATCAAATATTTGTTAGTAATTTTTTTCCAATGCACTTCTGATTTTATTTATGATTACAAAAACACAAGGAATACAGTTCAAAGATGTCCACATTACTATACCAATCATGTTAAGAAACCATTTTGCCATTAAATTCAGTGAAGGAGCGCATCGCAAGTGTTATTAAAGATAGCAAAACAGTTCCAGATAAATGAGATGGTAATGATAAAGATCTTCTATTCCAGGATAAACATATGCCTACTATACAACTATTTGTAAGCTTAAAAAGTAAAAGCTGTGTTGAGTAGCCTACAGCGTACTTGCAAATGTATTTGCCTTGGCAAGTACATGTAATATTTTCAGCTGTTATAGTAAGTTTTCAGTGAACCCACTTACCTTTAAAAGCTGTTATTTTATAATTATGCTGGATAGCAGCCACCATGTCCTTCCAGAAGTCATATTTTTTCTGACCATCATGCTGTAAGTGTCAAAAGGAACCTAGTCATTACATCAAGCATCAGCTATTTCGAGCTTTCATATTGAAACAGTGACACAAATGCCATTAATAAACAAAAATATTTGGACTAAAACAGTCTTATTAGGATAGGACATTAGGACTCAGTAGCACCCAGCTTAACTTTGGATAACTGCAGACAAGTTATCTCCCTACTTCAGAAGGTTATCGTTGGGGAGGAACAGGAAAGATGAAAGGATTCATATTTGTGAGGAACTCTTTAAGACATTACAGCAAAGGGAGGCATTAGACACAACAGCAACTTACTGAATGAGCCATTCCACTGACATCTGGGGAAAAGAAGTGCCTAGAGCTGCAGATGCTGTACTTAATTGGCAGGTTGACGTGATCTACAGCCTGGCACTCATATCACCTTCCACCCTCAGAACTGGCAAAATCCTTTGCTATAATTTAGAGGCAATGTCCTCCTGCCAACATCTCCACCCCAAACACCATACAAAACATTCACCCAGAAGCCAGGCTGAGCAGCACGGCGTCACATTGTCCCCTGAAGACTGCCAAACCCCAGCTCTGGCGGGAGGACAGGGGAAGGCAATCTGTGCTTGTGAACAGCCTCTCGCCATTCCTAGAAAGCTGCCCAGGCACGGGAGCGCTCCAGCTGACCTCAACCGCCCTCTCAGCATCTCACCAAGGGAGACAGACGAAAAGCTTCTCAACCAGCCAAGCCCCACAGCACTCTCAAACTCCAGAAGTTTTAGGAGAGCTGAATTAAATAAATACAATTATGCATCCAGCCAATACTGCAGAGCAGAGGATTAGCTACTGAGGTTGTTAAGAGGTGTTCAGCAGGTGGGATAACCTCTTTGAGTTTGTACACCATGGAAAGTATCTCTGTAGTGCTGTTACAGGCTTTCCACACCTACGTGAGGATAAATTTCAAGGCAACTGTTAACAGATTTCACAGCATTGCCCTCTGTGCCCTGACCATTGCACTGATACCTGAATAATGACCCATTTTGGAAGCATACAGCATTTTCTAGAGAGGGAAACATTCAGAAACTAAAAAAAAACACCCCTTAACATCACCAATCAAAACCATGTAGGTTATACGTACTGAAGTAAACTGCTATTTCAGGCCTAATCTGCCATGGAGGCTTCCAGAGGAACAGTCTCCCCTTAATTTCACAACTGGCAAGTCACACAAACAAGTCCCACTGTGCACGACTGACGAGCACTATGGCAGTCTGCTTATCATCCATCAGCTCCACAGGTTAAGAGCAGAAAAGATACAATGCTGTGGCTTTCAATTTTTATTTTTTTTAATCTATTCCTATAGCAAACTGCTGCAGAAATACATAAAAGAACTAATAAAGAGAAAAGGTTTCATGTATGTCAAACTTCAGTTAGCTGCTAGCCAAGGTCATTATTCAAAGGCATGTTCAGGAGATGCTGGGGAGCACCTAGCTGTCTAGTGGCAATGGCACCAGCCTACACTAGCACTAACCTTGAGACAGACGGATTCAACTGTCCACCCACTTCGTATTCCACGTGTCTGACTTGCTCCTAAGTTTGGGGGTTTGGTTGTTTTTGGGTTTTTTTTTTTGTTTGTTTCTTTAAAAGATAAATAAATCGGTGCAATGAGCTAACAGCTCCTCACAGTGCTTTTCTGAGGACAGATGGATACTAGTTTAAAAGTGGGTACACTTCCTTCAAAACATCTGGCCTCAGAGAAGACTAAAACAGCTGTCAAACTAATTCCTTCCTAATCTACAGGCGTTGCATACGAGACATACAAGAAAACAGACCAATTACCAGAAAGCAGAGAGAAAATTGTGTGCATGCACATGCAGTCCACCATGATTTTGGTGCGATTATCAAATGTGATTTCATTAGCTGAACTACCAGTATTTTGTGTAGCTCTTCATTGTGAAGATCCAAACCAGCAAAAAGCTCCTCTGCTTTTCTGGCTCCGATACAGCAGATTCATTTTTAAAAGCGCAGAGCAGCCCAGCATTCAATTCCTGTGTAAACCCATTTTGAATCCAAACCCAGCAGTTCTCCCATCTATTTCCAGTAGGTAACTTTCCTGATCCTAGAATGTTTTCTAGAAATGGTAAGAAAACAGCCCTAACTAAACAGGTCCCATAACAGGAAACAGAAGCCTCTACTTCCTTTCAGAAATGTGGGAGGAAAAAACGTGATGGCTTCTAACCCTTCGGATGCAGCATTTTGCAGGCATGAGTGCTGGAGAGGCCTACCACCTCCTGCCTTGCACCTTTCTCACCTGATGCTAACCTTCTGGGGAGTTCCTGCAGCCCAGTAAAATATTCAAGAACTGCTAGCTGATAAAAAGGATGGACGACCTGCTTCTGGTAGCTCTCTGGAGAAACGGCACGGGTTTCATTCTCTCTGGCTGAAGTTGGCACTGACACAGGGTGAGTGTTTCAGCTTATGAACTAGTAACTGAACGTGCAAAGCTTATGACACGTACACACTATGACATCCTTTCTCTCCCAATAAGAAGGTGATTTGTGCGAGTCCAAATTAAATATAAAATGAAGTAATACAATACAGATGTCACATCTGAGAGAGGGTTCTAAGCTCCAACATTAGAGGAAGGAGATTAATGAGGCACAAAATTAAGGAGTCTTACAGCGCACCTGTCCTAGTGTTTCCTGATAAGCTAGCTTTAGCTGACTCTTTGTGCAGCACTTGGACTTAGGCAGCAATCTACTCAGGGTGCTATTTTGGAGTGGAGGCTAAAGGCTCAAGTCAGCTGATGCCCAGAGGGATCCCAGATACCCATCTCACAGCTCCTAAGTTCACTCTGCAGACAAAGTTCAGTATTTGCAATTTGCAGTGCTGCAGCGCTTTGGTATCTTCAGACAGAAGATAACATCAGTACTCTTTTGACACCAATATACTTACTGTATGAGAAGAACCCTCTCTGACCCTCAGCTACACACAAGTCCAAGACTCAAGCCTTCTTTATCACAACCAAATCAATTAGCCTCAAACTTCAAAGGTAGCATTTAGGATATTTTACCTATCTAAAAAGCACTGAAAAAGGTTCAACAACTGTATTTTCTGCTTTGAGAATTTAACTTGTTTAGCAGAGGGGAAAAAAAAAAAAGGGATACTGTTGTAGAGATGTATTTACATCTGTGTATACAGATCAATATATTTAAGACAAAAACAAGTTTAAAAAGGGATGGAGTTAAGCTTTCAACTCATTAACAACTTGCAAATTAACATACTGTCTTACTCAGAAGACTTAGATTTAATTCAAGTATCATCAAGTATAATTAAAGGAGATTTTAAGAAATCTATTCTGCATATCACAGAGTAAACTTGAGAAAACAGTGCAGTTCTAGTCGTATCCTAGTTATTTGTGCCCTCTGGTGGAAGTATATTTATTTTGAACATTCCATATGGCTCACAACTAGCTTTGGAAACAACTTTAATACACTGTCTGACATGAAAAATTCCAAACAAGAAAAAAAACTAAAGACCATGATGCTGTTGTATGTTTTTAATAACGCATGGAAGCAGTGCGGTGGGGGAAGAGAAAGATACTGCAATGATTAGTTTCAAACAATCCAGTTCTTACCTGATCTAAGCTGTCCACAACCCTGGCACACAAGAGAGCTCCCGGCAGGTCAAAATAATTATCATACAAATAGTATTTAGCTGGAAAATAAAAAATAAAAAAAATTCCACTATTTTTAAGACATATTGTATGCTTTAATCTCAAATTAAAAAATACATTTAAATAATAGTACAAGCTCCTATTTGGATTTTACTGGTAATAAGCATTATCTGCTTCATGATCTCTGTTAGCCTTTATTCCCACTTCCGATTCTCATAATTGGAAATGGAAAGTTCTTCACCTATATCAAGGCAGAGAGATTTTAAAAATACATTTTAAAGTTCTAAAAGTTAAGGTGGAAGAGATGGGGGAGAACCATGAGTTTTAAGAGTCAGGGCAGTACCACTTAACTCTTCCAAAGTATCCTTTTTCCTAGCAGTGGAAACACAAAGAAAGAGTTTGAGAAGTTGTTTCATAAACATTTGGACAGGTTTTACTCATAGTCTCATCCTGTGCACACACATGCTGCAGACATAGCCTTAGCTCAAGTGGAAGCATGCCCACATTATTATGTGAGCCCTCAAAACAGAACAAAATCAGGAGGGCGCAAACGTTCCCCCAGACTGAGGTCATGTTCAGCAACTCTTTCCTAGGAGTAAAATAACTTAACCAGATGATTATTTTTTTTTTTGCATTTATGATCTTGTCTGTGCTGTCTCTTAGGCAATTTAAAGAACAACTCATCAAAACAGGGATTAACATTCACAGGAGAGAGTGAGTGCACATCTCAATGAATAAGAAAGACACATTTGCTATGTGACCAAAGGAAACCTTTCTCTTCTACCTTGTTGCAAATGATTACCTGCAGTTTAGAGTAAGCATCACAAACAAGTTTAGGTCAGCAAAATCTCAAGGAAGATATCTCCGTTACACAGGACAATGCAACTTAACTGAGCACATTATGTGTATTACTCACAATTGCCAAGATGAAAGTAAAATGGAGAGGAAGCACAGAACGGCTAGCAAGAATGCAAACAGTGCCTTCAAAGTGACTCCCATCTTAAAACCAAGAAACTACAGTTGCAGGAGGACAGGTTTTGTTTCCAGATATGCTCTGTTCTTTGCACCTGCACCTAGGCCTCCAGTAACAGCACTGATGGTAATGAGTCAACAATTAAGAAAAATTTAAGATTTACCAAATCTATCCAAATGAGATAGGCTGGTAATCTCAGCCTACTTCATCAAGGAACAATGTGCCCACCTCTATAAAACATGCCTATAATGTCAGGCTCACTTGCCTCATCACCGGTGAGCTACTTCTAAGTTGAACTCTAGTATTAGAAGTTGAAAATAGAAAAAACCCCACAACGCTCCCCCAAAACAATCATCTATTCCAGTAATTCCCAGCTCAAGTATTTTTTAAATATTTGTGGTAAAAACCAATGCTATGAGGCACTGAAGGGGCTAGAGCAATTTCAAAGAAGAGGACATACTAAGGCAAGGACATGCTAACCTGTGCGGGAAACCATTCCACTGACTGTATTAAAATGCTTCCACTCCCTCCTTCCATACGTCTCCAGGATCTCTTCGGATGTCATGCTCTTTGTACCATGGCTTGCCCTATTTGATGCATTAAGTTATTTATATAAAATAAGAAAGAAAAAGGTTGAAAACAGCCAAACTACTCCTAGTGCAAAGTAATGCATTGCAACTGAATACTGAGGTGCATGCAGGTTGATCAGAAGCCACTTTTTTTATAACTTAGAAGCTTCCCAGGACCTAAGCTTTTATCATATACATTACAGTCCTCGATAAAAGCCCTACTACACAGAGGTTTTGCTGGCCGGGGGCACGGCTACTGTGCCTCACCTGCTAACACAATTACTCTGCGTTGCTCGAATGTTCTCAATTGTGTGAGGACACTCGCTATACTTGAACTATCCGTATACACTACACAATAAAACACAGTGCAGAAAGCCTATACATCATTCTGAAGCCTGCGAACATTCACAGAGCGCAGGGCAGAACTATGGAAAAGTGCTAGTTTGAGCCGTGCGTGCAGCATGTGTAATACAGGAGTACGCACAAGCCTTTTTAGGAAATAAAAATCAACTAGCTTGACGATCAAATTGGGCCCCAAAAGAATGCAGAGACTCCAGTTTTGAAGCAGACACAGGCAATGCTAGGAGAAGAAATCCTGTATCACTCTTCCCTTTACTGTAGCGTATCCTCCAGTCTTGAATTCTGCATTTATACTCTGAAATACATGGTACTAAATGAATTTCGGGATACACAGCAAAGACTCACAGGTATTTCTTCCTTTCTTTGAATGAGATCTGATTTTTCCCTAGCATCTTCAAAAGCTCCTTCTCCCCTATGCTATCAGAAAAACAAAAGTAGTCTATCTTGAGTAATAAATTATGGATTTTCATTTTGGAAAAAAAATAAGGGGGAAATGGGACTGGGATTGCTATACTTTAGATATATTTACTTTTCAGATTTGTGATTCAAAATAGAAATCTTCTATGTTTTTGTAAAAAAAAAGCTTTTAAGAGGAAAAAAACCCCTGAATCTTCAGAGTGAATGTGTCAATTTCTGTGTTTAATTTACCTTAGGCTATTTAAATTATAAGTTGTAGGCCTGCAGAATTCTGAATGTGTATGGTACAAAGATAATACTGCTCTTGTCATTAGCATTAGTCATTAGCACTCACTCTGAGACAGGTTAATCACAAAGAAAAACCTTACCCTAGATTTTAGCAGAACTGGAAGTAGCCACTGAAAACCTGAATTTACTTTCAAGATCAGTATTGCCCTTAGAATCTTAAATGTTTATTAAAAATGATATATTCTTTACTAGCAGCGATCATGGAAGTATTATGAAAAAAATTGATATGGACCATTAAGAGAAACTGAGCACCACATTACCAAAGAGTACGTAAACTTTTACATCTAATAAATGAATGTATGCTGAAAGTAGTATTTTAAATATTTAATAAAACTGAGAGATGGCTTTCAGAAAGAGGATAAAATCTTTGTGTTTGTTTAACAATATAAACTTATTGTCAATATTACCTTAAAACTGTTCCATCTTCTGCAAGTTTCAGGAAGTTTCCTTCTTCAGTGTCCAACACCAAGCCTTTACAACTAAGAATAATTTTATTTTAAGGAAGAAGCAAACAATTAATGCTTTCAGAGGAATGTCTTGTTATAGATCAGAATAGTGAAATACAATTAAAGAAGGTATACAAGGATGCTATACAAAACCAGCAAAATCACAACCCTTCAAATACTTTTATGTTTGAAAAATGCTTTATATATGCAAATACATATTACTACAGTGAGGACTGGATTTCCTTACCTGTCAAAGTCATACTAAATAAATCCAGTTCCTCTGTTCAGTGAATTCAGTGACTATTCACATATGTAACGTTGGAGGACTAAGGTCCAAACATATACAACTAAGAAACGCAATATTTAAGATGCTTCTATTAAAGAAATATATTTTTTTCTTGGTGGCAACTCCCCCACTTGTTATCACTGGACTGATAACACCAGTTATTACGGGAGAGAGGGATAAAACATCACTCTAAATGAGGCAACTGAATATCCAAGTAACACATGAAGCAGCCGCATTGCCATGCTAGGCAGCACTAACAAGGTGAAGAGTTGACAGCGTGGGACAGACATCCAACAAGAGTTCCTAACTCTCCTAGTAAATCTGTGCCTTACAGATAATTCGATCTACATTCACTTAAGTTGTTTGAAAAAATCATGGCTAGAATAATAATGGTTCAACGGCTAGGATAATAATGAATAAACAAGACCGAAAAAGTAATGCCACCGTCATCCTCTGTTATAAGGTACCCAAAGGAAAGAAGATACACCACGGAGGCAGCAAGCAGACCCCAGCTTTTCATGAATGACACTGGGGTGAGCAGCACTGACACACTGGCTACCAGCATTGCGGGCTTGCAGGTCCACATTAACGAATCCCCAGCTCCAATAAGGGACTGAGGCTGAGATATCTAGATCTTAATAAAGGAATTCATCTGTCCTAGGCCTCAAATGATGAGAAATACAGATACGCTGCTTGTCACATGAAAGTCAAAATCAATCTGGTTGGAAACTGTCCAGTCAAATACCAAATTGTGAAAACAACTGATCAAAACTGTTCCCACAATAATTGTCCAGGTTGGAAAGGACCTTTCAGATCATCTAGTCCAACTATCAACTTAACACTGACAAAAACCATCACTAAACCATGTTGCTAAGCACCACATGTACCCCTCTTTTAAATACCTCCAAGGATGATGTTCCCACCACTTCCCTGGGCAGCCTGTTCCAATGCTTGATAACCCTTTCAGTGAAGAAGTTTTCCTAATATCCAATCTAAACCTCCCCTGGTGCAACTTGAGGCCATTTTCTCTTGTCCTATCACTTGTTACTTGGGAGAAGAGACTGACCCCACCTCGCTAAAACCTCCTTTCAGGTAGTTGTAGAGAGTGATAAGGTCTCCCTTCAGCCTCTTTTTCTCCAGGCTAAACCACCCCAGCTCCCTCAGCCGCTCCTCATAAGGCTTGTTCTCCAGACCCTTCAACAGCTTCGTTGCCCTTCTCTGGACCTGCTCCAGCACCTCAATGTCTTTCCTGTAGTGAGGGCCCCAAAACTGGACACTCAAGGTGGGGCCTCACCAGTGCCGAGCACAGGGGGACGATCACTTCCCTAGTCCTACTCACCACACTGTTCCCAATACAGGCCAGGATGCTGTTGGCCACCTGGGCACGCTGCCGGCTCATGGCAGCCGGCTGTCAATCAACACCCCCAGGTCCTTTCATGCCAGGCAGCTCTCCAGCCACTCTTCCCCAGGCCTCTAGTGCTGTATGGGGTTGTTGTGACCCAAGTGCAGGACCCGGCACTTGGCCTTGTTGAACCTCATACCACTGGCCTCAGCCCATCGATCCAGCCTGTCCAGATCCCTCTGTAAAGCCTCCTTACCCTCACGCAGATCAACACCCCACCCAACTCGGTGTTGTGTGCAAACTTACTGAGGGTGCACTCAGTCCCCTCATCCAGATCATCAATAAAGATATTAAGCAGAACTGGCCCCAACACCAAGCCCTAGGGAACACCACTCGTGACTGGCTGCCAACTGGCTTTAACTCCATTCACCACCACTCCCTGGGCCTGGCCCTCCAGCCAGTTTTTTACCCAGCAAAGAGTACTCCCGTCCAAGCCATAGGCAGCCAGTTTCTCCAGCAGAATGCTGTGGGAAATGGCGTCAAAGGCTTTACTAGAGTCCAGGTAGACTACATACACAGCATTTCCCTCATCCACCAAGCGGGTCACTTTGTCACAGAAGGAGATCAGGCTTGTCAAGCAGGACCTGCCTTTCATGAACCCGTGCTGACTGGGCCTGATCACCTGGTTGATGCATGCATTAATTAAAAAAAAAAACAAAAACCAAAAACCCCCAAACCTGTGTTTCTGCTAAAAAAATTTAGTAATTACCCAGCTTTCAAGCCCCCACCCCCCTGGCCTAGATAATAACCTATTAAAGTTAGAAGATCAGAGATTCATGTTCAAGCTCCTGCTCAGAGACAACTGAGCTCAGAGCAGCAACTTGCATTTCAGCCTTTGGCATCACAGCTTTGTGCCTGACATGCCAGCCATGGGCTACCTCCTGGCACGTCAACTTTCCTCGGTTCCTCAGAAGGCTGTTGGGATTATTCTGCCTTACACAAACAAAACCACTTCTGTCAAGATAAAAATTACCAAATTCTGATGGTTACTGGATTTAGCAGTTGAACCGTAGAAGACAAAGGAGACATATAACCCAAGAGAGTAAGCCAGAATAAAAGGCTTGCATCTAGACATCTAGAAGCACAGACAAAGCAAGCTTGGATGCTCACTTCTCTTCAAAATACCACATTAGAAGCATCTCATGACAAATACTTGTTTGAACAGGTATTTAAAACTGTAATTTTGGATTTATCCATCAGGCCCGACAATCATAACAACTGCCTAATAAGAGAAGCTGTTTTCCAAGCTTTGTAAGTTAGAACATAAAGGAAGTTATGAAGAAAGTTTATGTTATTTCCAACGTACTCACCAGAAGTCTAAGCTGTCTGGAGCTAGCGTCAGTAGGTCTTCATCATAACCCTTCTCCGTTACCAGATAGTGGGCAAAACTATCATATATTAACTACAAATGAAAAAAATAAATGCATTAATTATATTGATTAAGTGAGACCAAAGATATTACTTCCCTGGAAAGTGGCAAGATGGAAGTGTTAGTACATCCTAGGAAATATCAAACCAGGGACCTAGGGCCCTTGCCCCACTGTCCCCACTACTGGGAATCAGTGTCTGAGGGTATTTTTGTCATGGCTAGAAAACAGCTCAAGATGCTCACACAACGGTTCTAGTGCAATGTGTCCAGCATAACCAAGTTTACAGAATTCTACCTTAGTGCCCCCATGCTTTAAGACTGTTGGGAAACCAAGATGGTGAGTACCTAAGACTAGTAACTACTCTTCCCTCCCCAATCTCTTTTTGATTTTAAGGCGTCATGGTTACCAAGACTCAACAAGCGGCTTCTGAAGCAATAAACAACAACCCTTAGAGGACATTTTAAAAGTATCCAATGGAGCATATTTTGAAGGAAACAGGCAACTACTAAGTAAACGGCTACTATTTGTAAGTTCAGGAAGAACGTTGTTAAAGCCTGATATATCAGTCCATGATTTATTAATGTAATGTGCTGGTCAAGTTGTACAAGAAGATCTATGCAGATGCTACCAGGTCGTTAAAGGCCATACAAAAATAGTAATTGCTCCATTTTACTCATGATTCTTTCATTAAAGCTGTTCCCTGGCCTTTTTTCCTTAACTACAGAAGCTGCTCTTGGAATAAATACGAATAATATCTGAGAAAGACTATTATGAAGGCCAAAACTGAAGAGTAAGAACTAAGTGCATCTTCAGCTGTGCCTGTCAGCATTTTTTAGTACTTTTGATTTCCAATAGATAGAGAGGCATGCAGTGGGCACGTGTCAGTCTGTCTCCGTGTGCTGTGAGAAGAGTGAACTAAGGTTAGTAAGTGGTTTTGGTTTTTTCTCTATTTTGTTCATTGGGTTTTTTCGTTTGTTTTTTTTTGTTTGGGTTTTTTTTTCTTTTTAAACTCTTATAGTTAACAATTGCCTAACATCTGCCTTCATTGGAGAAAATTCTTATCAGGAAGAACGTGCCCACGCAAGATGTAATGCGTGTGGCGGAACAGAAAGAACACGGAAGGTGAGGCTAGAGTTGTACAGTTTCTAGCAGGAACTTAAGAGCACGTACACTTTGTAACTTGCTCCTGTTGAACCCTCTTTTGTAAGAAAGTTGCCTCTTTACAGAAAGTCACTCACAGCAAAAGGAAGCAATTTTTCCACACAGGATGCTCCGAATCATACCTATATATGAATGGGACACTTCATAAACATTTGCTTCTCTACCAAATTCTGAAGTATCTTGCAATTAGCGTAGGAGCCCCACGCAGTCCAAAATGTAGGTGCACGGAGGCAAATACAAGGGGAGAGGGGGGCACATTGAGCATCCACGACGCAAAGTGGCAAAGCCCTGACGTCAACAAAGAAGGACGAGTCAACGAAAGGTTATCAGGGAATTTAAAATGTGCCGGTCGGGGGGGGGGGCGGAAAAAAGAAGGAAGAAGCGCCCAATGGCGGGAAGGCACAGCACATGACAGCGGCTCCTCCGCCTAAGGGACAAACAGGGCTAAGCCAGAGATGCCGAGCGCCCCTAAGCTCCGCGTTTTATTTTAAGCGCCAGAAAGTTTGCGAAGGTCGCCTGTCGAAAGGGCTCGCGGGCTTCTGACTCGTGTCTGCAGCATCTCCGGATCTGGCGGGGGGAGGGAGGGAGGCTCTACCTCTTTTCCCCTCAGCGCCGCTACACATGGGAAAGCCCTGAAGAAGCACCATTTTCAAGCGAGAAGACATGGCTGTCCCCTTCGCTCGGCCAGAGGCCTGCTGAGGAGGCGGCGGGCGAGCCATGAGAGCGTCTCCCTTCTCTTTTTTGGTTTCCCTAGCTATATCCCTGCCGGCAGGCTGGGTGCTGGCTGTCCCCATAGCCGGGGTCCCATAGCCCCGCATCCCGCCCCCCCCCCCCCCCCGCCTCGGTCCGCACTCACCCGAGCGCTCTGCGGGAGCTGGTACCGGCAGAGCGTGTGGTCCAGGTCGAAACCCATCACGTCGCAATCGGCCAGGGAGAAGTCCGGCTGCATGGCCGAACCGCCGCCGGGGGGAGGCGGGCGGAGGAGGAAGGCGGGGGAACGGGAGGGGCCTCTGGCGGGGCGGGGGGTGGGCGGGGCGAGGGCGGGGCGGCGGGAGCCGCCCCGCCCTCGCCCCGCCCACCCCCCGCCCCGCCGCCGCCTTCTTCACAGAATCCCAGAATAGTAAAGGTTGGAAGGGACCTCTGGAGATCATCCAGTCCAACCCCCCTGCCAGAGCAGGGTCACCCAGAGCAGGTTGCACAGGAACGCGTCCAGGCGGGTTTGGAATGTCTCCAGAGATGGAGACTCCACCACCTCTCTGGGCAGCCTGTGCCAGTGCTCTGCCACCCTCAAAGGAAAGAAGTTCCTCCTCACGTTGACGTGGAATTTCCTGTGGTCCAGCTTGTGCCCGTTGCCCCGCGTCCTGTCACCGGGCGTCACTGAGAAGAGTCTGGCCCCATCCTCTTGACACCCACCCTATAGATATTTATAAACCGTGATGAGGTCCCCTCTCAGTCTTCTCCCGGCTAAACAGACCCAGGTCCCTCAGCCTTCCCTCATAAGAGCGGTGCTCCATTCACCATACATTATATACACACCATAATTTAGATACACATACTAATGCATACATATGCTTTAGAAATATATTAAATAAATATATAAATATCCATATATACATGTATGTATATATTTTCCAAATTAACAAGTGTCAAACCCGAGCATACAGAAAGAGGCTCATCCAGGGTCTCGCACACAACAGGGGTCCCAACTATAACGATGAGGCAGCAGCCTGGGACCTGAGCACAAGACATTTTCTCTTCCTAAAGCTGCTGTGTTTAGGAAACAGAACAAATTCCTGCCCCACTGAAGTCAATGACGACAATTTTGGTTGACTTCAGTAGGTCCAAGAGTTCACCCACAGCCGCTGTTTCACACTATCCTCACATTAACTTAAAGTATGTCTGCCTTGCAGATTATATCGGTACAGCTGTCTTATTTCAGAATGACTTTTTTTCCCCATAAGGACTCATGCAGCTTCCAGAATTTTGTTTAGATTATGGCATTTTAAATTTATAACTTTGCTTGCTATGCCATTTTATACGAAAACTCACCACAAAACCAACTTAATACACTGCAGTATTGCAACGTCGAGACAGATAGTGAAAATCATATATTCATTGATAGCATCCTAGTATGTTTGTGGTGGAAGGGACCTTTAAAGATCATCTAATCCAACCCCCTGGTCGCTGTATTCACTGTCAACTGAATGTAATCTTGAACATCCAGATTTTGTGAGTGCTGCACACTTATATTGGCAGTAATGACAAGCTATCTGAGAATATACAACACAAAAGTATTAATCATATTTAATCTTAAACCACTTTGTGTGAGGAAAAATAGTCACAAATGGAGAGATTCAGCAAGTTAAATTTCAGGTTCTTGAAGCTGAAGATTAAATGAGAACTATGACAACAAGAAATACAGAAGATATTGATGAAGAGAATTGGTTTTCAGTTCTGGAGAAGATAAATGAGAGAATATCACCTTCATATTCAGTATTCACAGCACAAATCTGATAACAGGAAAGTCTCGGCAGCTTACTTTCAGCACTCCACCCCCAAAATTTATTTCTTTTCCTTTTGTTTTAAAAGTGTTGCTTTGTCTCTCAGGTTCTTCCTTCCAGATGAATCCTTTAAACATACTGACATCCCCCTCTAGGGCCTTTCTCAGAAAAGAGCTGCTTTCAATCGAAATCCCCCTTAACAACTGAACTACCTCAGATTACTTTTTCAGCTCTGTCTTTGAAGTGTGATGGTACCATGAGCTGCTCAGAGATGTCCACATAACTGAGGTTGACCTTTTGGGCTATCAGATACTAACTGATAATATTCTCAGTTTCCCCATGGTTAATTTATGCGTCACAGTAATTGTTTTTATATTGTAAATACATGGTAATAATCCATTGAGAATAATCTTAAATCCTGTCCTAGCAGGAGAAATTTCCAGTGGGTGCTGCCCATGGGCGCACAGACCCCGTGGAGGGGGCAGGACAGGGCAGTGGATGCTGCCCATGGGTACAGAGACCCCATGGAGCAGACAGGACAGGGCAGTGGGGGGCTGCCCGCACTCGGTGCCCTCGTGTTTAGTGACCTGCAAGAAACATGTGTGAAGTGCAAGATCTGATGTGTCAAAGCCTGTTATAAACGTGCAGAGGGGCATTTTGGTTTTCATCGTGCCTCATGCCTGCTTTTCATGCAGAAGAGGCTCGTACCACCATGTAGTTTCAGAGCGCAAGTGTGTACTAGCATGCCCCAAAGTGTGAAAAGAATGTAATGGAGTCTGGTAACATACATAAAGGCATAAGAACCGTGTCAAAATACATCAAATAAGTCTTAGCTGTCACACAGAAATTGTAGGCCTCTGAGCAAGAGAAGTACTCCAGCTCCTCACTGTCTTTGTCCTTAAGAGGGCAGCATTACAATACAACGGAGCATCCCTGCAAGTTAACTTTGAATCATTTTCACCTTAATCTATTCTACTTTCCTCAAACTTTGGTTTTATTTTCCTAAGGCTGTGTAAGTTGACTTTGTTGGTTGCGTTTTTTGCCATTGGTGTTGCAATGCCATTTGCCTATTTAGGCAAAGGTTGTAAGAATTTAAAAAAGGGAAAGGGCCCCTTATATTACTATGAAAAATACGCATTAGTGATATGTGAGCATAAATGAAGAATTTGAACAAACATGAAGCATTTTCATTTTGGACAAGTAACACTTTCTTACACAAAAGTAAGCTCAGAACATCCTAGATTTTTCCTTGTTTGCTTTAAAAAACAAATGAAAATACTTTTGGAGTAGAATAAGTCAAACCAAAAAGTGTTTGGTTTCTTTTTGTATTTTATTTCAGCACACTGGTAAGAGCTAGAACCTCAGGTTTGCACTTGACTTAGCTTTTAAACCCATGAAGTTGTTAAATGCACAGGTAGAGGAATGCCTCACAGCCACCCCACCCCCCGACACTGACAGCGTACCTCCATCCCCACTGCAGCATGATGCCCACTCTCCCCGCTAGGATAAATCCCTGCTTTTCACAGCACAGGCTCCTCATCTGAGAACTTTTACCTCCATCCCCGACTGACAGGAGGATAGAGCCCACATCTCAGGCTCACGCCACTGGCCCAGCTCAGGGAGCTCAGCATACCTGTCTCCTGAGAGCTCCCCTCATCCTCCCCACAGTCCAGGGTAGCCCCCAGACAAATGCTGCCCTAACGTCACTCCCATCTCAGGTAGACCCACGTATTAGCCCTTTTGGTGCTGCCACAGCACACAAACACCCTTAACAACTCCTGAAAAGCCACCACACAGCTCCCACCCTGCAGGCAGCTCCTGACAACGCACCACTACCCTTCTGCTTCCTCTCTTGCATGTGGATCAATAATAAGATTCAAATACAATGTGGTTGTTTCACCATAGGGATGCTTGTATCTATTTAAGTGAAAGGGCCTAGGGAACATAAAGCTAGCTTCATCTCTGACCCCGCAATCACGGCTTGAAAGAAAACCTTAGTAGTAGTTAGTGGTAGTCACACAGGTATAACACACGTTTCTGGCATTTTGCGTGTTCTCCACATGTTTACAGTTAAACAGGATTGCAGGATTTGGTTCTGTGTTTTTAAGATTAGGACACTTAGAAGGAAACACTTTTGTTTTGGAACCATTAGAGGAATAAGCTAATGTACAGAAGCAGGCCTCTGATTACAGACTGATGCTTTAGCAGACATAGATCTAACAACACAAATCCATTTCAAGGATATCCTGGTTCTCTGTGAGAGAATGAAAGCTGTCAAAAATATGTTTGCTTTGCAAAACAATCGCTAGCACTTACTGTGTCTTTAGTAGACCTTTAAAAGTTTAGCAAAATACTACCTAATTTTGAAAGCACTGTGACCCACAGGTTGCCTTGTTACTAGGTAAAGAAGCCTGGTGAACATACTTGACTATTGATCAGGATTTAAGATTTGATTAACTTCTAGAGATTTCAGAAGTTTGACTGTTTATTGGGTTGTTTAGTAGCCTTTTTATACAGCACAAAATATAGGCACATTAACTTTTTCAGTAGAATCACGCACATAGAATTTATAGCATGCTGCTGGGAGAGGGACATCTGATTACATCCAGCACCTCAGTACTGTATTGGCTATGTTCTCTGTCTCACCAGCACGGACATGAGACACATGCTGCTAAAGAGACAAGATTTCCAAAACTAAACTCAGGAGTTCATTAAAAGGTTAAACAGAAAGTAATCCTCCAAGTGCTCAGAATCTCTCAAAAGCTTGCTTATTGTCCTTATCACCTCTCTCAGATCTTGTAACCTAACTCAGGCTGTTCCCACGCAACATGAAAGAAGGAAATGAAAATCAATGATTTTGTCAGAGTGATTAATAGCCAAGAGTGATTGCTGGAGCCTTAGTGAGTGTATATTTTAAAACTCTGAATAGTTATCTAAAGGTACTTGGAAAGATTTTTCTTTTTGAGCTGGATGGATGCTACATTTAGTCAAAAAGAAATTGTACTGGAAATACAGACTTTTTGGGAAGCTATACTTTCAAAGTAGACCTGTGCAGTTTCTGTGATCTATGGGACAGTGTCTTATTTCTTCTGGGTTTTTTTTGGACATACCATTTTATTTTTACAATTTTAAGCATAAAATCCAGAGTAGGACTCCTAAGTTCTCAGTCCTTATTTCCCATTCATTCATGGTGTACTCATGTGCAGATAACTTAATCACTTATGGCTTCGTTTTCTTCATGACTAAAATTGGAATATGTCTAATCCAGACATTCTGAGGATTTCTGAGTTGTTCAAGTAGGAAACAGGCCTGCATTTCAAGCCTGGCACTTGCTAATGATTGCATAAAAGACAAATCTGATGTATTTAAATACCCAGTCTGCACCAGAGAACAGAGCTATCGAACAGCCAGTGGGAAATGTCACAACTATAAAACTACAGACTTGAAGATAACAGAACTGGAAAAATCCTAAAGACAGTCACCTTCTTACACACAGTTCTTACACACAGAATACTTCTCTGCCCCTCCCCCCCGCCATGTCAAAACAAAGTCTCTGTTGCTCTAATGCCTTTTTTCTTACATCTTGTCCTGTTCCTAGCAGATGTGAGAACCACATCAGTGCACACCAGCCTTCTATCTATTTGAAGGCTGTTACTACATGTTTTCCCACACTCTTTTTGTCTAGTTCTTTAAGGTCCTTCCTTAACGGCTGAGGGGTTTTGAGCCTGCTTAGCTTTCATTCTCAAACTGGATGATATTCATTCATCATTCATTATCAGATTGGTCCATATCTTTTTTTCCCCCAGAATACAGGATCAAAATCTGGGCACATTGCTCCAGTTTTGGCCTTATTAGGGCTGAGTACAGAAATAATGAAGCCACAGTAATGTAACACAGCAATCTGTGCTTTCAAAGTAACATACAAGTTACCTTATTCACTACCATCATAACGATTTAGGGTTTTCAAGATTCTATCCTATCACTATGATGAGTAGAGAGATCAATTTTTTTTCCTTCTTTTTACAGTAAGTTATCTTTCTTAAGGCGTGATTGATCTTCTATTTAAGAAATATTTTCTTCTGTATGTGTTCATTGCTCATTATAGTGGATACTGAGAGTGATGTTACTTGGAGCTGCAATAATAAAATTTTAACAGTAATGTTATAAATCTCAAATGTAAGAACTTCTTTTGAATATAAATTGCATTTTGATATTTACTGCTCTGCTTCTGCCTCTAGAAGGTGTCTAGTAATGACCTGATGAAAGGATAAAAAAAGTGTGCTAGATTTTGATAAGAAGGAAGTGATCTAGGAGAATATACTCTAAAACTGTATACTAAGCCTCAAGAAGATTCCATCACTCTGATGTAACTTTTTAAAGATCTGTACTGTGTTTCTATATAAGTCTGTGAAGAAGGTCAGAGCCACCTCTTCTATTTTTAGGAAAACGACATGTTTGCATTCACCTATGTTATTGTGTCCCTCATGCTGTTCTCAGGGAGAGGAGGAATTCTGATAAGGTATAAAGCTGTGGAAACAAAGACAAAGGAATACGAATTTGGGAATTTTTTTTTCAGAGGAGTAAATTATTTTGTCTACAATAACAGAAGTCTGTATCACAAGTGCTCACCGAAATGGAGTACCACTGAAGATACTTACTTCCTATCGCCTTTCCTTACATTTATAGAGACCATGTCTTGCATGTTGGGTAATGCTCTTTGTGCGGCATCTCACTGCATACCAGTGAAAGACAGAGACAGCAAAAAGAAAACAGGATATAGAAAACTATGTAGAAAATATACAAGGAGAGAGGGAGACCTAGTGTAGAAGAAGGACAGACAGTGCACAGGGTTCATATAATCACAAGAAGTGATTATAGACCTTTTCCTACAGAGAGGTTTTAGCTGCATAAAATCCTAGTGTGTGCACAATTTACAGTAATGTATCTAGCAGGAAGAATAAAAATTTAATGGAGTGGAGAGGGATGTGCTGATCTCTCCTCCCTAGTATCCAGTGATAGGACATGTGGGAATGGTCAAAGTTGTGCCAGGAGAGGCTTAGACTGGACATTAGGAAGCATTTCTCTACTGAGAGGGTGGTCAAACACTGCAACGGGCTTCCTACAGAGGTGGTTGATGCCCCAAGTCTGTTGTTGTTCAAGAGGCATTTGGACAATGCCCTTAATAACATGCTTTAACTTTTGTGCAGCCCTGAAGTGATCAGGCAGTTGGACTAGATGATCACTGTAGGTCCCTTCCAAGCAAACTATTCTATTCTATTCTATTCTATTCTATTCTATTCTATTCTATTCTATTCTATTCTATTCTATTCTATTCTATTCTATTCTATTCTATTCTATTCTATTCTATATTCCATTCCATTCCATTCTATTTCTATTCTATTTCTATTCTATTCTAAACTTAATAGCTAGTGTTTTTCTACTGTTTTTACGTGTAATATTTTAGTAATTTAAAGTAACTAAAAAGGTGTGTTAATTATTAAGTTTCAGCTCCTTGTAACATGCTGCCTTTCCCACATGCATAGGTCAGGAGAGAGTGCTGATTTTATTTTGGTGAAAAAAAACCCCACTTTTGTTCACCATCGACACAATGAGTACAGTACTTTGGTACACTATTCTTTTCCACCCATCCCTGTTTGGACTTCTCTGCTTCTCTTGATGCAATTCCAACTTCTGAAGATACAGACAGTGAATCATGCTCATAAGTCATCCATGTCAGAGCATGCACACTTTGATAGAGTTATGTGAGAAATTATCTTGACCCATCATAAAATCTTCATAAATATATACACTTTCTAAATTTAAAAACTGTCTATAATAGGGCCAGTTTTGGAATACATTTTCTTAAAAGAATGGCAGTCATGTTAGCTGATAATTCTTTGTCATCCACTTACAATATTTTTTCCCACCCAGAGACAGATGCAATTAGAAGTATTTTTCATGCCTTAGAGAGCCACAGCGTGGTTTTATTGAGAAAGGCTGTTTTATAGAAAGCAAATTAACTTACAATTTTAAGACTGTGTGCTGTATATCATTTAGAATAATGTACGATAAAATGAATAATAATGGATGAGGCCTGGTCCCATTGCAGATAATGGCAAAACTCACATTAAATTTAAGCAGAGCAAGATCTGATTGTTTGAACAAATAGAGAAAGTCTCTATTCTGTCACCCCTTGACAGAGCTTTATTCCTCTGTGTTCATTTGTTGTCAGACGTAGCCGGTTTTAGGCCCCAATTCAGTTAACAAATAAGCAACCCTCATCACTGAAGCACTTGAAAATGTACTTTTAATGCTTTCCAGAGTAGAGATGGATTACTGGATCAGCCTTATGAAAATAAATAGCCAGAGATTTTCTCATTACAAAAGCAAAAGATTTAAGGTTGGAGAATGCCGAATCAAATATAACTCTATGTCTTTATGGATTTATGGTTCAAGGTAATATACAAAACCAGGAATGTGATTAATCAATAAGAGTAAACAATTTTGTCAAGAGTAAAATTACACACATAATTTGTTTTCATTGAAAAGAATGGCAATTTGCAAATTACAGAAACAAAATGGAAGTGCTGATTAAAAGGATTATGAAAAAGCTACAAAGTGGTGGTAATGTGTTCCATTCTTTCCATGTGCAAATGGAAAGAAATATAGCTGGAAAGACAGCTGTAATAAAAAAATCACTGTGCTTCATTTCAATTTGGTACTTTAAAGAAACAATGCAACTTTAAAATGTTTAATAATTTAAATTATTTCCCAAGCACAGATTTAGAGCAGTAGGCATCTGTTTTTCTTCTGCTTTCTTTACAGATCATATTATTTGAATACTTTGCTGGAACATTTGACTTGCTTTATCATAATGCATTAAGATGTTTTTCTAAGCAAGGTATATTACATCAAATATTTAAATTAGCACATATTAATGCAGCAGTATAACTACTGACTTAAAAAAGATTATATAATATAGAAAGTGATGCTACAGGCAGCAGTTTCATACATTATTTAATTACGATTCTTGTATTTTGTCTCTTAATTTCTCATTTTCCCACATGGAGTTTTTTCCTGCTTACAAAATACGAAACAATTGCAGAGGAAAATGTTTGTTTCTGTTGTGATCTCATCTTATTATTAAGAAAAAAACATTCTCTTCTTCAATTTCCAGTTTGAACTGACTCATATTTCTTAACAAAACTCTGAGTGGATGTTGCCTTGGAATATTCTTTTTTCCCTAGCAGAGTACTGTTCTGACTGTAATTCTTCTCTGCATGGCATAGGGGAATTGGGGAATTGTTTCAAACATCATGTATCATCAGTACCAAAGCCTGATGCTCAGTGATGTTCACTCCCTGTTCTCTGAAATATGGTGCTGCATATTTATGAGGTGCAGGAGGGTTCATTTTTTCCGAAACTCTAAGGTTTTATGTAATTATACCAATAGTACTGTACAGAGCACATACAAATCAATAAAAATAGGAAATATCTGTAATGAAAACTCAAACAAAATCGTTTTCGAAAGCATGGAATGCAAATAAAAATTCTATCAAAACAAGATTTTTGAAATATTATGGATTCAAATCTTATCTGTACTTATTTAATACGACTCGGTCTGATACCTTAATTCATGCAGAGCAGTACCTCATTCCAAGAGCACTTCAATTAATATCAGTGTTGCAGATTAGGTTTGCACTAGGCTTACTAAAACATATCATATTAACACATTATTTTTCTGTCCATTCAGGCGACTAAAAGAAATATGTTTCACCACCATGTTTAAACATGATTGTTTTGTAGAATAAGCAAGGCCTAAAGAATATTGACTTTAAGTTAATTAGAATTTGATTTAATGGATTTAGAGGACTGCAAATTAATCCTTTAAGCAGGGGTAAGGCTCCTTGCAAGAGTCTTACTTATATAGGACTTCGTAAGCAACATTTGAATACAAAAAAGTAACTTCAGATATTTGTCATCCTCAAACTTATAGCATCAGTAGGGACATTTTTCTTTAAGGAACAAGGAAATCTACTTTAAAAACAATGGGGAATTACATAGTTTGAAGGGGAAAGTACTACTTGATTGAATAGATTTGTTTCTTTTTTTGAAAACTATGTGTATATGATCCTGTCAGACACAGATGGTAAATGATCCATCTTTGTTTTAAGGTGTTGCATATTTCAAGAAACTACTTTCAGTATTAATGACTTTTAAAAATAATATAGTGACCAGAATACTAAATTTCAGTATCTATACTGTAAATGTGCCATTCTGGTCATAATAAATTCATCTTTCTTGCTAGATATATTGCTGGCTGTAAGAATAAGGTGAGGCTCTTGTGTCCTTTTCAAAGAATTTTTGCTAATAAAATTAATCAATATATCTGATTAAGTCTTTCACAGTCACTTTACATCCAGTAGCTTATTTATTTGGACAATTTCTGGTTTGACTCAGCCTCCAAAACAAATTAAGTAAAGTTACAGAAGGCCAGTGAGCAATACAGATCTGTTTGGCCTCCTTTTGCAAAAAGAAACCGCAGTGGGATGCGAGGCAAAAGAAGTAAATTAGGCCCAGAAATAGGTGCTGCAAATATTATCCTGTTGAATTATATGTAACAGCAGTGCAGAGGACTCAGACAATAGTTTATATTGAATAGCCCCTGAATATACATGATTATCCTCATTTGTTCCAAACTGTGAGCATGAAAATTAGGATTATGGGATTTATCAGATTTTATTTTTTTCTGTAAAACCGGCAAGAACATTTTTATTACATGTTCATTTTTTTTCTTGCCTGTGATAAAATTATATAGTCTCTAAAACATAAAAGTACTGCTTTATTTTCAGGAATGCAGAGAATCCTCGATAAAGTCACCAGGATGGGAATAAAACACTTGCTGTGGCCACCACAGCTACGGCCATGGTCCTGCCCCACATGGCCTTGGGAGTTCTCAGCAGCCCCATTCCTCTCTCTTTTTGAGGAGAGTTTTGAATCAGACTAAAGAATCTCATGGCTGTTTGTTAAACTCTACTTGTCTCATAAATAGAATTGATCCTGAAGAGTTGGTTGAGAGGAAAGTAATCTGATTTACAGTTATTGATCCCTTCCAGCAAAAGTCTTTCTCGTCCTGTAAAGCCAAGCAGGAGCAAATATTGGGAGAGACAATGAATTTAATGCCTGGGTTTATTTGATGTAGGATATTCATACACACAGATGTTTGTAGGCTTAAGCCCCATTCTAGCTACAGTTATAAATATTTATCTGAGCGGTGTCAGTGAAAGCAATGTGATTTCTTATGTGTATATATATATTGGTACCTGAGTGTAAAGCTGGGTCTTGATCCTGAAAAGAGCTGGGCATGAGATTGGCTCTGTACGACGTAAGTGGCTCCATTTTCATGATTAAACTGTATTGTGCAGCGAATGCGTATGAAAATCTTTGCCAGATTAATGCCCAAGTTGACAGATCCATGAAACATTACAGGAAAATGGACGACTTCCCTTGGGTTGAGGAGGAGAGAGTGAGGGACCAATTAGATCATCTAGATATTCACAAGTCCATGGGCCCTGATGGGATGCACCCGAGAGTGCTGAGGGAGCTGGCGGAAGTCATTGCTGGGCCGCTCTCCATCATCTTTGAAAAGTCCTGGAGAACAGGCGAGGTGCCTGGGGACTGGAGGAAAGCCAATGTCACTCCAGTCTTCAAGAAAGGCAAGAAGGAGGAGCCGGGGAACTACAGGCCGGTCAGCCTCACCTCCATCCCTGGAAAGATGATGGAACAGCTTGTTCTGGGTGTCATCTCAAGGCACGTGGAGGAAAGGAAAGCTATCAGAAGTACTCAGCATGGATTCACCAAGGGGAAATCATGTCTGACTAATCTGATAGCCTTCTACGATGGCATGACTAGATGGATAGATGAGGGGAGGGCGGTAGATGTGGTCTACCTTGACTTAAGCAAGGCGTTTGACACAGTCTCCCACAGCATCCTCATAGGAAAGCTTAGGAAGTGTGGGTTAGATGAATGGACGGTGGGGTGGATAGAAAACTGGTTGAAAGATAGAGCTCAGAGGGTTGTGATTAGGGGCACAGAGTCTAGTTGGAGACCAGTGATGAGTGGTGTTCCCCAGGGGTCAGTACTGGGTCCAGTCCTCTTCAACATATTCATCAATGACCTGGATGAGGGGATAGAGTGCACCCTCAGCAAGTTTGCTGATGACACAAAGCTGGGTGGGGTGGCTGACACACCGGAAGGCTGTGCCACCATACAGAGAGACCTGGACAGGTTGGAGATCTGGGCAGAGAGAAACCTTATGAAGTTCAACAAGGGCAAGTGTAGGGTGCTGCACCTGGGGAGGAACAACCCCATGCACCAGTACAGGTTGGGGGCTGACCTGCTGGAGAGCAGCTCAGCTGAAAGAGACCTGGGAGTCCTGGTGGACAACAGGGTGACCATGAGTCAGCAATGTGCCCTTGTGGCCAAGAAGGCCAATGGCATCCTGGGGTGAATCAAGAAGAGCGTGGCCAGCAGGTCAAGGGAGGTCATCCTCCCCCTCTACTCTGCCTTGGTGAGGCCGCACCTGGAGTACTGTGTCCAGTTCTGGGCTCCCCGGTTCAAGAGGGACAGGGAACTGCTGGAAAGGGTGCAGCAAAGGGCTACCAAGATGATTAGGGGACTGGAACACCTCTCTTATGAGGAAAGGCTGAGGGATTTGGGTCTCTTCAGTCTGGAAAAAAGACGTCTGAGGGGTGACCTTATCAACGCTTATAAATACTTAAAGGGTGGGTGTCAGGACGATGGGGCGAGGCTCTTTTCAGTGGTGCCCGGGGACAGGACAAGAGGCAATGGGCACAAACTTGAACATAGGAAGTTCCATCTAAACATGAGGAGGAACTTCTTTACCCTGAGGGTGGCAGAGCACTGGAACAGGCTGCCCAGAGAGGTGGTGGAGTCTCCAACTCTGGAGACATTCAAAACCCACCTGGACGTGTTCCTGTGTAACCTGCTCTAGGTGACCCTGCTCTGGCAGGGGGGTTGGACTAGATGATCTCCAGAGGTCCCTTCCAACCCTATGATTCTATGATTCTATGATTCTATGAAAAGATAATTAAATATACAAACTGAAAAAAACCCATATTATTTAATACTTCTTTTCTAATATTCTCTGGTTTCAGTAAATGTAGATAATTTTTTAAACAAGGCTAATGAAGATAGTTTCTTTTTCAACACAGGCCTTTCTCAACTTTGGATATTGTCCACCAGACCAAAGAAAAGTAAATATCTTTTGGATATTGGTGTTCTTATTGATCTGGGTAGGGATTGATAATTGCTGTGGGGAAAAATCATCTCCAGCGGTGCTTCAGAAACTAAATATGATTTTCATAATCTGCAAAATCAGTGTGCTATTTTTTTTATCAGACCCCAAAGGTTCACTACAGATTGTGAGATTTAATGATTGCTTAATGTGTATGGTACTTTCTCCATTATGCAGTTTCTTTTGGAGCATTGCAGAAGAGGAGTGAGTAAGCAGTTCCTCATCCCTCTTCAATGGAGATGCGCCTGATAGTGATCACCTTTCATTGGAGACTTCTTTCTGTCATCCCACAGTCCCTATTCCATCAGTAGGCTTCTGCCTGTGCCTGGTCTCCTTATTCAGAGGATTGACTGAAAGACATGATGAAAACAAGTGGCGTTGTTTTCTAAGTTATTTAGTTGGGTTCTAGTAAAGTAAAGCAACAGAACCCAGCAACTCTAAATGGAGCTGAGACACATGTGTGACTGGCTTAGGAAAACAGCAGTTATTCCTGACAAAACAAGATAATAAATATAATAAATACAGGAGCCAGTTTTCTTTATCGCTGGGAAGCTATAGATCTCTGTGTGGGTTTTGTTTGATATCTTATCTGTAAGAGTTTGCCTCTTACTGAAATGCCACCTCATGGGGCAGACAGATTATCTATCCCCTGTGCTTCCTGCTACCGCTCCAGGCATTACGTGTCCCCCCGGCTGTGGTGGTTTCCAGATGTTATAAAGCTCGGGCTGCACTGCTGGGATGTGGCACACACCGCTCCAGGCTGCTTTGCCATAGCAGTGTCCAGACACCCGTGCTTGGTCTGTATGCCAGTTATAGATGCTTTAGAAATGGGAATATACTGGTCAACTTAATTTCATTAGCTTACTTGGTGACTGGAAGTCAGCTGTTATTTTTATATGTGATTAGTATAATTATCCGACCACTTATAGCAATTTTTTAGCTAGTGCCTTTGTTTCCTTAAAATGCAGAATAAGGAATTAATTAAAATCTATTACTGTATAACTGTGAGCCACACATATATATTTTTTTATTATTTTTCCTTGTAAGAAGGACTGGTTTGAAGGGCGGGCACTCAGCAGGGGAAAGCACCCGGGTGTGAGGGAGAGCAGAAGCTGCAGGTGTGCTCCAGGTGAGGGCGTCTGCCGGCCTCAGGTGAGCAAAGGCTTCCCACCGTGAACTGAAACCTGCGCAAACCAGGAAACAAAAAGAAATATTCAAGCTGTCCATGTTGGAGACTGCTAAGGAAACTGGCACGTCAGCTTGGTTAATCATTACCAAGACAAACTTTACAGACGTTCACTGCTCATCATATGACAGGACCCCATCTGAGATAAGAAAACACCCATCCCAAGCTATAAGAGTTGAGAAGCCTCCCCTGCTTCGGTGTTCTGACTTCATCGTTTTGCTGTGGGAGAAGAGGCTCCACACTCCCCCGTTGTTCCCGGAACGCAGCCCAGCCCAGCCCAGCTGTTGTGTTGCTTTCCTGTTCTGAAGAGGAAGTGAGAAATTCCCTCCACGTGTTCTCCTGCACTTGGATACTCAGGTTTGACTCCAGGAGTTGCCTGTAACGAGCTCTCAGTGGGGCTTGGAGAGGAGCTGTGCTGGGAGTTGTTTCATTTTGTGCCAAAGGAGGAGGGGGAGAAGAAATCCTGCAAAAAGCTAAAGTGTTCATGATGCAAAAATTTGTCTAAGGGAAAACCTAAAGAAAAGCAGAAGCAGAGGAAGGCACAAGGAAACAGGATGGGAAACTTTTGTCAGAAGCACTGTGCCTTTTTGCAGCCCTTTGTCAAGTGCTTATTCTCGGGGAGAGACGGTGAGCAGGATGAGAAAGTCGGACAAGTCTTTGCCAACCCTGCTGTGGTAAGGTATGACTTACAGCCAGGACAGAAAGACAGAGAGGAGAAGATAAAAGAGAAACCTTTACCTCCACTGCCTGAGCAGCATCTGGTGAATATTTGCAAATTTGTGGCACTCTTTGACTACAAGGCTCGCACTGAGGAGGACTTGAGCTTCCGAGCTGGGGATAAGCTTGAAGTGCTGAATGCATCCCACGAGGGCTGGTGGTACGCTAGGCTCCTCCTATCAACGGGGTCAGTTTGTCCTGGCCGCAAGCTCCAGGGCTACATCCCTGCCAACTACATAGCTGCTGACCAGAGCATTGAAGCTGAGCCGTGAGTAACCCACAAAACACACACTGCAGTCTCTTTTCAGTTAGCATAAATGGGTTTGGGTAGTAGTACCCTGCCACACGCAAGCTCCAGTGGTCCTACCAGTCATAGTGCTAGTTGGTGCGTGCAAGGAAAAGACACTATGGTCACAAGAAAATCAATTGCAAAAGGCAGCGTCTTGAGGGTTTTGGTTTAAATCAGTTCCCTCCCTGATATACCCTAATCACCTGTTTAAGAAGCGTCTGGGAATATCACGTTGGTTACCACTGTGATGGTTTGTTATTTTCATTTGTATACCAGTAAGCGTGTGTCAGATGCTTCCCAGAGAGTGAAAAGATATGACCCCTGCCCCAAACAGCGTTCAGCCTAACCAGCTGCAGTTATAAATTAATCAGAGTTTCAGAAAGCTAACTTTACATCTTCTTAAAAATGATGGATGAGTCTCGAACAGATAAGTTTGTTTATGGTTTCCTCTACATTATTTGTTTCTTCTTTGGAAGCAAATCTCTACTCTCAGGACAAACTTAACTGGAGTAAGTACTGAGAAGGGCAAAAGAGTAGATACAGCAACAGAATACAAATGGAATTTGTTAAACTTTCACAGAGTTTAATTATGCAGCCCGTGTTTTTCTACCCCTTCAAAACATGTCCAATCTTATTTAATATTCTGAATTAAAGCAGAAATCACACAAAATCAGTTACTTGGCTCCCTAGTGAGGATGAGTAAGGTCTGAGTCAGCCTCGGATGCAGAGTTACTTATGTGTGTTGCAGTTAGAGGCAGCGTTTGCTGAAATAGGTCTGACTGCAGTTCCAGAGGTATGTTTTGACCAAAATTATCACTGTGGAAAGAGAGAGCAGGAATGGTATTCATTATTAGTCTCAGAATTAATGATGACTTTAGAGGGATGATGTTGCAGCTTTTTAGTTAAATCTCATTTGGACCTGAAACATCATCTCCGATCTGATTTGCCCACCGTACTGCCAAGGGCTAGGAAAATTGGCTCAGATATGATTATGCCAGTCTTTTATCAGCTGTAGGATTTGTGCTAGATGCATCTTAGGGCAACTGTAAGATTCCTCTCTAACCCGAAGACCTTAATTTCCAGAGTCTGACCAGCTGTTTCTGTTTCTGTATTCAGGCAGACAACCCTTTCAATGGTCAGGTTCAAAAGAATTCTTCCAATTGCAGAAATTAATCTGCAGGGAAGGCATTTTCTGAACCACTAGAGAAATGGTGGTAGGCTCTAATTCAACTCAGCTTGGCCTTTGCTCTCTTTCAAGAACTAGTTTTATTACAAGTCATTGCAAGTCATCTAAGATTTCTGCTTGCTGTTAATACTTTGAAAGTAATTTTGCTCAGTTATACAACAAAGTCTCAGCTCTTAAGGTCCCTTTTATCTTTCTATGCCTTCAGCATCAAATACGGAGTTAACTTTGCCAAAGTGCACTGTTGCATAACCCCTGTTTTTTCTTGTTACAGAATCAATTTTATTTTACTTTTTATATACCTTTCTTCCTTTGTTAATAAAGACCAAGTTTTGGCAAAAGATTTTTCTTTATAGATTGGTAACAGAAGAGGAAATGGAGAGATTTTACAGCTCAGATGAAGTCATTCCTCCAAAATGTTTGACAAGTTTTTAGTTTCGTACTAAAACTTACCTGGCTAAACATGTTGTCTTTCCTCAGATTTTCCTTCTATGTCAGGTGGCTATGTCAGATAGAGACCTTCAAAAAAGTACGTACTTAAGGTTGTCGTCAGGCCACACAGATATCCTGTTGTATAACAACAGACTAACTCAGGTTGCAAAGGACCTCTGAAGGACATTTGAACCAGTGATCCCAACCCTAACATGGCCAAGATAAAGTTATACCCATTTGGTTAGGGCCATTTCCCATTAAGCTTTTCACCCTCATGGTGAGGATTTTTTTCCCTTGTATCCAATTGGAATATTCCTTGCTACAGTCTCTGCCAAGACTTCCCTTTCACCATCTTTCAATTTTGATTTTAATTAGCACTCTTCTTTGGTGTTGGCCAATTGCTCATGGCCATGATATAGACATTTCAGGAAATAGGAAAAGTTTTTATTGCATCCTTCCATCACTTACACCAGTACTTCACATTCTGGAACTGACAAAGAATGGAAGACTTACAATCTCTACTACATGTTCACCTGCTAAAATGCATATATACCATGCATTTGCAGTGTGTTGTTTATGCTTTGCCAGGCACAGCTCACCAACAGCCTTTGAACTAATTGAAGGCACATTCCCTAGCACCAGCTAGCTTCTGTGTGTCTACAGAGACAGGGGGAATTTTAGCTTATTTCTGGACTGGTCTCCATCTTATTAAATCAAGAGAAGCTGTCTAAGCTGTTCTGGGAAACAGATTTGATTCATGGTATGACTCTTAGGCAGCTTGGGAAGAAAATCAAACTGCCCATATTCTTTAGCAGCTGATTTCAGTGTGATTCTACATATATTTTTTTTTTAAAAAATTACATTCATATGCATGCATGGATACTCCATAAATTCACTTAAATAAAGGGACAGAGGGACATGAAATATTCTATACGTCATGGAATGACTTAGAGGTGACAGGGACACTGTAAGTTTAGCCAATATATGCTTGAAAGATGCATGCAGAGCAGTCAAATTTCTTTTGCTAATTATTTCAGTTTTGCCTGTAGCCTTCAAGATTATTAACAACAAAATATATCTGGGCCTTTTTTTATCAACATTTTGACGTGGTCTGTATTGCTGAACCAGTTAGAGTTCGGGAAGTCCACCTGGATCTGTGTTGTCTGTTCTGGCAGATGATAATGCCATGTAATTGCTTGCTCTCTACAAGTGCTGCAGCAGACCATTTTGTCTCCTCGCTGAAGTGTCTCTGAAATTTTTCACGGCGAAAGGCTTTTTTGAACTGTTCCTTCGTAAGAAAGAGAATGAAGTAAAGTAAGAAGGAAAATGAGAAACTTTTCTTCCTTGTCCTCATTTAGATAACCGTTTTTCTTATTGCGAGTCTCTTTGACTCCATCCAATATGACTGAGGTAGTGCTGATAAGGGGGATCAATAACTGGATGAAAGGGCAGAAAGGATATGCAATATCTCCAGTCTGGGGAAAACAAAAATTAAATACTATTTATAACAAAGGGAATTTTTGTGTATCCTTGGCTATCAGAATGTTTAAGCAGAGCTGAGAAAGAATGGAATTTCTTTACTGTGTTACTTTCCTCAGACCAAAGTTTATTGGTAGAAATTGTACGCTAAAATTGAAGAGAGACTTTTTTTATATTCTATTTTATTAACATAGTTATATTATATTTATATTATATAATACAAGTAACTTATACCAACAGTCAAATACTTTGCATTTCTGCATGATATCTCAAAAAAGATTTCTCTTGCTTCCTTCATTTGGCTTGAGTGATGCCTTCCAGTGTGAATGACTTGGATGAAATCAGTAACATTCTGTGTGAATAGAAGGGGAAAAAATGGTAAATCCATGGCTTGGTTTCTGCCTGCTGCGGCACCGTAGTCTAAATGTGTACTGCAAAAGATTAAATATGTTGAAGAAATGCACACTTGCTACCATGTTGGCTGTTTTGGACAGACAGAGGAAACAAGGCCCTTCATTTTTATATTTACCAGTAAAGCATCTTCTTATTGCTGATCTTTTCTAGCACCTGCAGTACTCCTTGTGTAATAACAACCTGTCAGGGTGGAGGGATTGTGAAGGGATTGTCCCCAGTGTCTCTGGAGGCAGGTGTGTGCTCCTGGCCCTTCCTGGGACAAGGGTGGGACAAGGCAGCCGGGGAGGGGAACAATTTGTCTAGCAAACTGTAGTTGTGCAGTGAACTTTCACTTCATGAGGAAATAAATCTGTTGCTGTAAAAATGTTATTTTACTTAATTCTGACCAAAAGCAGATGCAGACTACCATAATGATAAATTAGCAACTGTAAGAGCACTTGGTGCTTTTCTTCTCTCTGCATCACAGGCAGCAGTCAAAACCATGAGTCAGACCAATTTTTCATTTCTAAGGAAGTTTGAAGGAGGTTGTATCTGCTGCATCCCATGCCTTTGGAATGCTCTTCTTTCTGGGTTTAGACACATAACATGTAGGAAAAGGAAAGCAAAGAATGCATAATTTAGCTTGCATATCCAGCAAAGGATGATCAGAAAGAACAATTCAACTAATGCCAAAATCTGAATTGAAAGATACAAATTTCCTTGGCCAGGAGTGTGACCTTCCTGTCTCTGTGCTCTTTCTGTGTCTGTTATTCTGCGCTATAAACAGGAACCATAGTAACGCATTCACCTGCCCTTATTTTATTACTGCCTGTTGTTTTAACTAAACAAGGAAGCCACATAGTGTAAATTGTTATGGACAACAAATACAGCCCAGCTGTACAATTAATTTTAATGAAGCAAACATTAAAAAATAAATCCTCACTGTTGGAGTGACATGAATTCTTTTTTTCTAGAGGAAAGGTGGAGTGTAGTTAAAGGGGGCTCTCGCCTGCCATCCTGATGGGCCTCTTGGCTGTTTATTGAAAGTCAGCTTCATTCCATATGTTCATGCCAACATTATTGACACAAGGCTGCTGTGCTGAGGGAAGTAAATCCACACAAATTCCTAGCAGATTAGGTCAAGGAAGATCACAGCAATTACTTTTAACTTTTGCCAGTTTCAGAAACATTCCTTATTTCAGAGAGATTTCTTATGTAGGTATTTCCCAGCTGGTGGAAACCGAGCCCCAGACCTAATCAATGAAACCTCACCAGTCAATTCCACAATGAGCTTTTTAAACAACCCTTTGAAAGCAGAAGTGACTTGTAGGTTATTTTTGTCAATCTCCATAATTCCTTCACCTTCTGTGACCTGACTCAGCTTTAACTATTTCATACATTGACTGAATCTGAGTTACTATACGTGAACAATAAAGCCTTCCCTGGGCTGACCTGTTTCAGACTTGCTGCAAAGTCAGGCTTATGGGGTTTCTTTGGTTCATGTGGGTCATTTTCCAAAGTGGTATTTAGAGCCAAAATGTCTAGAGACTCTTTTTAAAGCGAAACTTTAGATTCTGCTGAACACCTCAGAAAACTGAATGTAATCTGCTGTGGTTTCTGTGCACTCTCACTCTCTCTCATAATTCCCGTCTATTACAGTACAAACTCCTTAGGACACCACCAGAATCATCAGTAACCCTTGTACCAAAGTGAACTTGTAAAAGCTGTTCATTGCTGACACGACTACACAAAGTAATAGCAGTTTGTTCTCACATTCTTGGAACCTGATACGTTAAATACGAAAGCTATTCTCCTACAGGTTTTGGTGGAAAAGGTTTCTTTATCCCCAAAATACTTATTTATTATAAATAATTGAAATGGCTGTATGTGAACTCATTTGAAATTCCATCTTTTCTTTCATTGGATATGCTTTATGTGTGTGCTTTTGTGTGTGCATGCATGTGTACACACACACACAGAGCATAGAGGATTTATGACTGATACTTTTAAGACCACGTAAAACAGCCCTGTGAGACAAGGTGTGTATTGCAAAGGCAGAAGATCACGCTTTTGATGTTTTTTGAGCTTGTGTTCATAGCATCTAAAGTACCCAAAGTTTGGAACTGCCATGTGGGTTTTGGAGTGCCTCTCTTGAACTGAAATGATTGAATACTACAAAAAGACTATGAATTTAATCACTTAACTTCTTTAGTTGTCGTTGAGCATTCCAGTGCTGTCTTCAAGGACGTCTCAAACTTTGTCGTCATTTCTGCTCATTTCTTAAATATGCAAAGATACACTGAACACAAAAGGAGATGGTTCACAGAACTGTGACATGTCAGATTTTTTCAAGTGCCAGCAGTGTTTACACATCCACGTGTATACCCAGGCCCAGAAAATGTGTGTCTCTGCTCTGAAAGGTGGAAGGAATTATGGCATTGTAGATGAGCAGTTCACGCAAACTTGTCTAATTTAGGTCACCTATTTTCTGGCAATGTGGTTTTCTAAATATACAACATTGTCTATTCAAATTCTGAAAAAGGAAGAATTCCAACCTTGTCTTTATTTGAAATTACTGTGTTCGTTATACATTATAGTCATTACATACTAGTTTCCATTACCCTGTTGTGAAAGATTTGACAATTAATCATATGAAGGCCAGAAACAATATAGTTAAAACCTGCAAACATAGCCAGTTAGCTTTTCTTACAGCACTGTGAAACCCAGGTGGCCTTTACAGTGCCTTTTAGAAAAACAAAGACCATATACTGGTTGGAATAATTCAATAGTGCTGTCTGATGTTTTTTCTTCAGACTCGGTAGGAATAAGCGCTGTGCGTGCTAGCCTAGATTAGTTGGTTCTGAGCAATGTTGTTGGCAAAAACATTCACCAGGTATTGTACAATGGTTACTGTTTCCTCAATAGTTTTCTTTGATGGCTCTCTGCGCAGCACAATACAGAGCTGTGCAGAGCTGAGTGATTTCTGAGCAGGTTTAGAACTGAAAAATAGTAACCAACAGATCAGCCGGGCTAAGAAGTACTAAAGCTGGGCTGATTTTAAACAAACTGGGTCAGGTATCTCTGTGAAGAACTATTTTGTAACATGTAAAAACCACCGTTGGTTATAGAAGACTTTGGGGCTTTCTTTGTGTAGGATCATATCTGTACTGAAGAGATTAAGTCCTAAAAATATAAGAGATGCCCTAAGAGGTCAAACCAATGGCTCCTCTAGCCCCATTATTCTGTTTCAGAAAGGATTTTATGAAAAGTGCATGGGCCCATACACTTTCTTTGATCTTGTCCCTTTGTACTTCACCAGAGGCTGGAATTGTTGTATAAGCAGTGTCAGAGGGTGCATCGCTGCTATGTCTAATTACAGACCTATTGTCGAGTCTGTTAGCAAAATCATAGGTGCTGACACTGCACAATTCTTTATGTCTGTAGGCAAAGACCAAGCTATTGGGAAAAAAACATAAACCGAAACCCACAAAAAACCCTCTCATCTCTGCAAAAAGTTTTATATTCTTAAACAAGTGTTTGGGTATTTTTCCCGGATTGGTGATTCCTTAGTCATAAGTGACTAAAAAAACCCCACACTCAAAATAAAAAGGCACTAACGGAAATACTAGCATTGCACAGGTCCCTGTGAAATTCAGGTACCCACCCCTTCTTTACAGAGCACACCTGTCTGCCCCATCTGCCCTAATGCCCCTGAGTCAGCTGAGGCTGCAGACATCAGTGACTTTACCCTCACAGATTTACCCATCAATTCATTTTGCTTCCTATCAAAGATGCAGAACTAAACCCAGGATATGTCCTGTTATTATCATGTGCATTAACTTGCATAAATACAGGCTGGGCAGATAATGGATTGAGAGCAGCCCTGAGGAGAATGACTTGGGGGTGTTGGTGGATGAGAAGCTCAACACAACCCAGCAATGTGCACTCGCAGCCCAGAAAGCCAACTGTATCCTCGTCCGCATCAAAAGAAGCGCAGCCAGCAGGTCGAGGGAGGTGATTCTGCCCCTTTACTCCACTCTTGTGAGACCCCACCTGCCATACTGCATCCAAGGGCCCCCAACATAATAAGGACACAGACCTGTTGGAGTGAGTCCAGAGGAGGGCCACAAAGATGATCAGAGGGCTGGAGCACCTCTCCTGTGAAGAAGCCTCCCTCTGGCTGAGAGTTGGGGTTGTTCAGCCTGGAGAAGAGAAGGCTCTGGGGAGACCTTACAGCAGCCTGCCAGTATTTGAAGGGCACCTAAAAGAAAGCTGGAGAGGGACTTTTTACAAGGGCGTGTAGTGATGGGATGAGGGGTAATGGCTTCAAACTGGAAGATGGTAGATTTAGATTGGATATCAGGAAGAAATTCTTTACTGTGGGGGTGGTGAGGTACTGGAACAGATTGCCCAGGGAGGTTGTGGCTGCCCCATCCCTGGAAGTGTTCAAGGCCAGGCTGGATGGGGCTTTGAGCAGCCTGGTCTAGTGGATGTCCCTGCCATGGCAGGGGAGTTGGAATGAGATGATTTTTAAGGTCCCTTCTAACCCAAATCGTTCCATGATTCTATGATCTTCCTTTTAAGACTACTGATCTTTTCAGTTAGTGGAAGTCTCTGTAAGGGTATATGGAAGGAGTCTTCGCGCCTATAAGGGTATGTGGTGAAAGGAGCCATATACAAGAACGTGCAGAGGCAAACCTGAAGGACACGTGAGAAGGGAGGTGGTGATGAGGACAAGCTTGCTCAGTCATGCTCACTGATAAGGGTATGCAGGGTGAGGGAATGTTTCTTTTTCAGGAAGATTATCTGAGGACCTTGCCAGTAAGGAAAAGGAGGGAGACAAACACACAGAGGCACCAGACCTGACTGATTAATGTCAACAAAGACGATAATCAGAAATAATCCTGGTCAGCTGCACTAATTGATGGGCTATCGAGAAATGACGGGCAAACTTGGACTTTGCAACTGGTAAGGATGCAAATCTGGGGTTCAGGATGTTGGGAGTGTGTGTGTCTGTGGGGCTATGTCAAATGATGAAACAAGGTTTAGGGAAAAGGGATCAGGGAGGAACAAAGAAGGGGTAGACAGAAAGGGGTATAAAAGGTGCTGTTCATGTGTAAAATGGGGCCAGTCAGTACATTTGTCTGGCTGATCCCTGTGCCTGGTCACCACACTGTGTCCTGTCTTCTCATTAAATCCTTTCTTGACTACCTCTCTGTGTAACCTCACCCTCTGTCCCACGTGTGAGTGCTGTAAGGACGAAGTGCCAGCTACTGGGGGGACTGGTGTGACTGGGTACTGGGCCAGCAACTGGAGGCAGAGGCGGGGTGTAGGTGCCCGTGGCCTGTGGTGTCAGCTGCTGGAGCGAGTGGGGTCTCAGTGCCAGCTGCTGGAGTGGGTGGTGGTCACGGCCACCAGCCACTGGGGTGTGGCGTGAAACCAGCTGCTGGGGGGACCGGTATGCATGGGGCGAGCATGGGTAAGAGGGACTGGGACAAGGGCAGGGTTGTTGGATGGAGAGACAGGCCACGCTGGTATTTGGAGGGGGGATCCACAAATGTGTATGTGTGTGTGTGTCTGTGCAATCACTGGTGACCTTCCAGCTCTGACAGCCAAAGAGGAGGGGGAGGAGGAGAGGACTGTGCTTGTGTTTTATGTGAGTCCTGTGCGTGGTTGCTGTTGAAGGCAGCGCCTTGTCTGTGGCAGTCTGCGTGACCAGTCGTGTCAGTATCCTCTCTGTGTGTCTCTGAGACACATGCTCAGCTTCACCGCTGGTTGAACCTGCAAATGGGAAAGTGGCAGCCACATCCCTCAGCATGGGGCAGAGACCCTGTGTCCCTGGGCTGGGCTCCAGCAACTGAGCAGGAGGTCCCTGCGCCATGGTGGCTGGAGGAGGTGGCTGCTCCTAAATCCCCTTAGTAGTCTCCTTTACCTCTACTTCAAAAAAGAGAGTCTTGGCTTTCTGTTCGTTTTATTGTACGCTTTTCCCAAACTCCTACAGGCTTATGAATGTTTGGAAGTGTGTATATATTCTTGGCCACTGACATGGATGAATCGGTATCATTTTTATCCATAGAAAGTCACATGATGTTTTTTGCTGTTCCAGAATGACAACTTCATTAGCTTGGAAATAATATTATTAGTTTTCTGAATACGTGCAAGGAAAGAAAAGAGAAAACGAGATCTTGTTCTTATTACAGAGCTAAAGTGTTTGAAAAATCACCCAGAAACTGCATTTGATGCTGACACACCTTTCTGACAGGGTGTTGTGATCTCTTAGGAAAGAAACCATTTGTGTGGGTCTTGGACTGATAATATACACACTGATACGGAGTTCAATGTGCTCCAGCTCTACTTCTGGAAGTCAGAGGTGTCTTTAGCATGTCACCCTTCCCATCTGTCACCCTGAAAAGGTGACCCTGAAAACTGGGAGACCATTTGTTTAAGAAATTTTTACCCATGTGGAAGAACCATTCTGTCCTTTTGCTCGGGGTCACTGTGAGGTGCCAGACTGAACAGTTCCTTTCTGAGTCCCCCCAGGGCCAGAGCACCCTGGTTGTTCTCCACTGAAAGCTGACCTGAGAGATGGCACAAGTTTGCTCAGACTGCTGGCAACAGGCTGAGGAGGTGTGTGTCCAAGTGAATGTCCAAGAGACAGCTTTGCACAAAATGGATGGGGAGATCTGCTCTGCCACCAGTGTCCTATGCAGGCAAAGGAGGCTTTTGGTTTCCAAGGTTTTCTGTATTACTTCTGTATTGAGGTGAGTTTCCCTGTGAGAAAAGAAAATAATTTCTCGGGAGTGATTTTCTCAAGAAAATCAATTGAGTGCTTTTGGAAGCTGTAATGGTTTAAGTGAAGGTATGATTGAACATTTTCTTGTCCCTTTGAGTTTCCCTTAATGTTAAATCAATTGATGTTATTAGTGTTCTCTGTACCATGTTAACATTAAGGCTACCTCAAGGTTTCAACTTTGTTCCTTGGTTGTTATGAATAGCAGAGTTATTGCTACTTATAGAGTATATTATGGCAGTATATCAGTACTTTTGTTCGTGTATGTGTTAACAAATGCATACAGGTACTAGCACTGATGCAAGATTTTACAGCACTATTTGGAAAACTCTGTGCAGCAGAAATAGGGTCTGAGGAACACATTTTAATTTTTTTTTTAAAAGAGGTGATTATATGTCTATATTTCACACTCAACATCCCAAAGCAGTGCCCATTAAATCCAATGGTAGCCTTTCATCAACTCCAAAGACAAGTTGTTTTAGAACAAGTTTTAAATGCAATGAAGTACTTATACAAGTACAAAACCAATACCAGGAACAAATTTTGATGATTGACTTTATTTTCTTAAATTGGAGAAATACTAGGGACTTACGTATCTAAAGCACCACAGAAAAAGTAATATGAAATCACATTCACCTACCATTTTTTTTCTCATATAGAAGAACTTCAGAGCAGATTAATTAATGCAGCATGCAGATGACCAATATTGTGGAAAATGAATGGAAAAGTTGAAATTAATTACGCCAATAGTGAAATGAGATTTATTTATGGAGATTGCCTCAAAGGAACTCTATCAGATTGTGATTTGGTTGCTGGTTTATTATCTTTTGTTCCTATTCTGTGGTGAAACTAGTATTGGGTGAGCTGTGCTAATTTACGGAGCTTGTGTGCTTGGCCTTGTAATACTACAGGAGAAGTAGTCCCTACAGGAGTAATAATCTCTTCCCAGTCATTACCAGAGAGGGTGCCAGAGTAGCCAAAGGTGCAATGGTTTGTCATCCTGAATCAGACTCCCAGCAAATTAATTTCCATGTTTCCAGCACAGTCAGCTGCTATTATCAACTATTAATGTAGTATTATGCATAATCCCTTACAACAGAATCACATGACAGTACAGTTATGGCCTGCTGAAATACTTACTAAAAAGGTTTATACACATGTCATGGATTTTTTAGACTAGTGCCCAAGTCATCTTTGTGTTTACATTTAGACAGACAGTAAATTTGTTCTAGACTGTAAGAGGAAATGCCTGCCTTTGCGGTGGGTATTATCACACTTACTCACTGTTGAATTTTACCTTATCCAAACAATCCCACACAGTTACTTACTGTAAAAGTCCCTAAAGCCATGGCAGGCCCTTTCTTGAGGGCACAGTTTATTATTTCTAACAAAAACAATGGGGTAACACAAAACAAAGATAATTCTTAGACCAAAACAGACTTCAGAGGCTTAGAGTCCTTTTTGACACCTCTGCTGCCCTCTTCTCGTGCGTTTTCATCTCCTGCAGTTTCTTCAGCTGGGCTTCCCCCTTGATTTCTTAGTGTAACCTGGGGCTCCTTTTGGGTCTCAGGTATACACAAAGTCAGTGTGCCTGGGTAGGTGGGAGTTTCACGCGTGTGCTATGGTTACATTGCAGTCATTGGGATTGTGTGGAGTAAGCTACTGTACTGTTACTGTGCTGTATCAGTGTTAGAATCGAGTTTTCAGCGAGTACTAAAATTAAAACCACTTTCTTTAAAGACACTATGCAATATAAGTGTGGCAAATCTGGTTCTTGAGTCTACAAGTACAAAGATTTTTTTTTCTGGCAATAACCTGCAATTTCCCATCTTGCTAAAAAGACATGGTCGCAAAGGTTCTGCTTAATTTTAGTGGTAGCTCATGTAGTTCAGTCCCAAAAGGATTACCTCTGTTGTAACAGTGATATGTGTGTTCTCCAAATTACTATGCAGATTGTGTATTCCAGCAAAATAGTAACAAGATTATGTTAGAGACATAGGTTTAAATCGCATTATTTTAACTGAAGATCCCCTGTTTCGTAGATGAATGTATTACTTGTGTCCTAGTGCTCATGGTCGTGATTGAGTAAGTATGGGAAGAGAGAAAGGAAAAATGGCTCCCTTTTCCTGAAAGATAGATGCAGTGATGTTTCTGAAGAGTCCTTCATTTTAGTTTTGTATCAAATCAAAATATTTAACATGGGCTGAAAAAAAATGAAGGGATTTGCTTGGTTGTATTTTATTTTCAGATAACTTAATCCTTTCTGAACAAAATTGAAAGAAAAAATTGCTTATATTTTGATGGAAACTCCATTTGAAAGCAGAAATAAAAAAACATTTAAATTTGAAAAATTTTCACATTGAATACCTTCACAAGTTAAGCTATAAAATGTTGTTTAGAAAATATATGGAGAAGTATAACTTAATTTTCTTCTCCTTTTTTTTGCTTCTATGTCTCTTTCTTTATCACCTCTTACATTCTGCCATCTCACGAATAAAACTCTCTCAAGTCTAACATAAATTTAGTATTTATGGAAAAACGCCAACCAATCAGCTGTAATCCGTTGACAAGAACATTAGCAAAATGTTATCCAAAAGCCAAGAGCAAAATGGGACCTGTTATTTTCCAAAACTGTGTCTTTCACATTCTAATGGTTATTTAAAGAAAAGTCACGCTGTTGATCGCGAAATGTGGAAAATACAGTGGAACTCAGAGTGTGTTGCTACAGACAGTCACTTTGAAACATACAGGCAGACTTCTACATACCTACATAACATAAACTAATGCTGCTCTGTCGTTTCGATAGATCTCTGCTGCTTACATAGTGTAGGAATGAGACTAGTTTTTCACAACTATTCACGTGTTCTCTGTTTTGCCCCGTGGAAAGAAACCCAGACTTATTCTATTCTGCATTTCACTGGGGAAAGACTCAAAAGCTCTGGGTCCCACACACAGCGCATACGGACAGTCTTCGTTTTAGTTTGTGGTAAGTTATTCAACAACAAGGATCTGAGCAATACCCATGACTCAGATCTTGACTGACGTATGAAGCAAATGCATTGTGGTTGCAAAAGGTGAAGTGTGCTAACCTATATAACCATCCCTGAAAACCTGAATTTCTAGTTTCCCTTGGAGGAAACCAGTTTCTGATTATGGTAAATAAGTAATCAGAACTGAGCTGTGTCACTATATGTATACATTTTAAATGATTTTTTTGTTTCAAATACTGCTCGAGTCAGGTACTTTCTGCAGTGTGTTAAGATTTTAACTGATCGTAACTGATTGTCTGACTCACTGCCTGCTGATGGTACTTTGGTGAGTAAGGTTTAAAGCCGTACATTTAGTGGCGACCTTGAGTCAATAAATATATGACGAAAATGAGCGTTGAAGTATTCTCTTGGCAAGTACAAAAGCGAGTGGTGTGATGAACTAAGAAAGGGAAAGGGAAAAGATCTGCAGAGAGCAATCCTTACAGTGGGAGTTAGTCTGCAAAATGAGTTCAAGAGATAGTCTGTGAAATTGTTTCCCCAAGTGGGACTGAAATCGCTGCCAAAGACACATGCCCTGCGGGAGCAGGATAAGCTGCAAACCAGCATTTGCTGAGCAGGTGCTGCAGCTCAGGCAGCAGCAGGTTATAGCCCTTGGGCAATAAATGCAGTCCTCAGTTTTGCCTTGTCTTTATTTTCTTTTCATTGTTGCCTGTTTGCTTTGACTTTCTCCCTTCTCTCCCCCCATCTGCTTGATAATATTCTACGGTCCTATCTGCTTTGAATTTTTACTTTCCTGTTTTCTCCCTCCCTCCTGCAGTGTCTTATGCATTCTGTTATCATTAACTTTAAATTCCTTCCTCTTAAATTTTGTCCTTGTCCCATTCATCCGTCAGTATCTGATAATAAATGAGATAGACAGCATTAAAAACAACCCCAGGCACGCCTGTAGAAGGAAGTATGGAGGAAGGGGTCTGTTTCCAAAGCACCTGGAACATGATCTTATGTTTTCCAGCCTGTTTTTGCAGTGGAGAAACATCACAGAAAGGGACTAAGGTAGTAAGGCATTATTAGAAGCATTTTCTCATGCTTATAGAATAGCCCTAGAGTAATCCTGGACCTTTCACTGTTTAGATTCTTGTGCAGTATCTGGGAAGGCTTGTGGTTTTGAAAATGTTCGTGAAAGGAATCGAGTTTTCATCCTCAAGGCTTTATTATTTTTTTTTTTCCCCAAAGCTGTTGTCGGATTCACTGTAGACTATAAAGGGAAAATTGAAGCAGCCAGTGCTCATCTCCCACGCTCTCCTTCACGCGTGCAGTTCATCATTTGTAAAGCACATCTGTTTCTTAACTGTGTTATATCTGGAAGGCTTTCATCTTTGCAGTGATATTTCCTAATTTCTTGAAATGTCAGCTCTTGGAGAAATTATATTACTTCATTAGTCTTATAATTAAGGCAGACTAATATTTTCTATCATAAGAGCTTGTTTAGTTGCTTATAATTTCTCCAGGCTTTACCGTATTGGATGTGAATTTTCCAGGGTTGATACCAGTCATAGGCTGCCTCTTTTTCTCCCCGAAAGCATAAAAAGTGGCTCAGAACAATACAAAAAATCCTTTGCGGATGTACTTTGGAGGAAGGGCTTGCTATTTTGCAGGGGAGATTGCTATATTAAAAATGTGTGCTTTTTTGCTATCTGAGAAAAATTAGCTTCAAACTAACCAAGCCTATGAAAATAAAATTGCACTTTATATGTGGTAACTGAACAGAGTCATTAGAATATGACAGCTGCATTCTATGTTTTTGATATTTGGGGAAAACCCAGCAAGTGCTTGGAGCCTTCCCCTCAGCGCAGCGAGGACGTGCTGGTGGCGCCCTTGGTAAACTTCTGTCACTGCTTCTGCGCTGATGTTTACCCACAGCAGACTGCAAACCTGGCATGGATTAAAAGCTGGCTCAGCAGCCCTCTTTGTCCCGCATGGATGACGGCAGCGAAGAGTGGCGCAGGCAAGCCTGTTCAGGTTTCCATGTGCTGAGTAAGGGCAGCGATCACAGGATGGTCATATGATGAAAGCAACTGAGTAAGACCCTGGAGGGTCTCTCTCTCGCTCGGTCTCTTTAGCTTTCCATGCATCTCTCCTTGTCTTCTGTGACACAGAAGCTAGCAGCTATTGCTCTCTGAATAAACTACTACATACTGTGCGATGCTACATTCCCTGAAAGGCAGGCCCTAGACATTTCAAATTGGACACCCAAAATTAGTAGAAAATGCTTCTAATAATGCCTTACTACCTTAGTCCCTTTCTGTGATGTTTCTCCACTGCAAAAAATATTGTACAAGCAAAAGTGCCACAAAAAGAAATTAATGAATGTTTGTGAAGCATTTGGATATTATAGTCATGAACACTATAATAGAAGCTGCTAGGAAATTAGCCATTAATGTAATTTTATGACTTGTATTGAGAGCAGAGACTAAACAATGTGCAGTAAATAAACTCCATTTACTCAATGACAAAACAAAATAGAGGCTAACTATTCAGTGAGCAGCATTCATATTAACACTGTAGGAAGCAGGAGATGTAGCCATGTAATTAGAGATTCTATCATACTGGATTTTCCTGAAAATGGCTGAGTGGATGCCATGAAAGCAATATTAATATTGCCATCTCCTAGCTTTGGGGGTTCTTGACTTTGCAGCTACAGCTTTCGGTGACTGTAGGTTTTGAGGCATTTAAAATGTAAGATTTATATACTGTTGAAGCTTTTCTTTATTTGTTTTAGCTATTGCACAAGCTTTCTGCATTGCAGAAGAAACTGGGATATATTTGGTTCGCATATATATACAGTATCTATTTTTCTTTGTCCTCACCTTTGCTCTAATTGCAGTAATTCTTTGCTCTTCTTAGTCTGGAAAATCTTCTATTTTCCTCATAGTTTAGCAGTACAGACACAGCTAACACAATCCAGTTAATCTACTGGAGGGCCAGCTAATCTGTTTGTCATCATAATTTCTTCCATAATTGAGAGTTCTGGTTGGGAACCACAGGAATTGCAACAAATCCTCCCAGCTGCTGAGATTTAGCAGTCTCATGAGATTTACCCTAACATGAAAGGCTAAATCCCAGTTGCAAGAACTTAGAAAAAATGAGAAGTGAGATGCCCTCATGCCACAAAGTGCTGATCCAAGATAGGATCATGATATCCATTGTAATGTCTTCATTGTTTTTGAAAATAAATTTCATGTGTCTGATTTCCTGCTATTTCTTCTGTTATGCCTCCACGCTCTTTGAATTACTTTGGTATGTAGTCCTTCTCAGCAATTTTTCTTTCTTTTCTTCCCCCCTCATTCCTATTGTAATGATCACGGTTTTTATATCTGGCTATACCTTACTGCTGACTCAGCTTTCAGTATTTTCCCTTTTAGTTGGGTGTTCACAAACTTCAGAGCATGTCACGGACCTCTGCCTTTAGTCTTATTTTACTTGCAGTGTCCTGCAACTTGAATGAGAAACTGAAATAATCCCCCTTCATCCCAGCTACAGCCAGTTATTAAAGCAGACTCAGTCATTTCAGATATGACGTTGTGGAGGTAATTCTGACTTTGCTCCTGTACATATTAAATCTAAGTAAGGGCAGAGGATAAAACCAGATATACAGTTAGCATTAGGGTTTGGTTTAGTTTTAGGGTGAAGAGGGTGACAAACCTATCGTAATGGTAGGACACAGGGTAATGGCCTCAAATTGAAAGAGTGTAGATTTAGATTGGATATCAGGAAGAAATTCTTTACTGTGAGGGTGGTGAGGCACTGGAACAGGTTGCCCAGAGAAGCTGTGGATGCCCCATCCCTGGCAGTGTTCAAGGCCAGGCTGGATGGGGCTTTGAGCAGCCTGGTCTAGTGGGAGGTGTCCCTGCCCATGGCAGGGGAGTTGGAATGAGTTGATCTTTAAGATCCCTTCCAACCCATTCTGTGATTCTATGAAACACTGGAGCTCCAGTTTCAATAAAGCTGCAAGGGTCTGCTCAAGAAAAGTCGAGTCTACAGAAATACATGTCTGCCAAGAAGTGTTTTGTCTAGCCCATGACTCGGGGACTTTGGCTAAGGCTCAGCATACGCCTTGCTTTAGAGCTAGGAGGTAGTGTGTTTGGGACTTAGGAGAGACTGAGCATAAAGCTACAGTGGAAGAGGGAAGCAGGGGACCGTATAAGGAATGGCAGGCCAACAAAAACATGTTTCCCCTATGAGCTTTTTCATCTGGACCATGGCTGGGAATCCTTTTGTTTGGGTTTAATTCTGGGTGTTGGGTAGAGTTAATTTCAGGAGAGAAACAGCTCCTGTAGTTCCCAGATTAGTTGAGATCTTCTGTTAAATCTTCAATGTCTATCTCAAATGAGTGCATTGCACTGATGACAGTGACATGATCAGAAGGGGTATTACAGTCACGCGAGGGAATTGAATGTAAGGGAAGAATACACATTTTGCATACTCTTTTTTGGATGGGCATATTTGTGGGGTTTTTTTTGCTTTTCCACTGGGGTTTTATCTTCTTCTAGGCATGTTGCCAAGCACTGGAAACCTTGCCAGCGGTATAGCATTGCAGAACTTTGCCTCTCTATCTTTCTTTGCTTTAGTGATTCTGTCAGAGGCTATGCAGCATGCAATACCTTTAGCCCATGTTACCCTTCCTCTCTTCCACCTTCCAGATTAAAAGCTCCTGCCATATCTTCCTGCTATAAGAAAAAATATTCAGAAGTAGAACTATTGAGACAGGTAAACGGGGCCTTGACATTTAGACAGAAATCAGGAATGCATTGCAACCTGGAGGACAGAGGACTTCTGAGCAAAGGCAGTGATGGAGACAAGTGAAACCATCAACTTCTGTTGAGCTTGTGACTCCATCCTGATTCAAATTGGGCTGAATGGGGAGGCAGGGGTGAGCATAGGTGACGTGATCTCAGTTTCTTAAAAAATTTGCCCTTCAAGAATAACCACCAGCATTTATGTTGATAAAGGTACAAACTTTCCTTTGCTGGAAGAAAAGGATCAAAGGATAGGAGTAGAAGTGTCAGCAATGATACTGCCACAGTTCGGGAACATCCCGTGATAAAGCCTGCTCTGATACGTGTGTCCATCAGCTGTTGAGTCTGTGGTCAAAAACCTGCCAGTGGAACTGATGACCAGTAGAGATGGGATCACTCTGAATAACCACAACAAACCCTACTGGTACTCTAGTATTGGGCATCATCTGTGCCACATAAGAACAGTGTTTGTTACGAATCTGCATGAAGGTCATCTTTTCTGTCCCCAAAGTCCTCCTATATATGGTGGCCAGAAGTGACCTGGAAGTAGTGTGGAATTTTTAATGAAGGGATTCCTGAGAGCTATGAATGATGTTGGAATCAAGGGATTTTGAGGAAGCTGCTAGAAACAATCCTCAAAAAGCAGATCTGTTTCTCCACACTGAAAAGGGAGAAAGAGTGGGGTGTTGGATGCAGTGCTGGCCAAGAAAGCATGTTCCTGGTCTCACTGACAGAAGAGTCCTACTGCTGTGCTAACCAGACAGCTCCTGCTAGAAATGGAAATTTATGCCCAAATCTGAGTGCACTCGTCTGTGCCATACCTGGTAATCTGCTGATCCTGCATGGATAATTGTGACCCAAAGTGGTCTGGCTGTGAGCTGAAGCTCATAGTGAAATTGTGTATGAACTGCTAATTCAACCTTCTCCTGGACTCTCTGGTGCCAATCTAGCACAATGAAGTCAGAGAAAGTGCCAGTTAAGTAACTTGTGCAATGGATGGTGTTTTAGTCCTGTTTTTCCAAGTGTTCTGTTTCAAAACCTCCATCTAACGTTGAGCTATAAAACCCAAATAGATTTACTAAGAACTGGGTATTGTTTTGGTTTGACCTTCCTATCCCACAGAACAACATCTCATGGTGAGCAATTACTTTGATTCATTATTACTCTTTAGAGTACTTTTTCCTCTGAAATACACACTTTTGGATGAAGTAAAATATTAAGCCTTTTGAAGCTGGAAATTCAAATAAACCTTCACGCTTTATAAAAGGAATTTAGACTTCCATTTATAATGGAAATGGTACTGTAAATTCAGATGTGCTTTTGACAAAAAAAGTGAATAAGAAATTAAATTATTTGCTTTGAGGTTAAGGCGTTATTTTGTCACAACCCGTATTGCTTTTAGTACTGTATGATTATTATTGCAAACTCAATGACTTTGAACTAAGAATCCCATATTCAAATGCTATTAAAAGTAATTTTCATTATATTTTTCTGAAATGTTTTAATCAGATCATATAAAGTCAGGCAAATGAGGTAATATACACTATGTGTCCATGTTTCATTTTCCATAATAACTGCTTCAGTTACACTTACCTTGTCATATACTGTTGCTCTATCGTATTTTGCAAATCAGGATCTTTTCAACTGCTAAGTTTATCTGGAGTCAGAAACTACATATTCCATCTCCTCCATATAAACCTTAGCGGTAAATTCATATTGACTTAAATGAAGCTTTTCCAACCTAAGAAAAATAGACATAGAATTTGAAATATTTTGAAGTCAAAGGAACAGATACATATGCCTAAATACGATATACACTTATGTTGGGTTTTTTCCAAAACCATATTCTGTATTGTAGATGTGTTCTTACATACACAAGTGTAATACTGGTTTAAATTGTATCCCCCAAATAAGCCAACTATTTACTCTTGTTGCATACATTGTATTGTTGCTCATTTTTTCAGCTTTAGCAATATGAGCTACTAGCAATATATGTACAAATACTGGCTCATGTAAAGACTATACTTTTGATTATCCGGAACATAACATTCAATCTTGCTAATTGGAAGCTCTTTTGGATTTGGTACAAAATGAAATCCTTCTGAAAGGAGACACAAAATTAAACACCTTTTATATACTCTTATGAGAATCAGTCACTTTGGACATTACTAAGTGATATCCTATAATTCAAGGAGAAAAATATCAGTTAATTTTTTTCTCAGATCATGTAGTTTATTAGTTTTCAGATGTTATTCTCAGAGCAGTTGTATTTAGAAATTTCAGAAACATTCTTACTCAGTTTTTAGAGTAGACAAATTTTCTTTGGGACTTGAATAGAGTTGAACTTGTACTCTGTCCTCTCATTCCTTTGATGAGAACCTCAGTCAAGGAGTTGAACATTTATTGATTACTTAGTTTTCTACAGTCTAATTAATGAATTAATTTAATTAATTAGTTGAATTAATTAGCCTGTTTGACTAATTAAAATTATTACTAACAAATTCCAGCTTTCTAATGAGATTCCTTTCCTTGCCAAATAAGTATTATTTTATCCAACTCATCTTCAAGTCAGAGGACAGGAATGCAGTCCAGAATATCTGGATTTCATTTTCTTTTGTTAATAAAGCATATTCAATGTAGGTCAGTGGTGTCTGCATTTGCCTCTTTTTATTTTCTCTTTATTCATACAAACCCATATTTCATTCCTCATGTTTGCTCAGCCAAGGTGTCACCCAATGTTCTCATTTATTTCCTCCATTTCTTCTGTTGATTTCAAGCCTTACAGATACTAACGCAGTTTGTTGATGACTCCTTCTGTACTTTTCCCTCGTAACTGACAGATCAAGTAGTTAGCTGAATAGGCAATCTGCTTGTTGTGCAATACCACAAGTGATTTATCTTAAAAGTTTGCATAATAGGTTTAGCTGTGATTAATTTAAAGGGAGTTCTCCTATGAGGAAATGGCATATTTCTGATAACTATTTATCATCATTTGCTTCAAATGAGGGGTGGAGCTAATCTTGGAAAGAGCTTTGTATGTTTGTTGGATGGAAGCTGAATGCCGCCCCAGCTGAAAATGCTGACTCATCTCAGTTTTATTTGCATTTAATTTACGCTCAACACAAAGCTAAATAGTACCCTCAGAGGGGCAAACTAAAACTATTGCTTGAACAAGTCCTTGTAAGCTACAGGGTTTAGTGAGAGAGGAAAAACATGTTTTAAAAGGTGTAGATAGGAGTAGGTTGTTACAGAACAGGGGCGTTGAGACGTTTGCGGTGATTTGAGAGACATACTGGTTTTGTTCGTCTAACAGCAGCAGAGCTGAAAAATGCCAGTAACTCATTTGAGATATGACGTGGCAGTGGAATGGGGAAGGCTGCAGGGTGATTTCCCTCTTGGAATGTGAGAGCCCTTCTGCAGTTTTGGGGATCTTCTTTGGGGATCTTCTGCAGTTTTGGGCTTTTAAGATGTTGAGGTTTTAGCACATACCTGCACCTTTCCGTAGTTCAAGTGGCATCAATGGACTTGGCATCAATTTCTACCACAGCAGCCTTGGCAAAATTTCTTGGTGAATTTTTCCTGGGATAAGGCCAGGCTGTCACTTCTGAGTTCTCATTCCCTAGAAATCAGTAGGACTTTCCATCAGCAGTAAAATCCAGATTTCACTCAAATGTGTAAGCAATATTTTCTAGCAATAAATTTGTTGTGTAGTTCTTGTTGGCTTTTTTTTCCCATGCTATTGGAATTTAATTAGCATAGCACAGATTATCTTTTAGTAAATATGCAGCATGTTTATAAAAGCTAAATTATCTTCCTGGTATGTTTCACTGACTGGTAAAATTAATGTTTTTTATTTGTTCAGATGGTTTTTTGGCCCAGTCAGACGAGCAGATGCCGAGAGACAACTGTCATACCCTGGAAACCAGGCAGGAGCCTTCCTAATTCGAGAAAGCGAAAGTCTAAAAGGCAAATACGCACTTTCAGGTATATTCTAGTTTTTCAAGCAATGTTTTAAAAATTTCTCAGGTGATCGAGACTTTTTCACTTTTGAGAATGATAAAATGTGGGCATGAAAATGAAATCAAGTTCATGATAATATTTCTTTACCAGGAGATACATAAAGAAAACTTGGCAAGAGTCACCTGGGTTTTTACCAACATTTATTTTACAGGCTTTGTTTATTAATATGCTCAGAACAGAAATTAACTTTCTTATGCTTAGTACTTCTAGTGCTTCAGCTGCCTTAAAATAGAAAGTATTTTCATGATTAAAATGCCAAAAAATACATTACGGTTGTACACTACTATTCTGATTGGTACACAAAATAAAAATTAAACCATGTTGGCAGATCTGCGGTTTAAGAAAATTAGATTTCTGCTAAGCACACCCTTAGGTTTATTTTTATTTGTTTCAGGGGCAAAACGATAGGAAGATTGTCAAACCTCTACTTTAGAATCAGTCACATTTCATTGAAAAGTTAGTTGTAAACATCACTAAAAAGTTAGATTTACGATGATGATGGGTTTTGAAATGTATTTGAAGTCCTTTATTTGAATCCAAAGGACTATAAAATAATTATTCGATAATAATTTTACTTACATATATGTACGTCATCTTTTTCATGTCAGAGATATATGCCATATTAGGTAATAAACATGATTTTTCGTCGTTTGTTTCTGTGAACATTTTCTATCAAACTTGTCATACAAGCGTCAGTCAAAAGTATAATGTTGTCCCTGAGACAATAGGGCTCTACACCCAAACTTCCTAATGTGCTCTAACTATAGAGTTGCATATGCCAGTGAAGGGTCTTGATGTTCGTGAATAACCCATAAGTTGTCATGTGCAGAGTTATGTCAGTAAAATGAGAGGCGTCTTGTGCTTAACCAGATTCTTTCGTATTGACTCCTCTTCTGCCTCGATGTTTATGTGTTAGTCATCTTCTGAGCATTACACAGAAACACGTTAAGCGCTTAATGAACTTTTGACACATTCTTGGTTTTTCTTTCCAAATCAAAAGGAAAGGATATACACCTGCAACGTCTTCTGCTAACGGGAAGGTTGTTTTTTATTGCCAAGACAAAGAAATATATGTTGCCTGTGGAGTGAAATACAGGGAAGTTTATGAAATAAATACAATATTTACAGTTTTAGGAGAGTTCATTCCATAGTCTTCAGTTTGCCCTCAAGGAAATCTGTTCTTGCCAAGAAGCTCCAATAAGAAAAGTAACACCAGCAAGGAATCAGACTGCCCCCAAACTGTGACTGAACTGACCCCTCTGTGTGCACTTTTTTATCCAAAGACTGTATTATAGCCGCAAACCTTTCAAAATACTTTCCCTCTATATGCCAACTTAACCCTGTCTTACATCGTTTCAGCTTCCTTTAAGTGTTCTTCATCAGTGAACTGATTTCATCCAAGGACTGGGTGAGACCTGTAACAGCATGGTGTTATGCAGGGAAGGATAGATAGGCCTGCATTATCTGCTTAATGCTGGCACTTGAATACACGACACCTTACTAAAAATCAATGAAAAATCTTGTGCTTGTGCACCTAGGGGTGGAAATGCAATTTCTTTTTGTTGTTCTCGAATTGTAGCCTTCTAGGAAAGATTCAAAATCTTAATTCTTCACCCTTCATCCTGAATACTTCTCTAACAGGAAGGCAGCAGTACCTTATTTATACTACGAAGTGCCCCAGAGAAACATCCAAGAGAATGGAAATAAATATTAGGCCAGCATTTGTGGTAGGATGAGATTTGATGCTGCTGTTTATTTTTTTTTCTTACAAATCATGGATAGAAACTATATTCTACCTGATTTAGCATATTTGATTCAATTATAAAAGCTTGTGGTAGACATTTTTCAAGTTTCTTAGGAGATCTGATGATGACTGATGGCAGCGAGGTATGAAGCCATCAGTGTGGATTTCTTCCATGCTGGTTCGTTTGATGAAGGCAGGGAAGAGTGGTGCTGAAGAACATAATATACGCAAAGGCTAGGCTCCAGCTACAGGAGCCAGCCCTCCATGCACAAACACAAGTTGTCTTCTGAGCATGTATATGTGTGTCATCTCAGATTTATTAAACATTTGTGCTCCTTTAGGAAAAGAAAGAGAATAAACTCTGAAGCAGTGTGTAGACAGTGAGTATTAATGACATGATTTACCACTGCAGCTATGTCTTTTAGCAGCTTCCCAGACTTGAATGTAATTTAGCCTCAACATGATACTTCATCCTGAAGAGCTAAATAATATTTGCTGCTTACTGAATAGGCTTGACTGAATGGTGTCTGTTTGTGTTCTGCAAGCTTCTTTGCTTCCAACCTAATAGTATACATAGTGCTCCAGACATTATATGTCCATAATCTCATTACTTATGTCTACTTTTGGGAGAGCTAGTGCATTCTAAAGCAAATTATGAAGTGGATTGTATTGTGGGGAGAATTAATTGGAAGGAAGGTTGCTTAGTCCACCAGACGCTAAGGAGAAGGCAGTGTTTCTGACTCCTCTCTGTTCCATCAGAATGAGTTATGAGACACTGAAAGCTGAGGCAGAAAAGCAGTGTTTTCTTGAGGAACAGTGATTCAGGAGAATTTCTTTTAACAGGTCTTAGATGGCTTCTGTCTCTCCATGGTAGCTGGTACACTGACAGGCAAGAAGTCACAACCTGATATTTTGGAATGCATCCCTAATTTCTGTTTCCAACTTTTTCAGTGCAGCAAGAATAGACCCCCAAGCTCCCATCCTCTGTAGAACTGCTTGGGTTTGCTCTACCTGCTATTGCTGTTTTGGTTCCACACCAGGGTAGATGATAATGACTAGAAGAGTGATAACCTGGCTTTCAGAATTAAGGTCTTTAAGAAAACACTGTGGTGCTCTCTCCAACCTAACATTTAAGTATAATAAAATTAAATAGGAAAAGAAGTAGAAAAGGAAGACAAATTTTTACCCAAGCACCCATAAACTGATTTTATGACTTTCATGCTTGATTTCATACTCATGGGCAATCTGTAAGCGACTTAATGTTAATGAGGGAGACAAATGGATCTTCTCAGTAAAAAAAAAAAAAAAGAAAGAAAAAGAAACCCTACCTTTCATTAAAATGGCACTTTTCACTTCTAACTTGCCTTGATGGAAAAACTCACAATTTGTAAGATTTACATGATAAAGGACTATTTAAATTAAAAACAAAAAGTCATATTCAGAAAGGTTTTTCTCAACTGTGAATAGCTAAATGGAAAGCACATCAAACCAGATAGGCCACTGAGATGTGTTGCTATAATTTTAAAGTGTTTGACATTTTAAAAATAGGTTTTCCCATTTTAAAAATGCACATGTTGTCGACAGATTTTTATGTTGATGACTCCAGCATCTGGTGTGAAATGTATTAAATTTTAAACATGTTGGTGCCATCTTAGACATTGCCTCTTTTTAATTAAAAGCCATAATTTAGATGTGCTCAGCTTAATTGAGTGTCATTGCCAATGATACCAGGAGGCTCTCCACTTCCCCCCCTCACTGAATAATCGTATCTGAAAGACCGATTGCATTAAATGACAATGTAAATGGTTTGTGTTTTCTTCCATTTTTTTCCCCTGCTCCTAAAAAAAGATTGTGTGGTTTCCTCTAGGCCAGATTGGCTTTCAGCATAGGAAAGAATAGGTAATAGTTTAAGGCAGCAGACTGATAGCAGTGACAAAATGATGGCCCTAGCAGGAGAACAACTTCAGAGCAGCTGCACTGAACTGCACAACTGCACCTATTCTGTGCTGGTGAGGGTGATCTCATAAACCATCCTCATTCCACATCCACAGTGGGTGTGGAGAGGGAGCACAGCTCCTGCCGGCAGAAATGCGCTGTCAGTGCTAGGGAAGGACTGCTGAAATGAAAGATGTTGGGACACTGGCAGTAGTGGTGCCTTCGTTCCTCCATGATTCATTTGGTGAAGATGTCGACCCTATTGATGCCACCATAGAATTGAGTTTTGCTGCCCTGGGAAAGGAGTAGTAAATGATTTTATTCTCATTTTGGGGGAGGCAAAATCTACTCCTGCATGGCCCAGTCTTATGAAGATGGGAAGCAGGGAGAGGGGAGTGCTTCTGTTAAAGTGAATCCCTGAAGAACTCTAATGGGGAGCGGTGATGCTTTTGGGGAGGGCAAGTTGAGGAGGAAACCACTGCAGTCATCACTCCTAATTGCTGTCAAGCCACGTGAAGCTGAAGTTGTGATCCTGTCCCATTACATGCTCTGGCGTGGATGTAGGGATGACTGGAAGCACCGAGGGGGTTATGGCTAGCTCTTCCCTGAGTGACACGTGCTCTGTGTCGTGTTGGGCAGAGGGGCCGCACGATGCTGCAGCTCTGTGAGCGTGCCATGCAGGACTCGTACAGACGGACTCAGCCCTGGGCTACAAGTGAACAGCCCCCTGTCAAATACTGCACTAACCTCAGCTGCTTATCACAAGAAAAGACAGTATCAGCGCAGAAATTTTGTCCAGATCTACAAACATCACCCCCTGACCTGTATGCTGCCAATCGTAAGGCTTCATACAAGGCTCATTTAAGAAATTACAGCACATCCTTCAAACCAACTCTTGCATTAACATTAGCTGCTTCACAAGTAATAATTATAATGCTGCCAATAAATAAAGCAGGTAGTCAAACTATTATCACTTGTGATGTACAACTGAGACTGGATTAACACAGTCGTCCTGTTGGCCTTTTTTTCATCATAATTAGCAATTCATTTGGCCAGATGCACTTTACTGTGAGCTTTGGAAAAGTCATTACATTTCCAGTCTGTTGTTACTGAATTAATCTTTTCCTTCGTTTTGCTTCAGCCCTGTTTCCAAATGACACATCACAAAAATATGCATGCATTTTATAATTAAAAAATACTAATTATGAGGTGTTAAATTAAAAAGAAATAGCGTTTGAAAAGTGTGATGTGATTATCTTTTTATTATGGAGTTATATTTACAAATACTCTTATTTCTGGTCCTCATGCAGCATTTTAAGTTACTAGATCATCTCTCTCAAAATATTACCTGTGGCAGATATAAACTCTCCTAATATTTTCGACAGCTCCTGTATGCCCTCTGGTGGCCTGGGATGACAATCGCACAGTACAGTAGAAAAATTTTGTGTCATACCTGACAGTACTCAAGGAAGGAGAGATTTTCCTGTTTAACTTAATCATTTAAATAACGAGAGAAATTATAATTTATATCAGCTTTGTTAATTGCATGCAACCTATAATTTTCTATATTTTTTTCTGCATACAATATGTAACTATGTATTCTGCTGTTAGTATAACCAAAGTGATTGCCAAAATTCATGCAGTATTACAATATGAAGGATGTATCAGCTATAATATATCCAGGAGGGAGCGATAAGATTTTCTTAGAACTAGATTTTCAAATGTGACAGACTGAGACTGCTTCTAGCATTGAAACATATTTCCGTTAAATAGTTTAACTAAGAATAGCCACTAGTCAACATGACTAAAAAGTGAATACGTTTGCTGGAATTTTGGCTACTAAAAGGTATACTGGAGGTAAACAGCAGAAGGCCTTTCTCCTATGCCTGTCTTTTGCTTTTCAGGCTTCCATCTTGCACGAAGGCCCTGAGAAGGGCACAGTAATGGTAATCTCCCAAATCGATGGGTATGGAAAGAGCCACCTGGCCTATTGGAAAGGTGTAATGTTTGGTGATGAGGACCAGGATGGCAACTGGAGCATCCTCCTCCCCTTGAGACCTCTCTTCACTCATCATGGAAAAGCTCTGTGTTGTTTCATTAACTGCAGGGTGGGATACCCCTCTGATAGGAACTAAATCAGTTACCCTTCGGTATATAACATAGGCTCTCCATTGCCCATTGGAAATGGACAGTGATGCCTCAGTCATGGAGCGTCATGCTAAATGACACCCCACATGAGGTACTACATTCCTTTTCAGCTCTTCAGAACTGCCCTCTCTGATGATGCTCAGCCTGCCATTGCTACTGGTGATGTTGCTTTATAGAAGAGATCTCTAAGCCAGTGGTCTCCAAACCTTTTTGATTGTGAACCCCTACCAGTAAAAAGATTTTTTATCATTCACCCCAATATATGTTTATTTATTTATCTGTATATTATATACATGTACTACTATACTGATAGATTATGTACATTATAGAACATACACAAAAAAAAGAAATTAAAAAAGGTGAGATAAAGACGAAGTAAACAGTATTTTAAAATATTCTATTTTATTTTCTTTATTAATGGTACAAAAAATACTTTTTTTCCACACCCCAATGGATTGTCTTGCGCTCTCCCTGGGTTGCATACACTTTGCTTTGTAGACCACTACTGTAAGTCAGATATGACAGAGCCATCAGAAATAGCAATGAGAAGCCCTATATTCCTTAGATAACACACTAGGTGAGTGACAGTGCATTTTTTGTCCACCTCTGGCCTGCTGCTGGTCCAGGTCTAGCTCCAGCATTCTTTCTGACACCTCCAAAAAGTGCTCTGACAGAAGAAAAGACGCAAATAACCTACAGGAGGTGAGGAGAGAAAGGTCTTGTTGATTAGGAAAGAATAGATGAGAATGAAACACATTTCAATGGAAAGGGAGTCATCAGATACTATAACCAGAGCATTATTGGCCTGATTTTTACATATTCCAAACATGCATAAAACTCAATAAAATCCATGGAAGATGTGAGTGCTTTCCAGAGAGTCGTGGCTGTGTGGAGGGTTGATCTGTTTGCTCTAAAATGCCTGCCAGCCTAGCAGCTGCTATTTGGAATGTTAGCATTGATAAATGAAATATTAAAAACTGATTAAATTATTACTGTGAATTAGATGCTCCTGGCTGGTTTTGGTGCCTTACAAGATTGAAAATATGAGCTGCCTCACGGAAGATGTCTTCGTGTATTTTTGTGTCAGAGATTTTGTATAGCTGTCAACTTTGAAACTAAAATTATTTGTTTTAAGATCCTCATAAATATATTTAGGAAAATTATGATGTTTTGTCCGTAAGCTATATTGTGCCATTGCTATAGTTCTTGGAAACTGAATATATTTAAATCTTTTCAGTTTTTGATGGTGTATCTGTGAAGCACTACCTGATCGGAAAGCTGGATGAAAGAGGCTTTTTCCTAACCAGAAGGAAAACTTTCAAAACTCTGCATGAGTTTGTTGACTATTACAGTAAGAACAGTGATGGTGACCTCTGCGTGGTGCTCGGAAAGCCATGCCTAAAGGTGACAGTGGATGCTACATTGTGCAGCATATTTTTTTCTTATCTAACTCATCAGATACCAGTCAGAAAGTGTTAACCCCGTATCTGCTTCTACCATTTAAAAATGTTGATGATCTGCTTATTTTCAGGAAGTTCTGAGTAGTGCTACAGTTTCATTCTTAAAGCTAACATCTTAATAATAGAATACCATGCCATTTTGAACAAATCATCATGTGGCTGGAGGAGAAAATATGCCAAATCATGATTTATGAATACCTTATTATAAATGTATATGGAGATGAAATCTCCAACTTCATAACTCTAGCTGTCCATAAGTAATTACTGAGCAATACCACAGGGTTGAGGCAAGCAATACGTCACTGTTCAAAAAGCTTGCTAGAGGGGTGATTTCTAATTTTTGCTTTTAATGACAGGATATTTTCTTTAGAATATTTCTTATTTCTAACAAAAAGTACCTGGGGTGTGGGCTGTATTTTATGCTCTCAGGTTACTTTATCACGCGTGTGTACTCTAAGGAAGCATTATTTATATCAGTTGCAACTGTACATGACACCGTTAACAATGACATGTGTATACTGTTGAAAACCTATCAGAAGTTTCAATTACTTTATAATTTATTTTCTTTTACCAGTTACAAACTCCTACTACTTTTGATTTGTCATATAAAACGGTCGATCAGTGGGAGATAGACCGGCAATCTCTGAAATTGTTGAAAAAATTAGGATCTGGTCAGTTTGGTGAGGTATGGGAAGGACTGTGGAATAATACCACCTCTGTGGCGATCAAAACATTAAAACCAGGTATGTGAATTACTCTTAAATGCTAATAATGTGAAATGTTATCAAGGGTGCTCCTTTAGTTTTCAAATGCTACTGAAAAGAGAGCCTGTCCATATGTGCAACCATTCTAAAAATCCATGCACTTAAACAAGGAAGTTAGTAAAGCTCAAGGTCCAGATATTTTTTGGTATTTTGAATTACAATTTTATACAGTTTTCTGTTTCTGTTATGAACTGAACTCATTCTTATTCAACATCTGTATTACATAAAGAGCCAACCCCAGCAAGGCCATCTCTTTTGTACAATATTGCTTGTATGGAATTGAATGACTACATTTGATCTGTAGGTGAAGTAATCAATTTACTACTGGTTTGTCATCTGTAGAATTTCTTTTAGTGGTTAGATGCTATGTTGTAATAATTTCTTTGGTAATATAGAATATGTACTATGTTAAGTTTGTATTTAAGAAGTGCTTTAATCTTAATACAGATTGAGTAACATTTCTCAAAGTTTTTAATACACAACATTAATACCCAATATTTGCATATAATATAGGCTTGTTACTAATACAACTTTTAACATTTGGCTTAATTATTTTTCATTAACTTCAAGTAATTTGTGCATTTTAAATTGACAACATAAAATATCTGCCAGCAGATGGCAAGAACAACATAGATAAGAAAGGTAGCCTGGATGATATACAGGTTTTTTAAAAAGTGATATCAATATAATGAGTTGTTGTTAATTGAAAAAGCTTGTGTTGGGCATTAATGATCATGTTTCAGGAAGCAGACCAGATTCAGATCTTTGATTCAGAAAACAACTAAATATTCTTGAGCCCTGCTTGAATGGTCTCCTGAACAGGGAGGAATTTAAGCATGCATTTGAGGGCTATCTTGTATCAGGATGTTGTCTGTGTTTTGGAACTTGCCAATTGAAAACAAATAAGCACCTTTTTTTTCTCTGCTTAACTGAAATTAGAAAAACTGCTCAGACTAAAAGCCTTCTATAATTCATGTGAAAGACAGCATGCTTTTTTCAGTAAAATGTTGCTTCTCCCTAGAGACCCAGAAATCATCTTGAAATCTGTTTGTCCATTTCTCTTTCCTAAGACAGTAGCCTATACTTAGCCTATACCTTTTGTCATAGGGATCCATATGCTTATTTCTATTAACTTCTGAAACTACAATTCTCAAACCAGTCTTTTTCTCCTGGTGTCTGACCTGAAGCATTCTGCAGTACAAGCCCATGACCTCTTGTGTTACCCACCATGATTAAAGACTACCTATTATTTTCTTCCTCTTTGCAGCAGTGTTGTACATACTAGAAAACTGTTACCAAGATCCTCTTTGGTCTTATATTCTTTAGGTTAAACAGCTCTAAGAGATTCTTCGTGTAGCTCTGGTGTTTTAGATGTCCCATTTTTTTCAGAAGATCTTTACTGGGCTGTTCCAGGTGGTAACCATATTTTTTTCCAAGTATGATGCTAACAGGAAGAACAACTCTAGGTGTGTAAAGAGAGGGATTTGCTTCATGTTTCTGACGTGCTAGACCTCTGTTTAAACAGCCCAATATGATGCTTGCCTTTGTTCTCCATACGACAAGAATGTAATATTTCCATCTGTGTCCAACATCTGGACAAGTCTGTTTTATTGCAGAGGACTGAAGGGTTCTTCCTAAAGTGTGAGATCTCTTAAACAATATTTAAAGAAGGAAACTAATGAAGCTCAAATGAAAAACAAGACTAAACTATCTTAAATTTTTGTGACATTAAATTTTCTTTTAGAAATTGTCTTTTCTTTCATCTTTAAGAAAATATGTGGCAATTAGCACTCCAGGAAAAGATTTTTTTCTCATCAAACAAAATAATTAGAATTTGAACAAATTGTAATGCATGCATTTCTACTTATTTTCTTTAGTGGGAAAGTGGAGCTGACGTTTATCTCATTGCATATTCAAAAATGGGAAGCTATCTTAATCACATTTCATCTCCTCTTAATAACTCATTTAAAAACTCTTAATTCAGCTTTGCCTTTTGTATAATGGGGACGGTACATTCTATCAGTTCTATCTGAAACAAACTTCTATTTTAATAAAGGATTCAGTTAGAACTGACAAGACTTCCCGGAAATACATGAAATACTACTGGCAAGTTCCAGCTGCAATTTACCTTCTCCCTTCCCCTTCCCCTTCCCCTTCCCTTCGACTGCCAAACATTTAAGGCCAAACATATCTGTGGAGATCTGTTCTTTGTTGTTCAATTCATTATCCTTTTAATGTCTTGCTGATAAAGCACACGGAGATCAAAATACTTCCAGCACAACATGAGCAGGAAAAGAAGAAGGGTTTTTTTTTGGTTTCTATACTAATAGGATGTCCTGAGAATGCACTTACAGAAGACTATAAAACAATAAAAATTGATCACATAGACTTCTTAAATATATTTATTAGCTAAAAATTAAATTTTGCACTGGAATATAAACATAATATTTACATACAGGCTAGCACAGTGCAGAGGAAGAAGCCACTTCAGCTGTGATGCTTTTTGTAGTATCATAGTTCAGCTGGGGAAAAGGCCTTGATTAATCAATACTTTTTCCATCTTTGTTTTTTTCACTGTAGTCTGCCTCCTGTTAAGGTCAACAGTAGTAGCCTCATTGATTTCACAGTGGGTTATATTGAGTTAGGGCAGACACAAGACTCACCTGGATGTGATGTCTGGGTAGTGAAGAGTTTGTGAGCTAATACTGTGATAGAGAAGTCGTGCATTGCACTTAGTGATGCTCAGAATGAAGACTTTGATTCTCAAAGCTATCTTGATAAATTGTATAGGTAATACTGAATCTCTTATCACTGTACTTGTGAACTATCATCTCATTCTATAAAAACAGTTCAAACAGTCTCAAATGGAAGCATTTAACCTTGTAGTATACTTCTCTAGGGAATTATCCCTCTTCTGTACAATGTTCTTCACTACTTGGAGTGCGCTGCTCTAATCAATTAGCACATTGGTTTTCCATAGCTTGTTCTCATCATTACTCATGATGAATAACATTTCAATAATTAAAGAAAACCCCCAATACCCTCACCTTAATCTGAGTAATAAATTCTTAGCTTGGTACTAATAAAATTATAGCAAAGGCTACATCTGATAATTTCATTCATCGTAATATAAAGATGGTAAGTGAATGGAAAACATAGTAGTTCCTGAGTAATCAAGAAATGCATCATGTTGTATGTTGATGATTGAAGCTTCCAATATTCACATAGGCAATATTTCAGGCTTCAAGTGTGACACACTGCAAAACGGTCCTCTCTTGTTGCTTGGCTTAAAGGTCTAAATCAGTTGTCTTTACACTATGGAAGGGAGAAGTATTTTAAAGCAAAGTCTTTTTGCTAAGCTACTTTACAGTGTAGACCCACTGGAAAAGAAAGTCATCATAACAACAGAGGAGTGTGATCTGGCAAATATAGGGGATTGAGATAGAGAGGGTTCTGTTTTAAATGGCTTTACCACCAGAGAAATTGTGAAACCATGCTTTCATTTCCAAGCAGCGTCAGGTTAATCAAGTAAGGTAATCACATCGCAAACAATATAGAAGAGCATAATGCAATCAGTATGTCGTAAATTTATAGGCCTGAAGGCCCAAAGGGATTTCTGCTAGTTTGAGTTGTTCTGTTGAGCATTATTTTGCAGTGTAAATCTGTCCTAGTTCATGTACAGTCTGAATACTTTGCTGTTATATGCCATTACATTTCACTTCTCTGCTGAGATAGAGTATTTATATTTAATCAAAACACAGCTTGTTCTTGACTAGATAATAACTAGAAGTCTTCTAGCCCTGTGATGGAGGCACAGAGAGAAGCTGCCTCTGCTGTGTTTGACAGTTTGTATCAATGGTATATCAGTATGCCTATAAGACTGTGGGCCTAATTTCTCACCTGGATTTACCTGATATCTTCCCTTTAACTCTTGTTATGTCTTCTTGAATTAAAGTAAAAGCCTTCTCTTATGCGTAGTATTTTCTTTCCATTCTGGAGGTACACACGGAGCAAATTAACCCAATTTTTAATTGTCTTTAGGAAGGCTAAATATAATTTCTTGTTATATGGTACTCTCCCCATTTCTCAGATAGTTTTTATGGATTTACATTAATTTCTATCTATTGCTGCTAAAAGACTTAAAATGATCTTGTTTAGGTAGATGACCTTCCAACCTGTAGGAAAAAATTAAACTCCCAGAATCCTGGTGAGATGTCAGTGATGGACATTTCCCAGAGCCAGTTCTCACTTGATGCAAATGTGTGATTTCTGACTTGAGAGTAATTAGGGTATTCAGAAATCTGTTTTCATTCCATTTGGAGCAAGAGCCAATTTTTCAGATATTGCACACAAACTGGAAATTTCACAAGTGTTTCTTTCAGAAACATTGATGCGTAGTGTACTAGCTACATTTTTCCTATTTTTAGGCATCTAACATCTTAGATGATATACCAAGCTTTTTCAATAATTAGTGTGAAGAAATAAGCACTTGACATGTCAGATAAATCATACTATAGATTAGAAATGTACATTACAATGAGAGAATAATATGCTATTAAAGCACTTTTTTTCCCCCTTAATTGTAAAGTCTGGACAACTAGCTCAGGTCCAGGTGCCTGAATAATTGCCTACAGTTGCAGGAGGTGAATCCAGCTACCAGCAGCGTTCTGTAATTCCACAGAATTTACAGCAGTAACAAAACTGAGGAAATCCATTGATCCAGAACCACTTTTCCCCCTGACTTTTTAGTCCTTTTTCAGAGCCAGTGGTGGATTATAGAGACCTTCAAAATGTCAGAATGATTAGTCTGTGATATTTATATTTGTATAACATTTCTATTAACCTTGCAGGAAGAGTCACAAGACTCATAATTAAGAGTCTTTTTGTTAAAGTAATAGCAAGTATTATCTTTAATATCTTTCATTAATACAACAATATTTAGAACTTTTGGTTATCCTAAACCTCATTTGTGGGTTTGAGACAGGCAGTCATTATGCTAAAAATCATAAACACCAGCTTTCTGTGTCATCTCATCACTTCCTGGTGTTATATTCAGAGGTTGCACTGTATAATTTTGTCCCCTGGACAGTACCCTCCGTTGCGAAGGACAGAGATGGGGTAATGTACTTCCAACTCCTGCTCGTCTTTGTTTCCCTTTTCCCTTCTGTCCCCTTCCTCTCTTCCCCTTCTCCCCTCATTATTTCTGGCAATTTTAATCCACCCTCTTATTGTTCCTCCCACAAACATCCAGGGGAGAGTGGCATGGGAAGGGGAGACCACACCACTGGTAAGACAGCCTATCAGCCATGGTTGCTGCTGCATCCCCTCTGAAATAATCATAAATGTCCAAAGATTTGACTTTCCCTCTTCTTTGATCTTCTATCCAATTGTTCACACTGTGCTCCCGGCAACCTCCAAAGTAGGATCTGGTCCAGAGGAAAATGTCAATGGAGCAGGAGGGTTTGTTTTTGGTTTTGTTTTTAGGGTTTTTTTTGTGCTGCAGAGAAGCTGAAGAGTACCTCCTTCCGTGCTCTGTCTGTTTGGTCCTCCCTAGGATGTCCATGATGGATTTCCTTTTCTACTTGCCCTCTGATTATGCAGTCTTGTTTTAATACTCTTCTATATATTATCCCAAATTAGTGTTTACATTAAAAATAATACTCCCTCAGAGGAGAATCCCATGACTGCATTTTCAAATGTCTATACACCTCCTTACCTTATGCAGTAATCCTAATATCAAAGGAAGCTAACTTTATAGAGGTATGACTGAGTACACAATCACTTTAGGCATCAAGTGAAAACATTGAGCAGTGTGGGTTTGTTACTATGTTCACTGTGCTACAAAGATCAAATTTCCACAGGGAATATATAGGTGCATAAACATGAACCATCCATCCTGTGCTGAAGAACTGCATTACATGAACCAATGGTAAGCTTCTTCAAGCTTCTGAGTTACTTAAACATTTCAGCAGTTCATTAAAAGCACTCCAGCTGGGTTTAAAAGTTGGATGAACATTAGTATTTCTAGGCCACAGTGATTAAAATGTAAGGCTCCTGGATGAGAAGGTGCAGAAAGAACTATAGATTTTGTTGAACCAATCTGTTGATCACTGTGACTATAAACAAAAAGCAGTAAGTAATGTGATGCCGTCATTCAGATAATCCTCTCATTTGTGCACAAGTGTTTGACGCTGCTTTGGAGACATCTGTGACATTTTACCAGCCAAAAATGTAGTGACAGATGTGTGAATGAAAGAAAAAACAACAAGAACATCTTTGCCGTAAGGAACATCTCTGACTCTTGAGTTGTTGACCCACAATCATCAAAGAGGTGTAGGGATCAGCAAATAGGGAAATGGTCTAGAAGCCAGAAATTGCTATTTCTGTTCTTGGCTCTGCACAGCACTGCCTTGCTATAGGTCCCTGAACATGTCATTTCACATTTCTGTTTTTATTTCCTCACTGAGGCATTGTTTTTCCTATTTAAGTGGAAATCATTGCAGCAGGGATTTGCACTTTGTCCTATGCTGAGCGTGATGGATTCTCTAGAACCTATTGTCTGGGCTAACTTGCTTCTTCAACCGTCAGCATGCAAAGCAGGCATCTATCATCACCAATTAATCATATCTGAAAAAGTTCCTTATGCCTGTTCAAGTTGACAGATGCATTTGTCATTATCATATTGTAAAGCATCTCTCAAGCTTCTGTCTTTGCATGGAAGCTGCCCAAGCATGATTTTTTTTTAGGAGGCTTTCTCAAAATAGTCTCTGGGTTGGTACTGTCGGTGAAGGTTTTAATAATATTTTCATCCCTTCAATATGTCATCTCTTTAGTGCATATGCAGTGTAAAAAGCTTTGCACTCAGTAAAGTCCCCTGATTTCTCTGAACAAAGAAATTCTTTTATTCAGTTTAGTTTGATACATAACCTTACACTAACTTGTAAGTTCACTTCTGCATGGTGAGAAAGCTGCTTGAGGATTGTCAGGTACCTATCTCATTCTCCTGTTAACGTGAATAATTTACACTCCGTCTCTTGTGTTACCAAGAACTTATACTTTTAATGTTATTTCTTTATTACACATAAACTTTTTAAGAAGATCACAGTATTCTGTACATAAGTTCACTTTGTATAAACCTATTCAGAAGACAAGGTTGCTCTGAAGTACAAGGTTTCTTTGAAGTCATTTGGGAGGGCTCATTGAAGGTTGCAAAAAAATAGTCTCTGGAGGGGCTTATCAAATATTTAAGGAACACTTACATTTAGGCCAGTGGAAACTATGTAAAAATAACTGACCTTTCTCTCTAACTCATTTCCAAATTATCAGTGTTTATCTTGTAATGTGAAGCTTCCTCAATTCTCGAACAAAATATTTTCATAAAGTAATCAGAACTGATATACCTGCTTTAAATAGGATTAAATTAGAGGTGATTTCTGGCAAAAACATCACATCATAGAAGACATCAAAGAAACATATTCCAACATTTTATTCTTAAGAAGGGCTTTGACATTTACAAAAACATTTTTCATTCAAAAAGCAAATTGCCAAAACCGTATTTTCTTCAGGTACTGTTCAATCTACTCCCAAACCGGTGTCTTACACAAGGGATAATTGTTTCAGTAAAGGCTTCTATTAACTAGTTGTTTTTTGATCAAGTGGTTTCTACTTGCAGTAACGGGCTCTTCATCCTGTGTTTACCGCTTACAGCTGAAAACTTATACTTTGTTAAACACACACGTAATTCAACTACAAACTAAAAAAACCCCATTATTTGTTTTGGTCACTATCTGCTACTTGTGCTATTTTAAGATATAAACTAAGTAAAACTGAACATTTACACATGCTCTTTAAAATATGCAGGAAATACTTACTGATTTTTGTCACTGCTTTGTTATTGTTGTTATTAGTTACTTTTACAGCGTAAAGGACGAATTGCTGCCATTCAGCTAAAAGAATACTTCCCTCCTGATCAATTTATTGGAAGTTGTCATACGCGAAAAACATGTTGCTTGGTTTCAGTTTGTTGGAAGAAGTTTATAGCATGATTAAACTGAGAGATTCCTTGTAGGCAAACTTTGATGATGGGGACAAATCAGACTGTCATTTTCAATGGTGTGAAGAAATCCTGTATAATGATCCATAGAGGGCAGGTGATTTGGTAGACCCCAAGTTAGCAAATACTTCGTCCTTTTTAGGATCAACATCTCAAATTTTGGCACTGGTGTTAAATCACTAGTCACACTTATGCATTTATCTTTGGAAGCAGAATACCTCATACCATGCAGCTTCTCTGTAGACTTTAGGATTATTTCCACGATACATATATCTTGAAAAGAGTAAGCAAATGGACAACAATATTAAATAGGTATCAAAGTGAATCCAAACCATTTGAAGATAACCCTAGTCTTTTTTTTTTTTTTTTTTTTTGTAAAAAAATCTAGGATTAGTGGAAAATTGAAATAAACCTGTAAGGATCGTGCTGCTCTAAATAGGAAAGGGACATAGTGTTAGCATTACAGATAATTATTTTTTCCACCTGACTGTCATAATCTCTGCTTTATCCAGGCTAAGTATGAGTCATTTACTTTTCATGCAGGCCGCCACTTTCCTCTGTCAGTGACAAAAGGAAATGGGTATAGCCCGTACCTGTTGAGGAGATGTATTATTGGCTGCTATCCATTTATTGATGGCATGGAAGTCCATTGCCTTTCGCCATTGCTCCTAATGGCATCCTGTAAAATATTTTTAAATTGGACCCTGTGGGATTGCCAAGGAAACTATGAGGACACCGGAGAGAGGAGTACCTGTCCCTTGCAATAATCTTTGCTCTCACAAGTTGCAATGTCGAGTGGCTGTTTTTTCCTAAAGTCTACATCAGAAACATTTCTGAGTCATTCCTCTTGCACTGATGTACTCATTGCTGTGCTTCGGGAAATAGGTTGGAGCACTTTTCAGGAGGCAGCGTTCAAGGCAGGTGTAGAACAGATTTTCTTATGGAGTTTTATTGCTGAGCCATTTAGCATCCTCCCAGCATTTCACTTCATTTAAACAACCGTGTTTGGAACAGAGCCAAACTCCCAAACGAACCTTGTTGGTTACCTAATGTTAAAAAGCCATAAAATAAAGACTCTTCATCTTGCAGCCTTAGCTTCTCAAATGACTCAGTCTGCTTATACTAAGAGTTTGGTTTCGAACAGGGCATAGAGCAGACTAGACTTAGGTAGATTTATTTTTTTTTTTCCCCAAATGTTCACTGTAATCTTTTCTTAATGAAACTATTTTGATTTGGGAGGAGGAAACATTTGAGTAGTTGGAGAATTTCACATTTGTTTGTGACAAGTATTGTGAAGTAGATGTTATTTACCATCTTCCTCAAACATCTGAGGATATCCGAACACTACTGGATTATCCACAGAGGAAGCTTTTCTTCCTTATTTGTGCATGTTTTTTTCTAATCAGTCCCCTGTTCAGGATGTATGAGCTCTAATCCTAAATTTGCCACTGACTTTATCTCCCTGTGCCATTTCTGTATTGTTTCTTTGACATAGCTTATGCTTTGACTCACTTTGTATATTAATAGAACTAGAGATATTGTGACTTTATGCAACACTTAAAAAGTTGGGATCGTTAGTTGTTAGGATAATTCTGCTTTTAAGGGAGTGTAAAATCACTGTTACATCTGGGCATACTTTCGTATTTCTAATAAGGTTGTTGAAGATGACTATGAGACTATCTGTATATTTATATTTGTATATTATGTGAACATTATAAATAGGTATTTGTATTTATGTATATAAAATGCACACATCCACTCCTTACATGCTGAAGTGATTTCAGTGCTTTCAGGCTTTGATTGCTGAAGCAGAAAAAATAGTGCAACAAATTCTTATTGCAACACTATCTTTCTGTCAGAAATTTTATGTTCATTACCTAGGCCCTCTTACCTCAGTTTCTGGCCATTTTGTTAACTAGTTGTGACATAATTGTTTGCTTAAATTATATCAGTTAACATTCCAGCCTCACTTTTTTCTGCCGGGGGGAGGCCTGGAGGACGTTAATTTTGGCCTTTATATTTCTGGTGGCTGGAACATATACGTTCTCTGTCCCTGCGCAACCGGCGTGTTTCACTCATTAACTGTTTATTTCAGCTGCTCTGTCTGTTTTCTGTGGGAACTGTGCAGATTTGAGATGCTAATGTACTTTGAAAGACAGAAAACAATCTCAGTTATTCCCTTAAGACTGTCAGGCTGGTAGGAAGGCCTTTAATAACCTGAGCTTATGTTTTGTTATAATGCTGTTGTTTCAGGTTCAATGGATCGAAGGGACTTTCTGAGGGAAGCACAAATAATGAAGAACTTGAGACATCCAAAGCTTATACAGCTTTATGCTGTCTGTACTTTGGAGGACCCAATTTATATTATTACCGAGCTGATGAAATATGGAAGTCTTCTAGAATACCTTCAAAGTAAGCAAACGACTATAAACTAATTTCAAGGGGTGCCACAGATGTCAGTTTAGTAAATACACTAACATAAAAGATAGAAGTACAACACTCTGGTTTAATATAAAAGCTACATTATTTGTTGTGTGTGGAGGTGAGAAAAGAGGAAAGAAAGAGGTTTATGAATTTTTGACGTGCCAAAGTATTTGAGAAGCAGGAGAGAATCACATTCACAGTTTGATTCTTGCTTTATAATGACCCACATTTTTCCACATAGTTCTATGAGTAGACGGGAACATACCCTGACAGAATAAAAATACAACCATGCAGAAGGATAGGTCATCATATTTGACATGAAATAGAGGCACTTGCACAAAATGTACTTAACAGCTTTGAAATCTATTACTAGGCAGGGATAGCCTTTCACTGTGAATTTGTCCCCTTGCCTATCGCATCAGGGCTTTTATCTCAGCAGCACTTCAAAGTGCTCTTTTGAAGGCAAATAATAATTAAAAATAAAGTCGTACAGCCTGAAACAGACTAGCATAATGATTGCACTTTAAGTTCACCCCTGCTATTGAGAAATGCTTGATTCTAGTGTTGCTACCCATTTTCAGTTTAGAAGACGTCTCTGAGATGCTAAATGTCTCCAAAGCTGTAATGGTCTCTTGAAGACAAAATGTTCACTGTGATTGTCCTGCTAAATTCCGTCTCTCTATCCAGCCCTTAAAGCAAAGCCCTGTGAAATACCACAGGCAGCATTTACCATGACACACGCTTTCCCCCGTCTTCTCTGTGGAACCATTTTTGAAGTGAGGCTCGGTGGAAGGATGATTACAGCTAAAGAAATCTCTGGTAGAGGGACAGCTCGACCAGGCACTGCCCTGAGAGGCTGCAAGACCCTTGGGCCCGATCATCTAAAGCTCTGTAGGCATTTAGTGGCCAGAGGTAGCAAGGCACAAATTGCCTTTAAATTCTCATCTTTGGTGCTTTTGTGTGCAGATTGCTGCTTATCTGCTTGAAAGAGCCTGGCACATCAGGAAATGATTACTGGGCATGAAAACACTTACTGCACTGGAGAAGTAGCTCTGAAAAAGCCAGGATGAGTCACAGGTGAAAACTGGCCTGTTTGTGTGCAGAGCACAACATCTCAGGGACGCATGAGTGATCAGTTGCCAGCATATGCACAGCAGCTGCCCTTGCTGTAGGCAGCGTGTGTCTGCAGCCTGATCTTTGGCTGAGCCCTCATTCCTGTAGCCCCGCATCAGAGAGACTGTGGAAAGTCAGTTGGTTTGCAGGCAGCCGTCAAGATATCCGTAAAAATGGCCAGTTGAAACCCAGCCTAGTGGTATCTCTCCTTGTCTGATGGCCTATGCGCAGGGGGATAAACAGAACTAAGAGGTGGAAGCAGAGATCCAGGTGCTTTTATAGGTATTGGTGAGAGAAAAGTCATTGCTGTCAGTGTAATAAGAAAAGAGATTTGAAGCTTGCATAAAGCTCAGTGACTGGAAGTGATCTGTATCGGCCGGCGGTCAGTGCACAGCTCTTGATAAGCATTCTTGAGACTCAGCCACTGCAGGAACCTGGAAAATATTTCCAAAAGGCTGCTGCCTCTGTGTACACTATGGGTTAATATGTCAAACTGGAACAGAGGCAAAGTCCAGAGATCATTCTTTGGTTAAATTTCCTCTCCTAGAAATGCATGGTATGTTTTCCCAGCTTTAAAAATCCCTAATTTTTCATGCGTAGTGACTAGCACGCTCCACCATAGCGACAGCTACTTAGTAATGATGGGCACATGAATTCCCTGTGCACCCTGTGAATGTACTTTGGGATACTTCTTGATGAACGCTGCTATGCAGAGTTATTGAGCTGCCACCAGTGTGAGAAAAATGCAAGTGAAAACTTCTCGTTATTGGATGTGAATGAAATTGTCATAAACGTATGAGTGTTTTTATCAATTCTGCTAGACCTGGGGCTTGTTCTGGCAGGGACGCAGTCTTGAAGTTCGATGAATTATTATGGAGGCAATGGTCTCAACTGGGGAAAGCGTTGCTTATTTATTTATTTACTTATTTATTGTCAGGCATCTGTCAATGAGAATATTTGGCTGTCTTTCTTATATGAGGTATTGTGATTGATTGCTTAGAACAGGGTGCAGACCCTAAGCCTTCTTTAATATTTTTTCTAATAAATTTTTCATATGAGGGCAATAGTTGTCTCAAAAAATATTAGTAAAACAGGACATAGAGGCACTGCATTTTTTTATAGGATAAAAAATAATCCGTTGGAAGGTTTTATAAATTCACCAGTAGTGCCTGGCTTTGAGTGTGGAAGTTATATTAACTTTGGTTTTTTGTTGTAGTTTTTCCTTCTTTAAAAAACTTTAAAACAAACTAAAGCACATGTATACCCATATCAATACAGCTGGAAACTCTTCTGACCTGCTCTCAACCAGCCAGATGGGAGCTGGCTCTGGTCTGGAAACCTCTGTAATTGTACTAATACAGTGCTGTGCTTGTACTTGTGCGCTTTGGCTGGCCCAACCTGGGATTTTGGAGGTATAGTCATAAATCTTTATGAGACAACCATACATGATTTGCATTTCAGATCCCAAAGGGACTTGTGCTTCGTCTTTGTGCACAGTTTGCAGCTCCTGATCCACTGAGGCCCCTCCTTAACAGCTTTCCCTTCTTCAGCTCCAGCACAGCAGCAGTGCAGAACCAGCACACAGGGAGGAACCCTCCAAGAAATACCGCAGCAGTCAGGGCAATGGAGGCCTCTTCCCCTCTCTCAGCCCACGTGTGAAAGGCAGTAGGTCAGCCTGATCTGGGATCCCAAACAGGGCCCAGACTGGAAGAAATAATCTTTCAGCTGCAACTGCACCATTAGGGGTGGATCTCGTCCTTGTCCTCTAACACAGTGCACCTGTGTGTCCTGCAGGGAACGAGTCAGGGAGAGTTTAGCAGCTTTAACTCCTAGTCTGCACTGAAGCAGCTCATTAACACAAGGCTTATGAGTCATCCTTTTTTTTGCCATGACATTGCTGTGTTCTGCCTCTTGGAGCAAGCTTGTTTCAGGAGAACCCGGAGCATCAGCAGAGCAATGACAAACCCATGCTCGAGTCTGTCTGCGTCCTTGTCTGCTTTCACCGGGAGGTAGTTCACAGCCTGTGCAGATGAAGGAGCAGAAAGGGAACGTGGAGAGAGGGATTTTTAAACTGAGTCACATAAGCTAGTTTCCAAACCCCAGGTACTCATGCAAGGTACTTGTACATATTTAGTTATTTTCTGATTAAATACAACATAAGCGTCACTTGTGGATTTTTTTTTGTCCAGCAAGCTGAATAATAAATGTTGATGCCTGACAGTTATCAGAACTGTAAAACTTCAGAGTGTTATATTATTCTGTGGCCTGATGATGGATTTTCTTGATGGTTAAGTCATAGATTTTCACATAGCCTGATTTTTCTCCCTCTCTCTTTTAAAGGTCAAGGCAGCTATTAAACATATGTGTGGGAGAGGAAAAGACTTTCTGAGTCAACAATAGAAGTAAATAATCTTAGTGCCTGATTAGCATGACAATGAGTTTAGCCTCAAAAAGGAAGTAGGACAATACACATACAGGGCAAATTTAATAATTTAAAATTAATTTCTTTTACCTATTCATCTCAGAACATCCAGATGAGCAAGAAATTCAAGGCCTGGAGATTGCAGAATAGATTAGTAAACAATGGAATTTCACACTCTTCATAAGGAGTGATTGCAAGGTTAGGTCAGATAAAATGCCAGAACTGGAGCAGGCTATGCAAAACAATGCTAAGACACACTTTCTCTACAAATCAATTAAAAATAAGCAACAGAAAACTGCCAGCTACAAATGTTTTATTTCTTTAACACAGAGGCAGTAAGGAAAAGTCACCATCCTCAATGAGAAAGGAGAATTACCAATAAATGTAGCAGCAAACACTCAGATTTCAGATACTGTTAAGATTCTGAAACAGAAAATTGAAACCGTTTTGAGTATTAGAGGCTACAGAGGTAGGCACTCATGCTTCAGTGCTGCTGTGGTTGGGTTTGGGTGACAGTGATGCTTGAATATAACACTGATTTGTCTTACCTAGATTACCTTGGGGTATAAATTCTTTGCTTGGAGGAGGTCAGCTGTCAACAAAATGCCACAAAGACCCTGAATTTGAATTCTAATGTGTAATACCCCAGCGCCCTTTTTTCGGGGTACCTGTCTTACTATTTTTGCCTACAGTTTTTCATGGCCTAAGAGGCTCTTTCCTTCATTTGTGGAGGCAAGTTGCTCTGCTCAAAGTTCCTCTACTACTTTGTTTGAACAGCCGATCTTTGATTGCAAGATCTCTATTTCTGGGACTTGCTGATCTTACAGTGGTGGGAATGGCATGCACATTGCTTCAGAAAGTTCTACAAGAGAAGCAGTCAGCTTGAAAGCAGCTCAAGGAGTCCTGCTGTTGAGTAGCAGCAACTGAGATAACAGCGTGAAGCAGTCAAGTGGACTGGAAAGTGAAAATGAGAGTTATGCTTGGCAGCAGATGGTATATTTCCTAGTAAGAATCATTGGAGAACAGGGAACAAGGCTAATTTTGTGCTTTTCCATCTTTAGTCAGCTTTGGCCACACTCAGTGAGTACTGACATTAACTCTTACTCACAGTTTGGAACAGGTTATGGACTTGTCAGAAAGGCAAACATCTGCATTGCTATTGGTAGAGAAATGCCTTTTGCTTTGGACTTTGTCAGCAGCTCCTGACTCTAGCAGCTCTAGGGCCAGGTCAGCTGCTGCATTTAGTGTCCACTCTTTTAGAGAAGGTGGGACGGGCGTGGTTACTCAGTTATCGCAAAATTAGCTGCATGACTTTAAGTAGTGTCATTCACTAACCTCTGTGATTTGGTTGGGCTGTTACTTTATTGTATTGCATGGCTTTGTTGATTTGTGTTGGCTATTTGAACCAGTCAGCTGTTATGTTATTTCTGTCTGAATACCGTAAATATTACGTATCCTTGTCGTCTTCTTTTTAAACAGAAGATGCAGGCTCCCAAATCTTCCTGCCACATCAAGTAGACATGGCCACTCAGGTGGCTTCCGGGATGGCTTACCTCGAATCCCGGAACTATATTCATCGGGATCTGGCAGCCAGAAATGTTCTTGTTGGCGAACACAGTGTTTACAAAGTGGCAGACTTTGGACTTGCAAGAGTTCTTAAGGTGGGTTGTGAGAGGGTGAATTGGCTCTAACCTTGGGGGGAACAAGGTGGAAGAGGCCAACTAAAGGATGAACTGTAGCCTCTGAACTGCCGGGTTCAGGCAAAAGGCATGCCCAGGGAGAAAAGGACCCCTAACGTGTTCACCTGTATCCTCTGCCTGCATTATGCCATGCAAGGTTAGAAGCTGCCCTGTGCCTTTGAGTCAGTCTGAAGATGGCATCCCGGTGTCTGCTTCCCACTCAGCCACCAAGGAAGAGGCCTGGCAAGCTGTAAATACCCTTTGCTGCACAACCTTTATCCACAACACTAGTGTCTGCCACATGGAGAGAGATCACAGGAACGATGGCAAAATTATATTCCTGAGCCTGTAACGGAAGGCATATAAAACTGCATTGATAGCTATTTTCTCCTTGTTCGCTTCCCCACTGCCTCCGTGATGCTTGTGAGTGGAGGTAGTATTCATAAAAGGACCTTATTCCTCTCCAAGACTAACAGCGGAGTTCATAAAGTGATCTCTCAGAGCTTTAAATCTGATGCAGTTTCAAGTTCTTTGCCATTGTGCTGTCTTTTTTTCTCTAGCCCTTGAGGACATGGAATGCCAAGTAACCCTGACCAAGATCACCCTAGGAAGGAGCTGTGGTTTAGAAATGAGATTTCCCACCTCTGAAAATGATTTGATCAGAGTTGGAAAGATTTGATTTGCCATATTTTATGGATTTCAATATGTAATCCACAATTTCTAAGGTTTTATTATTGTTTTTATTGATTTATGTTCTTGCACTGAGAAGGAAAAACAGAGAAAAAAGCCCTCTGCTTCTCGTTTGTTTTTCTCCATTCAAGCAGCAGAAATTGAAGTTCATAACAGAGTTGGATTCATTACACAGTGAAGTATAGAATAATGGCTTGACAATGGCATCAAGGGACTTTGAAAGTGCTTTTTGCTTAATTTTGATTCTTCTAGTTATGCATAAGTTCAGATTGCACATTTTTTAACATGAAAAAAAAATATTTTTAAATGAACAATGCTTGCAATGTTTTCTCCTCTGTCCTCACTAGAGAGGGTAATAATTTACAGCTGTTGACATTTCTTGCTAAAACTGAACTTTACTAAAATACGCTGTCATAGAACCATCTTGGCAGACGTTCTTAGGAATATTATGTCTCCTAAACCAAAGCATTAACATGGTGACATGCAAAGATCCCAGAGGCATAGGTGTGAGAAATGAAATCTGTGTTTCTGTATGCATTAATTAGCATAATGAAATATTTTTTTTTGTTTCTAGAAATGAGTATTATGGTCATGTTGCCAACTGTATCAGTATGTAGATACAAAACTCTATCAACCAGTCTTTTCAAAACTGTAGGGCATTACAGCTGGGAAGCATATATTTCTGTATTAAAAACAATCAAACAAACAAAATCTTGTACACATTTGTCTGGGTTTGCATGTGAAAAACCTGACTGAGCCTTGGATGTGACTGATGTACACTAAACTGCATTTAGGAATTCAAGAGAGAACAAATGTTCACAAATTTTAGATGTCTATGCTATAGAACTTTAAGGACATGATTCCACAAATTTTCCAGCAAATAATTCTGCTTTTTCTATGCGTATTTCATCTTCACTTTACATGAATTAATTGGATCAACTGTAAGCTAATAATTTAATTTGAACCACTTGGAGTTTGTTCTTTGGTCCCCAAAACCTGCTTAAGTGACTGTTATCAAAGTCAATGGCCCTTCAACACTGCAATAAATCACAGAAGAAAGGTTCTGAAATTCATTAGCTCTTGCTTTTGCCTTCTCTGTTTACTGAAGACCAGACGCGGAGCCATTTGGTCTCTAGCGTCAGGAGGATGCTTACACTGCCACTCCTGACAGACTTTTGAAATCTTGCATGCCAGGTCCGGAATTCACAGTAGCGGGTCATAATTAATCACGAGCCACTCCAACACTGCTTGCTCACTTGAAATGATAAATGCTTTAGAAAAGCCTCCGATGAACGGTAGCATTTCTCAACTGTGAAGCCCAATTCAACAATAGACTTCAGAAAGTGCGTGCTTTAATACCATGAAAGGCAGGTGCTTGGCTAAAATAGGATAAGATTAAGCACATGCTTAGCTTAGTCAGGTGCTTAAATGCTTTACTGAAGCAGATCTAAGATCAGGCGTGCTTTGTTTTTCACCCATGACAGGTAGAAAACGAAAAAGTATATAAAGCCAGGAATGAAACACAACTCCCAGTGAGATGGACAGCCCCAGAGGCCATCCGCTACAACAAATTCAGCATTAAGTCAGATGTCTGGTCATTTGGAATACTTCTGTTTGAAATAATGACCTACGGGAAGATGCCTTATGCTGGTAAGTGCTTTTACCTAAAGAATGATGTCTAATGTTTTCTTGCTTTGAGTGACACGCAAAAAAAGTTGAATGCCTGTACTATGGGCATGTTGAAGGGTTAAAACTATAAACACGGAAAGAAGGCTGTTCAGACGAGGTCCATTTAGTGGGTCAGACCTTCTGGCTGCCCCAGGCTCCCTGGAAGCTTTCCAAAGGCTGTGATTAGCAGCCATTCAAGCTTCCTCTCGCTGGAGTCAACCTGCATTGCACAGGCACCTAAGCCAACTGACTATTTCCCTCCAGCATCCGACCAATGACGCCAGTTCTTGCAATGTGGAAAAAGGGAAGGTTTTTCTGTCCTCCATCCCGCCCTTGTTTGTTTTTTTTTTCTTTTTTAATTTATTTTTTTGGGAATGTCTCATGGAAGAACAGAATATGTGTGAAGTGCTGCACAGGCATTTCAGGATGAAGATGTCTGAAAAATGAGTCAGGGTGTTTTTACCCCCTTCTCTCATATTTGACCACGGCAGCGGAAAGTTTTCATAAAGAGAAGGATCACAAGAATTAGGAATAAAGTATCACCAACCTCAAAAGTAGATTTAATGGTATGAGAGCAGCTATTATTCCTAGCACTGTGAGAAATGCTCGAGGAACTGTGGCTCCAATAACACAAGATATCAGTGAGGCGATTGACTGTGACTCTTTGTGCTGGTGAGGAGAACACAAGGGAAGAACTAAAGCAAAAAGAAGTTATGCTGCATCTGTGCAGGCCTGACGGGTGGCGTGTTCACCAAAAACTACATTTCACAGGGTCCCAAACTGGTATTTCCTGTAAAAGGAAAAATTTATTTTGCTTTTTGACACCCCCGCCCCCATCTCCTGTGAAAACATTCTAGGGAAAAACAAAAAAAAACAAAAAAACAAATCAAAAAACACCAAAGCCAAAAATCCTCAACTCTTTCTTATATAAATTATAGGTGTGTGCATATGCGCACACACACAAATATTCAAGTATAAATATGTAACACCATGGTTCTGGGTATTGTCTGAAAACACGTCCAGCATTATCCCTTTGCAAAGGCATAGTTTACCTGTAACTTTACAGTAGAAAATCACAGAATCATAGAATCTCCATGGTTGGAAAGGACCTTTGAGACCATCTAGTCCAACCATACACACACAAAATAACCCCTACCATCTCTGCCACTAGAGCATGCCCTGAAGTGCCAAATCTACATGTTTCTTAAATACCTCTAGGGATGGTGACTCCATCCTCTAGGGATTGTGACTGTCCTTTTACCACGTCTATTTGCTTACTTGGTGTCTATTTGCTTACTTGGTATTTCTTTCAGGAGTTTGTCTTCAGTAATCAGTTAGGAGAAGGGGTTATGTTGATCCATGGTGGCAGTGGGTAATGTACTGAGAAAACACAGAATCCCGGAATGGTAGGTTTGGGAGGGACCTCTGGAGATCATCTAGTCCAACCCCCCTGCCAGAGCAGGGTCACCCAGAGCAGGTTGCACAGGAACGTGTCCAGGTGGGTTTTGAATGTCGCCAGAGTTGGAGACTCCACCACCTCTCTGGGCAGCCTCTGCCAGTGCTCTGATCTGTCACCCTCAAAGTAAAGTTTTTCCTCATGTTGAGATGGAATTTGCCGTGTCACAGTTTGTGCCTGTTTGCCCCTTGTCCTGCCTCTGGGCACCACTGAAAAGAGTCTGGGCCCCTCTTCTTGACACCCGCCACTGCATTCAGAGATCTAGGGAAAAGAAGTAAAGATCATGCAATTCAAGATGTAATTTGAAGAGTAGAAAAATGAAAGGGAAAGGGGCCATAGTCTTAATATATAAAGGTATGGCAAGGGTAGGGGAATGGTTTATTCTCGTGGTGACAGAGCAGGCAGGATGCCATCGCACAGCTGCGCCAGAGGAAACTTAGGGCTGATGTTAGGGAAAACTTTCTAAACGTGAGGAAAATTCAGCAGCAGGACAGATTTTCTTGGGAGATTTTGGAGTCACTGAGACTAGAGGGATTTAGGAACAATTTAAGCAAAAAAAATGTCAGAAAAATTTTGGCAAAGCACCGGTGAGAGAGGGAAAGCCTTGCACCGGGCTGAACCCATTTGCTATGCCTCTCAGGTGGGGTGAGGGGGCTGGGAAATGCTGAAGGTGGATGTTAACTGCTGATTTGGGATCCTCCAGTGACCCCTATGGCATGTTACCATCGAAGGGGACACGCTGAAGCCACCTCTGCCCTCGTGTGCCTCACGGGCTGGGGTGGGGGCATCCCATTGCCTCGCCTGGGTAAGAGACGGGGACAAGCGACGTCACTAAGCACCCCTGGAGTAGTCTAATGAACTCCTTTCGGCTTGCAGGTATCGCCGGGCACCAGGTGATCCCGTTGCTGAACACGGGGTACAGGCTTCCTCAGCCAGCGACCTGCCCGGAGCCGCTCTACCAGCTGATGCTGCAGTGCTGGAGCGCGGAGGCGGGCAGCCGGCCCACCTTCAAGGACCTCTACGGGCAGCTGGAGTGCTACTTGGAGACCGACTCCGAGTTCTAGGCCCACGCCCTGGATGTGGTGAAATGAACTCCCCATGGCGGGGGGCTGAGGGACCCCCAGGTGGGGGCTGATGGACCTCCACAGCGGGGGCTGTTGGACAGGCGCCAGCTGACATGGCTGAAAGGGAAGGGGGCTGTGAAATCAGCCTAAACTCCCTCGTGCAGGTTCTTAGGGGATGCTGAGGGATTCTGGTACATTCTCATCCCTGCGCTGATACTCAAAGACACCTAAAATTTTTGCTGCTGGCAAATGTTTTGCAAGACTAAGCATGAGGAAGCTGGAGGGGTGGGGGGCTTCTAAAAAATAAAATGTCTTCTATTTATTTTTTAAGTAGCAGATTGCAAGAACGAACAAATGGAATGGATGTTGCTCAATAACCATGCTAGCATTTTGTCATTTCTTTATGGGAATAATTATTTGCTGTTCCTTAGATTTTTGATTCCTCCACGAGGTTGTTCTCGTGAAGGAATGTGATGGCTCTGCAGAGCAGGATCTGTGCTTCGAGCATAGATTTAAAAAAAAATTGTAAGAAAAATAAAAATAAAATAATCCCATGACTGTGATCATAGCAGAATCTAAATTAATTGCCTTGCCTAGACTTGAAGTACATGTGCTGTTGCTGTATCAGAAAATGAAACGGATGTTCATGAGAGAAAAGGAATTATTTTATTTTATGGATGTGAAGAGTGATCTTTTTAGTTTGTCTACTGTTCCTCTTTTACAAGAATAAACACAATTATTATTATTAATTATTGAAGCTGTTTGCTCTGAATGTTGTTAAATAGTGCTAGGGAACCGATGAGTTATTGTCCATTGAAGTGTAAGGATATGTTTTATAGTTCTTAGTTTGAGGAATATTGGAGGAAAAGATATTTTAACATGAACTCAAGACTCCCTTAGCCTTTTAGAGTGACAGCTTCTCCTGTCCCGCTGCCCAAATCATGGACCTTCTTCAACAGGGCAAGGCCCAGGGCAGGTCTAGGTATTTTGCAGGGGAACTAGGAATCCATGCTTCCATCTTCTCCAGATGTAACTTTAATACAGTAGATTTAAATAATAGATGATCCTTCTTTTTTTTTTTGTTCCATGAGGAAACGGATCCCAGGTGCTTCTGCTAGCAGTCTTTACAGCTACAGATTTTAGTTGTGCGGTTTTTTTCCCCCATTTTTTCTAATTAACTACAATATCGGTTCTGCTAAAACCTGATATCACTGTGACAGTTTTATGTTTTCAATTGTGAGGCTTAGAGAACCAAGTTTCAATTATTTACTTATGATTCATCAGTTAATTATTTAACAACATAATTCAGGAATTAAGAGCTGTACTGTGTTAGCATAGTGTGAGCTCAGTATGAGTGTGCTACCATTTTCCTCTAATATCAAAAAAGGGTATAAATAAATGAAAAGATTCATTACTTTAAAGGCTGGGCGTCTTTTATTACATCTTATTCTTTTCTTCTCTTTATACTTCAGATCCATTCATCTCAGTGCCTTGCTTCTAATTTTTAATTTCCTTTTCCCCTCCTTTACTTTTGGAAGGCAGCGCACCTTTTTTTTTTCTTCTTCTTTTGTATGCATCTCTTATGTATTTGCTATTCAAAACTCCTTTCCTTATTTATTGTTTTTTTCCTGTTTCTATCTCACTACACTTAGAGTCTTTCTAGTGTTCTGTCTCTGTTCACCTTCATTTTCTGCATAGTGTTTCTCCCTACTAACTCCCTTTATACTAATTACATTTGTAAAGCACAATACAGTGATAATTAATTAGCTGTCATAGCATCCATACGATTTTGGAAAGTAATCATCCGCTCTGAAAGAAGAAGAGGTTAAATGGCTTTGCCAAACTCATCCTGATAAGAATTGGCATGGCAGGAACTGGGAGACTCCCAGGCAAAGTCTCGTGCTGTAATACCATCCCTGTTTGTTTTGAGACCCATGCTAGCTACTGGCTCATGGCCCCAACAAGATGTTACTTATGATTATCAAACCTCCATCAATCCATGTGTCTCTCATCTGGCTAGGAGCTCTTTTACACTCTTACAGTATGAGGTTAGCAAATCCCACAGAGTAGGTTTATGTAATAAGAATAGGAATGCTGTTATTTGGAAAGATCTCTGTGTCAAACTTGCAACCTTGATGTTCAAGCACTATTTCTAAGATGATTTTTCAGACTGAAAACATTAAGAATGTTGAGAATAAAAGTTGAGTTTGCCCAACTCAAAAGAAGTGTTGATAAAAGAAACACAATCTTAAAAAGCACAGATGTGTGCAGTTCACAGGGGTCTAGGTCTTTTTTTTTTTTTTTCCCCAAAGATGAGTTGCCAGGAAAAAAAATTGACAGCAGGGAAACAGCAAAGTTTTCAGAATTCCAGATTATACAAACTGGTCCAAGCTGTTGTGTGATGGCCTTTGCCCTTGGGTGGAAGTCAGCAGGATCTTGTAGGGCTCCACTGAAGTGATGCCAGTAATTCTGAAGACAGCACATTTGTACAATAAATATCTTCTTAAACCAACATATGGGGAATAGAAGGTCTGTTCATCCAGCGAAGTTGACTGCCTTGTCTCCTTAATTTCTCCTATAGTCAGATGACCGAAAGAGGCTCCTTGAGATGGTGAAATAGTGCACCAAAGTTGCATGTCTCCTCTGAAGCACCCCTGACAGGCCTCTTTCTGTTTGATGCTGTAAAGGTGTCCAGGAGAGATGAGACGCTAGGATGAGGGGTGTGTGTAGCAACCCACATGTTGTATACCAAAATTAGCTGTTTCAAGCTCGCTTTACCAAGTGTGGCCCCATGAACCACCTTTAACTGAAAGGAGCAGAAGCTGCCCGTGGGCTGCACCCTGCTGAGCTGTGTGTGGAGCTGGGTACACGCATGTGATGGCCTCCAGGCGATGTGGCCTGGCACGCTGGGCTCCTGCTGGCAGGTGTGTTCCCCTGCTGCTACATCCTGCCATTTTCTCTCTTGTGTTTTCTCTTTGCGTGCTTGCACAGCCGCAGGTGGTTAATGGAGGTTGGATCTGCCAGCTGCCTCTCTCGAGTGTGTGCTGGCCCAGGGTGGGAGAGAAGCAGCAGCACTGGCTGAAAGCAAGAGGTAGGTTCACTTTGGTGCAGCTCATTATAGGCAATGCATCAAATAAGTTTATTTTGTATTCATCTTTGAGGCAGCCTGTGCATATTTGGCCTCCCCAAGGCGATGTACTGTAGGTGAAGAGGTGCAGTCAGTCTTCGTCTTTCAAGCCTGAACACCATTTCCACCCTATTGGTGTGTGTCCTGTGAGCAGTGCACCCTCTTTTCTTAGCAGAAGTTGAAAGCAAGGGAAAGCAGGAAGGCAGGTACGTTATGGGGCCAGAACTTTCATTTTTCTCTTGCACTGGGTTGCTCTGCGAAAGTCTGGTGCCTGGTAGAGCCCCTTTGCCACTATCAGCCATCCAGCTGAGGCCAATCTTGCAAACCACAGATGCTGCTATGAGATCCAGTGATTCCTCATCCTGGATTAAATCCATGTATTTGCACTTGCTCCCTTATTTTTCCCATCCGTAAACTGCCGTTATACCAGTGAAATTCTGCCACTATAGTATGAGCTCTAATTTTGGATCTCTTTTTCCCTGGGCTGGCAGGGGAACAAAACAGAGAAAAATTAGCAATGCAATGGAATCAGCAAAGCTCTGGAAATGAAGAGTAATGTGGAAAATTAATCATTTGTTTTCAGCTCTTTCTCTCCATATTTTTGCAGTCAAATGGATCCATTACTGAGAAAGACTGGAGGAAGAAGGCGGCAAAGGGTGATAAACCTTCACAGAGTTCAATTTGCTTACAGGCAATGCAACAAGCAAAACTATACCTTTCTAAGTCCAATTCCATTTTATGATAATTTTATTTCTATGATGGATAACAATTATAGTCAGAAGTCTTTGCTATGACTTGATTTAAATTAAACATCAATGTTATCATTTCCAGTTATAGTGCACAGCTAGATGGGTTTAACTTATCTCATTCTATTCTTGAGGCCTTTTATGTTCAAGGTTCTGCTAAAGCTATCTATTGCACTTGTTTTTACCTGATGGATCATGGAGGGAAAATAATGGATTCAGTTATGAGAAACAGTAATAGATTTTTTTGAACTGACATAAATTTCTATGTTTAGATAGAATAAAAGGATCAGGAAGAGATAAGTTGAATTTTCTACAATAGACCAGTCCTTGTGAAATTCACTTCACATAAATTGTACTGAGACGTCTTTTATGTAATGTTTTATTTATGTAATTCAGTTATTCTTTCAGAGCTAAATCATTTTATGTGGCCTTACAAAAGATAACTTAAAAATGTCCAACCAGAAAGAAAGAACTTCTATTTTTCTTAAACTCCGCATTCTTCAGGAAGCTATGGAGCAATGCAATTATTTTGAACTGTGTTAGGGAGTCCCTAGTGTTTATTTTCTACTCCCATTGGAGAACCTTTCCTCACTTTATCTGTATTCAAGAACATACACAGGGACACCAAACGTGATAGGGCAACAGGGAATTTTCTACCACTTGTACTGCTTTCATTTTTTTTGTCCGTTGTATCTCATGCTTGCTGTCTGAATCATCATAGAATCATAGAATGGTTAGAGTTGGAAGGGACCTTAAAGATCATCTAGTTCCAGCCCCCCTGCCATGGGCAGAGACACCTCCCACTAGACCAGGCTGCTCAAAGCCCCATCCAGCCTGGCCTTGAACATTCCCACAGGGATGGGGCATCCACAACTTCTCTGGACAACTTGTTCCAGTGTCTCACCACCCTCATAATGAAAAATTTCTTCCTGATATCTAATCTAAATCTACCCTCTTCTATGAATGACTAGACTATGAGCAGCAATTTTCTTTGTGTGGATTTGCAACTTAAAGCATGCAAGGAACTGAACCAGCAGAGTGCATAATGTTATTGTGGTTCCAACTCAACAAACTATCAGTGCACAGAATGGAGCACTTGACTTATTCAAGCGATTGCTCCTTATAGTCTCATATGTGCTTCCGTTTCACTCCTTTAAAAGGTGCTGTAGTATCATGTCCACTCAGTGCTCCCATGGTCACTGCGACTCACAGGTCAGCTATTTGTAGGGTATGGATTTTGGAGCAGATAAAAATGCTGCATGTAAAAGTTGTGCCACAGTGATCAAAACGATACGGAAGTGTAGTATATTTCTATGGAAAGCTGCGTGCCTGCTATTCTGTTCCATCAACATTTGGGCCAGATGTGTTCTCCAGCATGTGACAGAACCCTGCCTCAGTGCCCTGTTGGAAGAGCTTGCCCAGAAGAACTCGGCATCTACTCAAACAAAATACTGAACTGGGGTCTATGAAAAAATACTTCGTTCTACCCAGGCTTACTATTAGCAGGTCCATGTAATTTATTTTTTCAGTCTTAGGTGTCTCAGGAAAGACTAATACAAAAGAAAAAAAATCCATATGAGAAATGGCATGTATAAGCAAGCTGGAGAAATCACTGAAAAGTACTTTGGCATTTTAATCTTCACAGCTGCATTGTGTTGAAGAATTCAGTCCTTCCATATTTTGGTATAGAGAAAATTAAAATGTACATTTGAAACATTCAGAATCCTAGAAATGAATTTTAGCCAATTCCTGGATCTAAATGTCACTAGAACTGAAAAACATGATAGAAATTGTACCTTTGTTCCTACCACTATTTTCAAAAAAATAAATTCTGTTAAAATTAGGCAGATATGTGACAAGACACGTATACAGCAACTTCTTTATTTCTTCCCCTTCCCCCCATTCTTTACGAATATTACTACAGGAGGATTAGAACTCCCACAGAGTAAAAAGAGTTTTTAGTTATGCTGAGAGATAAGAATTTTTTCTGATCTTTTTCTAAAGTAAAAAAAAAGTTGAGCCTTGAAGATTATTCCCAAAGCTACTCTTCAAAAAAAAAAAAAAAGAAGACAGAAGAAATATAGGAAGTGTTTATCATACTTTTACAATTGCTCATGTCTTTAGAAATGACAATGGTAAGACATTTCAGATCAAACAGAAAGTTGCTGCTGAATTTGTAAAAAATACTCTTTGGATAAGCTGGTTGTGCTATTTACACTATTAAGAAAAGCATGTTGTACTGCATTCTTTTCTCTAGTTACTTTGATATAAATATCTGAATGTACTGACTTCAGTGTTTTAGTATACTAGAGAATTCAAATACATATACAGCAATATCAAAAAAAGTTTTATTTTTATTTCCTATCTCCTCTGCAGCTGGATAGATATATGTCTCTGCTTAGAAGAATATGTAAACATGCTAAAGTTTTTGTTGGTCATGCATGTTTTTCAGCGTTTTTTCTCTTACTATTTTTTTCTATTCTTGATATTAAAAATTTTTGTTCAGATGTCTTTATGCTATCATTAGTTTACTTACATTTGCAAATAGAAAAAACTGTTCGTATTCCAAAGTGCTCCATTACTCTGCTAAATATTTAAAATGACCAAAAATAGAGTGTAATACAACACAAGTGTTTGTTTTTTTTTTTTCTGAGGTAACTACTTATAAACAAATACCTGCCCACTCTGTGCCACCACCAGCATCTCAGTTCCACATCTCCTTTAGAAACCAAAAGAATGAAAACTGAACTTGCATGTTCTTCTATAACTCCTTAGTTCTGGATCACTTTGCACCAAAATCAAAAGTTTCAAAAATTTATATTTCACTGTTCCTCCTACCTCATCTTCTAAATGTAGGCACCAGTTCTCCAAAGTGAGCAATGTCATCTGAAGCAACACTCTTATCACAACACTTCGATAATAACTCTCTCTCCTCTTCCAGTTGTTCCACCATCAGCATTGCCTGTCTCCTTAGCAAGGTGGCTCTCATCCACACTCTCATCCCTGACAGATACCAGATCAGTTATGGAAAGAGAGACATGCAGTAACAAGTTAGAAGCCCACAGGTCTTCTCTGATTTATTTAACTGTCGCTCTGCCACACGCACATACATTGCATTCATAAGACAGACTCCTATGGCAGTTGACAGACTGCCTCAGGAGTTAATGAAAAATGACTCAATACAAATCTTTGGGACCCCTCAACTATGAATGAATAATATTACTATAGTTGGATTTATAAGTTACTGGAATTTGGAAGAAATGAGGTATGAGAGCTGCTACACCAGAAACTTCACAACAGCCTCCCCTGAAAGAGAAACACAGGCCTGTTTCTGTAGGAGGAGGTGGTGGGAAGAGAAATTCATTGATGGTAGGGCACAAGAAGTTGTGGTGCTTCCCTAAATTCCTGACATAAGGGTTTTAATGATCTGGCATTTTCCTGTGAGACGAGAAACAGAAAACGGACCAGACTTTTAGAGGAGGAAATAATCAGTGATACAGGGCATGACTATAGTCTGAGGTGTTACCAAGGTATAAATCTGCAACTGTAGCTGGGTCAGAGGGCAGGCTGCTGTCTTCTTTTTCTTTCTACCTGTGCTGTGACAACATGAGAGCCTGGCTCTTGGTCAGTCTGCCTCAAAAGGCAAACACACATCGGAGACCAAAACTGAGAGGAAATTTTGTCACTGTCAGTTGCCTTTAAAAAAACCTCTGCCTTTGCTTACAAACCTGTAAGGCAAACAGTGGTAAGAAACTTGAAGTATTTCTTTGTACGCTATGGATGTGTGTAGAACTCCCCAGCCAGCTGCAGGGTCTCCAGCTGGAGTAGCTGCTCTCATCTCGCTGCGGCCATTTGAAAATAGCAGCTTCTAACTGGGATCCTTCTGACTTTTGATGTGGATGAGACCTCTCATTCCTGAAATGTCACTGGTGTGCATTGGATCTCACACACAACCAAGACAATGTTCTTGCCTTGGAAATTCTGCAGCGAAAAGCTTTGTTTCAGCAAGTGTTTATACCCTGCTCAGCTCCTTTCCTGTGATTTGAGAGATTTCACAAGACTTTAGGTTGCAGTAGCAGAAGGCCCATTCCCAGTACTGTTGACTTTCTGTACGCAGAAGTAGACGAAGGACTTGGGTAAGTTAACACAGTTTCTCAGGAGAGTTTAACTAAGAGATGAGGAACAAAGCAAAGAATTCAGAGCAATACATTAATTTTTTTTTGTATCGGTTATCTATTTTCATCTTTAGGTTTGTAAGGGTGTTTCATTTTACCCTTTACGCTTTGCAGCTTATTAAGCTTTTTTGTCCTCACAGGAAAACCTAGTCCTGACCAAAGCCGTTACTAATGTCCACAACATTCTAGCTAATTTTAATTTAGCTTGACAAGGGTAATATTTAGTGTCAAACTGACTGAATTGGCCAAAAATTGGAAGCATTCTTGTGCCAAGCTCATTTCCCATCATGCTTGTAGCTTTACCCCTGTATAGCCCTGTAATGCCACGAATTGCTATGTAAGGTCAGCGGTAGGATGAAACAGCTTCAGGGTGACCCAATAGCTCTTCCCATCCTGGCACCACTGTGGTATATGGTCATATCACTGCATGTCTGGCTCCTGAAAACACTTACCACTCCACTTCAGGAGCAGGCAATGTAGCTATGATTTCGCTCTAATCAATTGTCACGCTCATAAAGGAAGCGTATTTGCTAATCCCTGCCTCATACAGTGATAAGAGATTTCACTATACTTGTGGATTCTGGAGGTCTGATAAGTGCATATCGCATCCTCTTATAGGTCCCAAAACTCTAAAATAATGCTGTGATTTTTTTTTTATTCACCCTTGAGGTAAGAGATATGGCTCTAGCAATCAATTATCATGTGAAATGATTCTTTAGGGCAGAGATAAAACATCCAGAGTATTAGAGAATAGCCATAATTTATTTCTTTAATTCTTCATATAACTAAATTATGAGTTACAATGAGAAATTACACAAGATTTATTTAGGATGGATTTTGGAACTTTATTGCGGGAAACATACTTAACAGTTATAAATTGTTTATTACATTGGCCCATCTTTAGCCTGATCTGTCGAATAACTGTGTTCTCAACAGTGAATTCTTAATGTACTTTACAGCATTATAATTTAAATATAGTGCAAGTGTCAAATATTGATTTGGAGTTAACTTATGACTGATATCTAAATCATAATGGTGCTGTTTCTTAAGGCTAAAACCATCTGACCCCTTACTTTATTATCTTTTATATTTTATGAGTAAAATTAAACTTCTGTCCTTCTAAAATTAAAATTTACAGTTGCACAATCTCGACATGAATACATTACTGTGGCTGTGAAGGCAGTTAAGAAACCTTCCGGTACTTCAAATAGGCTTTTTCAAATTAGGAAATAGCAATTTTCTTTATGGTATTTCCCTACTTCAGGCAAAGGTGTGACTTCAATCTGCGTGGATATAACAGAGCAAGCTTTACATTACAAGATAACTTGGGGTGCCACTACCAAATAGTTGTAGGAAACTATAATCTATTACCAGTCTCACGGAAAAAGCTGGAGAAATGTATCATGGAATTAGTCTCTGCAGTTTTGTGACGTTTTGGCCTCACTGTTAGCAACACTGTGCTAACTGGTAAAGATGTATCAGGTAGGCTAACATAAGTTTCAACAACTGCAATGAAGATATATCCTCTGCACTTTTGAGAAATTGATAAGGAGAGGGCTAAATCACCTAGTTATCCAAGTTCAGTATTTTGGTTTCAGAAGAGAAAGATGAAAGTTTAATAAATAGTCTCCTGAGTGGCATTTTTAGCTAGCTTTTAAAATGTCATTGTTTCTTACCCATCATAAGTAACTCAGAATTCAGTACCTCACAAATGTTCAGATGAAAGCTTTTACCCTGTGTTACTGCAGATACACTATTCCTGGGTTCAGTTAAGAGATTAAGAATCGCCTGTAAAAACTTCAGACTCACTTTTGATTTGCAGTGTGAAACACTGAAAATTATTTATCTGCCTTAAGTGGATGAAGGTGAGATAAAAAGACAGGCGGCAAGGGAGAATGTCTATAGGGATAGTCTAAAGACCGGCACTGCAGTCAAGAGTGTATGACAACCAAATACCTGGAGTCCTTCTCTGGATGTTTCCAAGACAATGAGGCCAAAAGGTTGGGTCTCCTTGTGACACCATGTGAGTCCAGTAGAATTTAGACATCATTTGTTGATCTTGGCTAAAAAAACATAATTCCAAGAAACCCACCAAGCTTGTTTTCAAAGACACAAATGCCCTTATCTGTTTGACTACATTTCCTTGTGTGGTATAGGAGTATTTTATACCGGTATAAAATTTAAAAAAGGCTTTTTTCAAAGTTTACATGGTGAATGAGGTCAGCAAGGCTTAGGTACACCAGTCTGTAGCGGGCGCAACAATGTGCCCTGTGTGGCATTAGAAGCAGCCACCTCTGTGTCCCTGGTTTGAACAACTAGGCTCTTTGGCACAGGACAGAGCTGGGGGGGCAGACCCACATCTCTAGGCACCGAAAGGCTTACACTGATCACTTGGTTTCTACTGTAACAAATAGGAAGCTACAAGTTCATACAGTTCAAGGTTTCATAGCTATATTTAGAAAATGTGACCGAGGAGCTCATTCCTTTGGAGTGGTTGGTCATAAATCCAAAATGCCAAGATGAGGTGGCTTGTCCTCAGCTCACGCCAGTGGCAGCCTCGCCGAAACGCCTGGCAGAAGCAGGAGAGTTACTGCGAACTGAGGCCTTTGCACGGAGGGTCGCACAGTGGGGGTTAAGGCGACAGGCAGGGGCAAACACTAGCCCTGGCCTGGAGGACACCCTGGCTTTTGGCTTTGCACCAGGCAGTAGGCTGGCGCGGTACAGGGCTGGGTGGCTGGGCTGGGCTGCCCTCGGTGCCAGCCGGCTCTCCCTCCCGGCCGAGGGAGGCATTTGGTTTCCAGGGAGGGCTGGTAGATGGAGGAGGGCACAGCTGGCCCATCAGTGGCTGCTGCCAGGAGATTTCCAGCCTGATCCCCACCCCTGCACTTTTCTATCGCTCTGCGTTTCAGCTTGAAGAAAGGACATTCCAGCATCCAGCAGTCCTGCAGCCTTTGCAGTTTATTTTTTTTTTTTTGGGGGTGGTGGTGGTAGTTTTTTTTGTATATGTGTTGCTTTGCTTTGTTTTGTTTTGTTTTTAAATTTGCTTCAGCAAAGATATAAATGGTTTAAGTTACAGAACAGCTTGGGAGGCAACATAGGACCCTGGGTGGAGACCCCTGCATGGTCAAACTCCCGCTTCACCCCATATTTCACTAAAACATCTTTCAGTTAGGATGCTAAGCACAATATGGACAAGCAGGTGTTTGCTCAACCTGATTTTACCTGCTGTGATCCTTGTAGCTGTTATTGGAAAGCCCTGATAGTCTTGAACTTGAATTCAACCTTTAACATTTTTGAGAGAAGAATTTTTTTCCCCGTCTTTCCGGACACGGGGCGGGGACAATGGAGGACAAATGCTGGATGCAGAGGCACATATGTGCTAGTATTTGATTATTTGATTCCTCCTCCCTCTCCTTCATGGAAGCTTAGTGAAGTCCAGGAAAAAAGTAGAGCAGAAACATAGTGGTATAAATTATTCAAGGATGCTGCTCTGCCTATGAAGAAGCCAGGAGTTTGCCTATAAAACATTAACATGACATTTTTGAATTGTGATGGGTGGGTTGGGAGAAGAAAGCTTAAGAATGAGCAAAAGACTGTTCTAAGGAAACAGAGACATTGTTTAAAACTACAAACAAGTCTGCTTTATCACCGAGTTGCATGTGGGCTTCCAGAGATTATGAGTTTGGGAAAAAGGGAGATGGAAGTGGAGGAGGGGATATTAAAATCTTAGAGAGTCTTGTCAATAGGTTACAAAAGATCTGTTCGGTGCTGCTATGGGAAATCAGAAAGAGGGTCAGGGTCAGAGTCCAGCTGGGTTTCTTTTCTATTCCACTCCTTTGGTTAAAATTGGGGAGTGATCCACTTCCCTACTTAAAATATTGAAAACCCCTTTTGCTTATGATTGACAATTTGGAATCTTAACTCAGTTGTGATCTGCCTGATTTCCCTGGAGACTCCGAAGTACAAAAGGTGCAAAGAAGGTATAATTTTTTATTTAACTTTTGTAGATAGCAACAATACAATGATGAAAAATTCCCTCATCTGATAGAGCATTTTTTCAATTGGGAAGCCCTATGGCAATGTCAGATGCCCTCTATTTAATGACATCCCTGTATCTTAGAACTAAAATACTATTTCGGACAGACTGAAGACAGGTTTCTAGGTGAATAAAACATCTCCCAGGACTAGACACAATGAACAATGTCTTATGTTGAATGGAGCAACTATGTAGAATTTATGAATTTGCCACTGTATTTTTGGCTTTGTACCTTTAGTTCAATGTTGCAAATCTTTGAGTCCTATGATTTAGCCCTATGGCCTTTCTCTTTTTCCCCATAGGTGATTCAAGTTTTCTTTTCCTAATGCACAGTTTTCTGCAAAAGCAAGGTCTGCTACCTACATAGAAGGTAGGGATAAAAGTGATGCTCACAAAAGGCTAGCCTACAGAAGTAGATTTCCTTCTTCTCTTTTTCTTTCTATACATAATTTGTATATAGCACTATTTCATTTCCCAGCTGAATTTCTTTCTTTACTGTTTTTTTCCCTCTCGGGTTGATTTTTTTCCTCCCCTGTGTCCTGCAGTGTATGATTTTCTTTTTGTCTGCTCACTGTTCCTTTTCCCCCAGATATACAATGCCAATAATATCTGAGTCAAATTTTTAACAGATGAATACATTTGAAATGATGCAAACTGATCCTGCTCACTTTGCCCAGGCAGCACAGGAAAATGACACCATTGCATAGTTAGCCAAAGGTAAGTATCAGAACTACAATTTTGATTGAGTTTTCATCAAGTAGAGGCCTCTAAAATAGAAATACCATGTGTGCAGTAGGTCTGTTTCATCTCCCTCTTGTTATCGAATGAGTGGCAGAAGCGCCTGGCTTATACTTTAAAAAAATTCCCCAAAAGGAAACTTTTGACTTCCAGACCTGCTCACAGGATAAAGGGGTAAATTTGGGCCACTGAATGTCATTCTTGAGAACGACGGTCAGTCATTCCCCTGCAGACAGGTCTCCGTTCCCACTTTGGTAGGCCCGTGACCTCCTGTAAAAGCAAACATCCTTGTTTGGGGGCGGAGGGTTATTAATTCAAAGGAAACCAAGGGGTCTGTCTACCAGCCCATGTAATTCTGAGCAGAGAAGTATTCTCTGGTGTTTGCTGCTTGTGTTCGTAAGAGATTAGAAGATATTATTCAGGCTGTGGATTTGTTTTCCACACAGGTTTTTTTTTCATATCCTCCAAGGTATTGGCTTCCGCAGCCATCCACACATGCAGGTGAGGGCTGAGAGCACCGCTCAGCAGGTCACGCTGGCACAGTGTAGCATGTGCTGTGCAGCTTCGTGCCAAAACTCTGCTGCCAGAGTGCTCCAACTGTTCACTCTCCATTTTTGTCTTGGCTCAAGGAACAGCCACCTCCTGCCACGTCTGCTGCTACAGAGCAGAAACTGGATTCTCACCATTATCACAGTTCACCAGCCAACTCCTACTACTCCTACCAACTGCAGAACGGGCATGAGCAATCACATTTATTCAGTGTGCTTGCTTCCCACATGTTAGCCCAGATGTGCCTTTGGCTTGCCAGTCACTTGCTCCTTTGCCATTAGAATAATACATGTAACGCTCCTCTGTCTTTTGCATGGAGGCAAAGACTGACTAGATCTCACCTGTAAACCACATGCTTGGCTTGACAAGCCAGAAAGCTTCATTCTCTGAATTAAAAATTCCAAGTCAAAGTGCTAAGACAAAATCCCCCTCCTGCACTAAGTTTGGCGTGATGCTTGGAGCCAGTGGGCTGAGTAGCCATGTGGGAAATCTGTGAGAGGCTTCAGGCTTTTCCTTCCCCAAAGACGGGATGCAAAAGAAAGCGCAGCTCTAATGTGCTGAGTCTTTGGCACGAGCGAGCCAGGCAAAGCCGCGAATGATTCTTCACTCCCGGCTGCTGGTTGATTGATGGGAACTGAATTGGTGATAATTCTGGAGGGAGATGTTTGCCCTGTCTTCCATCTGGAGCTGCTGTGTTATGACTGGCGGAGATGGCTATTGAGCAGGCTGGGCTGGCAGACCTTCTCCGGCAAGTCAGACTGGAGGCTGGGGAAATAAGCAAGTTATCCAGGGGTGCTTGGAGTGAATGGAGTTTGATGTATCTAATGCTGATAGCTTTCATAAAAACACAGAGTGCTGGGAAATTGTGGAGAGTAAAGGGAAAACAGAGTGTCTCTCTGTCTTCAAGACAAGGAAACAATTGCAGATGGCATCTTGCATTTCTCAAAGCTGCTGCTTCCTCGGGGCTGTGTTCTGCCCTTGGATCTGCTTGATGCATCACTATAAAATGCTTTAATTTAGCATGTAAGGGGGTGCCAGCTGCCAGAGTTTAAATTACAGCCAGATACTAAGCCAGATACTATCTTGTCTTTCCTTGAGCCCAGTGGCCTTCTGTGCCTGAGACTCACTGTAGTGTTCTGAACCAAACGGGTCATTGCAACCCAATGTGTAAGACAAATGGAGATATGCTGCTATCGAAACATGAAATTCTTTAAACTGCTTTCATTAATGGGTATAAAGTAGTGTTTCTTCATCTGCAGCAGGTGTAATATTAATAACTTGCTTCATTTTCTGTAGCTGAGGAAAAAATATAGAACTCTCCAGAGAATTTAGGAGAAAAGAAAGTATAGACATAAATTGAGCTATATGATACGATGAAAAGAGATATCACATGCCGAGAATTACAAATGAGGGGTGATATCTGGAGCAAATATGCATGTCGCAAAGTATTTGGAAAACACCATTCAATTTCTATGGCTTTCTAACTATACTGAGAAAAAAAGTGGTTTCAAATCATAATAGTGAAGAAAATACTAGGAGAGTTGCCCAGAGCATGGCACCTTTATGCTTAAAATATGCTGAAGCTGGTCTATATACAGAATTTCTACTGCAGTTCTATGTAGAAAGCTGGAGACAAAAATCTTTTACCTCTATTCACAGAGACAAATCCCCACATGCAGAATGCTGGGGATGAGAGGTCAGACCGTGATAGCTAGTCAGTTGCTTCAGTTCTGAGCAAATTACCCGTCCATAAAATATTAAAGGAAAAAAATAATTTAATGCCTGGTTTTGGTTATTTTAGCCAAAGCTGGGGTTTGCTGGTTTGTTTGTGGGGTTTTGTTTTGATTTTTTTGTTTGTTTTTTTTTGGGGGGGGGATGTTTAGGTTTTTTTGTTGTTGTTGCTGTTTGTTTGTTTGTTTGTTATTTTACTTTGTAACCTACCAACGAATGGCTGAAAGAACAGCAATTTTCACAGAGTTTTCTATGTGTTAAAGAAATTTCACTTTCTGTAATGATTGCTTTTACTGTTCAATAGGTTCAATAGATACCTACATAGAACTGGAAAAATAATTTTCCTTTTTAAATTTTCTATAAACATTTAATTATTTTTTCTTTTTAACTCAATCTTTAATTTCAAACTCTCATTTTACTGCCTATTTTTTCTTTTTTTCACCTATAATTTAGAATATGGTTTAAATATGTAATTATATGTAGTCATTCAGACCAGACAAATACATGCAAGTTCACTCCTTTTGTATTTCATTTTATTTGTGACATTTTGTATGAGTTACCTTTTTGTGAAAAAAAATCCCTTCCTGAAAACACACTTGCACTGTAACTACTTTTCATTTTGTAGAATAGAAATGTCCTTTAAAAATGGAGGCAAAGGAGGTGCTTAATTGAAAGCTCTTCTTATCAAAAGGTTTATAACCTTTGGTATCTATCCAGAAATCCCACCTCTAAGCTCTTTTGCATTCAAAGCAAAGTGCCTAGCATACAGAGAAGAAACCTGCTGAGGGAAATGATTGCTGCTCATTTCTTGTCTCTTTAATGTTGTTGGAATTCCTCAACTGGCTGAGAAGTATTCTGTCCTTCATGCTGCCCTTGAATAAACGTAAAATGACATTTTCTTGGTAGGCATAAGTTTGGTGAGCAGGTTGTAGATAAACCCGAATAGTTTAGTAGGCTTCTCAAGTTTAGAATCTCCCAAGTGACCTCTTCCTTCCTCCACTTGCAGCTACTGGGCTGGCAAGCCTGCAACACCAATAGGATTTCAAATATTTTAATTCTTTGAACACATTTTCTGTATAATCTGAAGAAGCGATCTATGCAATTTTTTAACAGATATATTAGGGTAAAGTGGAATTCTAAACATCGTTCTGCTCCAAATGGTTACGGTAGAAATGCTATCACCACTGAAAAGACTATCTATGCAAAACAAGGTTTGTCCTTGTCCAGTGTAAAAAAGATGATGTTAGATGCTGTTTGTACCTAATAGTTAGGTAACAGAGCTGTTCAAAATTTCTTGACACACACAAAAATTTGAAATATACGTTAATATGAAAAAGACAGCAGAAAATATTAGTTCTGATATTTTTCCATTTTTTAATTAATCTAATCAGAGGAATTTTTAAAATGTGCGTCCAAATAAAAATATTTTTCCTTAAAATATCAATATGATTTGTTAACGATACAGTGAAGTACTGAGTCTAAATTCTCTTCAGATGTTAAAATGTTTTCTTTCACTAGAAATAGAAACATCTTTCACTTCTTTTTATGCTGATGATTTTGGAATTTGCTCTGAACAAAGGGAGCATTTCTGCTTTTGATTATAATTATAGGCCAACTAGAAAAACTTAAAATGTCTATAGAAAGAGAATGCCATTTTACTTTAAACAACTTGATTCACACAGCTAGTCTCTAAGAGATTTTCTGACTCCCCTAAAGAAACTAGAACATGTTGAGAATATGAAGAGAATGTTTAGACACCTAAAAATCACATTTTCATATTATTGGAATCCTGAAACTCTTTGATATTGCGGTCAAATGAATTATCTCTAATCCCTCAACTACCAATTGTTATATTACTTTAGATCCATGAATAATCTCTGGATTTATGGAATTTAAGATGGCATTCCAATTAATTCTATTTTTAAAAAGTAATGCCATTAGAACTACAATTAAAGAGTTATAAATTGCTCAACAAAACTGGATAGTTAACATGAAAATGCAGCAACAATAACGGATAAATTTTTCACTAACTTGCAGTGAAAACCCATTGAAACTTTTTACTTAAATAAAACAAAAAAGAAACTGAGTGTAGTGTTTCATTTATCCCAAAATAAAATGTCTTACTTGTCAACTTTTAAAGACTGCAAAAGAAAAATACTGAAATCAATGTTGAAATGAAGTACTGTGCAATGTAAAAAAAAGAAAGATGATTTTTGACAGAAAGTGTGAACTTTATTGGCACACGTATTTATATTTGCTCCTTACTTTTCAGGCACGAATACCTATGAACAAGCTAGGATATCACTTGGACTTAGTCACATTGTTAGTTAGTCATCTAGTTTGGAAGGAAAATTCATTGTTTTTAAGTTGTTTGTAGTCATACTTTCAAAGTATTATGTTGGAAAGTAAAATTATTTTTTCCACACTTGGAGTATTTTGGCAACAATGTACCCAAAGTAGTTATTTTAATATCTCTTTAACAGTTCAGCTTTGAAGTACTGTGGGAACTTTTTCATGTAGTTTTACAAGGATATAAAATTTCCCCCATGGTTTGTTTTGGTGTTTTGTTATTAGGTGTAGATCAAAGTGCATAGGCAAAATGGGATAAAATCTGTGGATGCAGACAATGGTTTTTATCATACCAGCTAATACATTGGGAAAAGATAGACAGAATTTGGATATGGAGACATTGCAATGGCTTGAGAAAGGGCTTCTGTGCTTTGTCTATTTTTCTACAGCTATGATAATTCTAATTACTCCATCAATAAACCTTTATTTGCCCATGTCTAAACACTATTTGTTCCAGAGATTTCAAAACCCACTACAGCTGAACTAGCACTAAACAACCCAAAATCTTACGATACACTACATTTGCGTTGCATGTCACCTCCAGACCTAAACCCTGGGTTTAAATGGTGGGTAACTTCTCATTCACTTGTTTCAAACCTATTCTAGTTTTTCTCATCTCTCGGTTCCTTTTTGGAGTAATATAAAGAAGCTCAGGTTTGGACATCTATTGCTAATCAGTTGACCCCAGAGTGGAAACGAACACTCCTGCCAGCTCCAAACCACAGCAGAGCACTTGAGGCACCCTTTCCCAGCTGCGCTGCATGCCTAACTGTGGTTGCAATCCAGCAGGCCAAAGCATGGAGTTCAGATTCTGACTAAACACACAGCGTGTCCATATTTTTGGCAGTTTAAGTTTTCTTACCACAGAGAAGGCATGCTAAAGAAAGTGGTAAAGAGGCCAGAGACGAAAAGGCTTGTGTCCCCTATTCCCTTTCCAAAGGACCAGCCTGTCCAGGCTGAAGACAGCGGCAATCTTTCTATGGTCTTTGATATATGTTGGAAACTGTCCAAATTGCCTTAAAAGCTGTAGGAAAAATGTCCTTGCCTTCTTTGGGGACTGGCACATCCCTTGATACATCTTTGAAAATGAGACACTGAGCTGCTCTTTATGGAAGCAAAGTGAACTCCTATAGTTTGTTCTACAGACACCACACAGCTGTCATTACCAGGTGAACTAATTTGGCCTGGACTTACTATTTAAAAGTCACAAAATTCATAGGAGGCAGAAAACCAAATCCTGAGCTCCCAACGCATATACTTAGACCATGCTCAGCATTTCATTTCTGTGATACACAAGCTGTGATATTTGTGTTCTGCAACTGCCTGGTTAGCCCCTCATCGCTCTTAATGCTTTAATGGCCCTTTATGTATGGATGTTAAATGTTGCACATCTCCAGAAACATTTAATGGAAACCACTGTACGTAAGCACAGACATGATGAAGGGCTCTCAAAGGAGTGTATTGTGAAAATGGAGCACGGTTTACTGTTTGCTTGCCTAGATAAAATGTGGCTGTTTTCCTGCTTCATTCCTCTGTATTTTTCCCTTGGTGGGGGAGTTCTAATTTTATTTCTAGTGCAAGCTCAGATAAAATCTATTCCGCGATGATAATAATAATAATAAAAAATCACAGATTTGCATAAGTCTCTCTATTATTTAGCCACTCTTCAAAACACATTTAAAGGGGTAACTGTGGAAACAAAGAAACCTGGGACAGACCCACTGTTTACTCTAAGGAAGTCAGGCTGATACACCCCAAAAAAGATTTTCCCATTATGACATGTCAAGAAGGAAGGATGGTTTTCATCTGTTACCCTTCTCAGATATTTTTTTTTTCTTAAAAAGTTTCACTAATTGCTCAATATATATTTTTAGTCCTATGCCAAAAGGAAGAATTGCACCCAATTACCAAAGGTAAGAAATAAATCCTAAATCTGTTCACAATCAAACTGCATTAAGACGCTTAAACCCATTTTTTTGTCAAGATGCAACACAATGTAATTCTTTAATATCCATCCAAATTATTTTAACTACAAGGTGAGAAGGCGAAAGCGTCTGTATAGAAATTGAGAACTTGTGAGGTTGGGGAATCCCATAGGATACTAAAAGATTGCAGTTCTTTAGCTGTTCCTTACCTCTGTGGAAAGGTTGGAAATTACCCTAGGAAGAGACACAGCTGTCAGTGCAACATTTTTATAAAGGCGTGACTAAACAATCTAGGACAGAAAATAATACTGACAAGACGATCTAGTTTTGAAAGAGACACACATACACATCCACCGTCGCAATGCAATGCCTCCACGTCCCAGGATATATCAGGATTAATATTTTTTAGCCCAAATAAATGAGTTTGACAGTTGTCGTGACATGTGGAAGAGCAGAGGCTTTAACTCATTCTTGATAGTTTGTGTGCACAGTGATCCTGCTTGATCTTGCTATCTTATGGTGATAGGTTTACTGTTGCTTGGTGAAACCCAGGTCAGAAATGCTTTTCCTACAGATTACTGAGACTTTCCCTATTTTTCACAACTACCTTCCCCTCAGTACAAAAAGTAACTAAAACTCAAGTGATCAGGTCATCTAACTGGGTTGAAAAAGATTCAATTTTCTTCAAAAAGGGTGGAATGGGAGACTTGACTCTCCCTTACTTAAGAGGAGCGCCTTAGTTCATCTGCCAGATTTTCATTCTCTTCTTCCTTCCTTCCCTCTGGTTTTGACCAGAATTATATCATGAAAAAAACCTGTCCTATCAAGAACTTAATTAAAAGTGGTGTATTTCTATCAGAAGCTTTTATTTCCAAAGTAGATATTTCCCAATTAAAAAAAAAAATAAATGGAAATTTCCTGTCCTTTTCAGTCTGGAGTTTTCTACTCAGTGTAGGTTCCACCTGGATCAGCTCTCAGCTCAGTGTGATTTCTTTTCTTCCTTGCACACTAACACACTAATCCATCTCCTCAAGCCATTGCAAATTTTTATTCTTTTTTCTTTTTTTCCCCTTCCCCTGATGTTCCTCCCACAGGCTTGTTGATTAGATGAAAGCCATCCAATCTTCCCTTTAAGTCTAGGAGTGGTAACTGGCTGCTCTAGTGATATGTAATTTATTAGCAACCAAGCCTTTGTGTTGACTTAAGAATGACACTCTTGCTTTTTAGTGCAATGTTAGGATAATGTGTCTTCTGAGACAGTCCTGCTGCCAAAGCAGAGAACATTCTGGAGGGTCCCACCTCTCAGATAACCCAGTTCTAGATTTTGGGTGGTAGTTTATACCATCTGAAATGACTAATGCTATTTACTATGAGCCAGCCGTAGAAGCTGTACCGTCAGATGCAGGAATACGTGTTACTGGGATCGTAATGGATTTTAATAGAGCTATATAAAATTTCTATAAAGTAAAATTCTATTATACTTATTTAAGCATTCTCTTGTTCTGATGTTAAGAAATGACAAACTAATTACTGACGTTGAAATCACTTACTGCCGCAATTACTACATACTCTAAAGTTCACGCTTGGTTTTCCACACTCAGATCACAGGATACCTGTAGGCCTGGCTCAAGGCCAGGTAAGAGGCTCTACCTCCCCCTTCTCCCATTCTTCCTGTACTTCATGGTGTTACTCGGTGAATATATAATTAGGAGGTTTTGTTGGAAGGGGATAAAAATGATGCAGCACCTCCATTAGCATGTATAGATTGCCTTCGGATCCGGCCTTTTATTTGTTATGCCTGTGTTATGCTGAAAGGAGGCATGCTATGAAAATGCAATACTGACCTGGTACAGAAATATAGTGAAGCACAAACAAAATAAATAATTTTGATGATTAATGCTACATTATGTGGGTAATGATTTTTAATATTTTCAGGGGAAGTTTATTTGATATGATTGGACTGGAAATGTTCAGTGAGGAAAGTTAACCTGGTAAGCAGTGAATGCAGGGAGTATTTCGTGTTTGGCATTTCCCTGGCTGAAACCAAACCAGACATTTTCAGAAGAGAAATGAAAATGGCACTCCCCCTGCTGAGTCACCTACAATAATAATGGCATTATTATTTGCGATTAAATATTTCCCCTCACTTGAGTACTGTAAAGGTCTTCAGAATGAATAAATCTCATGATCACCTTAGTGCAAATGAAGCAATGGTAGCACAACAGAATGAGTGAATTATTAAAGATAACTCAATACTTTTCTGGTAGAACTGTGAATCAAGTTCCTATCTGTATATACTCCAAATTTTGAGGCAGATTTCAGCTCACCTGCCTTTAGACAACTACAGTCTCAATGTCTGCACTTTGACTAGTGATTGCAGCTCCTTTTGTAGTTATTGGAGAGAAATAGGAAGAAAGTCTTCATCTGTATTTTGTGTGATACAGTTTGGTTGGTTGTCTCAGAATAGGAAGGACCTCTCCCTAAAGATGCTTTCTTTCCTATGACTACGAAGAGAGCCCGGGGGGACTAACCTGGGTGTATACATCTACATTTGTTGACATCTGCATTTATTCAGATGAATCTCACACTTAATTGCATCCACACTGTGCTGCCTGTAAGTTGTTACGTTAACCATTTTACACCAAGCAGAAATGGCAGCTATTATAGCTTCTGGACAACATTTCCCAAATATCATAATTGCCTCCTGTACTTTCTCTTTCATTAAAGTACATGGAGATGAAGGATGTCTCATGAAAAGAATCAGTAATTCCACTTCTCTTGCATAAAAATCTACAAGAAATATTCATTAATTTATGTTGTTTAACCGGGCACATGATATTTTAATAATACTGTCTATTTGTTACTGACATTATTTCAGAGGTTTTATTTGGGACCATTGGGAAAGAGCATGTCGAGTTTTCCTTCCAAAGCTTCCAAATCTCTATCACGACCTGTTTGAATATATCTTCAAACGCAATTCTCATGTAACTAAGTGCTAACTGCAGGTACACCAAGCCAGAAAATTATGTGACTCGCGCAAAACCATAGCAAGCTAATGAAAAAGAAATAGAGTCAGGCTTAATGCTGAATCTAGCAGCCACATTTCACTCTGTTAGCTACAATCATTATTCTAAAAATACTAGTGAGTTAAAAAATTCTAGTTCAGCTTTGACAACATAAAACAAAACAAAAGATAGTCTGTTTGCTCTGGTTGATTTTCTTATCATAAAGAACAGGTGTGCCTTTTCGTTCACAGCCAGGCAGTGCAGGTGAAGTCATCAGAGGCACTGCACAGTCTTTTGTAACTCAAAGTGTTTGTTTTAAAACAGACGTTGTTTTCATTTCTAAGCTTAGAAAAGCAAAAAATCTGAGGAGTGTTTTCCGCTTTACAGTGTTGCCTGGAGGACACATGATGGAGCCAGTGAGTTCACAAATATTAGTTTCTTTCTGCAGAGGATCTGCCGTGAAAACCAAATAATACACGCTGGCTTCTCTGAAATGTGTCCAGGGACAGAGGTGTCAAAGTGCTTCGTCACCAGTGGCCATTAATGAATCTCACAAGCTCACACAGCAAACACAAGCAACTCACACCTGAAGAGCATCAGACAGAGCATAATGTTTCAGTACATTTCTTTGGCAGAGATACCTACGCTGGGGAAGGCGACTGAATTCTTAAGATATTGGGGCAGAAGATCTTGCCTTGCAAGATCCCGGCCCTTCCCTGGTTTCTCCATTATTCTCACCTTGTGGAGACCCAGCTTCAAGGAAGATGGATTTGAGCCTACCTCCTCAAAGCATAGGCTTCTCTTAGGTATGTTTTGAAGCTTTGAAACACCATCCTCATGAAGTTTTCATGCGGAGAATTTGAAGAAGATGTAATGATGCTGGGTAAATTCAGGGTTGTCAAGGGAGGAGTCAAAAACTGGGATTGTTCCTCTATGAATCTGTAGTAGTAAGGATGTCCTGGATAAGTTAAGAAACTTTTCTCCTCTCCTTCTCTGTCTCTTGGGTTTCTTCAGATGCTTGCAGCAACCTGAGTGGCAGATGCAGAAGCAAACCAGCTGGGGACTGAAGCAGCTCTTTAACCCCTGCCTCTACTCCTCTCATGCTGATGGATTAACTATTGGTTTACACAATCAGTACAAGTGGTTAAGGGCTGCTGCGTTTGCCTGGGACAGTTCTCACTTTTTCACAAACTTGAATGTAACTGTCCCTTTCAAGTTTACACTGCAGTGAATCCATAATAGCATTCTATATTTGCCATGAAATAACAAAAAATATTTGAAATATAATTGCACAAAGAATGCCCCTGTTAAGCTATAGAATAAAACTTCCACTCTCCCTTTCTCCTTCCCCTCCAATCCCACAAGTGCTGGAAATTCAAGTAACTGGTTTGGACAGGAGATGGGACACTGCAGCCAGAAATTCTTTGCAGAGAACATTTCTGAGTCGGTAGGAATAGTAACAAGTTTTCTTAATATACTTTTTTTACCTATGATTTTTTGAATTGCGTGATCCTTCTGAGGAGGTTTCAGTTTTTAACTTGAATCTTGATCTGACAAGTTAAATATCCCTGCATCTTAAAAGAGACTCCTGAAATACCTGCCTGTGTTCAAGGTCTGTCTGGTTATATTGAGATACAGTTCTGAATTTCCACGCTAAAAAAAATTCAAGTTTTTCCAGAATGACCTTGCAGGTGTAAGATGTTTCAGAGAACGTTCCTTTTATTTCTATTGCCCCATTAGCGAAATTTTGTCACAGGGGCAGATTCTACTCTAACCAGTAAGATAAATTCATTCCAGTCCCGCTGCCCTCACCTACAGTGGGTGATCTAAAGCACTCAGAAATCAAAGGTTCAAAGCCCTTTTGAATGAATTAGGAAAATAATGGCATTCACTCATTTGTAATCTTCAAGTTAAGAACATACATTTACAACAAAACATTAAAGATTAAATAAAGCTATGTGTTGATTGCAAAGATATCCAACCAGTGAAACCCCTTATAGGCAGCAGGTCAGACAACCCTATTGTTACAGTTCCTTCTGTCTCAAGATCTGTGAAAAGAAGGGAAAAAGCAGGAAAAAAAAGGAGAAATGCAGATGCCTAGGAGCCTAGGCAATGGGAATCTTTTTTTTTTTTTTTTTAACGTGTGTGACTGCAACAGCTATTCTTGATAAGATGAATACACGGAGTGTTTCAAGCAAAGATAGCGAAAGGCACTGCATACACAGATAGTGCTGAGGTGTTTGCAGTGAGGAACATTCTTAATTAAGAATCACATGGAAAGTGCAAGTATCCAAAAGAACACAGAATAAATTATGCTTATGAGATAATTTCTCCTGCGGTCCTAGTACTTCTCTGTTCAGCCTGGAAAACCTATAAACACATAGCAAGTGTTTGGCTTCTAACCTGGGCACGTTCTTTCCCAGTGGAAACCCCTGCCAGCCTTCTTTCCCAGGGAATCGGGACATGGACATAGGAAGGATTGTGCTGGGACTCAGTTCCATCAGAACCTGGGAACTGCAAAAAGACAGTTTAGACACATAGTGGTACATTAACAGAATCTACAGCTGGGGAATACTCTTCTGGCCAAAGAGAAATAAACCAGAGCGTATGCACGTCTCTTAATGATGCTCCATACAGAGCTGGTACTGCACAGGCTCACTCTGAACTGTGAATTCAATAAACCCAGCACTGAACCTGAGTAAATGTTCACTGTTTTCAGGATCTGAGCTAATATTGCTGTGAGCACGGCACTCTGCTGTGCTCTGTTGAAAGATCAACACAGTCAGAGCTAGCTGAGGGAGCAGGAGAAAGATGTTGCTTTTGAAGTATTCACCCTGGCTTTAATTGCTGGAGGTTAGGATGATATTGTAAGTTACTTGAGTCAATACAGGGAGACTGATGGCAGTTATTAAAGGTATCTTAAGATACTCACAGCTGTGTGATAACTGAGGTGCAAAGTTAGCACTAAAATGAACAATAACAAGAAGTTAGAAAAAAAGGATCAGGCCTAGCTAACTTGGCCAATAAATTATGTTTGTAAAGAACAGATTTCAGGGGAGCCACTGCTATACCCTTCAATCCCTTCCCTCAAGAAAACTCCACGGTGTCCTATTTATCAAAACTGGACTTTAATATCAAGGTCTATTTCTGAGATCAATGATGTGAACGGAGCAGTCCTCTTGATCACTTTGTTTAAAGCAGGAAGGAATTACTTCATCAGTTGGAAATGTGGCAAAACCAAAACCAAAACCAAACATAGTGAAAAATTAGTTATCGTCTAGCAATATGAGACTTCAGCTGATCAATTGATAAAGTCATTTATTTGCAGAAAGGAGTGATTGAAGTTATACTGCAGTGTTACTGCAAAGGCACAGCACTGTTGAATAAGTATAATCAACAAGTTCTGTTAATTTCCTTGTTCTTACACTATGGCAGACTGAGATTATGAGAGATTATACATTCCTATCGCATAGCAAGGGTCAGAATTCAAATTTCTGGTTTTCCAAGATGAAATTCACCCTGGTGAAATTCATCATCAGGGTCAGCAGGCGACAACATGTTATCTGAAAGAATTTTAAAGTCTATAACAAGGAAACCAACCCCTTCACAAGAAGCGGAGTACCAAAGCAGATCAAAATATATTATGAACATAATAGCATTTTTATCCTAACTGGGGCAAAAATAGAATGATGTCCTTTTATGCACATTCCTGTATTTAAACTCCCACTCATACTGAGATTGAGTTAGCATTCTTGGATTGATTTCAGCCTTCAAACACAGCAGGATCAGATCCAATACTTGCTATCAGAAGATGCCAAAGTCCAAATACTCAGATGTATTTATCCATTTATTTCTGATTAAAATATATAAGAACCTACTGAGTCAAAGAGCTTGATCTAGCAAATCAAAGGCCTATACCTTTATAGAGCTCAGACTTAGCTATGCGGAATTTTCTGTGCATTCTGTTATTGTAGTAATTCTTCTCTGTGATTAAGAATTTAGTGACAGATTGGAGGACAAAGCAAAAAGAATAGATAAACCATGGCTGATGCAGAAAGACAGGAAAATCTGGGGTGATTTATTCAAGAGAGGAAAAGACAAAAGGATATGTAAAAGATGTCTACGACATGGAAGGCAATAATCTCTTCCTTGATCCGTGTTTGCAGGATAAGGAGAGTTTCATTACAGCAGGGAAGACTTAGATTAGACATTGAGAAAAAGAAATCTCATGGTTAAGAATAAGACCAGGCTGCTGAGAAATTGAGGAGTTCACATTCCTGGGTGTTTTTGAAAACAGACTGGACAAGCTTTTGTGAGGGATGACATCGGTTCAGCTGATCCCACCATTGGGCAGAGGGTAAATGAAACAACCTTTGAATGTTGCTTTCTAGTCTTACTATCTATAATTGCAATGATTTATGAGGCATAGAGCAGACCAGGTCCTACATTTGTGCCAATTTGCATAGCTGAGAAGTTGGCTTATTGTGTGCCTAATTCTTTACTGGCCATTAATTTGTAGTTAATTATCCTACTGTTCTAACATGTTAGATTGATTTGCTATATAGCATGGTCTGCATATGCATTCTGAACAGTGTTAGTGGTGTGCTTGCAATCTCCTTTCTGCTTATTTTCATTATACTTCAACGTGATGTAGAATTTGTCAGACTGGGCTTAACTTTAGTCTTTGTGTGTATATGCGCCTGATGAAAAGAATCTGATTTACATAAGTTCAGCAGTTATTCTGCTATACTACTTAAGAAAGGAAGAATATAATTGCTGTTTTGCATTTCTGCACCTTAATTAACTAACAAAAGATTATATTAAAAAGAATGGATTCTTTTTCAAGCTCCTAATAACCAGATTAGCCCCTTTTGGTGTAAAGACAAAAATATTGTTGAAATAGCAGAATTTTTAATGTCCAAAGTGTGCTTTTTTGACATGTACTATAGCTCTGTCATATTCTGTAATGCTTTTGAACGTGGGTTGCATTCCATATTTTACACTGTTGAGGAACATTTGTCTGGAGATTTACATTAGATTTGGTTCTTTGATGCTCCTACCACATCACTGTTTTGCAAGGATGCAAGGAAGATTGCTACGTAATTTGTGGTATCCTTAAACCATATGTCTGAGCAGGTACAGCACTGGCAATGAGTGATAAAATCCCAGCAGGGGTTGGTGTAAATGGAAGAACTGGGACAATTCAGATCGGGACCCAGAAGGAATGGAGGTTAATAGTTCAGTTCAAATTGAGGTGGGTTTGAAGGATCCCTTGTCCTTTGATTTGACTGCGGGTTTTATACTAGTTTTGGTACACCAATCCAATGCTCCAGAGTACTCTGTGTAATATTAAAGTAGTACAATTCTCCAGACCTATGTTTCAGCTAATAAGGCTTTTGTCAGAGAATTTTGAACACAGCATTGAGGGCTTTCTTCATCTTCAACTTCTGGTACCTAAAAGTTAGAGGCTATTCCAAGTTAGGTGCCAGAAATTAATAATCTAGAGGAAAGGGTTATTTCTCTGAACACTGATTATTGAGGCAGCCTGGATGTGTAACTTAGGTTTGGCTTGTAATGTAAAGTTCCCTAAAGCTGAACAGGATAAATTGAGGGGTCAGGATACTAATAGACAGCCTTAGCCAGATGTCACCGTCCCTGCCTCCTACAGTACAATGATTAAGAGGGAGCTTGTGGCTGTGCCTTAGCTGCGCAAAATAACCTGGTAGTGGAGAACAAAAAGCTTTTCTTCCACATAATTATTGCAGTTTTGTTGATCTGAGGTGTTTCGGGTTTTGGTTGGTTTTCTTTTTTTTTCCTTTTTTCTTAACATAGGCACACCGTGCATCTGTAGGGCTGCACTGGAAGATCAGCAGGATTACCTTCAGATCTGGGAGCAAAGTTAAAGGAAGACAAAAAAGACCAAAGAACACATTCAACTAGCTCAATGGCAGAAACTTCCACTTGTCAAAGTGAAATCTCTGCATATCACTAGGCCTTTCATTCGCTGGAGATCTCCAGTTCCCTGGACTCTATATCCATTCTAAACAGGATGTAGTTTGGCCAGGATGACCAGAAAGGAGACCCCAGACCACCAATCAGGAAGGGCACATACATTAGAGTCAGCCGTCACCTACAGGTAATCCTCCATCTCCATCCACATGTCGCATAGCAGCCAGGCTTCCTTCCCTCATGGCAGCCCCTTACAGGCTGCCAGTCCCTCTTGTGGGCCAGCAAGCTTTCACTGAGATACTTTTGCAGTAGCCTGTAACGACTTACGGGCCCATCTCCTAAAAGAGTGCAACCGGAGGAATATTTGCCACCTCTCAACCTGGAAGACCACAGTATATATCATTGCTGGAGCCTGTTCAGTACCTCCTGAGAAGCATGGATGTTCCATTCTGCAAATGGTAGAAGGAAAGCCTGTAAGGGCCCACAACGCACAGCAGCTCTTGAGCACTGCCTCGATAAGGGGAAGCAGAGGAAGAGGCAGAAATGTGACACACTCCTAGGGCCGTGCCTCATCCCCAAATCCATCTTAATACCCTCTCTATCTTCCCTGGGACTTGAATTTAAGAACACATTTCAGGGACAAACCATAGATGACGTTACATACCTTGAACGTGACAATGGCAGAAGTGGTTCAGCAACATCCCCAACATCGAAAAGAGATAATAATGATAGCAGATTCTTCTTTAAAATACTGGTATAACTACAACTCTCTGCTATTTTAAGGGCTAAACAAGGGTAATCCCTGTTTTCATATTTCTTGTCTTCCTTTTCCAGAGAAGCCACAAGAAAGTCTTTATATATATGATTTTAAGTGGTTCCGGGAATGGAGGCCCATCTCATGCCTTTGAAAGGACTGTGGGTAATTGAGTTTGCCCTATTGAAATAAGGTGGCGTATGTGAATGTATTCTCCAGATGTAGGCTCCAATTAATCTGGGCAGGCATGAAGGAAGTATGGCCTTTTCCATTCTCAAGAGAACAAAAAGTCTTATAAGAAATAGGCTGCAAACAAGAGTTCAGTGCTTGTTCCTTCCTAAAAGCCTTTTAATGTGAGGACACCATTTCTGCTTTCTCTTGACAGCAGGAAAGTGTTTTCTTAGTAATGAAAATAGTAATTTTCTTTTACAGTGAATAACATGTATCTATTAGCTTAAATCGATACCTGTGAAAACCTGCAGAAATTACATTCTCCCAGCAGCACCATTAGATGGACCCAGCTGCAGCTTCTTGTGGGAGTAGATGGTAGGGTTCACATGGAAGAAGGGTGTAAGATAGGGCAGTAACATTTGACTCAGCAGGGGAGTGGGAAGGGAAGTGATATATGAAATTCTTTAGGCGGGCATTAGTCATGGCACAATTATTTTGTGTGCTATGAGGTGATAGCAGGGTGGTAAACAGATGGCAGAAGAAGTATTATTAAGACCTTGAAAAGGTCTTTTCTCCGTCCCATTATGAAGAGAGTCAGCTTCCATCAGGGTGAGGCAGAACTGTGTCTTGGATGGAAATTACTGGGAGGTGGAGGTAGAATGTAAGGAGAAAATGCCTTTTTTTTGGTATCGTTGTTACATCCTCAAGTCTTTCGGATGCATGAGAGTGCTCTATGTGTTGTAGTTACAAGTGTTCTCTCTGTGGGTGCCAGGAGAAAGCAATTATCTTCCAGGGTCAAGCAAGCCTTTCCTCTAGTCTGCAAGATGAAGCATGCAGTCTCTCTCACATTATCAGTATCCATAAAGTATAATGCAAGTGTAGTATAGGGACAGATATACCAGAACTCTGAAATATGAGGGTGTTCTGCCCTTGCCCTTGGCCTCTAAAATTGGTCTAACTGTGCATAAAATACTTGTACTGTGATTTTTTAGGGTCAGAATACAACCAAAGAATACTTTCAAACCTTCCCAGAGGACACTGGATCAGAATATCCTAGAAGTACTCTGGTGCAACTGACTTTCCTGCTTGAGGACTGTGCTGATGTTTAGGATGTCACAGATGACAAACAGAAGTAGACCAAGCAGTAAATGGTTTTGTACATCCCACAGCAGTGGACTTGGTGATACACCTGTTGCTCCACAGGTTCTGTTCATATCTGGTGTAGATCCCTTCCAAAAACTAGTGCCTGATCGTTTTGGGACTGAGTTTAGATCTAGAAATAGGACTGCTGCAATCCACCCCCCTTTGTTTCAGAAGACTGTGAGTGGCTTTTTGTCTCTGGACATTTGTAGCTTGCTGCAGCTGTGGGTCTGGAGTTGTTAAGATATAATAGTCCGAGATGTTGTGATTTCCCACAGGGGTGCTGCTGTGCAGGAATACAGATCAGTGTGCCTAGGACAAGGTGCAAGGCTGGTGCTTGCACTTAAGAAGTGAAGTGATCAGATAACTACACGGTTATTTGCACAGCGCCATGTGGTTGTGTGGGAAGTAGCTTCTTGCTTATTTCTCCGACTCTATCTCATATCTTTCCCCTGTGCTGCTAATATTGCTAGGCTAAGTCTGCTGATGCATCAGTGTCAGGGTGGACGATGGGGTGCATTGGGCCCCTTATACAATGAAGGGTGTTGCAAAGTACAGCATGATATAGATGAGCCCAGATGTATGTAATTATCGGAAAGGCTTAAATGTCTGTCATGTACCTGGGCTTTGGGGACTAGTGTTATCCCTAAAATCTCTCATCTCTGTATGCAAATCCCATAATGGGGATAATAATGCATGGAATATCCTAGAGCGACTGCTCCAAACTGAGTCTCCGTCACACATCACACAAGATCAACAGGAATGTGTCCATACAGGTTCTAACTTGTCAAAATGCACGTGTGTGCCTGTTTTGCTTTAGAGAAGCACACGTTCAACTCCCATCGGGTCCAAAGGAATTAGGCAGATGCTTAAACATTTAGTATAATCTGAACCTTAAGCTCTTTCCTACTGCATATAAAATGTGAGTTCAAAAGTGAATTTACCAAGATTACCCGTAGCTCAGTGTTTAATATGCTCCCTTCTTGTCTCTTTTTATTGGACCACTGGATTTTTTTTTTGAGCATAAGTGAAGATATTTTAATTACGTCTTTCTCGTGCTTATTCCCAACTTATTTAGGCCATGAGCACATGCTTAAAAGTGCTTTATTAAAAACAAACACTAAGTGTGTACTTTAGTTTTGATGTGCTTTTATGTATATCATACATATTTGTGTTATAGAGTTAATACTGGAAATATTGCTAAACTATTCCCTGGAAAAAATAAAGATCAGATAATAGCATAAGACTTATGTGCTTTTTTTTAAAAATTCTTATTTTTGCATATATGGATCACTTAATGTCCTCTTTACTAATACTTCAATTTTCTACACTGAATGCATCACATCTTAGTTTAATACTGCTACTGGCCAAAAGAAGGATGCAATATTTTTTATTTAAATGTCAAATTTTATTTGGGAAGAAGAATGTGTTGTTATTTACTTGAATTATCTATGGAAAACCTAGTGCTGTAGCAAGGCAAGCAATTAAAAAGGTTAATATTCGTAGCCTAACAAAAGACCATCAGACTCACTCTTTGCTTGTATGTAAGAGAGATAATGACATATATTGCTATCGACAAAACCAATATAAATGAACCTGTGCTGTTATTAAAAATGATCAATTCTTATTCATTTTTTGGTGGATGATAGAATAAAGATTGATTTACTTTAAATTATTTGCTTTTTCCTCTGGGGAAAATGTTGGTTGTATCATATTCTCTTAACTATAAACAAAAGATGTAGTATTAGCATAATCCTTATTATAAACGTGATATTTTTAATTACTGTGACTGCCCTTGTCTTTGGGATATGCAATAGGAACTGCAATTCATGGCACCAGGACATTCCAATTTCTTAGGCATCTCTGAAAACATTGTAAATAAATGCCAATAATGAAAACTTCATCAATACCATGTAATAAACTTTGTTGTAAGAAAAAAGGAAATCCATTTGTGGTGTGGGATTTTAAGCACCCTCATAATAAAAGAGTGTATGCTGATGTTTGGATGGAACCTTCTTCTTTTGTTTCAGTTTGTGCCCATTGCCTCTGGTACTGTCACTGGGCACCACTGAGAAGAGACCACTCTTCAGGTATTTATATAAATTTAAAAGGTCCTCTCTGAGCCTCCTCTTCTCTAGGCTGAACAGTCCCAGCTCTTTCAGACTTTCCCCCTTTCATCATCTTCATGGCCCTTCGTTGGAATCTTTCCAGTAGCTCCATAGCTCTCTTGGACTGGGGAGCCCAGAACTGGACTCAGTATTCCAGGAGTGAACTCACCAGCACTTAATAGAGGGGAAGGATTACCTCCCTTGACGTGCTGGTAATACTTTGTCTAAAGTAACCCAGGATACCATTATCTCTGTTTGCAGGAAGGACAATTTACTGGCTCATGGTCAACTTGTTGTCTGCCAGGATCCCAAGGATTTTTTCTGCCAAGCTGCTTTCCAGCAGCGTGGTGCCTAGCAGATTATATACTGGTGCCTGGGGCTGTTTGTTCTCAGGTGTAGGACTTTGCACTTGTTGAACTGCATGAGGTTCCTGTCAGCCCTTTTCTTCAGATTGTTGAGGTCCTTCTCAATGGCATAGCAGACACTCCTCCCAGTTTTGTATTATCATCAAACTCATTGAGGGAACGCTCTGGCCCATTATCCAGATCATTAATAAAGATGTTGAATGGTACTGAACCCAGTATTGACACTTGGGGTGCATGGCTTGTTACTGGCCTCCAACTAGAAGTGAGGCTGACTGGGTCCTCCTTCTTGACCTTCTTGATGATAGGAGTGACATTTGCTTTCCTCCAGTACTCAGGCACTTCTCCCAATTACCAAGATCAATCAAAGATTATCAAGAGTGTCATCACAGGGACATCAGCCAGCTGCCTCAGCACTCATCAGTGCATCCCATCAGGGCTCGTGGTCTTGCATAACATCCAGAGTTCATAAAAGAAACTATAAATATTATCTACCTACCTATCTATCATCCCCTCTTAGTTTTAAAATCAAATGTAAAATTAACTGTCCTATATCACTGTTTTATTTTAAACACCTATGTTATTGTCTCTATCCCAAAACAATAAAAGCTTCCTGGCACTGTGCTGTATGGTCACACACCCCAAAGCTCACCATGGATTGGAAAAAATAGTGAGAGCAGCGTAAACTCTGAAGTTCTGCTGCTTTATCAGCATTAGAAACTACTATCAATTTCAAGCGCAACTTTAAGAAAAAGCATATAAAGCAGCCTGCTTTGGTTGTCGTTCTTTAAATTATCCTCTTCCCTTCCCCCACTAGCTACTAAGAGTTTAGTATTTCATCTTAATGTCCCATAAGTATGGATAACGCAGTTGACCTTACTAGAAGATTTTGTTAATGTTGTGATTCATCAGCCTGTTCCAGTGATTAAATATATTTTTAATTATTACTATACAAAAATCTTTCACAGTAAAGGCCACTTTCCCTCCGGCTCTGAACTCTGCCTCTTTTAGCACTTTTCATATGTGGGAAAAAATTACAGGTACAGAAATACAGCTATTTTCCACTTTTAGATTCACTAACCATTATAAAAATGTCTGAGTTCAATCACAATCTCTTAATGTTAGCGAATGATTTATAGGTTTTGTATTGCTGTGGTTCAACATGCTGTTCTTATTACCCAATATAGTAAACTATGTAGTTTGGCAAGCACAGAAGCTGAAAGATCAGAGAGAAAAATGTCAATTATTAGAAAGACAGAATCTTCAGCTCTAATAGGTGACTCCTTGGCGTAACATCAGAAGAGCAAAGCAGCTGTGTGATGAACTCACTCAGATCCTTGTCTTCAAACAGTGAGCTGGATGAATATTGGCGGTGAACTCATCAGCTCTCTCTGCTGCAGAGATTGGGTCCAATGGAGATAGAACCACCCTATGGATCCATATCTTGAATAGGCTCTGCGCATTGCACGCTTGAATGAGTGGGTGCTTCAGTATACAGTCAGTGCCTTCGGAAAGGCTCAGCCATGAAAACAATGCTCAGTCGGAGGCACAGGATAACAACTCATTTAAGTCACCGTACCGGTGAAGACAGAATTTCATAGGTATCAGGATATTTGCTTAACAGAATGAAGAACTAAAAGCACATACCTATTTTCAGCTGTTTTGTCTTAGCTATGTGCATTTGTGCTCTATCACCTGACTTGCTACAGTATCCATAATATTGTTGTTATATTAATAATCATAAATTAATTGAGCTAAGAGTAAGCATGCTGTATTAATTTACTCATTAATACTGTACCGTCCCTGGAGAGCAATACTGCTCCTCTTGTGCTTCTTTCTGTCTCTGAACTTCACAGCTGATTGTCGTTCATGGGCCTAATTTAGATTGTAATTTCCCTGTAGCAAGTATCTTGCCTTCTTATTTGCCTGTAAAGTGTTACAGCAATGATACTACACCTGTGAGAAATAATGGTGCAACACTAAGGGTAAGATGACGCAACCCCTTTCATAACAAGACAAAGGTGCTTTATTTATGATCCTACCTCTCTGTACTCCTACTACTGTGATTTTTCTTCTTTCTTCACATGGAATACAATACAAATTGTAGATGACCAACTGTACCAGAGCCTTTGTGAAGCAAAGTCATAGGAATATCTTAGAGTTGCCTACAAGCTAGATTTCAAATGTGAAAGCATGGGTAGATCCAACATTAGCGTTTTTCTTTGTATAGATTCTCAGGCATATCAGAAATTGATTTACTGCTTATCCTGAGAGCTTAATGATGCAGCAACATTCTGCTCATATCTGTAAATAAAATAAAAAAGATACATATTTTTTTTTAACTAGACTTTTTAAAAAATTAAATTTCAAAATACAGGACCTTGGTCTTTGATTGTGTGGAAGAGAAACTTCTTTAGAAAGAGACCATTCTTAATAAAACTACTCTTTCTCTTGTAGCATTAATTACTGTGTTTTTTTAAGTATTTGCCAAGCTAATCCAGTCATCAAAAAATAGTGAATAACATGTGACCAATGATGATCTTGACTTTTGCATGTTTGTTCCCTATAGCAGTAAGTTCCTCAGGGAAGAACTGGGTCTATTACATAGAGTTTAGTGCAATATACGGTATTGTGGCAAAAATTAATAAAATGCTAGCACTTGCTAGCACTTAGTAATATAATTGGTTTTGATATCACATGATATTTACCTTGTAGCTCAATGTATGTCCTGTGCTATATTTTAAGTTAGGAGTCAGACAGAAAAAAAACCCACTTAAACAAACAAACTGTATTTCTGCACTTTTTAAAGATTTGTCACTCCTGTTGTTGAGAAATTTCAATCTTTCCATTCTCCTTTAGGTCAGATACATATTTTGTTTATACTGACCTGCAGATATGCCAACTGCATGACTATCAGTCAGAGCAGCAGTGAAGAACCCACCATATCCCCTTTGCTGAGGAAGACAATTCACGTATGCGAGCACGTCAGGCTCCACACTCTCTCTTTGTAAGAGAATGTGCAACAGTGGCTCTTCGTACCTGCGAAAATAGATGGTCCAGCATGATAGCAGTTCCCTGCTTCATCTGTGTGCTTAGAAACAGGCACTTAAACGGAGGTGGGAGGACCTGATAGCATCTCTAATTAGCACAGAGGCAGGGAAATGCAGGTCAAGGCTGGATGCTGTCCAGTTCCTATTGGGCAAAGGGATGGGGTAGTCCGTATGATTGGGAGGATGGGTGCCATGCTAAGTGGTGTTGTTGAGGAAAACATTGCACTACAGCCCATTGAGGCTCTGGGGTAAATTCATACCTGGGTACAATGTCCTTGTGATGCTGGGGCACGTGCCCCGACTGTTATTGCAATGGTTATCACGCAACTTGGCTACACTGCATAAAACATACTGTATGCTGTGCTGTTGTGACATAGGAAGTATTTACAGTAATTAGAAGGTCACCTGTAAATGTTTAATGTGCCTTTTAGTTTTTTTATTAAAAAAAAGACAGCCTAAAAACCCCAACACAACCAACCAAAACAACCAACCTCCCGCACCCCTATGTTTCTCATAGTTAAATTTAGTTCATGGATTTCTCAATCTCAGGGGTAATCTCTAACAGCTGGGCATCTAGGCAGAATGGGAAAAAAAAAAAAAAGAAAGAGAAGAACAAGAAAAGGTGAGAGTAATGTTACTTGTAGATAGTTTTCTTCAATAATTGATTATTTTCTGTAGTTTCTGCAGATGTGTTGGTTATTTGACCAGTATGGTGTGTCTGTTGCCATAATAAACTAATTGAGCATTTGGATGGCAATGGCCTACAGCTGTGTGTAGTATGGCAAGTTTCACCACCTGGTCTGCCTGCAGTTTTCACGATGCTCACAAGGGAATTTTGAGGCTGCTCAAACTTCTTTCATCTGTGACCCTCTTTATAGATTTTCAGCATGTGTGATACTTGCCCCAGGGGAGACGGTTCACTTCAAAAACTTGTCCTGTAGGTAAAAGCAATAGGCCATCCATTACCCTCTTCCTTCCACTCTCAGGTTAATGACTGCATTAAATATTAAACGGGGTTCCATCTCCAGAGTGCCTGTATAAGTGATTTTACATTATCTCATTCATCCCTTCTCTGATTTCTCATAAAGTGTGTTGCTTCTTTCTAGCATAACTCAGTGAAAACCATGATTGATTTGACAACCATTAACACAATGTTTAATATTAACCTTCCTCATCAGTGAGTGAAGAAGATGGTGAAAATGAAAGGAAGAAACCAGGGATATGATGTGATGTTGATTTCCCTTATTTAAAATTGTATTTCATAGACAGCTTCTGCAAGCTATTACCTAGTAGACATGGGCTGCAGGCTTGCTGGAGGGATGACTGAGAAACAAATGGAACCTTTTGTACCGGTCGGGATTAAATTCATAAACAAAGGATCAAGGTTAGCAAGTGACATAGTCCTGATTATCACCCATGCTGTTCCTCTAAATCACCAATGCCTTTATTTGTTATTGCATGTTTTCCTGTGTACTACACATCACATTTGATCTGAGATTATTCTGCGCTGTGATGTCCACAGAGTGCTCTCTGTTGCGTTTGTCAAGGTGAAATATAAAATGAGGTTGTAGCAAAGAAAGTCAAGTCCACTAAGGCATATGGTTACCCTGAAAATACACTGTACAGCTTAATAAAGCGTTATACTAAGAAAGATATAAAATTATGTCAGGAGGAGAAGAAGCAGTTACACAGTGGCAGAAAAGAAATGTTTGTGGCAGTACAGAAATATTTGTGATGGTGCAAGGCACAAAGAAGAATGAAAAACAATCCTGAGGATTTGTGTTATATCCCTCACTTCCTGCAAATGGAAACCCAGTTCGAGAGAGCAAGACAGACATGCAAATGTAGACAGTGAGAAGATTACAATGTAATAAATATACATAGCAGTATTTATACCTTTATGAATATGATTTTGAGAGAGCACTGAAGTCCTTGGTTTAGGACTGGCTAAATGATCTTTGCTTTCTTATTTAAAATCCGGAAGACATAGAATAAACAGACACGTTGCTGGCTTGGACAGACATGAAAAGTACGGAAAAAAGAAAACACAGATCTTGTCTTTGAGATTTGTCTAGGCTGTTCTGTAAGGTATTTTGATGTCCTAGGGCGGTATGTCAGTTTGGACCATGCTCTTTCCCCTCATTTCCAGTGCTGAGCAGTCTCACTCCAAGCTAAAGCCAGTTTTAGGACAGTGAAGACAGAAAGTAACAATCACACTCTGAAATCTTCTGAAGGCTCCTGCTTTGTCCACGTGGCACATCCCTTGTACCTTACCATTGACACAACTTTGCCTCTGCTTATATGACATGAGAAGTGGTGTGGGATGTTTATTCTAACTGAGTTTCCTTATTCAGGTACTGACTACTAGCTAGTTTGGACCAGCATGTAAATGAGAACAATCTCAAGATACCGAATCTTTTGTGCTGCTAAATCCAGGGTTTGAGCAAATACCGGGAAAAGCTGCAGTATAATATAGCTCAACCCCTGAGGAAGAGCCTTACAAACTCCCACCACAGAAACCAGCATTCATTTTGACTTAGATTGGGAATTACCACATAACTAGTGGTACTATAGAGGTATTATTATATATGGGGAACGTGGTTTGGATATTAACAACGTTTTAATTTTGGAATCCAACCTGTGAAGAAGGGATCTTAGGTTCTGTTCTAAAAGGTATGCTCTAAATCCTTCTAAAGGATTCACTGAAGATAACAAAAAAGCACAAGCCTACTATCAGTAGCTGTAAGGACACTATGGAAGACTTCCAATTCCACTAGGAATATTTTACAGAGGTAGCCAATCTGAAAATGAGGACTTCAGTGGGATTATTCTTGATTTATTGTAATGTTAGGAAAATGCAAATCATGAGGGCTGCATTAGAAATGCACTAACACAAAGAGTTGGAGCGAAAACCAGACACAACCTTATAAACAGCTGCATAGTTGTTAAATGTTTGAGCCTTTTTCATCTTGGTATGTCGTGGAAACTGGAGAGTTCTGCTCTTCTTTCTGTAAGTAGAAGAAGTTAATGCATCTTTTTTCTGTCTCCATCTCCTGTTCTTGCTTGAATAGGTGCAGTGAGCCCTAATGCACAGACCCAGCTTGCACAGTTGCAACCCCAATGAATGACCGGAAGTTGAAAAAGACCTTGACCTAAGACTTTAAAAAAAGAAAAAAAAAGACTTCTGTCAGATAGCTGTGAAGGATCCAGTGTGAAACAAGCTCCTTTGATTTCATCACTGCACTCTGCTGCTGCCCACCAATTCCCGGTGTTGCCCTCAGCAGCGGATTATCTCAGAGCTGGCTGAATCTGCAATCTCTGCTCCTGGCAACCTCTGCTGTAGGCTGAACCCCATCGGTCAGGAATGAGGTGCACTGGTGGGACTGCTGAATACAAAAGCCTCTGTGATGGACCTTCACTGCTTTAAACCTAATAAAACAATCATCACAGAGGAAACTTCATTTTCAGCTTCCTTCTAGCTTTCACCATTTAATCAGAGTTAAGTCTAAATGTGTCACATACAGGTTTTATTTCTAATCTAATCTCTGTGAATTTAATGTAATAATTAATTTTTTTTTCTACTCCTTATTCCTTTAATTTCACCTCTGGTTTAGTCTACCCGCTATTACATCTCTAGTCAATTATCCTTACCAAACTAGCTTGCTAAATTAGCCTCTGAATGTCAGAAGAAAACAATCTGAAATGATGATTTAAAGGAATGGAGCTTATTTGGGTCAAGCAAAACACATAAAACCCAATGAGGTATTTTCATACTTTCTTTAGCGCCACTTGAATTACATTCCTCTTTGTCACCCTCTTTGTCATTACTGTCACCCTTCACCGACAAATCACTGGCAATTAACACTGAGGTAAAATGGTGAGATAACACTTGCCATGTCATTGTCATTATTCTGTGGTTGATACATAGGAAATCAGAAGCAACTGACCAAATGGGCTAGAAGATTAGAAGTTAATGGCGAATAAATAAATAAATAAAGGATAATGAAATGCCAGATATTTGGTAACACCTTGGAAATAGGGCTGTTTGTTCTATAGAAACACCAAACAGATTTTGCTTGGTATTTATCTTCATTTGTTGTTAAGTGGAACAGACTGTGAAAATCACAAAGGACACACACTGTCTATATAAATTTTAAAAGCCATTTTTCCCCTTAAAATCTAAACATCAGTTAAAAAGAGTAAATCGGAACAGATTTAATTGGTATTTACACACACCAACATTGGCAATTAGTAAAGCATCAGCAGGGGGAGAACAATTACTGCACCCAATCTAATTGGTCTTTTTGGATGAATTTAAAGAAAAGTCAAATTTAACCAGCTGTTTGCAGAAGGAATTTTTCTTTATTTTCATAAGCGTGTTTATTTGAATGAAATTAATCCCTGTTGGTAATAGGGCAGGATTAGAATTGTTTTCCTCCTATTAGTCTGTATATATTGTTGGGGAATATCAGATATTGTAAACATTAACAGCTTGCCTGCTTGGCTTAATGATCATCCAAGTATGATAAAGGATGGCAGATTAATAGTATTTTTACTCATGTAAAATAGCAAGTGTCCACTGATTTTCTCAGTATGGATTTCCATCTAGTTACTCAGAGAGATTAAGAGAAAGAGCTGATTTGCCTCCTCCCTCCTTTCCCCTTAAGACGTTATCAACAACAGAGTAAAGAATATTTGAGTGTGGAAGACCCTTTTGATCCTTACTGCTCGAAGTCAACATGAGATACAGAGAGTTTATCTTGCAAACACACAAATCTCTCCTAGTTGAGAAGGTGAAAAGTAGGAAACTATGAACTAATTTTATTTCCCCTACACCTCAACTGCTTTGATCAGGCACTTGTTGTATTTGTCCTTCAAAGTCTGTGACTGATGAGAGATGCTGGATATATTTTGTGAGAATTTGACAAGCTGATGCCCATTGCTGAGTTTACAGCTCTGGGTGCTATAGTGATGGATAGCAGACTTGCTGCTGTAAGAGCCAATGCCACGCAATGTGATTTGGGCTTCATTCTGAGAAGTCTGCATGGAAACAGCTGACAGTGACTATTAGAGACTATTAGAGTTTGGAACAGAAAGTTAATCTTTGCCCAATTTGTTTCCTTGCATATTTTATTTGATTTTAATTAGGACATTTATTTCAGGGTTTTTTTTTTTGCTATATTCTTTTGCACGTGATAAGTTTAAATAAGGAAAAATTAAATGTGCACAGAACTAAGGAAACACGTATTCACACCAAAATGTTATATTACCCTCATAGGAAAGATTAATCCATAGGAATGATCTAAAGGTAGACTTCATAGGCAGGCAGGGATCTAAGACATCCCTGAAATTAACGTTATGGCCTGTAATTTGTAAACAAAAGGATATGTTCAGTATCATATTTGAGCAAACTCTGATGTCTAACCCATAGGATAATTTTAATATCACCGGAGACTTTCTGCACTTTTTATCTCAGCAAATTTTAGGAAAGGGATGCAAAGCATGTCTATGATATTATTTATATTAGAAATGAAACGGTCACATGCCCAAACCCATCATGTGCCAGAAGCTCAGCCAATCAGGAGAGCACATGGGACATCTGATCAAGCATACTTAAGAAGAAGCAGCAGCCGCAAAGGGAGCAGCCGTATGAGGAGACATGTGAAGAGTCACATTGGGAGAAATGTGAAGAGACACTGTTGGACACGCACAGACAGGAGGGACTGCTGAAGAAACATGAGGCCAGGGGTGCACTCTTGGAAGGAGGTGCTCCAACCTGAAGGGGCTGTGGCCTCGTGGTGGCCTGCTGGTGTGCCCAAACCAGGGCAGGTACACTCCTGAAGGACTGTTGCCTATGGAATGATACTAAAAAGTACAGAGGAGTGGAGGAAACCCAGTAAGGAGCATGAAGGAGCAGAAGAAATCTGCTAGGAAATGAAGAACAGCAGAAAGAAACCATTACACTCCACTCCAACCTCCTGTGCTGCCTGTCACTTCACTGAAGCTGTTGGGAGGAACTGAATGGAAAGTGTGGCAAAAACAGTGGCCATCAAGACAAGAAAGGTGCAAGAAGAGGTGATTGGCTTAAATTAACTCTTGACAAGGTGTTTGTCTAAGTGGTTTTTTTTTTTAATGTTTTCTTTTTCTTAATACTGGAATCGGTAATTACAAGTTTGTGTTTATTTGGAATAAATTAAGCAAAAATTCTCTGAGTTGGGACTGTTTTGCCTGCTGCTGTTTATAGGACTTGTGAAGATGTGTGTCTGATGGTTACCTTCTTGGCTGATGACATGGGACTGAACCAGAGCTCTAAGAATATGCCAATCATAGTGACTTTTATACTTTTGCATTAGTTTTATCTATTTGCAGGCATTCTCCTGGAAAAGTTCCCTAGGTTCAGAATAGAACATGCAGTCAAAACATCACAGAAATCTTCTGGAAAAAATAAGAGAATGCTACAAGAAGATATAGACCTCTTTGGAAGGGTATTGAGCCCAGTGCCCTGTAGTGATACTCTTGCTTTGCAACTCATGTCGATCACTTTGTTCAATTCATGCCTTTGGCAAGAGACCATTGACTGCTCTGGAGTATGGTGCTACCCTTTCCTTGTGCCTACAGAATGGCCTCCTGAACTAAAAGCACAAGCTTTTAACTAATCACTAAGGCTTTGTAGCAGGAACAGCAAAGTCACACCCTCCACACTGCAGTGCAAATTTGGAGCTACAGCATATAACTCCAGAGTGCATCGTACTTGCAACAGGTGACTTTGTCCTAATGTGCATGAATGATAACAGATTCAAAAGTGTCTGCGTTCAGCCTGAAGGGAATAGAAAGGACTATGGAGAGAGAAGTTGAAAGAATGATAAAAACATATGAGTGTTTCTTTACTGAAAACGTCAAAAGAAAAGGACAAGTTAAATGGATAGATTGCACATAAACAGAGTAAATAACAGGGAATCAGGTAAAAAAGCAAGCAAACAAACCAAACCCAAAAAAACCCACAAAATGAACCCAGAGGAATAGATGTGTTGTGATGGAGAGAAACAGAGAGAATGAGCATCTTGCAGCACTGTGCCAGGACATGAAATGTAATAAATGGCATGATATTCAGAGACGGTGAAGTGTGAGTATTTAGCATCTCTGAAAACCAAGTCAAAAACTCCTGCTCAAGGGAGCTTTCTATTGTGTGTTTCTATTCTATAACAAAGCCAGCCAGAGAAATTGAAGGGAAGTGAAATACATGAAAAGAGGCTTTCCAACATCAACACATCCAACATGTGACTGATTCAAAATAGAGCAAAGTACAACAATAAAAGAGAAGAAATGAGGGTCACTGTGTGAAAGAAATATAAATAAGTGGCTAGGAAGAACTATTGCTGCTGAAACCATGACATGGGTTCAAGTAAAGAAAAGATGAAGAGATGCTTTGAGCTTCACGGAATACATTTTTCTTCCAGAAATTTGTTTCTCCTCTGTGGTCCTACCAGGCAGAATTGGGTCTCCTGTGCAGAATTCTGTTTGGAAAGTGGTTAGAACAGCTCTGTTTTATTTTGACTTTTCATTCCTTTTGATAAACCCCAGACCTTTCAGTGTGGTCATTCTCAATTTGCCTCTTTCTTCTAAATATTTCTTTCCATTCTGTTCAGCACCTCAAGTGGCCGTGTCACTTGGGTGAGATCTGGGGACTGCTGCCAGAATTGATTCATGGAGGCAGGGAATCAAGGTGATGGTGTCAGTGTGTTTTCAAGAAGAACTACAAACAGCGATGAGGGACTTCCGATGATTGATTATTAATACAATCAGTATCTCTGAGTTGATGTAGGACTTAATAGTGCGTTAACACAAAGTGCCTAACAACGAGGAGAAAACTGGTTAATTGCTCATTTTTAGTGACCCTCTATTCAAAAGGGCTGGTTCTCAGCATCATCACCAACCAGAGCTCAGTTTGCCTTCCTTTTGCCCGAGTTGTTGATGTGAGGTCTCGCTTGGTGTGGTGTTAAAAGGAAAAGCAAAACATCCATTGTGGTTTGGGCAGTGTTTCTCTCAGCTCCAAGCACAAATTTGCAGAACTGTGCTTTCTGTTTATGAATCTCTCTTCTGCCAGTAGCTGGTAGGGAATGGTAGTGAGGATGACTTTATGGGATGGGGAGCAGGAAGAATGTTAAACCCACAGAAAAGAAAACAAATACAAACATAACCAATTTTACTGTAGAAATTAAGGATTCAACAGTAATTATTATGTAAAACTTCACTGAATGTTTCTTACTACTGTGGTTGACCTTGGCTGGACATCAGGTGCCCAACAAGCCACTCTATCACTCCCTCTCCTCAACTGGACAGGGGGAGAAAAAAATCTGACAAAAGACTTGTGGGTCAAGAGCAGGAGAGGGAGGTCACTCAACAATTACCGCCGTGGGCAAAACAGACTCAACTTGGGGAAATTAATTTAATTTATTGACAATCAAAAGTCAGAGTAGGGTAATAAGAAATAAAACCATATCTTAAAACACCTTCCCCACACCTCACCCTTCTTCCTGGGCTCAACTTCATTCCCAATTTCTCTACCTCCTCCCCCTGAGCAGTGCAAAGCAACAGGGAATGGTGGTTGCAGTTCGTTCATCACATGTTGTCTCTGCCACTCCTTCCTCCTCAGGGGGAGGACTCCTCACACTCTTCCCCAGCTCCATGGGAGACAGTTGTCCATGAACTTCTCCAACATAAGTCCTTCCTACAGGCTGCAGTTCTTCAGGAACTGCTCCAGCGTGGGTCCTTTCCATGGGGTGCTGTCCTTCAGGAATGGACTGCTCCAGTGTGGGTTTCCCACATGGTCACAAGTTCTGCCAGAAAAACCTGCTCCAGCACGGGTTCCTCTCTCCATGGTGTCACAGCCTCCTTCAGGTGCATTCACACGCTCTGGCATGGGGTTCTCCACAGGTTGCAGGTGGATATCTGCTCCACCGTGGGCCTCCGTGGTCTGAAGGGGGATAGCCTGCCTCACCATGGCCTTCACCATGGGCTGCAGGGGAATCCCTGCTTCGGCACTTGGAGCACCTCTTCCCCCTCCTTCTTCACTGACGTTGGTGTCTGCAGAGTTGTATCTCTCACATATTCTCACTCCTCTCTCTGTCTGCTGTTGCGCAGCAGTTTTTTTCCCCTTCTTAAATATGTTATCCCAGAGGTGCTACCACCGTTGCTGATTGGCTTGGCTTTGGCCAGTGGCAGGCCTGTCTTGGAGCTGGCTGGCATTGGCTCTGTTGGACACAGGGGAAACTTCTGGCATTTTTCACAGTAGCCACCCCTGTAGCCCTCCTGCTACCACAACCTTGCCATACAAACCAATACAACTATGTAAAGAACCTTACTGTTCCATCATTCTCATGTTAACTTACACGTTCTTCTCTCACGCATACAAAAAAATTCCAGATCTGACGTTGCAGATGTATGGGATAGACTTGGAACCGAGGGAACAACCAGAGTGGAATGGAGAAGTGTTAATTCTTCTTGAGGAGCAGGTCACCAAGGACAACGCAGCTAACATTACTAGTGGATCATGTATCTTTTTGCACCACAGCCCCACAGTGCTGGGAATGTCTACAGAGACACGTGCACAAGACATGAGTTACCTGGTGGTTTTTTTTGTATAAGAAAAATTGAAAACACACAAATAAAATAATCACTAGTGAGCTCAAATTTATGAGATTTGTTGATCTGATATTTCCCAGAAAAATGGATTCATCAACATGCCTAGTCTACTGAACAAGATGTACCAAGGATTTCTCCTTGGGTTCTTATTGTGTCTGGGATCTTTAGTCTTTCGTATTCTGAAGTTAATTGTTCAAGATTGCTTCCATATTTCTCACTGGAAACTGGAGAAACCCTGCTGCTGGAGTGCAGCAGTTGGTTTAAATGCCTGGGAAATGAGTGACCTGTTTTGAAGCAGAGGCTGAATCTGTGAGATCTTAAATTATTATGGCTGTTCAGACAAATGGTCAATACATAACTTAGCTGCCTTCAAATTCTCTGCTTCATGTCTCCATCTAGATCCTCAAGATTCTTCTTTTGAACTTACACCCTTACCCTTGTACCTCTAGCTGGCTTAAAATTTTATCAATTTTCAATTATTTTAACTTTTGCACTTTCAAAGTAGTTGTGAACTGACTTTGTGCCCCTTTCTGTTTCCAAAATGGACACTTATTCACAAGAAAAGAAATTTAAACTTTTCCAAAAGATGTTGTTTGATTAATGGTATTAAAGCAACTGTATTTAAAAAAAAAAACAAACCCAAACCCAACAAAACAGTTTAAACCCCTTGACTTGTTTGGAGAAGAATACATGACAGTGTACAGGGACTTGACCAAAGGTTGTAACTGTAACAGAGTGGGTTAATCAAGAATGTGAAATGGGCAAGAGGCGGAGATAAAATAGATGAGTTTAGTGTATTAAATAAGAATCTTTTGGTTATTCTCTGGTTTGCTTTATTTTCTAGTTTTCTTCTCTGACTTTCTGCTTCCTTTCAGTATTTTTATCTGCGAAATTGATTGTTTTACTACTCGTAAAACTGGAGTGACTTACTTTTGATTAATAAGGGTTGTGAAATACATAAAAATAGGTAGAACAGTCAGTAAAGTAATAGATTTTGATTTAAATTTTGTGTGATTCACAGAATTCTGCGCCCGAGGCTACAGCTTGGCTTATTAGTGTTATTTCCTAACATTGAGAGTTTTGTTATATCCTTTATTGAGATAGATGGTCATGTATTCTTTAGCAGTAGTAACTGCTCAGTAGTTGGTGGGTCTGAAAGTAGTTCCTGTAAAAGCGACCTTGCTTCCTTTCCCAAATAGTTTGGTACAGTCATCTCTTTATCATGAAAGCGTAGGAGAGAAGAAATTTGCAGTTTGTGTTTGCCCTGTCCTACGTGTCCATTTTTGGGGACCAAGTATCCTCTTTTTTACCACTCCCCGACCCCAGAATTTCCTGAATTCCACAGATTTTTTTTTTAACAGATCCCAGGCAGCCCTGCCTAATCAGTGAAATTAAACATGCCAATGTCTGTACCAATACAGTCAGAAAGGAAATCTATATGATAAACAGTTAAGCCAGATAGCTTCTTTTGCTCTTGAGAAAGAAATCAATATCTCAGCAAGTCTGTAGCCTTTCCCTATCCCTTCTCACCTGTATTTTTTGGAATAGCAGGCATAACTCAAGACTGGGAGAGAAGAACAACGTTTTTGAATTTCACAGTGGGGACCATGATGAGCTGGTTTGAAGGTAAAGTGACAGCGAATGATGTTTGCTTCATGGCATGAACAGGGCATTTTTAAGCCTGGAAGAAGCCATTAGAATTCTCAAAAGAAGAATTTGTTTCATTTTCTTTAAGAAATTGTTTCCCCTTTCCACAGATTCCACCTTTTGTACCATTTGTGAATTAATATCAAAGCTAAAAAATCAATTGAAATAATTGATTGTATTAGAGGAACAATGTAAAGCTTGCTCTTCCCTCCAATTATTGCATTCACTATGAAGAATCCACACTACCTCATTTAAATCTTTCCTGAAGTGGGTCACACAGGGAAGCTGATTGATAAGGTGTTGGAGAGCTGAACTTTACGGCTGAGTACCAGACCTCTATCAACTGTGGGAAGGAAGGTGTGACACAAATAGAGCTGTCACTGCCGCAATCCTACTATTAAATCTTTAAAACTGGCAAATTTACAGTCTGGAAGAAGGGGCACGGGCTGATCCACTCACAGAGATTTAATATGGAAGAAGAATAATTCGAAACTGCAGTGAGTTGTTGGCAGGAGACTTGAACTCTAGAGAACAAACCTATCTGAGCTCAGTTGGGGAGAACTGTGTAGTCTTGCTGCCTTTCATCAGTTCAACGACAGGCTGAAAAGCACACTAAATCTAGTACAGAAGCATTAAATTCAGCCTTTTTCTTTTTTTGTTGAGCACATGAAACCATGAGAACAAAAAGAACAGATGTAAGCTGCTTCTTTTGTGCCAAAAAAAGTAAAAAGAAGGAAAAAAATAAGACAGGAAAAAACTGCACAGAGAAGACACATGCAAAGTAGGAAAGAGGACTGCCTTCATTCACATCTCATGGCCTCAAATACTGGCAAGTGGAGCAGGAATCTTCTGACTCTTTGTCAAGGAAAACTGGAGGGGGTTGAGGAGTTGTGAAACTATGACCTACTTTGAAGAAAACACTGTACACCAGAAGGATGAAGCAATTTTACAGGTATGTCTAAGAGATATTGTGATTATCAACAGATGTCATCAGGGAAGGGATGCCATCCAGATAGACCTGGACAGGCTTGAGAGGGGGGCCTGTGCAAACCTCATGAATTTCAACAAGGCCAAGTGTAAGGTCCTGCATCTGGGTCAGGGCAATCCGAAACACAAATAAAGGCTAAGCGGAGAATGGCTTGAGAGCAGCCCTGAGGAGAAGGACTTGGGGGTGTTTGTGGATAAGAAACTCAACATGAGCCAGCAATGTGTGTTTGCAGTCCAGAAAGCCAACTGCTGCCCCAACCTGGGCTGCATCAAAAGAAGCATGGACAGCAGGTCGAGGGAGGTGATTCTGCCCCTCTACTCCGCTCTCATGAGATCCCACCTGGAGTATTGTATCCAGTTTTGGAGTCCTCAGCACGGGAAGGACATGGACCTCTTGGAACAGGTCCAGAGGAGGGCCACGAGGATGATCAGAGGGCTGGAACACCTCTCCTGTGAGGACAGGCTGAAAGAGTTTGGGTTGTTCAGCCTGGAGAAGAGAAGGCTCCAGGGATACCTTATAGCGGCTTTCCAGTACCTAAAGGGGGGCTACAGGAAGGATGGGGAGGGACTCTTTATCAGGGAGTGTAGTGGCAGGACATGGGGTAACATCTTTAAAATGAAAGAGGGGAGATTTAGATTAGACAGTAGGAAGAAATTCTTTACTGTGAGGGTGGTGAGGCACTGGAACAGGTTGCCCAGGGAAGTTGTGGCTGCCCCATCCCTGGCAGTGTTCAAGGCCAGGCTGGATGGGGCTTTGAGCAGCCTGGTCTAGTGGGAGGTGTCCCTGGCCATGGAAGGAGGGTTGGAACTAGATGGTCTTTAAGGTCCCTTCAATCCAAACCTTTCTATGATTGAGTTGGCGTTTGGTGGAAGTCAAAGAAGAGAATACATAAAGATGGAGATATAATTTATGATTAGAACTTTGTGGGAAAATGTTAAAAAAATCCCTTCCCCATGGATTGAAACCTAAACTTTACCAGCTAAAAAATAGAGTATGAGAAAAATAGCTGCGCTTCATCTCAAAGTAGCTATTCGTTCAAAATAGTTGTGCAGGCTGAATAAGAGGAGAATACAAATCTTTGTTCTAGCTGATTCAAAACAGGGACTTGAACTTCATTATCTCACATGCCAGGTAAATATCCTATCATTTGTTGACCTTTCTGGTTGCTAATGTCATTCTTGTCTCTAATTTTGATGAGCTATTCTATCTTTGCTGAAACTGATAAGATCATTCCTGCAAAAGGTCTCAGTTTTAATGAACCAGTGCTTTCTAAAGAAAAAAAATTCACTGGAAATTCCCGAACAATTCTATTTATTAGGAGGTGTATGCTGCTGGTGCAATTCTTTAGTTATATTTACACTCAGGAAACAAATCCAATGAGCCAGAGATTGTTCTCTGGTCCTAAGGAGGCCTGCCATGGCGGAGTTTGCATTTACACAGCTAAACTCCTATCTCTTTCCACAGTGGACAGGTTTGTTAGCAATGGTTCCCACTCTGATCACCTCTAAAAATACCCTGGGCATTGCTAAGGAGAGTACTCATTGACTCGGGCCAAAACTGCACTAATTGTTTAACAGTATGGAAAATTGCAGGGTGGAACTCATACCTGTGTTTTCAACTGACTAACATGGATGTAGCCTGTGTATACAGATTGGGTCTTGTTCGGTGCTTAGTGCTCCCAGTGTTAGTTACTGGATTCTATTTTTACATCAATGTGTGTCAAAATACAAACACATAAACTCATTGAATCTCTTTGCTAAACTTAATTTTTTATTTTTTACTTTTTTGCTAGAAAATCTCTGTCAAAATCACTGTGGTTCAGGACAAGAATTCACTGTTCCGTTTACCTAACCTGTAGACTGATGGAGTCTGAAATTTGGGAAAAAAATTCAGTGTTGGTGACTTAAATTTTAGGAAAAACAGTGAAGTATCGAGAACAAGAAAAAATCCTTCATAATATCATAGTTTGACTAATGACTAAGAGAAATATATCTGAATTTCTACATCATTTTGCGTATGTCACTGGCACAAACAGTAGAAATGGTAGGTCACATTTCTGATATTCTAGAGGAGGTTTATGTAGTAAAACTTATCTCTCTGAATTAAAGCTGCTCCACAGGAAGGTGCCAGTTAAAAGGGTAAGAGGGTGATTTTTATATAGATTATCAGATGATTAGGAAGCAAGCGGAAGGAAAGATGTCCAATTGGTTATGCTGAAAAGAGAATTCACGTCTGGGTAGATTACCAGTGTTCTTCAGTGTTATCTTACATAATATTTCTATTAAAGGCTTTGGCACACAAGTGGGTGTGTACTAATAAATTTGATAATGACACATGGGTAGGTGGCTGGCATTTATTCTTTTAATACTGAAACAAGAATCTATGATTTACATTTTATCCCTCTGGGGTATATGGGGGAGTATATGTGGGCCCTAGAGAAGGGTTTTCTTTTTTTTTTCCTCTTTTTCTACAATTAAATTGGGAGGCAGAACAATTGAGCTAGGCCTTTGCTCTTGTGAACCGACACTACCTAAAGAATATATTCTTATCATAATGTAACTTAATTTATAGTGCTAATTCAGCTTCTCTGAGGGCTCATTATTTAAAGTAACATAAAGGCTTTTTTTTTTTGTTAGATTTTTATTGTGATGGTATATTTAACTAATGATGCGTTATGAGGGAACTCTTATTGGAGGCAGAAATGAGCGTTACTTGAATACCAAATTAATTCATCATCCTCTGTGCTAATAAAAAAACCCAGCAAATGAATTTATAATGGCACCACTTAATGTGCAGCTTTCTCCTCCTTAATTGTCTTTAGAGGTGAGACAAGTGTTGCAAATCAAAGTAATGTTGGAAATAGTCTGATGTTAGTGCAGGACAGAAGGATTTCAAGAGTATGTAATGTCTGTGTATATCTTCTATCTGATCTGTATATATATGTATAGGCACATATTTATAAACCTACACAGACAAACATGTGCCATATCATAAAGATCTACAGAAATATATACACAAATACCTAAACACAAACACACGTATAGGCTATCAGCCTGATTCTAGGCTAGTGTAAGCCAGCAACAACTCTATTAACTTCTGCTCTGTGCTGAGGATCTATCCTTGAAGAAATTTTAGAAATCCATCAGACCTATGTGAAGAGCACGCCGCTCACGGTGCACTCTCATGGTCTGACACATAATGATGTAAGGCTATGTCCATATGGAAAGGGAATCCTGCCTTATGTGATCCTGGCTGCATGCTTCTGCTTCCACCCTTGAGTCTTTTCTTCATGGTGCTTGTCATGCTTTGATTCAGATTCCTTGCTGGTCTGAAAGCAACTACCAAAAAATCATTTTAAATTAGACCAAAGAATTTGCTGAATGCATCTAGGTACACAGTCTAGACGCAGCCCAAAAGGAGCAGTGGGAACCCATGCCTGAGGATGGACAAATGAGCCAGACCATTTCTTGATTCCACAACTCACAGTTAGATCAGATAAAGCTGCCTGTAAAATCTTAAGGTCTAAAGCATGGGTCAGGTCTTTGTATATACCACACCACTTAAGTGTGCGGGTTATCTTTTAGGATTTCGTAGTCCCATTGTCAATTTGTTTTGTTTTTTTCCCCTGTTCCTTATTGCATCATTTACACCTTAATGAACTAAATCGCGGTTATCTCCTTTCCTTGAAATTCACATTTTGCATGCTGCCTGCTCAAAATTGTAAGAATAAGGAACTGAATTAGGTTGACTTTTAAATGAAATCATTAGCTAAGTCTCACTGAAAACGAGTCTGATCTCCATAAGTGTAAGTAAGTGTAAATATAAGTGTAAATACAGTCAAATAGGTAGACATGATATAAGGATGGCGGAATATTTTTGTTTTGCTCAATTTTTAGCTTTAAGTTTGGATATAGGGGAAAAGGAGACACAAGAAAGATATTTCCAAGTGTTTTTAATTTATATTATGTATTTTTTCTTTACCATCTCCCAGAAGGTCAATCTGTGATCGAAATTTTTATTTTCCAAAAATGAACAGGACTTGGGATTTTGGGGTATTTTGACATTTGTAGAACAAACACTTCTCACTCAAGGGAAAGAGGGACATGATCCTTACAGCATAATTCTCTCTGGTCAGCCACAGGGCTTTCATGCAAATCTCCACTTGACTACGGACTAGAAACAAGCCTGCTTTGACTCCATGCCCCAAGTGAACCAGGGGCTCAGAAGAGTACCTCTTTTGTTTATCTCCTTACATTTACTTGGTTTTAAACTAACATTGGAAAGTAAATATAAAGAGACTAAATATTTGTATCCTGCTTATTAACTTATTTCTGTTAAGTAAAAAGCCCAGATAAGTGTGTGGGAGTCTGAGTACACAGCCTGTCCTTCTAGATAACTATAATTTGTGTTAAGACAGGCAGCAGGTATAAACAAGCTAGCAATCATGCCTTTTTCTGGTTCGTGACCACCAACATGTCTGTTCTGATGAGGGCTGGAGCACCTCTCCTCTGAAGATAAGCTGAGAGAGTTGGGGTTGTTCAGCCTGGAGGAGAGAAGGCTCCAGGGATACCTTTTTAGTGGCCTTCCAGTACCTGAAGGGGGCCTACAGGAAGGATGGGGAGGGACTCTTTATCAGGGAACGGAGCGATAGGATGAGGGGTAACAGTTTTAAACTGAAAGAAGGTAGATTTAGATTAGACATTAGGAAGAAATTCTTTACTGTGAGGGTGGTGAGGCACTGGAACAGGTTGCCCAGGGAAGCTGTGGCTGCCCCATCCCTGGCAGTGTTCAAGGCCAGGCTGGATGGGGCTTTGAGCAGCCTGGTCTAGTGGGAGGTGTCCCTGGCCATGGAAGGAGGGTTGGAACTAGGTGATCTTTAAGGTCACTTCCAACTCTAACCGTTCTATGATTCTGTGATGTTTCTATGACTCCTGTGGTGCATTACCCAAAGTATTCTGACATGTGTCAGTTCTGCTGATGGGCTGCCGTCACGCAGGCTCTTGTCAGGCAAAGATCATGAGCTGCAGTACTGCAAAATGGCTGCAAATTTAAGGGGCCATTTCCCAGGGCAATTTCAAGTGCTGAATGTTGGATCCAGCAAAAAAGTTCAAAACATTTCATTCTGGTGCCAAGAAAGCTCTCTGGGATCCAAGTTCTTTCTATCTTCTACTACGGGCTTCCCAGGGGAAAGGACTAAGGGCTGATGTTGCCTGTTTTCCTGTCTTTTTGGTTACAGAAGGGTCAGCCTTAATTTCTTTCTCTGATGAAGGAGACGATGCCTGGAGCAAATTTGCAACTGTGGAGGAGCAGCAGCAGAGAAGTGCTTCTCAGATCTGGGAAATGGTCGTCTGACAAGGACGACTTTTATGGTTAAGCCCCTGGCCGGGTGTCAAAAGTGCAGCATCTGAAAAGATTGGGGTTGGTAGCTCCCTAAGGGATGGAGAACTGGAAGTCAGTGTGGTAACATGGCTGCCAGGGGCCTTTCCAACCCTGGCTGAGGATAAGCTGGGTCCTCACCCCTGGGTGGGACTGGCTCGGGGGGGCTCATAGCTGGGCCAGGCAGCGCTGTGGAGAGCTGGAGACTGGTCCCGCCATGGTGTGGCTGGGGCAGGGACTGCTGGCCCTGGGGGCTGACATGGGGTCTTGGGCCATAGGCAGGCCCCAGGGTACCCTCAGGGCCCAGACATGTCGGGCTCTTTTTTGTTGTGATCATGAATTGAGTCTGTCATTACTCCGTATTGACCTCATGGCTCTTTACCTGCCCCTATGTAAAGGATGAGTAAGTAGTAAATTTACTGGCAGCTGACTACTACTGGAAACAGGATAATTTGTTATGGAGAGATATTGACCATCTAGAAGCGCCTTAGAATTCATTAACAGGCTCAGGAAGCAGTGCAAATTCCACAATAAGGATACATTTTGCAAAGTGTTTAGTTGTACTTCATATTTGGTATGTTTTTGTTTGGTTTGGTTTTTGGTTTTTTTTTCAGATGACTATTGATTTCAATGGGAGCAGGGTTAGGTTAAGGTTGCCATTGGAAAATCGAGTCTTAAAAGATTTGAGAAGGTTTGAGGTCCTCAGTTTTTCCCCTCTCACTGATGCTGCTTCACTTCTGACGTCCAGAATTTTCCAGAAGAAACTGACTCCGCAGCTCCTCAGTCTGCAGTTGGTCATCCTTGAAATTTTCTTAGTTGTAGCAATAGGTGAGTAGAAGAGTGTAAAGTTGCCTTACTGACTTACTTTTTCAAATAGATATTATGATAGTCTTTATTTTTGCTCTGGAAGCATGGTGGGGCTTTATTTCAAGTAGTTTTGTAGTTCAGACGAGTTAGTTCTGAGAAACCATGGAGATCTGTGATACATCTTTCCTTTACCCTTTTTGGAACATAAGTCCACTACTTTTGTCAGAATATTTATTTGATAAAAGGGTATATACTACATAGAAAGTTTATGGCTTCTAGAACTGGTAGTTAATACTTTTAAAAATTAAATTAAGAGAATCTGCATGTTAGCAAGGTCTGAAATACAGCCTATGGAAAATGCAAAAGTTAGGCTTTGATGAATTAACTAATTAATGCATTTTTTTGTGTATTGCCTGTCCTCCAGAGTATGTCTTATTTTCATTTTGTTTGTATATTTTCAGCTAGCCATTTCTTCAGGAGTCCTGTTAGCCCTGGGGTCTGGACCCAATGCCAGTTTATAGCATGTCCTGGTCAGCCCTCAGGCGTGCACGTGGATGCGCTATGTCCACAGGAGGAAGTTTTCAGCAGCGAGAAAGGGTGTTGCGGAGCTGGAGAGACCAATCCTTTGCCTCTGAAGACTGCCTGAGCCTTGGCACAAGGGGTACTTTTGTGCCAGGATGCTATTTGGAAATGTCAAACTCAGAGCAAGTGCTAGTGTCTACTGAAACACCAACATGTTGACTGGCATTTTTTAGTAGCATTTTATCCTTGTAGTTGTACCTCTGGATTTTTAAGCCATGTAATAATACTGCCAAATGATCATTAGCACTGAGTAAGCCTAATCACCATTTAAATGGAAACAAGTAGTTGTGAGTGAGTTCATTATTTCACTTTGCAAATCAGTAACTCTGGGGAAATTTCCATTTTAATATGCTGTTTGTTTTAATGTAATGACTAAAAGGTTAAGATCACATATATCCTGTGGATAATGTAAACAAGCATTTCTTTCAGCTTCTTTTATTATCTGTCTGAACTCATATGATGTAAGGTTTGTTTATTTATTTATTTACTTGCTTACTTTACCAAGCACTTTGATATTTGTCATCCTACTGCACTTCTACTGTCTGTATTCTTAATTTCTACGGAAAGTATTTTATAATGATGGTGGTATGTGTTAATAAGTTGTTTTAATGAAGAGAAAAGAGATGGTAGAATATGACCTTACCCTTTATCCCTGTATTCTATAGAAACCTGTATTTTCTCTGGCCATACGTTATTCATTACATTGTTATGTTTGCATCAAAAGATCAGTGATCATGCTCAGGTATTAGGAAACAAATCAGCCCTTGAATTTCAGAGGTACTGTGTATGACATGCAAGGGTCCATTTTACCTTAACCTCTTACCCTGTTATTTTGCCAATGGCTATTGCAGTGATGTTAAAGTCTTCAGAGAAAGCGTACACTGAATCTTTTACAATTCCAAAACAGAATCTGTTCTTTATATTTTACTACCTTTTTTTTCCCTTGTATTTTACCGCTCCAGGGTAGAATTACAGTAGCTTAGCAATATTCATGGAATCATAGAATCATAGAATGGTTTAGGTTGGATATTAGAAGGAACGGGGATTGCAGTAGTTCAGAAAATATCTTCCATGCTTATAAATAAATAAAGTAAAAAGATTATCTGGAGCTGTGGCAGATTGATTTAGCAGAGAGACTGGGGTCAAAGATTTTTGCTTGTCTTAATGGTCTTCATTACGGAATTAGAGCATCCTGCTGAGAAAAACTGGCATGCTTTGGCTCTGCCAGTGTCAGGCTGCACTATAAACATGCAGTTTATTGTGAATTGCCTGAATTGTGAATTTCTTGCCACACAGATGAATGTTTGTCACAGTCTCTGGGAGATAGATGTCACAGCCTAGTGAAAGCCTGCTTATCATTCTTGTGGTCACTTCTATTACCTCTGCTTGGACTGTGCTGACCTGCTATTAGTGACTCTAATTTAATTTCCCCCACCAGTGTCATGGGTTATTTCTTCCATTATTTTAAAGATTTAATTTACACGGTAAACGTCATCACTTGAAAGAAAGAATTTTTCATGACATGAGGAACAAGTTCTTTTTGAAGATTAACATGGTGCTGGCTATTTATCTTGGTCATCTCTAAGGCATAAGGCTTAAACATTAGTGAATGACAGTATGTTCATATTTTGGTGCTATTTCCAAGACTTGAAGTATCGTATGTTTTCTCATTTCAGCTATACCACAACATCTAAAAATGATTCTGTGCACATTGTTATGAAAGGCCAGTTATACTTTTGTTACAGCTATAAATAAGCTTGTGGGCAATTGAGCCTGGGCTCACATTGAAAAGACTGAGAAATAGATAAGACAGTGACTGTAATAAGCAAATACTTTAGCACCTGTATCCTAGTTTTCCCTCATATTATTTGATCCAAATATTGAAAAACGAGAGGAGGCAATCCTAAATATTTGAATATTAATTTCATGTCATTAATATAATGATATTCATTTTCTAGAATAAAAAACCTGGTAGTCACGAATTGATTTCTTAGTGTGTTCTAATTCAAATGCATGTGCCTCCTGGAAAAGAGTAAACCTTGACTACTTATTAAAAAAATAAATCATTTCCTTGCATAATCATAAGTGCAACTGTCAGAGCTTAATATAATTTTATGTGTTGGTGAAATAGTTTTAGCTGTTTGCCAGAGGTTTATTTTCTTGTATGCCTAAAAATGTTCTCCAGGAAAATATTTACTAGCCTTTTAAGTGTTGCTTTTTCAAAAATGTTATCTGAAATAATTTCTGCCACCTTGGGGAATTTCTACCCCTTTATGGCCTCCAGTCTGAAGGCGGAACCAAGGCCCATTAAACCATGGCTTGGCCACTGAAAGGAAGCAGGCAGGGCTTTCCTGGTCCAAGCCTAACAGAAGAAGGAGAGAATGGAGGGAAGAAAGTTGCCTGCTAAGTCCTTCAGGGGCTGTGTGACTCTGGGGTCAACAGAGAAGACAGCAGCAAAGGGAAAGGGCACCTGTGACTAGTTTGACTTCCAGGGATAAGGGACAGCATGGGTAGGTATGTGTGATGGAATGAAGTTTATGCCAGATCATTTGGAAACTGGCCATAGTTTCAGCTGAACCAGCCCAAAATTTCCTAGCACAGTGTAATTGTCTGTAAGGACTGAATTAAATGATTTTGTACTTGAGTGCCTTCTGCACTCTCTGCCAGTCCGTCTCAGGCATCAGTTTTCATAAAACAGAGAAGGAGAAGGTACAGTGAAGATGTTTAGGTTTTCCCATTACTAAATTATAATTCAGTAAGACATTCATGTATATTTATATGCACGCATATTGAAGTGTATATGTAGTGTGTGTGTGTTGTGTTTGTGTGCTTTAAGGAAAGGCAAATCTTTATTAATTTTTCAGATTCTTATACAGAGAATTTATGTCATCAGTGAAGAGTTCACTGGGAGTATTTGTTATTCAGACTGTTTTGACTAGCAAAATAGGTCATGTTTCTATTTCTGTTCACATGAAACAGAGAGAATCAAGTTTTCTGTGTGAAGACTTGTGATTATTAATTTATAATTTACTTTCTGCAACTGCTCTGCATTATTCAGTTAGAATTAAAGTTGTCTTACAAAGATCTTACTTGGAAGCTCTAAAAAGAATTTCAGAGTTTAACTGCTTCCTGCATTTCTCCTTGTGTTAGTGCCACCTCTTGAAATCTGGTCCTAATTCAGTCAATAAGTGTGCAAATATTGGTTAGAGCAATAGGAAATGCAACACATAATCCTTATTGCCAAGTATTGTTTTTTACCAGTGATCCTTGCTTACTTCTCAATAAGATGGTCTTCTGTTTGTGTTGTCATACACTTGCCGTATTTGAAGAGGAACATTTCAGCAAGGATCACACAGTAGGATATTAAATTCTAAAGACAGAAAGGTTCCCATTTTAATGCAATTTTTTTACATAAAAGTGTGTCACGTTTTTGGCCAGATTGGCCAATCAGAACGACAGATGGCCCTCCCCCCGACTCTCTCCTCAGAGAAGAGAGGAAGAGATAACGAGATTTACGAGTTTAGAAAAAAGAACTAGACTACTTTAATGAAAATAATAATAAATAAGGAAATAAGAAATAATAATAAAATAAAATAAAAGGTATACAATATATACAAAACTGTATCCAGCTCCCAGGATGACGATCGCGTCACCAGCAGATACAGGGAAAGTCCCAGACTGGAGTCAGCGACAGGAGCTGAATTTCGAAACTAGAGTCAGGAATGCTTGAATCAGTATCAAAGGCAGATGAACAGACAGGGTCCTCTTCAGACGTTGGCCATTGAAGAAAAAGCGAGCCAGAGCCCCCTTGCCCCTTTGATCCCTCAGCTTTTATACTGAGCGTGATGCATATGGGATGGAATACCCAGTTGGTCAGTTTTGGGTCACCTGTCCCATCTGCTCCTCCTGCAGGTGGGACCCTTCTACGCTTCTCCGCTTCCGACCCTCGAACGGGGCAAACAGCGAAGTTAGCTGACCTTGGTTGTTATAGCAATAAGTCTAAGCAAGAGCCTCTGTGCATACCGTTCCTTGGTATAATCAGGTCTTATCACTCTAAGACTGAACAGTTTCTGAACAATATGCTGTTAATTTCAGACTTTAGTCAGTTAGAAGAGGCCCAGCTAAAAAGTAAAATTACAAATCAGAAAATTGGTTCTGTTTTACCTCAAACCAGGACAAAGTGCAAGAAACAAAAGAGTAAATGTGTGGAGACAGACTGTTCAGTGTCATAGATATACACACCAAAATGCAAGTGAAGGCTTCAGGAAGCTATTTTCACTTAGGATCAGGTTCTTCTGCTGCTTGCTTTGAGGCACGTAAGTCACTGGAGAGCAGGCAGAAAGGAAAGGAATAAATTCTCCATGTTCTGGGACTCCTCCCTTCCCTTGACATGTGCAATGCAGCATCTGTGGAGTCAGAAATTAAAGACCTGGTCTGGAAGGGACTTCTGGCTACTTAATGGTTTAAAGGATACAACTCCAATTAGAGAACTTAGTCCATGAAGTACACTATATGTTTAACTAGTTAACACATATTTTTCAAACTCTTCAAGCAATTCCCGTGTGTATTTAATTGCCAAAATCCCTGCTAGCTGTACATTCACTTTAAAACAAATGCAGAATCACTCTACTGAAATGTCTAGTCAAATGCTTCAGTAAACAGTTGCATTTTGAAGTTGATCTACAAGTAATTTAGTGCAATGAAATAGGTACTACTCTTTTTGTTTTCTTACTGCAACAGTTCAGAGAGTGACGTATTTCTTGTTGATAGTTCTCCTCCTTTCAAGTGCCTCTGAGAAGTTATGGCAAAAGCGATATGTGCAAGGTAAAAGCAAAACTAGAGAAACTAACATTTCCTTTTTTGAGTGTGCAGCATTTGAGCCTCAAGTTGATGTTTCAAGGTAGTCAGTGCCCCAGATTCAGAACATAAGTGAGAGCTTTTCTTCCAGTTTCTGCTGACAGAGCAGTCCAAAGGAATGCTGACTGCAACAAGCATCTCAGCCTTAGGCATGACTGAAGCTCACTTGACAAGATTCACTTACTAAACCCAATGTGCGTGATGATACCCTGTCACAGTGGAGTGTGACAATAATGCAGAGCGGTGGAGAAATAGGAAAGGCAGCTGAGTCACTATATTTACAAGTCACTAATCCACTCTGGCTATAATCACTTAAAAAGCCTGTGGATTTGGACAAAATAGTTGTGAGTGTATTTTTTTTTTAAGGGTAGCTTTTTGAACTAATGGTCCTGATTTAATGGAATCTGTTAAACAGAAATTGAGTTTTATAATCAAAAATGCCTGAGGAGTAAGGGAAGACGTTTATTTTATAGTGTGGAAAAAATTTACAGAGATAACTGTGTTAGCTGTTATTGACAAAGATCTCAGAGGAATTTATAGCCACATAGATGTATCCAGTAGTATTGCTTATACACATGACTTCTAGTACTGGCGCACAATACCTCAAAAACCCAGCAACTAGGCCTGAGGTTTTTCTAAAAAAATACAGACCATTTTCAAAGTAATATATTTTAAAGTGCATAAGTATATGAGTTTTTAATGTAAGATGTGGTACAGCTGTGACTGGAGACCTTTAAGATTTTCCAAATCTCCATGAGTTTAGAATTACTATAGATCAGTTTGTGGTGTTTTTTTGGGCATATCATCTCTTTCAACTCTTGCAGTCCTGGCTGTGTGGGTTCCTCGCAAGAAAAGTCTACTTGATATTCCTGCCAGAAATATTTGGTTTCTGCAAGAAGGGCCACAGAGGAGTGTGGGCTTGGCTTCGGCTGTCACTGGGATCTTGGCATCAAATGCCAGGATCGTGGGAAGTGTGGTGAGCCGGACGTTAGAAGTGAATTGCTGGGGAACCAAACCTGAACAAAGTAGCAGTAGGAACAAGGAGGAAGTTCTACATACATATGGGGTTTTGTATATAGTTTTTTAATAAAATAGAAAGTTACACACACCCCTCCCGATATTTTAATATTGTGAGGATTCACAGGCCTTAGGGTGCTTGGAAGGTTTTAAAGTGAAGTATGAATAAGGGGCTTATTAATACACTGGAGACGTGAAGAATCTGGGGAACTGATGTGAAAAAAGAGATATAGTTCACTGGGTGGGATGAGTGGGAGTTTTATGGTAGGCCAGGGGTCACTGCCCTGACTGGGCAAAATGTCAAATCTCAGGAAGAAGAAATGGGAATCTGGAGCTCTCTGTTTCAGGTTAAGGATATTGAGAAACTGCCCTGCCCCTACTTGTGTCCTCTTTGCTGTTAGAAATGCAATGGCCCCGCATGGACTGATGATTAGAGGCTACATGAAATTCGGTAATGACAACAGCTGAATGGAGAAGTCAAAATCTAGAGAAGATTGTGTCGCTGGGCTGTGGTGGGGAAAAAAATACCAAACAAGGTATTTCCCTTGAGTTCTGAAACAGAAGCTGGAAACAATAACACAAAGAACAATTCATGAAAAATCTGTAAGATAGGACTGATTCAGCCACTGAAGAACATCTTGCTCCTAATTGGCATCATACTTGTTGACAGTGTGAGCTGCTAGACATAAAGCAGTCCCTGATAACAGAGAAGTGGAAATCCAATTTGGTTTAGTTTTAACTCACCATTGTATTCCATAATAAATGCCTGTTTAAGGAAGACTTAGATAATTAAAACACGGCCTTGCACAACGAGGGAAACACTCTAGATATAAACATGTAGACAATAATTGTAAAATCAAGATTTTAAAAAAATTATTATTAAAAGCAATTTAATTTGCATGTTTAATACTATCCTTGCTACTGACATTAAATTCAGAGGACACTATTAAATGGAGAGCAAACAGAAAATGAAATTTTAGCTAGATAGGAAACCAAGGTATGTAATTTGGAGACAGATTATAGCAGCTAGACAGTTAACTTGGAAAATGCTGTTTTCTAGGTGCAGGGCAGAGTTACACATTTACTTAGCCAAGGCTGAAAATAGAGAGAAGACAAACCCTTGCTTCAAAAAGTTCCCAGTAGAAGGGACGGCACAATGCAGTGACTAACAGGAGCATCTGAAGGGGTGTTTGGAAAAAGTAGCAAAGCAGTCTGCTTGTCTCAGCCAAAAGTTGGATGTAAGTAGGCTGAATGGGAATTACTGAGCATGCAAGGAAAGACTAGGCTTTAGGGGAAGGAAAATATACAAATAGCCTATATTTTACTTGATTCTCTGTGGATGGTACACATTTGGGTAAATTGCTAGAAAGCACTTTGCTCTAAAGTGCTTGCTTTTGGTCATTTTCAATCATCCACTGTTCACAGTGGCAAGAGAGAAAAGCGTCGGTTAGTTTGAGAAGTGCAGTTAGATTTATGGACGCAGGGGAGCTGCCACCTGGAGATCTAGTCCTTGTGCACCTGGTCTGTGACATTCAACTTTAAAAGAAGTGCTGAAGATCAGAGCTCTCACTTCGCTGGACTGAAAGGGGTTGAACTCTGAGAGAAGGTGTCTGGCACGCTGTCAGGCAATAGCACGGCAATTGTCTGTGTGCTGTAATTGATAAAGATTTTCTCTACCTATACTGCCAGGAGAGAAGTGGGAACGCACTGGCAATAGTGCTGGGTATCTTTGTCATTGCTTCACTACAGGGAGGTTGGAGTCTCCCTTCTGAACTTCCCCCTGCAACAGATTCAATTATGACATGTAGTTTGATCTCAAGTAATGATAGAGGGCTGTCAGAGTGTGATGGCTTGTGCAGTCTTTTTCATGTTTGAACTCTCAGGTTTTAGATCTACCTATGGAACAGGAAACCCATTGTTCCCATAGCATTTATTGGCCTTCTCTTTAGGGTGTTGATAAACCGCCTGCATTTATTTATTTTAATCTATTGTTAATCCTTGGTTCTGCCGGATGCATATAGTATTTTAAATATATATGCAGTTCTTTAACAAGAAGATATGGGATTGTTACCAAGTATCCCTCCCTCTTCGTCTTCTTGGGAGAGCGTGAGAATGTTAGTTCACACTGAAATATTTAATTTCTCTGCAATACAGAGAAACTAGAGTTAATCTTGCTTTGATGCCAGAGACTGGACAAAACAATCAGAACTGGCACCTGTAACCAGAGGATGCGATTGCCAAATGCGACACAATGCAATGATTGGCCATTATTAGATCACAGGCTTCCTGGCACTGGAGGTAACAGCTATGGCCAAAAGTGTCTGGTACATTTGGTTAGAAGAAGTTGATATTCCCTCTTACACTTGGACACCACCACTGCTATCTGTGAATTTCCTCATTAAGTTATTCCAATTTCTTCTCTAGGGGCTGCATACTCAGACTATTTCTAAAGTCTAATCTTCGCAACTGCTGTTTTATAGCATTAGCACATCTATCATTTACAGAGTAGTTAGTAGTGGTGTAATGTAGCCTATGACTGTCACCCTTTCAGAAAGTATTTTCCTCTTAAAACAGATATGTTAACTTTCTGGGGATGTCATGTTTGAGGACAATAAACTGGATTGGGATCTCTGTTCTTATTAGTGCTGATTTGTTAATCTGGATAGTGGTGAAGTTTATCATCGTATGACTGAGGATAAATGAATTGTGAAACTAAATATATTAATTTTAATATCATAAAGTGCTTGTAATACAAATAACCTGTCATGTTATGATTGAAATATATAGATGGAAACAATTTCAGTGGAAACAATCTTTATTCATACAGCTTGATCTCCCCCATCCATTTTGATAGCCAGCTATGTACTACCACACAAATAATCATGACAAGACCTATTGGTGTGCTTAAATTTAAATATTTCAGCATATTTTTAAATTTGCAGGCTGAGAACAGTAGCATTAACTTCCAACTTCCAGAGGCCAAAATTAAGCATATGCTTCAGTCCTTGCACCTCCTTATATCTTGTATCGAATAATCTAGTAATAGATTCTCAGACGGAATTTCAGATTAAAGCACTAAACTATGAGAACAGTCAGCTATTTCAACTTGGCAACTTTTGTGCATATAAATTTATTTTATGCAAGAAGGAAGTTTAACAAGAAACAAAAAGATTAATTAGGAAAAGAAAGCTTTTAAGATTTTCTAGTAAAAAGAACTTCTCAGACAAAGTATGAATGCAGAGAGTTTGCATGATGCAACAAAGAAATTATTTTATCTTATAAGGGAGAAAAATAACACAGTATCTAGGCAAAGGAAGAATGTCAAGGAGCAATTGCAGATTGTGAATATAGTGTAATCAGATATTGTTGCATAAAAAAGCTTTAATCATTAAGGATGCACATGAACTCTAAGAAAAAGAAAATTCTGAGGCTATGATTTTAATTTTCTTGACAACTAATTTGGTTTTGTATCATAAGCACAAGGCTCAGCGCTACAGCAAGGGTGTGATCACAAGGTCCACAGGGCAGTGGCCTCACTGATGCGGGAGCAATCGAGGGAGGTCAGTACCCAAACTGGGGAGCGGGGCAGGTCTGCAGACACTGACCAGGGCTGCGCAAAGCTCTGGATCTCCAGACAAGTCCATGGTGCCAAGACAGGTCTCAGGTCAAGCTGGGAAGCTGCGTCACTGGGTCAGAGGCAGGGTCCAGATTAAGGGTATGAAGCACCAGGATACCTGCAGTGCAGCTCAGGCGAGGACCAAGGGCGAGGGCTGGGGCTGAAATGCAGCGCCTGAGTGATGAGGGAGCCCAGTGGGGCTACTGGTAGCCATCTTTCCCCTGGCTCCTTCTGAGCAGCCAGACCTTGCAACCACACAGCAAACCTGGCTGTGGGCATGGGTGTCCAGACCCCCAGAGAAGGGGACCAGCAGTCTCTCAGGGTGCTTGGGGCCCTGGGTTAAATGGCCTCACATAGCAAGGCAAATTTAGTCTTTACTGAAAAAATTCTCTGCAGAGTTTGCTTTTGTGGGTAAATTCTTGCTGTCACACAATTTCCTAACTTTTTATTTTATGGCTATTACTTTGTTTATCTTGCATTGAATTGGTCCAGTTATTAATCTATTTTACATGAAATAATTTTTCCCATAAAAGAAATTTATTTTAGATCAATAACTGAATTCAGTATTTAAATACTTTGAAGGTAGATTAATGTTTGGATTAAATACTTGTCAAAACTTTCTGTTTCCCAGTGGCTTTGTCTGTGAACAACAGAAGTACATTACCCAGTCAGATCCTGAGAGTCTTTCAAAGATATTGTCACAGCGGTTGGCTTCTGATTGACCCACCACTTCAACCTAATATATCTCAAAAATTTCTCTGAAAGAGAAAAAAAAACAGCAAAAGTACTTATGTGACACAATTGCTTCAATTCTTCAGTTCTCCATCAGCTAACAGATGTACACAGTCTGAGGAAGAGCTGGGATCTGCGCCTTGGGTGAGCCCGTTCATCACAAAGCGGGTCTCCGTGCCTCCTGGTCCCTTCACCTTGGAGCAGTTAAGAACTCAAAGGAAGGACGCCCTGTTGGGTCCTCTCTCAGGGCTGTCCCAGGAGAGCCTCAGCCCCGGTGTCCTGGTGTGGTACCCATCAGGATGACAGGGAACTAGGGTGGCTACTGGGCAGACTGAGTTCTCAAGCCCAGCTATAGCTAAAATGACACAGTTTCCTTCCACTGCTATGATAAACCAGCTTTTTCCATTTAGTAAAATCCTTTATTCGCAAGCAGTCAAGGTGGAATTTTGAATTTTTGGATTTTTGTGGAGAAGCTTTTTTGTTCTACATTTTTCTCTTATTGCTGAAAGCACATTCTTTTCTTGGTCTTTTGAATTTCACAATAGAGAAGAGTGAATCCATTAGGTAGGATGGAATTAAAATGTAGGAAAACAATCTAATTCCTTGCCATGGGAGCTTAAAATTCCACAAGCATTTTTTTCATTTTAACTCATGCTTAATCACAAATTCAATACTGCAACTGGGCATTCAGTAAGTAGCTTGCCTACTGTGTAATCATTTTCAATTCAAGTCCCACTGACTTCATATCCATAGTGATATTCTTTGTTTCCATATTTAAAAAAAAAAACAACCCTTGGATTTACTTGTATAATAGTGAAGTTACAGCATATTTGAACTTGCTTTTCAGGGAACCGCTATACAGCTATATACAACATTTGTCCTTCTGGTGACCCTTTCTTTTTGTGATTGCAATTTTGACAGGTCCTTTTGCTTTAGGCCACTCAGAGACTTTACACTATTAACTGTGGTGACATTTTTCTCTCTTGAATTGTTCCAGAGAAAAAAAGCTGATGAGAAAGTTCGACTTTCCTTTTGTTTCTCTGGGTATCTTAAAGGCTTAATGTTAGTGTCATAATGACAACCAAAACGTTAATATTTACCTCTAATTTCTTCAGAAGTATATCTGTCATGGCACAGATATTTCAATGGGTTATGAAAATTTGACAAAGTGTGTCAATATATGTGGAAATTACCAATAATAATGGAATGAAATCCCTGTTAGTATTAAGATCCTGACCTAGATCTATAGCCCAAAGAAATCAGTTATCTTCTTTTTATAGGTTTCAAGGGACTCTGAATCAGATTTTTAGACTATGATTAAAAAACCTAGAGGACTTAGTTAGGTAATGGTCTCGCTGCAATCTTAGGATCATTTGGAAAAGAAACCTTAAAAACCATTACACATTTATTTAATCAGACACGACACTTGCTTTAGTGCCTTGGGCAACATTTCATGGGAGACTGTTACTACATATAGAATTTTACTTTTATTTTCTTTTCTGATTTATTGCCTTTTTTTTTTTTTTTGGTGTGTGTATCTGAGCAATGTCTTTTTTTATGCTGAACAGGTTAACAACACTGGAATTACTGTAAATCAAAATGTTTGTCTTTGCCACATTCAGTTACATCAAATATGCCATAAAACTTTTTATAGTTCTTGGAAGGTGAGAACGCAATTGCCCATTGAAAGCTTGATACGCTCTGGAGCTCAGAATCCAAAATTTATTTATTTTTATTATACTGCATGGAGAGGGATTTTTCTTACATGAATAAATGAATTCACTGTTATTAAAAGCAAAGCAAAACAAAACAAAATGCGTGCATTCTTTTTCATTCAAGTTACAAACAGATTTAAATCAACATACATGGAATTTATTCATACGCCCTCGCCTGATATTAGGGGGCTAAGTCTTATTTTAGATGTACTTTTATTTGGATTAATGACTCAGAAGCACTAGTTACTTCTCTATTTAACATTATTTTCTTTAAATAAACACATCTTTGTCTTCTTCTATGTGTGTGTATACGTGTGTGTGTATATATATGTATGGGTATATAAATATGTGTACGCATTCATTTTGTTTTATACTTATTTATATTATTATTGAGCATCTAGCCCTGCTGTATTTTTGTGCTAGAACAATTCTGGCACCGAAAATAAGTTACTTGAAACTTCTTCATAGAAAATGGATAATGTTTATCTCATTAATCTGGCTCCAAGAAGACTTGGATATGATTCTTTGCTCCACGACAGGTATCCTGTTTGACCCTTGGCAAATTGCTATTCCCCTGTATCTCCATTCTTCAAGCTGCCAAGTGATCGAGGATGTGTGTTTCTCTCTCTTGAGAGAGGGCAGGGTAGGTAGAGAACAGGAGCAAAGAGGGAGGTTTTGAGGATAAATATTCAAACATGGCAATAATGGGATTATGCAAGAATGACCCCCCCAAAAAAAAAGAAGAAAAAAACCCACAAAAAAACAGAAAAAAGAAGGTAATGTTTGTGAAATCATCTGGGCTCCTATTTTTGCAGGCTAGTGCTCCACTGTTCTCTGCCTTCTTGTACTGTTATGTACTGTGATGCTAGTGTAACTGTGAATAAAATGCCATCACTCCATTCATGTGAGAATAGCATATTGGTGAACAGAGTATAAAAAAGCAAATATTCATTCTCAGTTTGTTTTAGATACTATAACTTCATGACGAACCTCATTAACAATTTTCGCTTTAACCTTCCTATGCCGATGATACATTCAGTTACCTTCCTGGTATTTGATTTGAGTGGGATGTCCTGTAGCGCTATGAATCACTCATCATTTCTGTGTTAAACTGGTATGTCTGGATACAGTGAACCAACCTCCTCCTGGAAATTGTAGGGGTTCGATAGCCTTGTAAAGCAGCCTTAAGGACAGAAAAAAGCATGCTGCATATAGGTCACTGGCAGGAGGTTTATCATCGTATTAAAGTTATTTTCTATACCTTTTATATAGACACTGTTGAGAAGCAATCTTCATCTATCATAACCTACCAAGAAGGGGGCAGGGGACAGTGTTTTAAATGAATCTTCCTGTGACAATAAAGGTAGTTACTTCAAGCTCATATTATGCTATATTGAAGCCGTATATCACTAGTTAATATATGTATAACCCATTATATCTCTCTTCATGTATTTCAGGTAATGCTTTTCTTTAGCACACAAAACTTCAACAGTACTATGAACTCATGATCAGAAAATGTAGCCAGCCACCTACCATGACAGAACAATGTTTTATTTGAACCAATATTTTTACAACCCTATGCCCAAAGAAAAATTCATAAATCTGTATTTAAGCACTTAAATAAATGAGGCCTTGTTTACAGAGACACTAATAACCTCTTCTATGCAACAGAGCTGTGTGTAGAGTGGTGCGTTATTCTTATTAGTGTTAGACAAAGACAAGGCAGAGAAGAAATCTAAGATGACAAACATCTCTGAAAATTTTCTTTTTGATGCTTTCTGTGTCCGACTTTTCCCTCCATATATAATCTGTCTAATATTTTTTTCCTTTTCATCCTGATAATTCCCACCAAAATAACAATTTATTTCCATCAGAACATACGAAGAAGGAAATATGTTTCCATTCTGTTCTAATGCCTGGAATTTCTTTTCAAAAGTAAACTTCTTTCATATAAGGCTGTTATTTTATTTGAAGATCCTACATCAGAAGTGCAATGACAGAAATGTCATTTACGGCAAGAAGGAAAAAAGATTATCATAACTTAAGTAGACCTCAAATTAAAGATCAATAACTTAAGAAGGAAATTATTTAACTTATCTGTGTCACTCTTGCTTTTCTCCCTGGAAGAACTGGCTTTACCTCAATGCAATTGTAAAATTGGTAGGTTAATAGCAAGAAAACTGGCAAGTTCTTATAACACAGCAAAAGGTAAAAATGATTAAGCTACTGGGCTCTTGGATATTAAAGAGATTAATAGGCTTTTTAATGGCTGTATGAATTAATTTGCATGAATGATACCTGGAATCTGGAGAAGAATGAAAAGCTCTTAATGCCAGCATAAATGATCTGTATTCTCTTAAACGATCTTACATTGAAAAACAAAAGGGAAAATCCTTTGATGCAAATGTCACCTTTACCGAAATTCTCAAGTTCACAGAAAGTCTAATTAAGGTGCTGGCCAAGACAGCACTGGTAATGATTTTCTAAAAGGTCTCATCATTCTTTGAGCGATCACAGGATGATTAAGCAAGGTTGTTTTAAAACAAATAGTCATTCTTCTCTTTTTGTACTTGATTCTGGTGCCACTGTGATTGCTAATTATAAAGACTCTGTTGCATCTTATTTGCAATCTTGAAAACATGTAGGAGTTTCAACATCATAGCATTTAGCTTTTCCCAGATTATCTAGATATCTTATTCAGTTTGTGCTCAAAGCTCACCCCATGTTTTTGTCACGGTACGGTACCTACTTCATCAATTCACTCATGAAGAATATTGACCCCTTCGGAGTTTCAAGGATCTCTTTTACTTTCACTCATCTAGTAAGATGTTATGATAATATTGCGGTCCACAGGAGGTCTCATTCGTCATCACCTTCACTTGCGAGAAGAAGAGATGACTTGAAGACTGTCACCTCTCCCTGCTTCCCCTCTTTTTTGAGAAGAGGTTCATACCTCTGAGTCACTGGACTGAACTACTTAGGATGTGCCAAACAGTCTACCCATGAGCAGCAAGAGGAGGATGCAAACTAATGTATATGTGCAAAGTAGTTCAACATTGTATGCATGCTTACTCTGTGACAGGTAAATTATAAAAAAGAGGAGAAAACTCTGTAAGTGGTGGGGGTCAAAAATGAGGGAAAACCACCCTAAGTAAATTATTTCTTTGCAGTAGCAGTTTTCTTCAGGTTTACTTCTGGTAAATGAGTTTCGTCTGCACAAACACACCAGAGCCAGGTAAGTTGCAAAGTGGTTTTACTTTCCTTTTCTGATTTTTGATCACAGGCTACATGGATGCAAGACTAATTCTATATAGAATTAGAGCAGTGCTGAGAGCCAGAAAGGGTCTTTACGATATTAGTAGATCTCTTGTGTGTAGTGGCATCTTTGCCATTGCTCTTTCCTATAAGCCGCACAGGTGACACTAGCAGCCCTGAATCTGGAAATTGTAAATAGGATCATGGCAGCACTAAATCCACCTGTGGATTTTCTTAAACTATTGAACATCTCCAAGCTTGACTAAGCTTTTCTGAGGCAGGTAGAATGTCAGAAAAATGTCTTAAAACCCGCTATAAAGTTTAAGAACATAATTCCAAAACTGGATCCTGCAAGTTTCCAAAAAACGATTTTAAGAGAACTAGCTTACAACCTAGTTTCACAGGACTTGGAAGCTGAATCCCTTGAATATGGGTGTTGAGTTAGCACATAGTTTGCTAGGGAGAATAAGGTGGGAAGGGTATGAGGAGAGCATGAAATGAAAGGAGACATGCTACCTGGCCTAAGAGAAAAGGGGTTGGAGAGAAGCAGTTCATTTTTTATAAGTAGGAGTCATCTCACCTAATAGTAGATGTTTAGAAGACAGGTAACTAGTCTGTTTTTTCAGACTACAGACTGTGGAGGAGGAAAACAAGTTCCAGAGGCAGGTTTTCCTGGGTCAGGTTTAATGTTTACAACAAGCGATTCATCAAAATGGCACCCAGTCCCAGAATCCCCTCTGAACCTCCAGCTTGACATGGAACTCCGGGGTGAGCTGCTTTACTGATGTGATTATTCCTGCAGGTTTCGGTGGGATAAACATATTGAAAGACGTGAAAGGAACCTCAGTAATGTCATCATAAGTCAGATTATATATTTCCAGCCACAAGATTATTCGGGACAAAATCACAGTTCCTTAATGAAGCGAAATCATTACTGAGGGAATATGGCAGAGATTAGTTTGAAATAGGACAGACTCAAAAGTGAGTAAAAATTTCAGAAGTGAACTCATTAATAGCTTTACCATTCAGACAGGTACAAGGTCTGTTTATACAATCTTTTTTTTTTCCCTGAATTTTATAGCAGGATCAGATTTCCAGAACACATCTCAGCTAAGATATAAAATCTGACAATAAATCTTGAGAACGACAGGCTAAAATTGCAATAGGCACTGCAAACTTTTACAACCACAAATATGTTTTGATATAAAAGGTTTAGTTACGGTGAATATTCTGTGCCTAAGCAAATGGCTGGCACAGGTTGTCATGATGAAAACACTTTAATTTTTCATATTTTAGTGGTTTTGAACCAATATTAAATCAATGGGAAAAACAGTTTTATGTTTTCTACTGCCAATCTTGCTATCATAAATGTTGTTTTTTACAAGTCCTTACTTGGCAGCTTGTGTTTTGGGCCACTTTCTGTCTACTGCTGGGTACAATAAGAGAATTACTTGGTTTATCACTTTCTGCAACAGGACCTTGAGAATCCCATTCTTTTAACATCAAGTTTTTAATGCTACGGCCAGTTTATAGCTCTTCACCAAATGAGCTTTTTTGGTTTTTGTTTGTTTTTAAAATTCCAGCTATCATGAAAAAAGTATAGATTTATTTTTTGATTATTATTGAAAACATTGAACACATTTAAACCAAATATTTTAATTTCTGCTGAAAATGAACTGGCAAAAAATAACTGTTGCAGTTTTGAACATCTTTGAATGATACTTAATGGGAAATGCAGCTCAGTGACTTGTGTTGCCCTTCCTCTTTGCTGGCCAGACTTCACAAATAAACTCGTTAATTGCTACTTCTTTCTGATGAAGAGAGAAGCCAAGACCAGAGAATCTTAAGAAACTGAGCAAGAACAATTTTAATCTCAATCCTCCAAAAATCTGGTAGTAGCATTTGAAAAGAACTATTTGAGATTTATGTTGGAATAGTGCAGTTCATTTTGCACCTAAAAGCACTACATTTTCTGCAGAATTATTCCCAATATTCAGTGTTATTAATATTTCTATGTTATGAAATACTACTACTTTTCAGGCAGATCCCATGTGAGCTTGTTTAAACTTTGTAGCCAGTCTGTGACCTAGCAATTCATTTTGCAAGGTAAGCTTTGTCACTGAAATGGTTGTGAAAAACGGCACAATTAGAGTATATGCATTTTTTCAATGACTTTTTTACTTATATTATCCTATGAATGCTCATAAAATACCCAAGGATACTTTCTTCCGGTAGATAGATGACAGTATTAACTTTTTTGGTTTCATAAAACGTATAAATTTATGAATCTTAAAATTAAACCAATGAGTTTAAGCGGATTAAAAATAGATTTTAATTATAAAGAGGATTGTTATAGATGAATAATTATACTTTTCTGCACTACCTCCTTATTCGGCATTAAATTCAAGCATCTCTGAGTCTGACTAGGCGTCCTAGGCATATGTCGGAAAATTCCCTAATTTACTCAGTAGCCTTCCCTTAGGATACTTTTCTAGGTCATAAGACTGAGAAAATAGCCTTTTTTGCCAGTCTATGCCCATCTCTTACTTTATTAGACTGTGTTCTGGCAGCAGATGTATTAATGGAATTCAAATACAGTCGACACATAGATTGAGCTAACAGACTCATAAAAGGCATACTTACAATAAGCTGTACCTGACCCCGTGTTATATAAAGGTCAGGCAAACTGGATAGCTTTTATGGAGCTCATTATTTAATCTTAATATTAAGGAGAACCTAGCATAGAAGACCCTAATCAGGATTTGTAATTAAGTGAGAACATCATTCATAACCTGATTATAATTGCAGGGTTTTATAGCCCTTTTCCAGAAATCAGCCTCTTGCACAGTTGATGTAATGCAAGGGGTTTTATACAAAGCATGTCTTAGACTGTTTGCAAATCAGTTATTAAATGCATTATACGAATTTTTAATCTATAGTGGTATTTATAAAGTGTTGCTTCACTGACAAAATGTTAAGTACTTCCCCAAACATGGTTTAAAGCAGCAGGAAAAAGAATAAAATAAAAGTCAAAATAGTAATTGAATTAAATTATAAATGGCTCATACTCATATTTCATCCTCTTGTCATATGTTATTTTAGCTAAAAAATACAAAGCATGTAGCTGTCCTCACCATACTTATATACCCAAAGTCTCTAATACACCTCCGCAATATCCAAAATTAACTTCATGTGAGGGGAGTTTGAGTATCATATTAGCTCAAGTATAAGTCACTCTTTACAGTAGAATGGCCCTGAATCTGATTAATCTGAATGCTCTTTTTAGCAAACTAGATCATAATAACTCCCTTGGTACCATTAATATCTAACGTTTCCAAGATCATGATATCTCAAAGAAATTTGGTTCATGGATTATACATCCATTAGGTTGAAACATTTATACTAATGTATTGTGGTCATGCATTTATCATGATTCTGCCAAGCAGAATACAGTACAGAGTTCATACTGATTCAGACTTATAAAAGAAAAAAATTTCCTTACAAATCAGTTGAAATTAGTTAATAATATAATAAAAGGTGTAGTAGTTCCAGATTTTTTTATCAATATTTTGCGTGAACTACTTCATTATCAGTGGCACCTTTAGTTTAACTTCTTTGCTTCGTATTGCAATGCATTTGGTGGTCTATACGCTAAGTTTACACTGCTAAGTGTAAGGACAGTTCTTGTATCTCAGTGAAGGGTGTAATAACACCCAGGTGACAGAAAAATAGCTTTTAAGATTGGTCTATCTGGATAGCCTGCAATTGTTCCAATACAATTTCAAAACAAAACTGGTAGGATTTTCAGATTACTGAAAGCTAACTTTGATTTAGATAGTTGTCCTATGAAGGGAAGCAGAAGAGGAAGATGTTTCCTCTGCTCTCGTAGTGAGGAGTGAGATTCCTGAAAAACAACCATGTGAGTAGTATGTGGGAATGAGAGGACATAGTGTTCAGAGGAGATGAGTAAATGCATTGAAAGTGAATATTAAGCTATTACTAGTGCAGGCCACAGGAAATTATTACTTTTGTGAGGAAAGTGAGAAGCAGAGGGGTCTCAAGAGTGGCAGTTTAGAGTATTCTTGGGATGTTGCCGGGATAATGCAGTTAAGTAAACATTTCCCCTTCTTCAGTCCTTTGTGTCTCTTTTTGCTTTTTCTTTCATGCTTTTGGTTCTGGAGGGCTATCAGATAAATTTACAATTCTTGAAAGCAATCTGTCACCTTTTCTTATTTTTTGCTCCATTTCAACCACGGGTTCTTTTCCTAAAAGCTGTACATACATACAAAACCAAATCCACACAGTCCATAGACTCTCCAAGAGGAATATGTACTGTTAAAAGTCTAAAGTACACTAATTTGTAAATCTCAGTAGCACTGTAAAAGGAATGGGCCTGAATTGTGCAAGTACCACAATATTTAAAATTAATGGATTATGAATTAAAATTACCTGGATTATGAAAATGGAATTCTGAAGTCTGTAACAATTTTCTGCACCAGGAAGCTGGAAATTATTATTTAAAAGTGTTAGACTTCTTGAATAAAGCCTCATCTCACAGAATCACAGATTTATGTGGATTGAAAGGGACTTCTTGAGATCTAGTTCAACCTCCTGCTCAAGATGGGTCATCTAGACAAGGTTGACCATGACCGTGTCCAGTTGAGTTTTGAACATCTCCATGGAGATGTTCAAACTCCATAACCTTTCTAGGCAACTAATTACAATTTTTGACCATTCTCACAGTAAAGAAGTGTCTTCTTGTGTGCAGATAGTATACTCTGTTTTTTAATTTGTGCCCATCAGCTCTTGTGCTCTCAGCAGACACTACTGCAAAAAGTCTGGTTCCTCTTCTGCATTACTTCCCATCGAGTATTTATACAGACTGATAAGATCCTCTCTGAATCTCCACATCTCCAGGTTGAACAGTCTCATCTCTCTCAGCCTTTCCTCATATGAGAGGTGCTTCAGTCCCTTAGCCATCTTTGTGGCCTTTTGCTGGACTCACTCCAGTATGTCCATGTCTCTCCTGTATGGGAGATCCCAGAACTGGACCCAGCACTCCAGGTGTGGCCTCACCAGTGCTCAGTAGAAGTGAAGGATCACCTCCCCTTGACCTGCTGGCAACACTCTTGGTAACGCGACCAGGCCTTGTTTGCCTTGAGGCTGCATTGCTGGCCAACTTGGATCCACCAGGATCCCAAGGTCCCCCTCTGCAGACCTGCTTTCCATCCAGTCAGCCCTAAATATGTACTGTTGTCTGGGATTATTACTTCTCAGGTGAGCACTTTGCATTTCGCTTTGTTGAACTTCACGAGGTTCCCATCTGCCCAATTTTCCAGCCTGTAGAGGACCCTCTGAATGCCAGCACAGCTCTCTGGTCTATCAGCCACTCCTCACAGTTTTGTATCATGTGCAAACTTCCTGTGAGTGTGCTCAGCCATCATCCAAGTCAATAATAAAGAGTTTAAAAAGTACTACTAGCCCCAGTACTGACCCCTGTACAACACTAGAGACTGAACTTTTTGCCATGGATCCCCACCTTCTGGGCCTGGCTTTTCAGCCAATTTGCAATCCACCACGCTGTCCACTCTCTAGACATATTTTATTAATTTGTCTATGAGGATTTTACAGGATATAGTGTTGAAAACCTCAATAAAATAGAGGTAAACAATATCCACTGTCCTCCCCTAATCCACCAAACTCTTCACCTCATTGTAGAAGGCTATCAAGTTGGTTAAGCAAGTTTTCCGTTCATAAATCCATGTCGACTATTCCTGATCACCTTCTTATCCTTCATATATTTTGGTTTACAGAATTATTTGCTCCATCATGTTCCCAGGGACTGAGGTGAGGCTGACCAGCCTGTGGTTTCCCAGAGATTCCTCTTGCTCTTTGTGAAGACAGGAGCGACACTTGCCTTCTAGTCACCACAGACATGAAGGAGCAGAGCAGCACAGTGCCAAACAGGTGAACACCAATAACCCAGTCAGAGACACAAGCCCTTACTCTGGCCCCCCAGGGCATCCCGGGAGGGCACCAGACCACTGTGAGTTCCTGGGAGACACTGGCCTGGGATTACCTAAGTACTGCAGGGGCGTGTGGGCTGATAAAGTGGGAAAGAGCATTAGGGGATTGCACAAAATTTATGGGATATTTAGGGAGGAACCAAAGGCAGGGAAAGGGAGGGATCAGGGATGACTGAGGAGGGAAAAATGTGGGAAAATAGAGGAAATGGCATAACAGGGGTTTGTTTGGTGTAAACGGTTGACAGATCAGTGCACTTGTCTGGCCATGCCCTATACCTGCTGCCTGCAGTTGGTCGTGGCTTCTCATAAAACTCCATTTCTACCTGTTTTCCTGGATGAGGGACTCTGTGTGCATGTGTTTGTGTGTGTGTGTGTGGTCTACGTGCAGCCACTGGAGCAAAATCAGGTCACAGGTTCCCAGGCACCCAGGGCGGAGCACCCAACACTGGGGTACATGGAATTTTGGGGATGTCTAGGCCACTGCGTGACTGCTGACAAACATCAAACAGGGCTAGCCAGTGAGTAAGGTAAGATGCTTGAGAGCCAAATATTGGAGGACCCATAAGTCTGGGCCAGATACTGTAGAGAACAGAGGGTCTGTGTGACTGCTACTGGAGGGTCCAAGAGGCCCAGGCTGGATACTGGAGAGACCATGGAGCCTGGTGGTCAGCTACTGATAAGGTCATGAGTCTGGACTAGCTACTGGAGAGACCTGTTTTTATATGTGTGTGGGTGCATGAGGCAATGTATATACTTTCCACTAATAGGTTTTCACTGCTTTCGATTGGAGAAAGGAACAGGATGAAACCATTGGTGTTGTTTGTGTTTGGGTGAGCGCTGAATGTTTCTGTCTGGTTTCTGTGAGACTGGCTGCTTCTAGGTGTATCCATGTATTGTGTGCATGCGTGCGTCGGCGCCCACTGGGAATACATGCTCAGCCCCACTACTGGCTGGCCCTGGGGACATCGAGCTGCGGCAACCTCACCTCTGCCAGGCTACTGGATTTGGCAATCCCTAGCTGAAAGAAAGAGAACAGTTATTCTCCTCTATTCTAACGTAACCTAGCAAATCTGGAGCATATTGAACCTTTTAAAGTTTTTGTCATTTTTAGACTTAGCAACGATAACAACATGGTAACAGATTCGTTGTGCCTGTTGACACAACACCGGGTTCCCCAATTAAGCTATAAAACATCTTGATGAGACTTTAGAATTTAGAAGCATATTTAAAATGTAATGACTTTGACTATGTAATGACATGACTACCATGACTTTGAAAAGTTAAATTGAAAAACTACAAACGTTCTGCAAGAACAGCCGAGATTTATGGTTCCAGATATCCGCAGTAGCTTTGAAGCCTTTGTGACAGTGACCTGAGACCTCAAGGTAATCTGCAAGCTTCCCAATTGTTCTCTACTTTCACTTAATTAGAGAAGCAAGAAATTATTTAAAAAAAAGCCAAAAACAGGATAAGATAATATACAGTGTATGTAACATTTTTAAAAACTCCATATCATAGCTTGGAATCTCAACAGCAGGTTAAAATGGTTTTGACTTAGGGTGCTAACAAAGCGGAATGTGGTTGGCACTTCCTCTGTCTTTTGTGGCAACAGTTAGAAGCATGTGTTCTGTTTCAGAAAAAGCAAACACAGCAGTTCAGCAAAAGAAGACAGAAAGGAAGTATGATGGCCAAGCCAGAATTTTTTTTAAGTGCTTACAAAGTCAGTATTGAAATGTAATAAGTGATAGATGAATATAACTAAGCATAAAAAAAAAAAAAGTATCAGAATCTACATCCTTCTTCTGTTAAGTGTCATAAAATATTAACAGAAACATCTGTAAAGAGAGATGAATGAAGACTGTTGTTTTAAATTGGAGCAGTGAGTAAAAATTAAGCCTTTGTCAAAGCCCCTTAACATTAAGTTCCTTTAACCTTGAAATCTGACAGCTGGAGTCTGTAGTGTCATCTAAAGATTTTATTAAAAGTCATCTCAGAGGGCTGCCCAATGCAACATTAATGGCTGCGATAGAGCTGACCTTTTTCTTCAGAATTTCTGGCAAGTTTAACAAAATTGTGCTACACAAGACAAGTGAGTGCCACTACTTGCAAATAGTTAAAATTTATCATTGCCGAAGAGCTGAAACAAAACAGCATCTGTAAGCCTCTCTAGATAACTATGCTAATCTTCTTAGTCTGTGTTGCATAACAGCCAATTTTTAAATCTAGTTTCATTATTCAAAAATGTAAATGAAAAGCAAAATATAGTGTTCATTTTATTTTACTTAAAACAATAATGAAGTTCTTAATTAGTGATCCTAATGGCTTCTTCGTTGATGAACTCAAAATACTTACCCTGGCCAGAGCCTGCCGTGAGAGCTTCTTGCCAGATTTCAGTGGTGTCTGCCTAGCCTTGCCACGTGCTTTCAAGCATCCAAGTTTCTAATTGCTTCCAGAGCAATTACAGGGGTAATTTGGTGAGCACGCCTAAGCACGCCCCACGTCTCATGCCACAGCGGTCCTTACCGGTCCCAAGGGTCAAATACCAAAGCTGAGAGAGGAGGTAGTATCACGATCAGAGCTGTGTCCAACCTAAGGAAAAGAGACCTGGGGTGGGTGGCTCTGCTGGGCTCTGCTCTCTCTTTCCCCTTGTCCCATTATCATGTTAGATTTTTCAAGAGACGTTTACATCAACTGATCTTCAGGCCAGAAACCGTGTCTACTTTACATGTTTGCATATGAGTTCCTAGATGTACTTCTTAAATGCTGTCTAAAACCAAATAAATAAGATTTCATAGAAAGCATAGATTTTAATAAATTTATTTTAAATTGCAAGTAACAGATTTAAAAAATACATTCTAATTCTATATTCTAACAATTATATAATTTCACTGTTTACCTTTGGCCAGTTTCTAGGTTCAAGACATTTGAACCAGCAATATTCTTTATAGCTTGATGGGAATCCCTCCAAGATGTAAGAGGTCCTTGGGATCTCACCCATAAGAAAGATAAATAGTATTCATAGTCTCTAAAACAAGTCTATAGGTTAGTTGTCAGAATAACCAAAAGCAACTAGAGGTTTGACCAAGCATGTGCAGACCTGATCTCAGCACGAGGCAGTGCTAATAGCAAGCCTTTTCTTTTTCAAATCCTCCTTGTATGACATCAATTTTGTGGCCTATGTATGAAACCTTTAGCCTTAAGAAACTCCACCTTTACTTCAGAGCAGCTAAGAGTCCTTGGTTTTTCCTGCTCTATTTACTTACAAAAACCTTTCAGCATTAAAATTGTTTATTATATTGCTTGTCAGTCCTTTGAGAGAGAAAGTAAATACGAGTGTAAAGATTTAGAAATAAATCTCTATTACAATATTCATGACGTTCACCATTTCTTTTTACCAGACCAGTGGGGGGACCACAATGATTTATGGTTTTAGCAATTCGGATATAGCACTTATTAAAAGCTGTATTTAAAGTCCTCTGTGGGACAGTCACTCCTACTGTCTGATTTTATGATTAGGATTTGCAATTATAATGATTTTACCACATGAAAGGGGTTTCACTTGATCGAACAGTTAATTGTTGCAGAGGCTTAGACTCACTTTTCAGCTGATAAAGGACCACCAACCAACTCTCTGCACCATCTGCATTCTCAATTTTCCTCTCCTGTGTTTTTCTCAAATGTAGATGAGTAACACTGATCTAGAAAACAATATGGCATTTCAAAAGAAAGGCTACTGCAAGTGTTTTGACTTTGGACTGTGTACTTCATGGAAGCTAAAAACCTCTTGCTGTATGTATTATTTGCTCTCTCCTTACAATGCAGTTTTGTGTAATGTTTGGATGCTCCTTTTTCTCCTGTGGTCTCCTTTCTTTATAGATGAGATGAGATTCCTTTCCAATTTATATAAAATATTAGACATTTTGGATCTGATTTTATTTCATGAGTTAAACTTCTACTGAGCTCTGCACAGGGAGAAGCAACTGCCTGGACCACAAAGGTGGAGCCCAACTGCGATTCTGTAATTTCTTTCCCCACCGCTTCATTTATTCTCCTTTTTTTCTTATCAAATACCGATGTGTAAATGTGAAAGCACTATGGAAATTGTACAGCGAGCTTTGTTCAGGTAGCACCTGTGTTTTTAAATTTAACAGTTAATATTAACCACGTTGTTAAACAGCTGCACAAAAAGGCCTGTGTTTACATTAGTAAGCTGGGTGGTGCAAGACAAGACGATCTGAAACTAAACCCGTTGCTGTTGAGAACCTGACCTCCACATCACTTGGGGGCTTTACTGCAGATTTTCTCTAATCTGAGACTGTACAGTAAGTATCCATTATTAACTGCACTCCTGGGAGTCATCTTCCAGGTTAGTTTCATTCAAAAGTAAACCAATTGTAAACTTATGATTGAAAAAAAATTACCCCAAAACTTCAATCCCTGATCTGCTAGCTTGCTGTAAATCTGAACTATGCTGTAGAAAACTGTGTCCTAGTTACGTTGATGATGTCATTGATGACACTAATCCAGAGGATACCTGCAAGGCTAGACTCTGCCATCCACCGCACTGTGTGCCACAATAAGGTGATGTAATTGGAATCCCGTTACAGAATCAATGTGCTAAGGAAGAACAATTAAGTAGAGTCATTTAGAAAAAAAACCAAATGAGTCTGTTCTTGACCTTCATTTAACAAGAAAAAGACTGTGTCGCAGCAGCAATTTAGTACAGCAGATTCTCGCAGAAACTAACACAGATTATGGTAGAAGATAATTCCAAATGAGAAAACATGTAACAGGACAAAATTATTCAGTATAAGACGGCAATCGATGCATGAATTGCAGGAAGGGGAGAGAGCCAAGTTAATGAAGTGCCCTGGAGGAATTTCAAAAAGTAAAAGCCTGGGAGAGAGTATTCTCTTAGAAGACTGCTCCAGAATAGGCTGTTTGTGAAGATGTAGTAGGATTTCCATACTTTCTAAGAGGAGAGAGTGATTTTCTCCCTGTAGACTGTGACTTTACCAAGATTTTATATCTCTGCCTCTATTGGTTCAAAAAGAAGTTACCTGCGGGGCTTGTAGGGTATCCCTTCTTCCTCATTGCCTGCAGGGCAAAAAGGAACGAAGAAAAAGTTTAAGTGATTTTTTTTTTTTCCTTTTTGTTCTAGGCATTAAGCAACTGTGTTGTAACTTCTATTTCTTCAGCTAGTGGAAACAACTGAGACTGAAGTGGAGAAGGGGAATAAAACAGGGTGCCAGACAAATTGACTGACTGTATCTTCCTTCAAAGAAGCTCTCAGATCCCAGGTGGAGAATGAATATCAGTCAGTCAAATACTTTCAAGCAGTATTTAGCTCACATAATCGTACCCTTTTTTGTGCTGTTCTACAAGATTTATGGCTTTTAGTCACCTCTCTCTAAAGCTGCATAGCTAAAATGTATAATTAAGGTTAAGTTGGATGAGAACACAGAGTATGAAGGCTGCCAGAATGGTTAATATCAGGGCAGTCCTCTGAGATACAACAGTGAAGTGAAATGTTTTTCTTCTTCTGTCATACAATTCTTAGAAAAGAAACATTTTTCATGTTACTTTTCCATGTTTGGAAAAGAAACGGTTTTCAGCTATTCAGCAACAGTTCTCAGTTCTGTTAGGTTACTGGCAGACAGTTACTTCACTCTCTCCTGTTGCTATCAGGCATTCTGGGCCATCGGCGTGGAAAGAAGTTCCTTAATTTCAGCAGGTTTGTCATTTTCACAAGAAAGAGGGGGAATTGTTCATGCTTAGGCCCGTTCTCCCGATGTGGCAGCGCAGGCTGTGGAAACTCCACATGGCTGAGCAAGAAGATGTTTAAAAGGATGTTTACAGCATGCTGTTGTTCTTCCAGAGTTTTGGGCTATAGCAAGGTACATGGATGAGGTGAGGAGCAGTTGAAGGTGAAGCTGAAGTTTGGCAGCCTCTGCAGCATCCAAGCGTGTGCCGGTGGCTGCTGGGAGACAGCAGGCGTCCTGCAGACCCCTGGAGACCAAGTGCTTCTAGATGATGAAGCCCTGGCATAGGGAAGGCCAGCATACTACATTTACCTGTGCAGCAAAACATCATCTGGGCCCTCACTTGGCTCACCCACATCTTATTACCAGACAAATCACATTCTTTTTTTGGATATTTAGCATGCACAGTAGCCTCTAACTTGCTTTGGAATTGCATCTACTTCAGTGTTTGTTAATTTGGAAAATGTCTTGGTCAGATTCGATCTCTCAGCTGCCACAGCTGACTGTGTTTCAGAAAACAACCTGGTTCTGCAGAGCATTTTGAAAAAGCTGTTGTCTGAGAATGACTGATAATAAAAGCACAGCAGATATAAGAAGGCACTATAAATCATAGATGTGCAAATAATAAACTGCTGTACTGAGCAATCAGCTCCCTAAAATCTTAATATTCCCAGTTTACACCGTGAGAGTAAAATCAATGAAATATTAAGTCCTTGGAATAAGAGTTTGTGTTTTCTTCTTCCCTACAATATATTTGTGACTAATCTAACAGCAGGTGACATGGGTTAACAAGACTATTTCTTAGGATAGAAGATCAAACTGCACTACAAGAAAAAGATGAAAGATGCTAAACCAAAGCCAATCCAGAGGTTTTGATTGATAGGGAAATAGCCAAGTGGTGATGGTGAATGAAAGAGATGACGGGAGATAGGAAAAGCTTTAAGAAAAGAATTTATAAATATGAAAGCCATGCACTTATTTGTCATCAAACCTGTCATTTCTCTAGTTTTGTTCCGTTTGTTCTACACTCGTTGTGTTACAAACACAGCTGTGACGACTCCATCAAGCTCTCATTGGAGTCTGTCCCTGCCACCGTCACCAATCCCTGTTGTGTGAAACCACACCCCGCAGGGTCCAAAACTCAACCACAGGTCACACAGGTGACAGGGTGCAACACTTCTACTAGAAACAATTCTGTAAGAAAGCAACATTCTGAAATTTTCTATTCTATTTCCACTGTATAACCCCTCAGTATAAAAAATGTATTTCCATATTGTACATTTCAATATAGAACAATACTAATAGCTCCAATGCAATGTAATTTAATTGTATGACTGGGAGGGAAACATGCAACAGACAGTTGCAAAATTGTTTAAAAACTATTGCAGAAATGTTTTCAAAAAAGAATTTTGAAGTTCACAGAAAGATTACTCTGCATTTTCACAGAGCTGCATGTATACATTACTCAGTTAATCTGCCAGAAATTATATCTAGCGTATAAATTACCCAGTGCATCTTTTATATCTTTTTGCTGTTTTTCCATTTGGCTACTACTGTTACTCCTATTTCTCATGAGTTACCTTTACAATTTTCACACTTGCTTGACCTTTTAGACATTGCTTAAAGAATTGGGAAATCATATCATATTATGCAAAAAAGTGGACTGAATTTCATATTCCTTTATGCGAATCATTTACATTTAACACTGCCAGCAATGCCTTTATCATCTGGAAATGTAAGAAAAATGAAACTGAACAATTCAAAGTGCACCTGCTGTACAGGCTATTTCCCTTTAAAATGATATCTCATGTCAGCGTGGCTACTACAGCAATAGCCTTTCTTCCAGTGAGAAGGCAGTACAAGCAATTTGCTTGTCAGCAAAGGTGCTCGGGAGATGGGTGTGATCTACATTCATTAAATAAAAATCATGTTTAACATAGTGTTTGTAGATATTTTAAAGCAGGCATACTGAACATCGTAAGAATAGCCTGCCTATTTCCACTGTCCATTACCCTTGTATGATGAAGAAATTTAAGTAGGTGACATTAATAATTGCAGGCTGTACATTACACTACAGTCCAAATGTCTCTGTCATGCTTAGGGCCATATATTCCAGAAAAGAAGGCCTGAGAAGCACAAAAGTATTATTAGGCATAATTATCTTTGTTTTCTCCTTCTGGTTTCTTACCTTGATAGTGTGTTTTTGACAGAAGAAACAGAGATTCAGCCTGCTAAGGCTGACTAACACTTTTCAGTGCAAAGCCCCATGTTTAGTTTACTTCAACTCTGCTAAACTTAGACTGAAATCTGAGCTGAAACCCTCCATGATTAGTGTCAGGTCAGAACAGAACTTTTTGGAAGCAGTTCCACAAAAAATTATGTTTTTTTCCAAAGTATGCTTAGAAAAGCGTATGTTGCTTTGCTTGTTAAATTATTCTTACTTGTTTCGTTGAAAATCTTTAGTGCCTCAAATGTACTTGGATCTGGCAGAGGAAATTGGATGCCTTGGACTCTTGGATGGGGTTTCTGATGACTTGGTGAAAATATGGCTGCATATGACTAAGTTATAAGCTGCTTGGGTGAGAATTCTCAACATTTGTAAGTCACCATCTTCATGAAGCCCGCATCACCTTTCCACCGCTTCTACCCAAGGACAATCTCTGTGCATATTTGTGTGTGTGAATGCCATTCTTCCCACAGAGGTGCCTCGGTGCCTTTCTGCGACTGAAAGGGTCTTGCTGCTGGGGCTGCCATTGTGCTGGGCACAAGAAAACAGGATTAACAGGTCATTTCACTCTTAGTATCCTCACCCTTCCCTCAGACTCAATAAAGCTAAAATCAGGCAAAGGCTGTGTCTTTAGACTTTAAAGTTAAAACCTCGTGTCATAAAGCTGGAATTTTGAACCAGGCAAATGGCAGCCTTACTTGTTCAGTTTATTACTTTTCCAGAGGTTGCTTACAATCCTTTTACCTGTATTAATTTTGATGCAATATGTCTTTACACAATAGGCCTAATATGAGCTAGACTTCTGCTTAGACAGGACACCTCTGGTATCAGGGAGGAAGTCTATATCTAATAGATTATTATAGGATTTGAGTTCAGATTTAAAAATGCAATAATGTCGCTGTGAGAGACTTGAGAAATATTAAAAACAGGGCAGAGTACTCTTCATGAGATCCGAAGCCATATAAGATAAATGTAGGTGTTTTTTTCTGACATTGTTTACACTTACACTATTTTACAGCTTGGAATATGTATGACTTTTATAAATTTTCAATAATCATGCCTATATCTGTTTAGTCCTGGTAACAATTCTGCACTGGAATGGTTTTTATACTTCCTTTGTTTTCCTATTGGTGCTTATTTCTGTGTTTCACAGGAATGAAGTCAGAAATGAGGAAGTTAACATAAGCTGTTTAGTTTATCCAGTTTAGATAAATAATTTTGAGTGGTGGGACCAGAAATTAGAATACATCTTGATGTGTACAAGGGGCATAATGCAGACTTTTCTGATTTATTTTTTTAATACATTTTTATAGTAGTATTCAGCAAAATTGATAATGAAGTCTTTTGATCATTACTAGAATGAATTTTTAGAGAAATCCCTGTGCTGGCTGCCAGCTGTTATTCTTGAGCTACAATATCCACTCCAGATTCTTACAGGTCCTTCTGGAAACGTGATCCACATGTAATTGTGGCTTTAGACCAAGAAAAAGCAGAATTTATCCTTTTTCTGCTGGAAGGGTCACTTTTGTCGTAAAACAGGTGGTTTGGGTTAACCTGGGTAGGTTAGAGGATTCAGAGCTTCCTCTACATAACTAGCCCAATCTTGGAGATGCAAGTATAACACACTGATAATGTACTCTGGTTTCTTTAACAAAATGTTTTTACCTGGATAACCACCTAATAAGCATTGAAATAGCTTCATAGGACATGTCTGTGCTATGTCACATATGTTAGAGCATTCATAGGGCATGTTTATGTCATGCGACATATGCTAGAGCATGCAGCCAGCAGGCTCTCTCCAGAGGAAAAGGGAGAGATGCCAGGCCTGTGTGGTATGGATCATATTGCAGCCATTGCTATCTTCCTTTTCTATTCTACTTCTCCATTTGTTTTCCTCCAGTACCACCTAAAGAGTCCTAGTGTAGCTCTTGCCGGCACCTATCGGCTGATCCTACCAGGTGGGCCACGGTGACATCTCTATCCTGTGTCCACAATGACATCCGTCCCTGCAATGGGCAACCAATTCACTCCCAGTGTGTAGAGCAGATCTGAAAGGACTCCCAGATCAGCATCTTTTACCCTACTTGTAGATGATCAGGAGTGTGAGAGTGACAGGGAGAAGAAAATATCTCTTCTTTTTCCTTTTTTTATTTTATTTTATTTTATTTTATTTTATTTTATTTTATTTTATTTTATTTTATTTTATTTTATTTTATTTTATTTTATTTTATTTTATTTTATTTTTAAATTTAATATATTTTGTAATGCTTGGCAATTCCGCTAGATACGTGGGCCAGCAATTTCTTTGAAAGCAAACTTCTTCCATCTCCCCTAAGTTTGTAAAACGTTTGGTATTGAAGTGTGAATAATTTTCACATAGAATATGCCCCTTGATTTCAAACAATTTAAAAATAATTATCTTTTTGAGGTCAGGTCTGGGAATTAATGAGCTTACTGAAAATTTGAAGAAGCCTTGCTTTCATTCTGCAGCACAACCCGCAGCTGTTTCTCCTCTCTGCAGGAGATGGAAGAAGGCAGGATCAGCTCTTCTCAACTGAAATCTCTCGAAAGCATTATGTCTACCACAAACACAAAATCCATCTCTGTTTACTTTTCTTCAAAAATTGAGCTTTACGTGAAGACACTCATTACAGAAGAAATGTTATCTATATACATGGATATAGAGATAGATATATAAATAAACTTTGACCCTAACCCCAGGTGCAGATTTGTGATTCAAGTAGAGGCTTCAAATGTTTTACTTTCATTTCTCGAGAAGCACACAATAAGACACGCTACAATTGCAAATGGAGGAATATATTTTCACAGTGGGCCCCTGCACCTTGATGAAGTCAGCAGAAACTTACAGTACAGGGCTTTTTAAAATTTTTATTGCAGCAGCAACAGCTCCGTGCATAATGGTGGTTTACACTTGAATAAAGAATAATTGCAGATAATGGGTCTGTCAGCATGAACGGATTAGGGGTCTCAGCAGTGGTTCCATCATCGCAGTGAAAATACTAATTTAAAATCCCGTTTCCTTTCCTTTGACCTTATGCCTCATTACTTTAATGGCATTAAGAGTTAATTTCTGGCAGAGTTATTTATTTATTTATTTTATTGTCTTACTTTGCTTGGTATATAACCTTGCATTTTTCATGAAGGTGCATTACATCTCTGACGGCATTTGGCATTTTATGGTTTCGTTCTAGGAAAGCTGGCTGCTTTTTACCAGTTTGAGGGCTGGCAATGAGCAGATGGTGGAAGATTTGGGTAATCACTTGAAATATAAGGGGAATACAAAGACTGAGGTCAAACCAGCCTCTTTACAGGAAGGCAAAGAGGACAGATTCCTACTCTTACCTTTTCATAGTTTGCCTCTGATAGGGACACATTAGGAAATGAGCTTTTCTAATGACTATTCCACTATGTGTTCAAATGCATTATTTATAAATATAAATATTGCTACGCAATAGCAATTGCATAGAATTATTTTTTTTCACTTGCAGTGTCCTATTCAAAAATATGAACTACCAATCATAGTTTCATGTATTTTTGCCATTTGGAAACTATTTTGCATAGAAATTAAAGAATTAAAGTACACGCACGAACAGGATATTCCACAGCACATCCTGTGGGTCCATATAACGAGTCTCTGTAGAGGAGAGGAGAGTTCAAGGGAAGTTTTTTACCCTTTGCTGAGAAAAACACATAGCATCTTCTGTTTTGCCTCAGCTGTTGCTGTCTATTTTACCTTCCCTGCAGATTCGTGTGACTGAGTGCTGCTGGTGGCGGATCTCTGCCACCAAGAAGAGGAGCCGTGGGAGGAGGTCAGCACACTGTGCAGTATCAGAGACGACGAGAAAGACAGCAGTCGGATCTCCTTTGAGACCTTGCAGCTTCAGGAGTCTGAACCCCCCAACTGTACTGAGGGAGAAGAGACAGTCTGTGCTTATCAGGTTGGGAAATGGAGATTCCCATGAGGTCGAAAGCTGGGAGTTGGTGGCCTCAGGAGGATGGCCCCCGCTTCACCTGCGCATTTGCAAGTGCACAATAGGACCAGACAGGGAGCTGGGAGCCGCGTCCAGCGAAGCGTCAAAGCCAGCTGAGACCGAGCCCTGCAGCAGTACCTCGACCCTGCTATGAGATTTAATCTGAGTTAACTCAAATAGATTGTTCATTAAAAAAACCCCAAGATTCTGACAGTTTTCTGACATACAGAAACTCCAGGAAAATTAAGCAGTGCAAAATTACTAGATGAATATTTGATCAAAAAAAGAGAAGCTTTTTTTAAAAAAAAAATTAAAAAAAAATCAGTTGTCAGCTTTAAATTTAGTTCTCTAATACTAACATTTTATTTAAGTTCAGGGAAGTTTCTAGCTGAGCATGAACTAAAACCTGCTGAATGAAATGAAATATAAACAGAGTCAAAGTGAATACAGATGTAACTCCCTGATTGTAATATAAGATAGTGAGCAATAACAAGCAAAGAAATTTAAAAATCCTTAAAAAGCAAGCACACTGAACATTGTATTAAATATTTTAATGGCTGAACTGCTTTTAGAGTTAGAAGATAAGAAATGTCATTGAAAGAAATATCTTTATGGCTCTTCAGTCCTTCCTGAGTCCAGGCAGCATTTGTCTCTGGAGCTGAGAGGCCCTACCCAAGCAAAGGACTCCTTCCTAATTCACTACTCTTCTCTTACTCTGCCCGTAGGAGAGGAGAGACAACAAAGAATAAAGGCAGCAGAAAAGAATTGCAGGAATGAAAGAAGTCAGGCCAGAGCAGAAAAAATTGAATCGAATTTCCAGTGAATGAAATGAAATGGAAAAGAGACGTAAGGAAAAGTGAATAACCACGGGCGAAATTGTGCTGCCCCTGGTGAAGTCAACCAAAGCTGCTTCTGAGAACATGATGAATGCTTAAGAACTGCAGGAATCAGTCCACAGATTGTAGGAACAGTTGAAACAAAGCTCATGGAGAGAAGAGAAAGAAAAAAAACTTAAGGAGATTGAAAAAAGCCTGAGGGGAACTTGGGGAAAGAGAGAGAATCAGTAAAAGACAAAAATAGAAAGAGACAGGCCAGGTTCTCAGCAGAGGCTGACAATTTAACCCATCTTATGGGATATTCTTGTCAGAGCTGTATGTAGAATAGTGGTAAATAAATGATAGAATCATGACAAATGGTAAAATATATTACATTTAGCATCAGTAGCAGCGTAAAATCTATACAACTGATCTGGAGTGTTATTTCATGACACATTTTATTACGGAAATCACTCTTAGTTTCTGATATAAAAACATAACAAGTTAGTATTTTTAATTAATTTTTTATTAGTATTAACTAATAGATTTGTTGTAAAAGTGTCAAAAAATGCAATTTTTTTAAAAAATTGATTTCTGATTTACAGATATGGTTTCGGTCCTCTTTACCTGGAATTTCTGTTGGTGACTTTTTCTACATTAGATCTTTTTCTACATGGTAATTTTCTAATGTCACATATGCTAATTTTCTTTTTGTAAACATAAATGTATTTTTCATCAGTCATTTGTTAAGATTAGGTAGACATATAAATTACAGTTCAACGATGTAAACCAGTGTGATCCTACTGAAACCAAAGGATCCACATGTTACACCTGTCATTCCACAGGTGACGTATGTTAGAGTTTATTTGGTTTGTAAGTTTTCTGGAGAGAAAAACATATAATAAAAACATTCTTTAATTGTTAATGTGAAAGAGGAAAAATTATTTTAAATGAGCAAATACCTGTTGCAAGATTTAATAGGATTATGAAAAAAAAATAATTAAAAACTATTCAAAGTATCCTTACAGACAGGTTCAAATAGGGAATCGAAATTAATTTTGGCTGTGACAACAAATTTGAGCATGAGATGATGAAGTTCATTGAAATGAATAATAAAACTGTTATCCAATCCTTTAGATGCATCGCATTAAGCATTTTTGTGTAGATAGGTACTCATTACTCATAACTTTCAGAATCCCAGGATCTCTGAAAGCCAGTCACTTATCTAGGCAAGAATAAATATGGATAGAATCATAGAATCATAGAATTGTTGAGGTTGGAAGGGACCTTTAAGATCATCGAGTCCAACCCTTAGCCTACCCTGACAAGAGCCACTTCTAAACCATGTCCCTAAGTGCCCCATCTACCCTTTTTTTAAACTTATTATTGTGTCTAACTTCGGGCACTCAGACATGACAATGATGCTATCGCTTACTATGTCAAAGGTCCACTGCTACTCATCTCTAACTCCTATTAAATATCCTTGGCATTTGCCAAGAGCTTTGAACTGAATCCAGGAACTTAAGATACCCGAAGTAACTGAACTAATTTTTGTTTTAGAGATCCAGGCTTGATTTATCAGTTAGTTAGGATAAATTATCAGCAAGTAGCTCATGTTCACTAAGAGATATTCCATGTTTTTTTCTCTGTGTGTGTATGTTATTCATGGAGAGGTTGTTGCATGATAAATGTTATCGCAGAGTAGTAGCTTGGTTGTTAGGTTGACATCCATGTGACAGTACTGAGGTTTCAATTATCTACTTGCATCAATCAATCTTTTAGTTTCCAACACTGTTGCCTGCAGTAATGTCACAGCTTTTCTGTCAGACAGGAGAACTTTGCGGGAAATGTTATTCATTACAGCTGCAAATCTGTCACTGCGCCTGGCATGGCTTGTTAATGACAACATTTATTTCAAAGAGCCGTGTTTCGCTTTGTTGCTGGAGAGTTGACTTTGTGATCGTAAAATATAATGAAATGCCAAGAAGATGAAGTGAATGAAGTTTGCCAAAAATACAGTTAAAGCGATTCAGATCTACTAAAAAAATACACACACACAAATACAGTCTTTATATTTGGTTGAAAACATTTAATCACTTACTAGGAGCATGAACATGGGCAGAGGAAAAATGTTGGTTAGAACACAGTACGTAGAGCAGCATGCACAAACAGCAAGGTAGAGCTTCATTTGGCTTCTTCAATCCATAGTAATGGAAAGAAAAAAGGCTTTTCAATCAATCTTTTAAAATAAATAAACATAGACAGCATCCAGCTCTTGCACTTCTCGTATTGAGATGTCATCTTTCTCCCCTTGCCCCTTCCTGAACCATCTTTCATATGATGGACCATCAACTGGACCATCTTTCATATGAGGAGACTGAGACAGCTGGGACTGTTCAGCCTGGAGAGGAGAAGGCTCAGAGGGGAAGTTTAAAAATTCCTGATGGAAGGGAATGAAGAAGAGAGAGCCAAACTTCTCGGTAGTGCCCACTGACAGGAAAAAAAGGCAATGAGCAGAAATAAAAAAAAAAAAAAACCAACCAGGAAATGGCATCTGAACACAAGAAAACACTTTTTTACTGTGAGGGTGGTCAAACACTGGAACAGGTTTCCCAGAAAGGTTGCGGGCTCTCTATGTGGTGATACGCAAAACTTGAATGGACGTAGTCCCGTACAACCTTGCCTAGTTGACCCTGTTTTAGCTGAGGGGTTGCACTAGATGACCTCCAGAGGTCCCTTCCAACCTCTACCATTCTGTGATTGATGCATGTCTGGCAGTTTTCTGGAGGACTTGTCAGAATGGGAGCAGGTTCTTGGGGAGAAAGAAGTTTAGGTACATTCTTCCCCTGTGGAAGCAGAAATTGTGCCCATTACACTCATCCTAAGGATGCAGCTTTCTTGGAGCGGGAAGAACAATCAGGTTATGATGGGATTTATGAGCCCACCACATTCCTGCTACTGCTGTGAAATTGCTGCCTGTATGTGAGATATTGGATCAGTTCTCTCTGCTTTTCACATCACGCGCTGTGACTGCTCCATAGGTATATGCTTAGACTCCAAACATCACAGGTCAGCTTTCGTTTGCCTTAAAAAATGCTACTGCCTGTTGGTGTGATGTGAATAAAGCACCCTCAGCAATTATATTCTGATTTTTGAGAGATTTGTTGTGTTCGCATCAAGGTAAAGCCAAGCCAGGCAGGGAACACTAGACAGGGGCACAGTATCATCTTTTGTCGTAACGGAAATATAGTCAGTCCAGATGCCAAAAAATACTCATGTTGCTCTTTAATTTGCTGATGTTGCTACACTTCCCAGTTGCTTGTATTCTTCTCTAGTGGAAGATGTTTTTATTTCTCTTGGACTGGCAGGTCTTTATAATGGAAATCCAAATCTCTCCCATGTTCTGGAAACCTCAGTTTCCAAACTGATTCAAAATGACAGCCACCTCTCTGTCCCTGTACTGGGTCTATCTGGGATGGAGTTAACTTCCTTTATAGCAACCTGTATGGTGCTGTGCTTTGTATTTGTGGCTAAAACAATGTTGATAACACCAGTGGTTTGTCTATTGCTGACCAGTGTTTGAACAGCACCAAGTCATTCTTTCTTACCTGCTGCTCCCCAAAGCAAGTAGGCTGGAGGTGGTCAAGAGGCTGCGAGTGGACACAACTAGGAGAGCTGACCTCAACTGATCAAAGGGAGATTCCATACCATACGACATTGTGCCTAGCAATGAAAGCTAAGGGAGAAGAGGAGGAAGGGGGGATATTCATGCTTATGGAATTTGTCTTCCCAGGCAACCATGAGGCCACGCTTCTCACAAAGTGTCTTGACAACTGCCTGCCAATAGGAAGCAGTGGAAGAGTGCCTCCTTTCCCTTTGCTTATGTGCACAGCTTTTGTTTTCCTTATTAAACTGTCATTATCTTGATCCACAAGCCTTTTTGCCGTCCTTCTATTTTCTCTCCATCCTGTTGGAGAGGGGAGTAAGCCTGGGGCTTGGTAGGTGTTTAGCTGCTGTCCGGGATCAACCCACCACAGAAAGGGTTTCCCTAAGCAGAAAGCAGAAGCCAGAAATTCCTTGCATCTTATCATTTTTTGTTAAAACTTAAATTGACATTACAAACAATTAAATTATGTCCTTTGAAATTTTGTTTGCAGTCAAAACAAGCCAGCCACTTATGCTTTCATAATTCAGGACACTGGAGTGCACTTCTATTCTGGACTATCTTTACTTTTAGTATCAGGGCTCTTCCAGCTCCATCTCTCCAGATCTCTGTGGCCAGCTGTTCTTTCTGAGCAGAAGCCCTGAAAATCCCAACTGAAAATGAAATATTAAACTTGTTTTTTCCTTTTTCATGTCTATGGATTCACACTCAAGGAATTAAACCCTTATATAAGAAAGTGACTTTCTAAAAATAAAATACAGTCCCACTCTAGGCTTATATTTCTATCAACAGTGGGTGTGAAAGCTTCAAAATTAAAAACACATGCAAACCCTAGTGCATTTGCCCTATTTTCAGACTCACAATGGATGAACACACATCTAATGTTTGGACATCATAGCCTAGTACTATTAGCAATGATTGTGGATGCAATAGAAGTCTAAATTTACATGTGAATTTCAAATATCTTTTTGAAATTTTCAAGTATCTGCTCTGACACTCTGTCAGGGACTTTCCGAAAAATATGATGTCCCTGCTACTAAAAATAGGAAGTGACATCAAAGAAAAAAAAAAAAAAAAGAAAAGAAAAAGAAAGTCTACCTCAGAAAACATGTAATTCTGTATCAGCCAGAAGGAAAATACAAATGTTAGCTATTCACATACAATACAATACAATACAAATACAAATGTCAGTTATTCACATGCTGTTCCAGAACACAGATTTATGCAGGGTCAATATATGTTAGTTGTGAAACAATGTTCCAGCAGAGCATGGAGATGGAGGGACTTATTGATTAATTGAATGAGGAAGAGGGGATTATCAGTAAATTGATGATTATATAGGTTTTATGCATGTGCTGATGTTATAGCAAGGGCGTATCACCTGCTGTTCCTTACACTGCTCTTTATAATATCTCTGTTGTAATAGAGGTAAGGACGTTTCTCAGGACACAGAAACTTGCTAAAGTAATCTAAGTGTAAACTTCAGTCTTAAACACTCAACATGTGATGATGCTCATTGAGTTAATTTTTTTGAATTTACGGCTGCTCATGTATTACATATTCCCAAATTAGGAAAGAAAAAACGACAGAACATGTGAAAAATTAAAAAGAACGCCGACAGATTTTACTAAAAAAAATAAAAGTGGAAAGTTTTACCTATAGACATCTACAAATTACTTTTGGATTTTTTCTCAACATTGTATTGTTCATGAAGTTCAATAAGAAGTAAATGATCCAAGATTTACAACATAGGACAGTTAGCAAAATCTGGAGGTATGGGTAACTGATAGAGGTTTTGCTTCTGGTTCTTTGTCATAAACAGTAAAAGGAGCCATTTGACTTCAGAAATAAACTTTCTATTAGGTTACATTAGATAGGACTCATTCTATTTCCCTGCGCAAAGCTGTTGCGTGGAGAGCAATCAATAAAATATAACTGCAATTTATGGTAGGTTTTGCCCTATGCCTTTACAGAAAAGCATAAGGGCATCATAGGTAATAAATTTAATAAATACACGAGTACAAGAAATATGGAAATATTTCTATTCTCTGTACATAGAGTGGAATTCCTTAAATGTTCTGTACATGTGATAAGAGAATCAAATGCAACCAAAAACAAGAAAACAAGAAAAATTCCTATTAATTACCTCATTGCTTGATTTCTTTCTTCTCCGGGATACCTCAAAGCAATTTAACATATAGTATTATTGATCTATTTGTCATCTGAGAATGCTTTCTTGTGAGCTTTTGATCTCTCAAAGCGTTTATTGTTAAATAAATAAATAATTATTAAAACTGGACAAGCTGAATAATTGTTGCTTGCTAGTTTTCCTAGGAGATAAACATGAACTTTGCCTAGACATGCTGATTGTAATCCATCAAGCAATGATTAAAGAGTAATACTCTTCATTATTCAGAAAGAATATTAAAGACATCCTTGAATTACAATTAGAATTCTTGAAACACAGATCATAGAGAGATGTAATTTTCTACACCTTTTCACTAAAATAGAAGTTTTGTAGGAAGACTTAGGTGAGAGGTGTACAAGTGGACAGCATGTTGTACTATGCCTCAGAATTCAGCAAACACATAACTGAAACCAATGCAGTTAGCATATTGCTCATTCTGTGAATAAATATAGCCTACGCTTAAAGGAAAAGTAAGTGCAATGTTAATCAAGATATAAAGCAAAATTTTAGTGAACAAGGCAGAAAAAACATGCCCATCTTCCAGCCGATGAAATAGACAATGCTTCTATATGTGATATTGACTTTGACTGGTTTTACATTTACATTGGGATGTATAGTTAATTTTGTAAAGTCTGTTTGAGAAGGACTCCTGATTCCTGCTTATTTAAGGGTCAAACACATGTCAGACTATACAGTACTTAATCTTAAATGAAAAACTGCATAATTAAGATGACTAACATGTTAGGCAGATCAGCTGAAAACATTAAAACAGACTTTTATCTCAATTGTCATTTTGATTCCTTTGGAAAGTTTAATTTAATATGGGTTATTTAAAGGGTTGTAAATAGATACTATGCAATCCTGTTTCAGTAGCAACATTGCTTCATAATCCCTGAAAAGCATTTTGCATTCTGAGTGGCAGCTGACTGGTGACCATAAGTTAAACCACCATCAAGCCAGCAACAGAGTCCTGTGCTTTAAGGTTCCTCTCATAAACATACTGAAGGGAACTTCTCACATAGTAAAGTCATATATTTGGACAGTTAACAAATACACCACTGCAATTTGTGGATATCACTGAATTATGTGGTCTGTACATCGGGGAAAGTGGAGAAGGAGCATGCCACTAAGAACAGTGTTGTTAAATACAGTCCATCCAATCCTCTAATTTAATTGACTGTCTGTAGGCCAGACCACCATCCAGCCTTCACCGAGGGCAAAGACAACGACCTTACCAGCCACCTTGGAAAATGCACATTGTTGTCCATCTTTTGCCAGCTTTAGATTCTGTTTCCTTATACTCAGAATAGCTAAACTACTTCAACACATTGGCTGCTGCCTCTTCTCCTTTTTCCTAGTGTTCTTGTACTGCATGCCATTTCCCACAGAATGAGTAGGATTGATCCCTCTTTGGATTTTTCAAATGCTCGTCTTAACAAGTTAGTGGTTTATGCCCTTTAGTAAATTGCCTATTTCTCTAGAAAATTTATTACAAATTGATTTCACATCTTGTGGCTGAGTTTGCTCTCTTGCTCAAAGATGAACCACAGCTCAAATAAGATCTCCCTTTTGCTACTAGAAAATGCTAAAGGCATTTTGATAACTTCTCAGATGATTTAGATACTGCTGTATAAAGTTCTTTATTATCACCTAGGGCATCTTTGTAGACCTGTTCTTTCTTTCTTGAAGAAGAAGGAGACCCATTCATGGAGGATTGTTTCTGTCTACAGATCTAGGAACCAATGTTGTTTTATTTCCCAGAAATTAAAAAATAATGTAGCAAATCACCTTTACTCTGACTTGTAATGCTGCCAACTTAAGTTTAATTTTCTCTCTTGTAACGTGTTAAAATGCACATTAGAAAACTTAAACTTGTATTTCTGTCTGTGATTGCAAAGCGCATATTTAACAAGCTGAGAAACAGTTTTCCTGTTTCCAACACAAATACATATGAATAAATAATCAGCTGGCCTACTACCAATTTTTCTCAGTTCCTAATGAACTTTGTGATTCTTATTTCTAAGAAATATATTAAAATGACAAATCTGTTTCTAGTTATTCTGTTTCTAGTGTATGCAATTTTCTTTCTTAACATATTAGCCCAAGAAGGGTCATCTTGTAAGGGGAAATGTTTTGTCCCAACCTGGCTTTGTAGATGGCATAAACATGACAGTATGGTTAATTTTCCACTGTGAGGGAATGAGTTACGCCAGGCAATTGAAAGTCCGGATAAAATTGAAATGTAAGAAACTGGCACACAGTTTACACAGGTCACCTTGGTCTACCTGGACTGTTATCTCTACAAAATGTGAGCAGATTCTATGAATGTGTTCAACTATGTCTCTGTTTTAGAAGCTGTGGCCTTAAACTAACATGGATTTCTCTCCAAGCCGCTGCAGGTGACCTGTATAGCTCACTTCCTCAGTAGGATTTATCATGCACTTTATTGTTCCTTAACCTCACGATCAACCTTCTTCACAGAATCACAGAATGGTAGGGGTCGGAAGGGATCTTTGGAGATCACCTAGTCCAACCCCCCTGCCAAAGCAGGTTCACCTAGAGCAGGTTGGACAGGAACACATCCAGGTGGGTTTTGAATATCTCCAGAGAAGGAGACTCCACCATTTCTCTGGGCAGCCTGTTTCAGTGCTCTGTCACTCTCAAAGTAAAGTTTTTCCTCACGTTGACACAGAATTTCCTATGTTCCAGTTTGCCCATTACACCTTGTCCTGTCACTGGGCACCACTGAAAAGAGTTTGGCCCCATCCTCTTGACAACCACCCCTTAGATATTTATAAGCATTTTTGAGATATCGGTTTTACAGCCTGGAAGAGTCCCCAAACTATCTTTTTTTAGGATGATGCCTGCCTGGAAAATACAGCCTATGACATCTTTCTACCTTTGTGACATACCCCTGGAGAGAAAAATGTTATTCACCCATATGCAGAGCCTTCAGCTGTTAACTCCGTGCTGGGAGAGTCCTGCCCAAGGATCGTCTGCTCCGCCACAGCCTCCCTGCCCAAAGTAACTGAATCCCTGCTCAACTCAAGAGCCTATTTCTAGCTTATATACCCGGTCTCAGACCTTCCCAGAGTTGTGCTTTAAAGACAGAGAACAAGCACATGGTCTTCAGGTGGTGTAATTAGTGGAGAGGTCCTCAAATCTGTGGTCACATTCAGTGATAATACTTTCATGTTGACTATCCATCTATCTGTACAGGTTGGCTGGCTGGCTGGTATTCCCAGGATCACACACAACTGTATCATAATTTTATTTATAGATTATGTTATGTGTGATCATGTTATGTCGTATGTTACATTATGCACGGATTGTGTTATGGATCATGCATTTAGCTCATTACTAGCCACCTTTTTCTAGACTAGCAAACATGATTGATGTGACAATATAAGAGCTATGATCTTGTTTTCTGCGTATTGCAGCTTTCCATTTCTGAGAGTTTGTTGTCCTCACTATTTTTTGAACTACATTAAGTACAGGAGAAAGTCTCAGAAGCAAAAAAAAAAAAATAGAGCTAAATTAGAATAACTTGAGCAGAAAAGTATAGCTGCTCCTTGCAAATGGAGAGTTTATTAAGAATTCTCATTACAAAAATGAGATCTAAATAGCCCTAGAATTAGCCATGGAAAGCAAAAGAAATGCTGTGTAGATTATATGAGTGCAATGTGCTTTTTCCAGATGGTTAGATCATATCCTCATTCTCTAGAAAAATTAACTTGCTCTTAGAAAATGTTGTTTACTATATGAAACAATCTTAGGCCTAGTGAGGTTTTTTCGTGCCCTAAAACTGCTTATGCATAAGCAGCCCACTTAAATCACACGAGCGTTACTCAAAGTGTAAGGCAATGAAAGATCAATATGAATGAAGCCATCTTCCTGAGTATTTTTATAGAGTAATAGATTTTAACGGTGAACCATTAAGTTCCTTGACCATGATTTCATTAATATCAACCAGATCACTGAAGTTTCTTGAATTAGTGTCTCTCAAATACTTCATATATTTTATATAAAAAAAATACAGTCTGAATAAAAAAAAGTCATACATGATAACATTCCTCTTTTCACCCCATGCATCCAACACTTATAAATGGCTTACTGGTTTAGAAAAAAAAAAAAAAAGTCTCTTTTTTCCAGTGTGCGTTTCTCTTTTTTTTCAATTTGTGGACGTGAAATGTTTATACAGAGGATATGGCAAGGAGGAGGAGAAGCAGACAGTGATTTCAGCCCCCGCCTCTCCCCCCATCTGTAGAGAGAGAGTCGTAAAATCATCTGTTAACATAGTATTTGAAAAATGAAATAATGATGACTAGTTTCTAGTCATTCTGCCATTTTTCTCCAAAACTCCAGTTTATGAACACATGTCTTTAGCTGTGGACACCAAAGCTGAAGATAATCAAAACAAAACCCACAACATCAGAAATGGAAGTTTTATAACCTAATTTCTCCGGTTTATGATTCTTTTTACGTGTTCAAGTGTTACATTAATCTTTCAGATTTTACTCTTGGAGTTGTTTTGTCTGTTGAGGAGAAGCATTGAAATTTCCCAGTCATTTTCAGAAACCTTTAAGTACAGTTAACAATCTTACTCCTAAGTTTATGACCCTATGTTTTGTTGTATTGATACGTATGCTTAATAATAAATTTATTAAGAAATTTTTGTTGTTCAATGCCAGTGCCATGGTTTTATTATTTACCACCATAAATCTTATTATTTGCCAACTTGACCACAAACCATTGTATAGTTTTTCTCAGATGGTTGCCAAAAAAATGTAATTAAAAATTAATCTTTCCTTAAAAGTTTTAAACTTTCTTTCCTTTACATTTATATTTAGAGATGTGCTGGCCCATTTTTAATTCATTTGCCATTTAATCCATGCCCCATTAATTTTATATTATATTAATTTTGGGTAGCAAATAAAATTACATTGTTGCTGTGGCATATTAAATTAAAACTAGTGCTTTGATCAGCCACTTTAAAAATCTAAAAAAAATCCCATATTATGTTATTTTGACAAGATCTGATTGATATCAATTAAATTATTATCCTACTTTAGTTTTTTAATTAATTGAGCTTCATACCAATTGTTCCATCCTTCTGCCTATAACTGAGGCTATGATGACAGGATTATAATTACTTGAGTCACTACGTAGCCTTTTAAAATATTGGAAGAAAATTGGCTTCCTTCAACTCCTCTGGAATTTCCTCAGTATTCCAAGATTTATTATGAACTAACGTTAGCTTCCAAAGATCTTATCTTTCATCTCTTTAAAACTCTTAGTTGTAGAAGTTTAAGTTAATTATCTACTATTTGAGGGCGGGGAAGCACAGCTGCCCTAGGGAGTCCTTAAACTTTCCAAGAGTTCTTGCATTTAAATAATCCTGTGCATTAGTTATATATTTTTCCATTGGGGCTTTATTTTTAGAACTATTTCCATAATACTGACGGTTAGCAAATTATTTCCTAATAAATTAGCCTTGCCTTTTAATTTCCGATTTTCTCCTTAATTTAGAATTTCTACTTAATTTAGTACAGATCTTAGCCATAAATCAGGGTGTTGGTGCATAATTTAGCTCTAATGCACCACATTGTTCACAGGGCCTTGACTGCTCTAAAGGGTGCCCCTACTGAGTGAATAGCAATAAGCTTACAAACTAAGGCTGAGAGTTTTGTGGAGTCTGCTTGTCAAACTTCACCGAATGCCCCAGCAGTTTGCTGTAGCTCTTCTTCTGTGGCCCTAATTTCCCCACACAGCTGAAAAATAAGTTGAAACTCTAAGGCTGTTGTTACTTGCCTTGGTATGTACATAGAAAAGCTATTTCCCACAAGAAAGAATCCATATTTTCATTGCCACTTTTTTTCTGTTTTCTTCTTAGTCCTTTTCTCAGTAGTGGGCATGTGTGGTAGGGAAGATTCCCAAAACAGGAGCCATGGCATGCCTGGATAAATATTCCATGGGGCGACTACATCGGTTGTACATCAGGAAAAGCAGGTGAGCTGTACAAAGTGATCTACACCGGTAGAAAAATGTTTGGTTGAACATCACTGATAATTATGGTATTGGTCAAAAGTTACCCAGGGTTTCATTTTCATTTTCTTGTAAATAGAAGAGAACCATAACAAATGCGTTCTATAAAATTATACTGAGGAATAAAACAATGTAAAAAGAATTAGTTGTACTTTTTTTGGTTAGGATGTAGCTGCTAAGATTTGAATTTTCATTCTATGCATCTGTTGTTATGTGCTTGTTAAAAATTTTATTTATGTTTTTTATTTAGACAATGTGAAATGTTTCCAGCAAATATATAACTTAAAATGATTTTTTTCAGTACATGGAATATTTCCTCTGTTTCATGCAGAATGACTTGGATTGGTAAGATTAATTGCCACAAGTGTGGCCATTATAGAATAATACATGGCCTTAATAATCAGATTTTAAATCCTCTATACTATCAGTTAAAGATTGAAAGCTTTCTTTTTCACAGATGGTATTTTCAGAGCTATTTTACATGTGAAACAAAATGATGGAAAATCCCAACTGATATACATATCTTTCATTTTTCTTATTCCTGGTTATATATGTGCAAACCCTGAAATTTCTATCGTGCATGGCTATGCTGCTACTGATTCCATTTTCAGTAATAATATTTTATCTTCTGAGGTTGCTATACAGCAGAGAGTTCATCAGTCCAAAAAAGACATTGTCTAACAAAGCTCTATCTGTATCTGTGATGGCTCAGACGATGCTTTCTCTGTGGCGTGTCCAATTGCTGCTGTATTTGAGGATCTTTCAGGCTCACAGAGCACCTGACGCTGTCACTACGAGGTACACGTTCTCCCTCATGTACCACATCAAATAGGCAGGGTGAGAAAAAACGGTGCTGCGAGACTCCTAGTGCTGCACTGCACTCTAGGCAATGAAGTGCCTGCTAGATCAACTGGCCTGTGATGCTAATGGCTCTGGTACAGTGGAATGGACTTGTAGATAATTTAACATCCCCCTGGACCCTTCCCCTCCCCACTTAAAAACTTAGGTGTAAACCTTCAATTTAGAGAACACTGTTCCCTACAGAGAATGTTGCAAATTTCTCTGCTGGCTGCTTGAAACTATATTCTGCTTCCTTAATTGTGTTTTTATCCAGTGGATTTGAAACATTTATGATTTTCTTGGGACAGAAAACGGTTATATGATACAGGTAGGAATAGTCTCTCAGGCATTTTCAATGACTGAATTGAATTTTCTTGGAGATACAATAGATATTAAGAAGACATTAATTTTTTATAACTACTGGGCAATAGTGAGAACAAATGAGAGAAGATCTGACATTAAACGTTTTTGTTGTGAGTAGTGAGAAATGTTCCTGTGTAATACATTGGGAGGTAAGGGTTGCCCGAACAAGAGAGTGAAAAATGTATGTAAGGGTAGACTTTATTTTCCTGTTCCTATTTAAGACCATCAAATGCTATCCAGTTAAAAAAATCTTGCCTTGTTTTGAAAAAAAACCCAACCCACTTTTTTTTTTTTTTTTCTTTCTCAGAATAGGGGAGATGTGGGCTTCTGCCTTGTATGTAGGCATCTGAGATGTACCACTAAGCTTAGAACTGCGGGCTCCCAAGGAATATTGAATGCCCTATGCCATTTGTGCATTGCCCCTGAAAAGCACATAACAATTGTCCCCCTCGTCCCAAGGCAGCTTCCGCTTCTTAGGGGGGATCTCTGGAGGACAAACCTGTTGTAACATTGGTTTTACTGCCTGGTGTCACACTCCTTTTGGGCCAGTGGTAAATGAAAGACCTGATCCAAACAAAGCACACCCAGCTTGATGGAAAGACTCCACACGGGCTTTGGATCAAACCTTTCACCTCCAGAATGATGTGTAGGTTCCATTCAGCAGCACTAAATGCAATTTGAAAGAGAAAATAAATGTTTGTTTCCATCAGGTAAGTACAACATTCTGTTAGTGTCTTGACCTTGACAGCATCAGTGGTGCCAAATGGGGCTATACTGATGTATCATATTCCCCTTGGCTTGAATTAGACACATGTGAGTGAAGCAAGTAAGATGTGATTACTAATATTACCAGAAAAATCTGTTTGTGTGAAGCATGGACTGATCTTTTTAGTTCTTTTTTTTGTCTTTCTCTTTCTCTGGTTTTCTTTTTTTTTTTTTTTCCCTAATGCAGGAAAGTAACTAAGATTGTACCTTGATCTGATAATTTAATTTAATTTATTATATAAAAAGGAAAGACGGGAATTTTCCTTGGTCTATTCTATTTAGACATGTAGAACTAAAGAAACACCATTACAACTGAAGCAGCTGGAATCCTGTTATTTCTTTGAACTTGTGAGAGACAATTTTCTTCCAAGCCTTTAAATTAAATATTGTAATTTCTCAAATTGTCAGAAGAAAAAGAGAACAGAATCTCATTCATTGTGAACTTGCCATTATGCTTGTTTTTCTTGTTTTTATTTTTATTCTCATTATAGCAATTACATTCACAATGTATAATATTCGCTTTCTTGACATGTGCTGAGGGGACTATTTGACTGCCTAACAGGTTTCGAGAAAGCCCAACCATTTCAGAATATTTTTTTTCTGATGAGCTTTTATACTTTCATTACAGTCTCCCAGGTACAATTGTTTAACGTAATGACAAACCTTTCTAAAGATTATTTTTCTAAAGAGAGTTGATCACCTTGAAGTAATATGCTGCTTTCACTCAGATTCTGTTTATTTGTTTAATAATAATTGCACTTTTTATTGAACTTTTTGTGCAAGAAAATAGACTCCATTTTGAAGAAAAATGAACTCAAGGTGATTTTGGCAGGAAAATGGTATATGTAGATTTAATGATATACTTTACTGGTCAAGAAGCAATCTTTTAACAAGTAAGAAGTAATTACGGTGTTTCAGTGCAGCCGCAGTTAGTCCTCTCTGAGAGGAAAGGTTGACCCAATGAACGGATAATGAAGACAAGCAATAGACACAGCACCTTCTGCTTTGACAATGTGCATAGCTGCAGTGGTAAAAGGTGATGTAACATAAGAGAAAGAACAAATTGCCATCCAAGCACAAGGCAAAATTGTCCATTCCAGAGGCATCTAACTGCCTGTGGGTTGGCCCTGTGTAACTCTCAATGAAGGATTCTCAGAGGAATAATGGAGCGCTGCTTATGGGTAAGTGCATTATGTACATGTAAGTGGAGAAGGTGGAATATAAATAAGCATATTTCTTCTCCCCATCATCTGTTGTCAGCAAAAAAGTTTTGGCAAAAGGGATGTTTACTGTGATTTAGCAGCATCAGGAAGTAGGGATTGACCTGATTATAGCCGCAGCTCTCAGGCCTCAGCACTTTTGTTAATCATGTAAAAGCCTAAAGATGACTTGGGAACTAAAATTTAAGCTTCAGGGTTTGAAAGCTCTGACTGGAGAGTATCTTGGCTTCAGGACTGGGACTGAGCATGCAAGCTGAGGAGGGTCAAGCACCAGATCTACCGTAGAGCCAAGGCAGAATGAACAGGACTGGGAAAATGAGCTGTGGTGAGGCGTGTGTGCAGTTCAACACTGAGATTCATACCTGGGCATGCTGCAGCTGCAGGGGAGACTGCTGAGCAGCCTCCTTGCTGGGGTTGGGGCTGGGATACCTACTGCTCCTGCCAACTGCCTGTCTGCTCACTCCTCTTCCTTACCAAAGCAGTAGCACTACTGTGCAAGCTCCACTGCAAGTTTGCTGCTCAAATGAAGCAACTCCCAATAACTGGGTGTCCATTTTACCCATTTTGTCTTTCTTTTTCTTTCCAGTTACACAGGCCAGGACTTCAATAATCATACCTTTTTTTCAGGCTGATGTTCAAATATACACTGGCATATCACCATATTTCCTCAAATGTTCCTCAAAGATTTAGGTAATTATTGTGTTCTCAGGTAGGTGTTACTAGGGGGTGTTAATAGGAGAAAATGTGCTGAGAAAAAGATTGCTTAAACATAGGTCTGCCTGTGCTAAGGCAGAACTGAGCTAATCACTGCTCAACACTATTTTGTGCAGTGCTTTTACAATGAAGCATCAGCTTATCTTGGAGCTTAAGATGTGACTACAATGTTAGTAATGTACAATTACATTACGGTAATAGCATCATTTTTATAATGCCTTTTAACCTATGATTTCATTTAAGAATTTCCAAGGTGCTTATTCCATACTTGAGCTTGTTGAGATATTTGTGTTTACAACCTCCACGTTGAACGTTATGTACTGGGAACAAGGTATTTTCAGAGAGAAGCTCTTGAACTCATTTTTCTTCAGGCAGGGAGGGAGATTTGTTAACCACTTGAGCATTTAACCATTTATTATAGTGGTATCAGATCAACTTGGAATATTTGCTACTTGCTTGAAAGACATCTAATTTATTTTTCTACTAAAAACAGTTTCCAGTTAATCACTTTTGCTGATCTACATCCTAATTTACCCAGACTTATAACTTGTTTAGTCCTTTTGACCTGAGCAGGATATTGTACAAGTAATTATTGTCCACATCATATGAACTGCCAATTTAAAGAATTTTTGAGCTATTGCATAGAGATGAGAGTAATTCAGTGCTGTGTGTGTGGCTGCCGTCACCCATCTGAGCTAAGAAGTCTCTATTTCTGAACAAGACAGCCCTGTGCTCACACACTGGCTGGGGAAGGGTATGTGATATTTATCTGGCATCTGAGGCAAATGATGTTTTTACAGGGAATACTCCGTAATGCTCAGGTTCATAACATCCTTTTCATCAATTCAAATAGTGTTTTTCTGTTGCAGTGTATTCTGATGTAAAAGGATAATCTAGTATCTGTAAGGGAAAACACAACTGTATTTTGGAATTTTAATGTTATATGATGAACATACATAGAAAGTCTTGCAAAAAATATAATCTGGAAAAATCATTAGTGTGTCTAATTTAAAAACCCCCTAACCACTGAATAATATTCTTTTCATCGCTTTGTATCTACGTATTGCAGCTATGCATGTTTTTAAAGGCATGGAGAGACTAATTTTTCCACATGAGTGAGTACTCAGAGTTACGTGTAAATAACCTGGCAACTTGCCATAGTTATGAAATGACTGCAGCCTTGACATTTTACTGTACCTGCTTTTAGCATTCTGCATATAGAAAATGATAAACTTGTACAAAAGAAAGAGGAAGCTGACAGAATACCCTCAGTTATAGCTCTACAGAAAAAATTGGTCTAAAGAAAAAATGACTTCAGGAAAGCCATTTTGGAAAACCATTTCAAAGGAACAGAGGAGGCACAAAAAATGATAACTTTCTGCTCTGTGCTTTACAGTAAAACTGCCTACTATTTCATTCTGTCCAATTCTGTTGGTTTGTTTGTGTATTTCTTAGACTGAGCCTATTTTTTCAATATGAAGCAGCAAACAAGGAAAAATGGCAAAAGAGTAAGTATAAATAAGTGAATACTCCAGCTTTAAAGAGATGACTTCTTTGTGGGAATTTAGTTGCAGTCTTTAACGGAGAACAGAGTTAAAGTACACAGCTCCACAGTGCAGCTGAAATAGAGCTGAAGTGAGCCATTACTACTGAAAATTAACTTCCAGTAAGATATCTCGCCACGTCACTTAAATGAGGTGCTACAACGTTCTCCATTCTAATCATGAACTTTACCAGAAGACACACTTATTGTTTTATTTTTCTTTTTCCTCATGTCAGTTGCATTATTTTTCTCTCTCTTTCTCTTTTTTGTCTCTCCCTCTCAGTGTATATGTGTGCACACACTCACCCACAGTCTTCAGAAAGAATGCTAGTGCATGTAAGTAATGCCTAAATGATGTTAATATTTATTACTTCTGCAATAATAGCCTACAAAAATCTACCCAAATACCTGACATACGCTGTAGAATCAGAATAAAATGCCTTTCTGTACCTCCAAGACCTTACAATGTAATTAAATAACTTGTGAGTCAAATATAGTGTTTTTTGCTGAAATCAGCTGTGTGACAGGACACTTTGGACAATGCTCTTCCAGCTGAGATTCATATTTGAGGTAGGTTTTCAGACAAAAATTCCCAATCATACAGATTATAGGATTAAATTGAAAGGAACAGATATGACGGATATATGACCAGTTTATATAGAATAGCTGGAAAACTTGAACAGGAATTACATATCAAGTCAATACTAGGACATCTTCCATATATTTGTAAGAAAAAGGTGGCTATTGACAGCTATTGTGACTACAAACAGGTAGTCTAGGTTTGGCTGAGAATTAAAATGTGTATGAATCGGATCAGAGAGAGATGAACCCCCTGGGAAGCCTCAACTACACTTAATAGCGCTACAGCAGGCACAGCACTTGCCAGCGCTAATGAGGGATTAAGGACTACCCTTGCAAACCAGTTCTTGCCTACAATAAGATTAAAACCAGCTGTTATTTAGGAAGTTAACTATAATTTTAAGAGCAGTTCATGAAAAACATGGTAGGATCTTGAGTGGGTTGTGGAGAGCATTAAGAAGTTTCATATTAAGATGAAAAAGGCACTACCAGAGCGTAGAACATTTCTAGTTCATCATAATTTAGCTTCTGATGCATTTAAATAAGATTAGAAGAGGTGTAATCAGATAAAAGAAGGAATTATTCATTGACTGCTCTTCTTAGAAGAAAGTATTTTTTTCCTTAATGCATTCATACCCAACACAACTTCTTTTTAAGATACAAATGAAGCAAATGAAAAAATGATTGTACAAAAGAGCATATGTTTTATGTGACTTTTACTAAAAGGCACCCAATGTATTTAACTAATGCCATATCCCACTCTGCTGTTATGATTATACTGTTCTAGAAGATCACAGGATTAAACACTTCTTTTCTGCAGCTCTGTGTTTGGAAATACACACTGTCTGACACTGCCTAAGACTTTTTTGTTTTAACAACACATTCTTTTTCTCCCTCTGATCTGGAGACATCATACAAGATCAAAGGGGAAGACGAACTACTTGATGGTACCCTGTGCCTCTGGAAGTTTTAGTCACTTCCTGGCCTCCCCGGCAGCCCTTGGCATTCAGACCTCTATGACTGCAGGAGAGAGTGATGCAGAATTGGGACTGATGGAATTGGGGAAGATGCTCACCGTGTCATCAAGGTCTTAAGAAGAGTCAGCAGCAGATTTGGCTCTGGTTAAGATCCTTGAAGATTTTCAGCTAACTCAGCCCAAGATTCATTTTATGGGAGAGGCTGTGAGCCTGCATTTCTCTTAAAATACCATTTTAGCCTCTACTCCAGATTAAGTAAAGTTGGGATCAGACATTATCCAATGATGTTTAAATAATTGCTGTATAATACATCTGTGTTTTGAGACTTAGTTTTTGTAAAAATTAGTTCAAACCATTTTGGTGTGTTTAATTAAAAATTATGTTCTCCTTTCAGAAAGAGACACCCACAGAAAAGCAAAGGGCACAAACAGGAAACAAATTTCATCTTGAATACTGAGTTTTTCATGCTGATTTTTGTAGTGGCAAAAATTCATATTGTGCTTCAGCAGTACACAAAAGCATTCTTGTTGCATTCAAGAATGTACATACTATTCCAAAGATAAACATAAATACAACTGGTAGCAAGATCAAAGCTATCATTACAGCATGTTTTATTTCTAAACACTTTTAAAATAGAGAAATATTTAAAGTAAATATTTAAGTTGTATAATTGATATTTTGTATTCCAGGAAACACTCTCCATGGGATCAAAATAAGAGCCGAATCAGCTAAACATTTGGTTTTGTTCAGTCACTAACAGAAAACTTTCTTGAAATCCAGTGTGTTAGAGGTCTTCAAAATTGTATTTCTACACCTGCAAAGGCAAATAAAAAAAGATGGAGAAAATTAAATTTATGCTCTGTTTGTTTGTTTTCTCTCATGGAATTATGCTTAAACCCATTAAATAGATAAAGCATATCTTGTTTTTTAAATCTGATCCCTTCTTGTCTATTTTCTAAATGTTCATTAAAGTTAATTAATCAATGCAAACAGTCTCCCTTCACTTGTTGAATGTAGATATGTCTGAATGTTTTGCATATACCTGTTGAATACAAATATGTCATAAAAATTCATTTTCTTGGGACGAAGGTAACCCTGATAGTAGTTAAGTCTTTGGTTATTCCCCACTCTATGCAATAACCCAATAATTTGAGTTATCAGACTTTTTAGATGAACAGAATGTATACTCTGGAGTCCATTGACTTCAAATAGAACTTTGCAAATTGAGTCTGAGACATAATGATGTATTCAGAAAGAATATAAATAGTAGGTTAGTCACTCCTCAGTGAATACCGTGAATAATTTAGCTTGCGCCTTTACTATTCACTACAGTCAATTTGACCCATATATTATCTCTCAGGTACCAATCAGAAAGAAAAATGTTGCTTTCATTAAATTTCATTATAGGCACTGCCATTCTATTTCTCACTCCACTTTAGAGGAGTAATCCAAAGTAGACTAAAAGATTTTAAAAGTTACCACTTATTTGTCAACATCACATTTTCACTTTCTTATTGGCTGTGAACAGAATAATCAGGAAAAATAGGGCGTACTGGAAAAAAAATTCCAAGTAACATCCTGAACACACACACACACACATATTACGATTATCATATTTTTTCCTTCTTAAAAATATGACAACTTTTGTAACCTTTTAGGAATGTGCCACCTACTTCACATTTACTTTTTCCTGAGGAACATTCCTCTTGTTTTTAATGAAATCTTAGTTGAAAACTCAATCCTAATTTTTGGTTTATCCATTCTTCCTTTAATTCTGGATATTGTAAACATGCACCCATAAGATTTTACTTGCCCGGAAATGAATGCAGCATTCTGGAATGCAGAGCTGTTAAATGAAAAAGGGAAAAAATTAGTCATTTGATGTATTGATATTACAATTGTAGCAATAGTGTTGGAAAGAGTATCTTGGGTGGATTTGAATATAAAGGAAGATTTTTAGTGAAAATGAATATGGCATGTTAACTATTATCCCGGGCTTTAATCTTAAGAAATATACACTGGTGGGAAAACTAGGAAGATATTATTGTGTATTTTGAAGATTCAAAACCTTATTCTGTGCTGTTATTGTGAGTTAATACTGATAACACCACAGTGAAGTCAGTGTATAATATGAGAGGATTTGCCCAGATTAATAAGAATAATATAATAATAATAATATAACAACAACAACAACAACAACAATAACAATAATAATAATATCAATATCCTAGATGATTCCAGAAACAAAATTAATTTTAGGAAATCTTTCCAAGGACGCTTTAACGGTAACTTCACACATATATTTAATTATTTATACACTGGGTTCCTGTTTACATAGCATTTTTCTTTCTTTGCATCCTTTTCATGAATGAGGTCACAGGACCTTGTCTGCTCTTACTCAGAACAATAGTATAATTGCAGAACTAGAGCTTCTGAAACACTGTGCAAAAATAAACAAGTAGATAAATCTCCCAGCCAGTCCTAAAAGGCATTTTTTGAAAGGGTCGGGACCTAAAAAATGTTAAAACTACTCATTATATTTTGGATTTTGTCAGGATACTTTCCCTTGCTCTTTAGTTCCTTGCAGGTTCCATTTCTGAGAGCTGGCTCTTGTGGTGAGAAAGGGTGGTAAAAACTAAGAAAAGATCACAGTTCAGTAAATGGGGAAATCTTGCTAATGACATCAGAATGTTTCTAAAGCTGCTGAATTTGATTGTCACAGAGATGGTTTTTTTTTGTTGTTTTATCCACAAAAAGGGAAGATAGTTCAGAAACATTTTACTACAAATATTTTACTGCTTCTTCTGGATGCACATCGATAGGATTAAATGCAATGAGTACAAGTTGTGACATGAAAATTCTGATGAGGTATAAGGAAATGTATTTCATTGTGAGTGCGGTCAAATACTAGAACAGATTGTCCAAAGATACTGTGGAATCTGTAGTGTCCATTCCTGGATATTCTCAAAACTTCACTGGGTGAGGTCCTGTTTTGAGCAGGGATTGGACCCTCAAGAGATCATAAATTAGTCTATGTCTCTAACAATCTGTGATTAATATTTTATTTAACTGATGGCTTAGATTTGTGCACATTGCAAATATGTAGATAATTGGTGTATACAATAATGAAGAGACTACAGCAGAGCTGAAATAATCCTACTGATATTAAGAAAGTTACACTGCTCAAGCATAAGTTCAATATTGCAAGAAATCATGTTTTTGCTACCACAATGATATGTTTGTTGTCAAACATAGTTCTAAACTGGTTTCTTATATTCAGTGAATTACGTTTTTCTAATTTAGTTAGCCCTAAATAAATCTTTAATTTTATAATTTCTGCCTATAAACTTTTCAGATTTGGCAATACTACACCTTTTCTGGTTATTTCTTTTGGTTATTTAGGACCTTTGAGGAAAAATCCTAGCTATCCTTCTTACATGAAACAGCTCAGAAGCCGAGGCAGAAGCCTAGAGTACTGCGTAAAATTTCCTGAGGCAGATTCTGAAAAAGATACGAGTGAAAGAGGAAGAGCAGCATATTGCAACTTTTCTCTGGTAATAAAAAATACCTAGTAAAAGAGCAGGAAGCACGGAAAAATAAACCCCTTAGAAATACAGAATAAGCCAGACACACTCATGTACATATCTTCAGTGAACAGGGAGCTATCTGCCTGGCAGGAACAGATGTACCTTTCTCAAATCAGAGAGGGGAGCAAGAAGGCTCTGCAAGTATCTTCACCACAGATTAACAGCAGGGGCTGAATCAACAAATCCTAACACGTGATCATCTACGCTGAAGGGTGAATTTTCATTACACTGACTTCTATCCATTCTGTAGAACAGGCATGAGGAAAGCTATGCAGTGGAAAGAAAGGTCAGCTTCCTGTTCTAATTCCTGAAATGTTAATGCTGTGGTAGGTGAGAATCTCCTCCCAAAGAGGAAGGTGAAGGCACTGACAGAGGAATCTAGTGGGATGATTACAATGGAATGGCTGTCGCAATTCACTTTTCACTGTTCAGCTGTTCTACTTCTTTGATCTATAGCTGGCCAGGGCAGATTATCTTGCTCAAGGCTTTTGCCAGTGCTATTTATTGACCACAGTAGCCAAGAAAAAGAGATCCATGTTCTCTGTTGGCAAGTAAGGAGAACCACTAACTCCATATTCTTCTTTCTACTCTTTCTTCTTGTAGCTCTAATACACACTCTTTTCCTCCCTTTTCACGCCATTCTTATTGTGAAGAACCATCACAAGTAGAGCCAGAAGCATTTCCGAAACCAATCATAAAAACCCAACACAATTCATACTACAATGAAAGGCAAGGCTGGTACTTTATGCTGAGTACTAGATTTTACTTCATATCTAGAGAAAAATCAGCCTAAATACAAGGAGCTCTTGGGACCACAGACGATTACATTGACCAAAGCAAATAAGGTCCAGGGTAGACCAGTGAAGGGATATTCGGAAGCATTAACTTGAAAGATCAAGTATTTGTTCAGCTTCAGTAAACATTAACATTTCATAACAACACAGATTATTTTTTCTGCAGGCTATGGTGTTAAAATAAGGAGGTTAAAGAGAGAAAGATAAATCTGTCGTAAACATACATAAAGTCTCTGACCTGAAATTAAACTTTATGCTCATTACTAAACTTATCACAGCAGGAGAAAGAATTTCAAAGGTTGAGCTGAAGTGTGGTGACAATGAAGCTATTGAAATGTTCCACTGCTACTATATATTTCAAAGAGTGGTTTAATTCACTGTTACTGAAACTATGGAATGGATTAAAACTTCATCTAGAAATGTTCTTACATCTTTTCATATCGACACACCTTTGAAAGTCACATAAAGTGAAAAACACAAAATTAGGAGGCCAGAAGTTCAACCTGGAGTACCTTAGAAGCCCAATTAAAGAGTTCCTGGAGGTTTTATAAATCTGTTAGCAATATCCTACAGGGCCATTAACTTTCAGTGAAAGATATAAAAGATGTACTGGGTCTCTGGAGATTGGTAATGGGATGTATAGCATTCACCTCTAGCTTGTCAGGTCAAATCCAACCCACTCTAAAAGGAGGTCTTTCTGATGCTGATGTCAAAGTTGGTGGGTCAATTACAGTTCTTTTCTAACTCATGTAACTTCAGTGGTTGTTACCTAGGCCTCATGCCATGAGCAGTTTTTACACAGAGTTAAGCAATTCTCTTGAAATGGGTCATGAGAGTCTGTTCATTTAGTGTGATTGCATCACCTGGCATTGCACTTTCCCAGAGAGTGAGATGGTATTACCATTCAGCATGACAATTCCAAAACAGGATCTTATTGTATTTAGAAGTAAAAGGTTTTGCTAAAAAACACACACCCTGGTTATTTAGCAAATACCTATTCATTTTTCTAAAAAGACTAAAATTCATTCAGACTTTCTGTAGACCTCGATTGGTTCAATCTATCACTTACCCCCTTTTCTCTACTATCTTGGGAATACCTCATTTAAAAGCTCTTCACTTTTGTTCACTATCTTAGAATCATAGAATCACAGAATTGTCTAGGATGGAAGGGACCTTTCAGATCACCTAGTCCAACTATCAATCTAACTCTGACAAAAACAACCAATAAACCATATCGCTAAGCACTACGTCTACCCATCTTTTAAATACCTCCAGGGATGATGATTCCACCACTTCTCTGAGCAGCCTTTTCCAATGCTTGATAACCCTTTCGGTGCAAAAATTTCTCCTAATATCTAACCTAAACCTCTGCTGGCACAACTTGAGGCCATTTCCTCTTGTCCTGTTGCCTGTTACTTGGGAGAAGAGACTGACCCCCACCTTGCTAAAACCTCCTTTCAGGTAGTTGTAGAGAGCGCTAAGGTCTCCCCTCAGCCTCCTTTTCTCCAGGCTAAACCACCCCAGCTCCCTCAGCCTCTCCTCATAAGACTTGTTCTCCAGACCCCTCACCTGCTTCACTGCCCTTCTCTGGACCTGCTCCAGCATCTCAATGTCTTTCCTGTAGAGAGGGCCCCAAAACTGGACACAGTACTCGAGGTGGGGCCTCGCCAGTGCTGAGTGCAGGGGGACAATTGCTTCCCTAGTCCTGCTCACCACTCTGGTCCTGATACAAGCCAGGATGCTGCTAGCCTTCTTGGCCACCTGGGCACACTGCTGGCTCATATTCAGCCGGCAGTTGACCAACACCCCAGGCCCTTTTCTGTGAGGCTGGTCTACAGCCACTCTTCCCCAGGCCTGTAGCATTGCATGGGGTTATTGTGACCCAAGTGGACGACCTGGCACTTGGCCTTGTTGAACCTCATATCATTGGCCTCGGCCCATCGATCCAGCCTGTCCAGATCCCTCTGCAAAGCCATCCTACCCTCAAGCAGATCAACACTCCCACCCAACTTGGTGTCGTTACTGAGGGTGCACTCAATCTCCTCATACAGATCATTGATAAAGATATTAAGCAGAAATGACCCCAGTACTGAGCCCTAGGCAACACCACTCATGACTGGCCGCTAACTGGATTTAACTCCATTCACCACCACTCCCTGGGCCTGGCCCTCCAGCCAGTTTTTTACCCAGCAAAGAGTACTCCTGTCCAAGCCATAGGCAGCCAGTTTCTCCAGCAGAATGCTGTGGGAAATGGCGTCAAAGGCTTTACTAAAGTCCAGGTAGACTACATCCACAGCATTTCCCTCATCCACCAGGCGGGTCACTTTGCCACAGAAGGAGATCAGGCTTGTCAAGCACGACCTGCCTTTCATGAACCCGTGCTGACATCTTCCCCAGGGCCAACTCACTCTAACTCTTTACAGCCTTTTGATTTGCTGTTTTCTCCTGTTGCACTGTAATTACCCCATGAGTGTTTGTTTGGACGTTATTGTGACCACTGTGTTATTTTACTGCTTGCTTTCACCAGCATTAGCCAAGATCAATATGCTAATACGGAAAAAACGCAGCAATCCAATAGAGCAATGAATTACTTTCTCATTGACCATCTCACTCATAGTGTTCAAAAATGTATTATGCATTTGTATCCCTACATAATTGCATAACATCTCCCTCTTATTTCCTGTAATGTTGGCTTTAGGATAATTCCCAGAGAGCGAGAGATGTCTTCCTTACAAAGTGCAACACCAGGCAGCCATCCTTGCTAATAATAGCAAAGAATGCTTCAGTAGCACTTCTCACTTCTGAAGTGATTACATCTTAAATCCTAGTGGAAAAATGGAGGACAGATAAACTCAGTTACCACCCTCTGTGCAGTTAGTCATCAACGGACTTAGTGTTCAAGGGCTATGATCCACGAACCGTTACTGTGTTAATCACTCACATAAATGTAATACACAACAGTAAAAAATAAACATAAAAGCTGTTTTTGAGCTTATAATGATAAGCACTCAAGAATTAAATAACATCAAGATTAAAAATGTCTGCCCTTAATTGACATCCAAACTCTTCTTTGTGCAAATGCATTATCATACTGTCTTTAATTACACGGTGATACATTGCTTCTTCTGCAAGACTTTCAGTAAGCAGAAATCTGATAAACTGAGGGATCTTCCTTGTTTAACAAACTTTCTTTAAGCAGAAAATCTCCACAAAGGCAAGCCAAAAAATTTTAAGTGTTCTATCATAAGAGTAGTTTAATTCTACAGAGGGTCAAAGTCCATGAAGGTTTCAAGTGAAAGAAAGAAAAAACAATTAAAAATCAATATAATTACAGTTATTTTGATACCAGTCCAGAAAAGAGTGGTTTCAGTGTTTTTCAGAATGAAAATTTATTTACAGATGAACCTGGCAAATGTGCTGTCTAGTTGCTGAAAAGTTTATTTTTCTTCTAGAAAGATACTTCTTCATAATTTTCCCCAGTACTTAAATATACAAACAGTATTTTAATTCAGGTTTGCTCTTATCATGCTCTTGAAGAGAATGTCTGTTTCGTATTTAAAGTGAAACTATTTGCACTAAAAATCTGAAAGCCCAAATCAGGAGTCTCCCACTCAGTTCACTGCACCTTTTGGAAGTTTTTAAAGAGCTCCATGTTCATTAAGGGCCATTTTCTCCCACACTACAAGCAGGACAAGTCCTGTTGGCATTCCTAAAGGATGTGGTAGGAAACATAATCAGATTATTTGTAGCCTTTTGTTATGAGTTCCCACTGGCGTATGGTCAGTTTGAGAGAGAAATTGTCTAGTTGTTCTATATCTAAACTCATAACACAGTACTTTGCAGCTATTTGGTAATTCATTTACTGTTTTTGAAATGAATAGTTAACTGCCTTCCTTCAGGACCTGCTGCAGAAGAAACATTTCTTCTAACAGAAGGAAACATATTCAGTGTGTTCATGATATCATGGTTTCAGCTGGGACACAGTTGACTTCTTATAAGCAGCTGGTATAGTGCTATGTTTTGGATTTGGGATGAAAATAGTGTTGGTAGAACTCTGATATTTTCAGTTGTTGCTAAGTAGTCAAGGCCTTTTCTGCTCCCCACACCGCCCCGCCAGTGAGTAGGTTGGGAGTGCACAAAAACTTGGAGGGAGACACAGCCAGGACAGCTGACCCCAACTGACCAAAGCGGTATTCCACACCATAAGACATCATGCTCAGTATATAAAGCTGGGGGAAGATGAAGGAAGGGGGACATGTTCGGAGTGATGGGATTTTTTCTTCCCAAGTAACCATTAGGCATGATGGCGCCCTGCTTTCCTGGAGGTGGCTGAACACCTGCCTGCCAATGGGAAGGACTGAATGAATTCCTTGTTCTGCTTTGCTTGCTGAGCAGCTTTTGGTTTACTCATTAAGCTGTTTCTATTGCAACCCACAAGTTTTCTCACTCTTCTGATTCTCTCCCCCATTCCACCAGGGGAGAGTGAGCGAGCGGCTGCATGGTCCTACTTGCTGGCTGGGGTTAAACCATGACACGTGGTCATGCAGGTTCCCGGGATTGCCTCTCAAATATAAGTGCACAGGTATATGTACACACATACTACAAGCAGGCCTAGGCACCTCTGCTGCAAACTTAAGAACGTGCATATAAAGCAGACATGAGCCATGTGCACTTAGGCCATCCTCCTTAGGAGATAAACAGGGTCTTGGGAGAATGTCTTTTTTTTTTTCTTTCTTTTTTTTTTTTTTCATGGAGATGCTCTAACGTGTTTTATTCTTTCAGTGTGTTTTGTCCTTTCAGGCAGCTGGAACAATTAGTGTTATACTTTTATAGGAAAATTACCATCTTCAAAAGTATGTTCTGAAACTCCATGAGCTTTTAAATAACTTAATAAAAAGTTTGAAAATGCCATAATACATTCTGCTCTTCTAAATGTTTATTTTGCTTTAAAAATTTTCAGATATTCCTTTGCTCAAAAAGGACCAAAAGTAAAACTAGACTCTCCTTAGGGTTACTAAGGCAATAGATAAACTGATGGGGTCCAGTGCTGAAAAGTTCAGGTCTAAATCCATCTGAATTAACTGACAGTGTTCAAATCAGAAAAGCTCAGTTTTGTCAGAGTTATTTGTATGTTTCTGTGAGCAATTTTTAAAATGCATTTAATGTTTCAGTTGGGGAAATAGAATAGATTCTTGTTATTTAATCAATGGTGTGAATCAATATTGCACTTAAAATGTCAGTTCAAAATGAAAATTCCATTTTGACATCTAAAATCATTGTGTTTGAACTGAAATATCAAAACTTTACAGAATTTTTTTGTGCCATGAAAGTATTTTATATTACATAAAAGTGTTTATATAAAAGTATTTTATATTCCAACATTTTGTCCAATTCAGCCTGGTTTTTGAGAGAAGAAAATTTGACTCAATAGGATAATACCGTATCTTATTTATAACACAGATGTTAGACTTTTCTTACTTGTTTCTCTATAAATAAGTACCATGTCTGTTTTTTCAGATGTCTCCAAATACAAGATAAATTTTATGTAAGATGAATATGTCAGTGAATACATGCAAAGAAAATTTTTACTCTGCTCTTGTGGTTTCTCATCTTCCACTGACGTGACACCACTACTCAGCTGTCAGCATCAGATACTATATCAACACCTCTGGTGCCAGAAAATCTGTCAATTATTCTGACAGTTTGCACATGATTGTTATTCAGGCCACTTCATTGATCAAGGAAATTTCCCACACACACCCCCCACCCCCGTCCCTTGCTTGAGAAAACCAAATAAATGTTGGAGAAAGAGAAAGCTTTAAATGTTTGACAGCATTTCTTTTTCATTTCATAAACTTTTTTTCCAGAAAAGCTCTTACTTATTGCTTGTATTTTATTGCTACTGGTATATGGGATTCTTCCACCATGGAATAAGCTGGTAGCACTGCCAAAAAAAAACTTCTCCGTGGGTTATCAGTGATATCAGAGCAAGACATCTCTCAGTTACACTTAAGGAAAAAGAATAACTGCAGTTTAGTGAAATTATCTGCTGGAAACTCAGGCCGAGTAGAAGCTGTGATTTCTGGGTGCCCTGTCTATTCTTTGTGTGAGTCTGCCAGTAATCAGTAATTGAAAAGAAAGTGACTGAAAAAAACTTTGGAAGTTTTGATCCCCCAGAGCTATTCTTTTTGTCATATTTTTAGATTTGATTGAGAAAAGGGATGTGCTTCATCATCTCCACTAATTTTGTATTGCAAGGCCAGCGGTGCTCAGCCAAGGTTGTTAAATTCACCTTGCAAATCCTTTAAAGGTGTTATAGATGCCTAACCAACTCTAAGGACAATTAGCAAACACAAATGCAATTGCCCATGGAATCTGCATCTGGCAGTCTCCCGAGTACTGGTGGTGCTGTGCCAACTCTGTGAGACTGACTTAGGCTAACAAATTTCAGGTCGTCTTTGGTATCTGGGGGGAAAAAAAAGAAAGGAAAAGGGGAATTTTTTTTTGTTTGCGGTTGGGTTTTTCTGTGTGTGTTTTTTTGGTTTTGGGTTTTTTTAACTGGTAAACTAACTGAAGAGGCAGTAATATTACTTGATCATAGCTTAAATTTTAAAAAGTCCATTGAAGATTTGAGAATGGGAGCCTAGTGCTTAGGTATGCAGCTGGAGAATTTTCCTGTTTTCCAGGCACAAAGCTGTCAAAACCCATTAAATAACTGCAACAAAAAGGATGTTATTGTCCATTGCACTGAAATGATCTGAGAGCGCCCAAGCAGCAGAGCTGGACTGCACAGGTGTCGTGGATGGATCTGCTGCTTCTGTTTCAGAGGTGTGTAATCTCTGGGAGTTTTCTTCCCCCCTGTATCTCTAAGGGTAGAAAGGAATTATGAATGATTGACAAATTAAATGATGGTTTGATGTATAGTCTGGAAAAACCTTTGATATAAGTTTATTTGCAACATATAAGGATAGTATATAACTTCCTGCTTGTTTGTCTATATTTGGTCAGTCCTCTGACATAATGGACACTTCCACTCTGTGTGATTTCTTCTTCCCAGATCTCACTGACACTTTTTTCTTGTTCTTGCAGAAGACTCTGATAATTTTTTTTCTTTTTTCCACTCTTACTCTGTCTACTGAATAAAATACTAATAGCTCCACTCATCTTTATGCAGGCTCTTTTGTTTGACATCTGGAGCAGTCGTTGTTGTGTATCTCTGTCTAGATATAAATAATTGCAATGTTTGTTAAGTCTGCAAAGTTAAGCCCTCAAAAGTTAGAACATCGTAAATTTACAAGTTCCTCTTGAAACGGTAATTTGCTGTCTTGTGCATACATGTTACAACAAAAGAGTTTTACATTGATGCTGCTTTTTTTAATAAGACTCTGAATCAATTAACAAGTGAAATCAATATGTTTTAATTTATTTAGGGTAAAGTTATTCATGTTGATTGAAATCCATTCAATACAGAATTACTAATTTATCCCTGAATGGATTAATTGTGCTTTCATCAGAATATAAGATATCTCGATCTTTCTTAGACATTAAAGAATGTATTTTCATGACAGTACAGTAAGATCAATTGGTATCGACTCTACGCAGGGGCCTAGACAGAAGTGGTACAGTACAAGGTACCCACTTATTTTGTATGCCCTTCTTGAAACATCTGGGTCATGACCTCCCAGAACACTTATCAATTAGATCTTGCTGAGCAAGTTTTGTAACCATTATCTCCCGGTGGCCACCAGACAATGCGGAGGATAGAACTTCTACTAAGCAAGTGCATGTGAAATATTTTAAAAGGCATAACTTATCTTAAAGTGTCAGAGTCTGGGGGGCATAGTTTCACACCAGTGGCTAAAGGTTCTGGCCAAATCCAAGACAGTGCATAAATGTACCATCATGCCAGAGCTCATAAGAAGAAAAAAAAAATTAGATTATGAAAGTAAAATAAGGCTAACCTTCTTTAATTTTTTAAATGGCCAAACCATTTAAATTATAAATTAAAACCAAAACTAACTTGGATCTTTCAGTAACAACAGCACAACACTATCCACAACACTACCCAGAACAAAAGCAGCACAAAAGGAACATTGGAAAATACATGGCTTGAAAAATTATATCTACTAAATTGAATTCTGGCAAAGTAATGAGTAATCAGGACGCTATAAGGGGGAGCACTAGTTTAACTTTGTTATTTCTTGGTATAAAAATAACCACTAAAAGAGAGTATTTTGCTTTGTGTTGCCATACAAAAGAACTTTATGGTTTCTAAATCAACTGATCCAGCTGCAATGAAGTGTTGGTGCCCCTGTGCTATATGCACTTTGACGAGGGGATAAAGAACTTTTAATTCCCTCTAACAATTAATTACAGCTCCCAGCCCAAAAAATCACTGTTTTGTGGCATTCATTCTCGGTGTACTGAGAAGAGGAACCACAGACAATACATAAAATATTGTCATTCCAACTTAAATCCCACTGTGCACCTACTTAATGTCTGTAAAACTTTGCTATACTTCTGGTAGTTGTGCTGTGCATAGGGTAAATTCACGGTTTCACTTTGGAGGCGGGGGGCAAATATAGCAAACATCAGGGATATTTTTAATTTTTCACTGATTTATATTCCCTTAGATTTTGTTTTCTGTTACATTCAAGCTGACTTGCTGGTGCACAAAGGTCAATAACAATTTTTAGATTCATTCATTATTGACATTTGAATAGTTAAAAACTAATAAGCCTGTTAACCCACGGAGATTTGCTCATCAATTTGGATATCACACAAACATCTTGCTCTGGCTCTAGCTTTAATGTAATTCTCCCATATCTTTTTTTTTTTTTTTTTTTTCCTTTTTGTTTCTACAGCAGAAAGAGTTTGAAAAAGTCTTTCTACAGGCTTACTTCTTGAGGAAAGATTGCTTTTACACGCAGTGTCAATGAATTAGATTTAATGAAGACTCTAGCAGCAATGATATAGTGCCAAGACTTAATGCAGACACTCTGGCTACTGTACGTTAGCTATTTTTCACTCTTTATTTTACACATAAGAGGTTTGGAAAACTGTGGACAAGCTCCTTCAGAGTGAAGAACATCGTTGTTGAACCAAGGCTAATATAAAATAACCTGAAAGCCTTTACAGTGTAATGGAATGGAGAACCACAGAAATAATTTCTTCAACAAGTGGGCCTATGTTTCGTTTTAAGGATTTTTTCCCCCTTTGAGGTTCAGATGGAGAGAAATCCATCTGGGTTTTGTTTGCTTTTAATTCTCATCACATTTCATAAGCTCGGGAAAATGAGGTAAACATCCAGCTGTTGAGGAAAGGAGAAGGGAGATGGTAAAGTGGATCTCTGCTATACAGGTATTCCAGGCAGGTGAGATAATTCCAGCACTACGTTTTAATGTTCAAATTTAGAATAACTCTGAATATACATGCCTGCACATTTCTTTTTTTTGCTGTACATGCCTGTTCTGTGGAGAATGAAGAAAACAGTTGGTATGGTAGTAAAATTACTGTGACATTACCATGAAATGTGAAATACAAACGTATTATTATTAATGGACATTTCTCTGTCATACCTTGTTCCTTATCTTGTCTTTAGTTCGGGTGTTTTAGAGTGTTCACGTCATATACAGAAACAAATTTCTTCCCTCAGTTTTTAATTAATTATTAATCTTTAGGGTAGGTTTATTTCTGTGCATTCCTGAATAATTTACAGTGCGGATAAAAACATGCATGGTCAGGTGTGACTATCGATCTCCCAGTAAGAGTGTGTGTGTCTCTGTCTGTCTCTCCTAAAATTCAGAGCTGCTACTTCCTTTGCAGGGAAAGAGAAGTATATCTAAACAAAGTCTTGGCCTGTGATAGTTGAAACCATGGAGAAGAGCTAACATTGAGAAGAAAACACTGTTATCATTGGAAGAATGTGAGGAATGCTAGGAAGTCATTTGAGATAAGATTCATTGAGTTTAAGGGAAAAATAGAAACAATAAAACATTGACTTTGCAAGGAGGCCCAAGATCTATATTTGCCCAGGCCCAAATGTAAGGAAAACGGAAGAGGTCAAGGAGTCACAGAGTAACAAATCCTTTGGCATGCATATGCCTCTGAGATATATTTGATGTCTATGTATGTGTAGCAAATGGGTTTGGAGCTGATTCTGAGGGTCAGATTTTAATCTTACTCTCAACAATTTAACAGCATGGTCTGTAGGCAAACCTGATGTTTGGCATAGGCTGTGTTTGCACTAGCAAAAGAAACAGTGCCAGGGAATGTTTTTGGCCACTGGAAATTATCTTCCATACAGTTAGCATGATCTATGGCACATTTTTGTCTCCTGCAGATAGCGCTTTCACAAGCCGTTTCTGGACAGTATTAGGGAATCGGTGCAAGCCAGAGACATTATCAATAAGCTGTTTGTGTGTGGCCACCATCTGTTGCATAGTTAGAAAGCCTGATATTATGAATGTAGACCATTCTGTGCCAGCTTGCCTCTGTGCTGGAGAACAGCCCCAGGCACACTGACAAATTTAATAGAATTAATAAACAAAATTGTTCAGATATTGTTCAGAGTCTCGAGACAAAGGTCTTGAGACAAGGCTGACTTGCACTCTTCTGTAACTTTGTGAAGGTCCAAGAAACTGTCTTTATTGTTCACCTTGTAACCTGACTTTCTCTGAAATTATATCTGTGAATTTAAAAATATCGAGAAGATGTATTTCCTTATCTGTTCTCATATCATGCTTTCAGCAAGTCAATATCATAATCTTCTAAGCAGAAGACCTTAAATTGTCAGAATTAGAAGCTGCAAAATTGAATTTATGGAGAATTGCTGGCAGACACCAATCACAGTACACAACTGTATTGCAGCTCATTAATGAGTATATTTTTACTGTAGTTACTTAAAGCTAACAAAAAAGCTAGCATTGTCTCTATGGTGCCCATTCTTAATATGGAATCTCTTTTGTACTTGAAATTCAAAGAAAGATCTCATCTACTTTTTAGAATTTATTTTTTTTTAATATTTATTTTCAGATGAAAGATATACTTGTTTGTTATATATTTAACAACACAACAGGCCTTATCAATATTTTATTAGTGTAAAAAATATGACGGAAAGTATTTGCGAGTATTGCGAAGTAAAGGTTTCTTTGTATAAAAAGCTCTACAGGCTTTGAGACAGGAATAGTTCCAACGAGTTACCAGGGCTACCCTACCCCTCAGGCATCCTGCAGTTCATCTTAAGAGCGTTCCTGCCCGTGTACACACATAAGCTTATAGACAGACAAGTCCAGAAGAGATAAATTCTGATTTGAATAATGAATGAGTTGTCTGGTTTGTTTTTTGTTTTTTTTTTTTTTTTTTTTCAGTGTGACCCTTTTTGTTATAGGGCAAGGTGTTAATCGCCATAGCTTTTGTGAAAGACACATTATCTAAAAAGCTTCTGAAATAGCAGGGTTCATTCAACTCTTCTTATTCTTGCATGTCATCACAGTTGCATTTGTGTCACGTTTAGCTGTATAAAAACCAGTGAAAATAGAAAATAGTAAGAAGGACTTCAGCAAGTTACTTCACTTCCTAAATCAATGGGCTTTTACTGCGGCTTAACAAAAAGTTTTGAAATTTTAACAGGAGGTGTGTCATGGAAAAGACCACCATTTTCTATTGAGCAGAGATAAAGACTGGGATATAGCCATCTGTTTAGCTAGAATACTTTGCTCACCATCATAGTTTTTAAGCATAGCTACAGAGATGATACTGGTAGCTGCCTTTTCTGTTCACGTTAATTAATTTTCATCTTGGAGAATTATGAAGAAAGTGTAGTTTTCACAGAAGCCTGAGACAAACAAACAGATGATTAAGACACAGATCAGCAAAAAAAGCTGATTAGTACATGAGGCATTCCTAGATGTTGCTGCAGTACATTTAAGAGATTAAAGAATGATCTGAATGTCTTTGTAATGTGTGCGGTGTAATAATAGTTGATTGATTGGCTTCCCAAATGGGACACAGGAAAGATATGACATAGACTCCTTTATCAGTTAGCTGATTCAGGTTTCATGTCTAAAAATTAAGCCTGGTCTCATTAAAGTGCAGTTCAGGTTGGAAAAGTGACAGTAAAAGGAACACCATAGGGATCCATGTTCACAGTCTCTCAGTTATTTCACAGGAGATCTGTTCTGTTTTTCCTAATTGCTAGTTCTATTGAACATCCCACTGAGATCTAAAATTCAAGCTCTTGCTATCCACCATCACCAGAAATATAGAAATCATACACCCAGAAACTAGCACGCATGAGAGAGGAGCCTGTATATTCTACTAGTGTGGATTCTTACTAACAAAAAATGGTAACTGTGCAGACTTATTTAGCAATAAAGAAATGCAGTAATGGATATCTTAATATCTAAATATACTTGGATATTGTGTTTGCTAAAACTCTGTCAATTGCAAAATTATCACAGATAGAGAGCCTAGTCTCCATTGTGGTTTACCGAGGAGTTATGTTTTAATTTAGTGATTATTTAAATAGTCCTTTTAGTAAGCTCAGCAGAACTTCTTCTGGGGGTGGTGGTGGACCTGAGTATAGAGATGTCTACAGCACACAGTGAAGCATGGGAAAGATGTCCTCAAGCTCCCAGTAATTGGCTAAGCTGATAAAACCATGCAGTGTATTACAGCACTCTGCAGATGTCCCTGCCACTTGAGCACAGTCTGCCATCCACTTCCCCTCTCTGTGTTTGCTCTTTCCTCTTCCCCAGCCTCCTAAGACAGTTACTATTGAAACAGCAGCCAGAAGAGCAGCAAACCTACCTTTTCTTGACTCTGGGAAAGTAGAACCATTGCATCTTTGTTGTTCTTTAGTTAGTTGCTCTAGCTAATTGCCTATTTTGACCATGGCTTTATGTACATGTTAATAAGCTCTGCAGAGATGGCACCAGAGAAGCTTTTAGAGAACTATCGTTGGAGTCCTTTCATTGTCCTCCCTGACACTTTTGGTTGGTTAAGCACAAACTCTGTACATATGCTCAAGCAGAACGCACTTGCGCTATGATAGAGAGAAAGAGTTCAGAACAATTTATTCCTGCTCCTATGTTATCTTGAGAAATTAGTAGGAAGCAGCTGTGGAAAAAGTACAACGGTGGGGTTTGGTTCCTCTCTTCTCCTAGCCTGTGATCCTATTCCCACTAGTACCGTAAAACTTCATATGCTCAAAGGTAAAACATATTAATCAGGAGGAGACTGTATTCTTTTAAGCTTGAGACTATCCTGTTTCTGAGAAAATGTTTATGGTATAAAATACCGTACTTTTACCAGTGTGCTACAAAACCTGGTATTCTCCGCTTCCCAGGAAGAAGAAAGAAATGTATTTTTATAATCAAAAGTTTTTGAATTCTCAGACTTCAGAATTATCCTGATTCTAGCTCAGTCTGTAGGAAACTGGTTGTGTGAGGAAGACCCACTACCTACTTTGCCAAGCTGTGTATTTTCCTTGGTGACAGAAAAGATTCTGACATACCTGCTGGTCGTAATTTTACTCTGAAACCTCTGAAATGAAACATTAGTCTCACATCTCCCTCATTATCTTTTTTATGTATATCCCTTTTCCAGTTGTGAGTACTGGGTAGACTCTCTTAGTGCTGGCTGTTATCTCTTCGAGCCATGGCTTACTCTGACATGGTGTCTAGTCTGAGACAAAAACTCCTTCTAGGACTTTTAATAAAATAGTCATTTATTCTCCATTTACATTCCTCCTCTTTATTTTGCCCATAATTTTCATTATGACATATGCCCTTTCTGCTTGCTCCTTGTGTATTAAAGTAGCTCACACCTTGTGATGTTTTTATATGTAGGAATTTCATAGAAGGAAGAGGAATAAGGAACCAGAGGCTGATCCATAATTCCATGTTTTTTGAAAGCCAGTTCTTTCCTGTTTAATAGCAAGCAGATGGTTAACTTCCCTTTTACTATTTTATTTTCTTGTGCATGCTTATGTCCTACTATACATTATAAGGCAATAGCCGGATGTTTACTCTTTCTGCAGAACAGAATGACAGAGTGGATGTTTGTGCGTGGCATCTCACTTTATTTTAATATGATCTGACTTCTTTCTAATTTTATCCCATTTGATTATTTTTAATTAGTTTCTCTGCTTTTAATTGCCAGTTCTGCTATATTTCACTTCTCTCCGAACACAGGGCTAACTCTTAGGAATCCAGTAGTGAAATGATTCTTAACTTTAATAACGCAAGGTCAAGACATTGTTAGTGTCTGTTATTAGAATATTTAACATACACTGAAGTTCAGCAAAGGTACTCCCCATACAGATTTTCTCACCTGAAATTTCTTACTAGGTTTTGCAACTCTTTTGGCAGCAAAAATAGCTTGCTAATTTTTGAAAAAAGGTGGGTTTTAATGATTGCAACATCTACCTTACTGAGGACATTACAAAATTAAACCCTGGGTCTTTTGTTTAGGAGCCCACATAAAGTTTTTTGGAAAATTTGACTGCTGTTTAAAATTCTGTTTTGTTAACTGAGCTCATAGCTGACCTAATTTTATACAGTTATTATTATTACTATTAAACTATAAAGCTCTGGAAAACAAAGTCAGCTATAGGTAGACATCTTACCTCTCACTATCTCTTCACCTTTACTTTTTTGTCCTGGCTTTGGGTTTTCTTAAGTTTTCATGCAGGAAATTTTATTATCTGTTTCTTTACTTAAGAATGTGCAAACCATTATTTGCAATTTCTGTGACAATTTATGGTTTTAATCATTAATGAAGAGGTGCGTTATAAAGAAGACTCAGGAGAGTAAATTGATACAAACACCACTGCGCATCTCTTAGCCTCAAAACTGTTTTCACTGAACACTGTTTCAATGTTCGTACTTAACATGCTGATAATCATTCTGACTTTACACAATTTTCTTTTGTTGTCCTCACAATACCGTGGAATCTCTTTCCCTTTAATGTGAATCGCTGGTGGTATTACCTGCTTTCTGCACCTAGTATCTGTTTAATAGTGTCTGAGATGAACTGTCTTTTTTACTGTCCTAACATCTTGCTATTTTCTGGGTTTGCCAAAAAGCATATTAAGATCTACTTAGAACACTAAAGTTACTATAACTGTGATTGCTATCTCACTGCAAGACAGATGGAAGACAGTACACAATTATCAAATACTCATATCTTTGATATACCAAAATCTTTAATATATTCCTTTGGTCTACGCTTCTTCTTGACCCTAGCATTTCTTAAGCAGGCAAAGGTGGAAATTCTTGATGGAGGCATTATCTAAACGTTGCTGGATTGTTGTCAGGTGTTTAGGCAAGTAATAACACTTCTTCCAATTGCCATGTTTTTGTGTGGGAAGCATTCATTCTGTTTACTTACAGCAAAATTAAAATATTGCTAGGATTCTGTTCGAACTTTTTGGATTAATTTTTGTTTGAGTATAGACCAAAAAGGATAATCTAGCCAGCAAATACATTTTATAACATTACATGTCTGTATGGAAGCAGCACGATTACTGGATGTGTGCTCAGCACAGATAATGCCAACGAATAATAATTTGTTGGAGAATGTATTTAAATTGAACATACATTTTGTTATACTGAAGACTGATTAAAATTAATAATGAATTTCTTCCACTCCTTTGCAGGAGATTTAAAGGGATGACCCCCCAGCAACATTAGTCATAATTACATGCATAAATCCTCTCAGTACTGAATTAGCCTTTCATGAAAGTAAAGCAGTTTAGTTTAATTTAGTTTAAGAATGTGACTGTGATAGTGGTTTGAGACAATTGTTCCCTGAATGTTATCATACAAAAATTATGGGTCATTTGAAGGTACTGATAAGCAAAGCTGTCAACTGTCATGTTCTAAATCCACAACATTAAATTTTACATTATAAGGAAGAATATTTCTACCCAAATTCAAACAATTCTGGATGATGACTTTTCTTTTGTTTTGTTTAAAAAAGTGTCCCTGTTTTTCAGAATCTCTGCTATTATACTTTTTTTTTTAAACCAGCACGTGACAAAAAAATGTTTTTATAACATCAGATTTCTGTAGGAAAATGATAGCTCTATTTTAACTGAGAGATTTTTCATGAGAAAAGAAAAAAAAGTTGACATTTTAATAGCAAGCAATAACAATGTGAATTATAGGGGTGCAATAAAAAAAAAGTATATGATACAATTATTGAAATGGTTAACACGCTTACCAAACATACACTCAACAGTTATTTCTTACATAGAAAATTGAAGCAAACAATGGTATTTAACAGAGCGTGACTGGCAAATGTTGAATCTTAATGGCAATCATATGTAGATTATTATCTACATAATTTATCAATTCTCAAAGCAGATTTAGTTAATCAGGGTGGGGTGAAGGTTCTAGGATGTTCTGCATCATGTTCAGCACATGAAGCTCTTGCTTTGCAAAGGACTTTGCTTGCTTATGTTATCTTTGTTGTGAGCTTTACTTTTCACTAACGGAGCTATAGATGTTAAAGTTGAAACTTGTAAGAATGAGAACAGACTGCGAACATCTGTATTCTCTTTTATTCCACAAATGTGAATTATAATTGACATTTTGAGGGATAAGGGACTTCATCTAGTAAAGCTCATTTTCCACTATTCTTTTTTATACGTCAGAAATAATTTGTTTCAAAAGCAATTTTGAACTTTTCACATCTAAGATGGACAATTTCAGTGGCAATTAACTATTTTTCTGAGATGTGGATTCATGAAAACACTGAAAATCATCTAATGTGACTGACCCTTGTTCCAGGAGATGACATAGAAGGGGACCCATGCCTTCAGTAACAGCCATTCATCTTATCAGATATTCATTCCTTGTTTTTTTGCTGTTCTGGCAATTAAAACGTATCCCTTTTATATTCAGAATTCTCTCCTGCATTGAGAGGGCATCAAGTTTTATGAAAAGTTGCAGTGATTTTCTCAACATGGCAAGGTTCTCTAGAACTCTGTTCTACTGGCCATAAAATTTACCTGTGATTACAGACCACAAGAGAAAAGAAAAACTACTAATCGAGGCTGCTGATGCTATCAGATGAGCTATCTGAAGTTCTCACTGTAACTGAATGCTTAGAAGAGACAGAAAGAAGAAAAAGATGTGATTCTTTTTGCTACCTCAAAATGACTTGTTCAAAGAATGGTTCACTCAAACATATATTTAGTATTCAGTGAAAAACATTACCCAGAAATTTTTGAAATAACTTGAGGCCTTTTGAAATAGTGTTTTCAGTGTGTTTCACTGCATAAAAACAAAACAGCAAAATCTCTAGATGAGAGAGATAATACTTTAACTTAATAAAACTTATATTAAAAATAGGCCAGGATTTCTAGCCTAGCATCTTTACCATCTGTGAATTCAGATATACCAGATGTTTGCACTTAATGTATCATGTTATGCACAGGATTTCCTGCAGCAGAGAACAGTGATTCATTGATTTTTGTAAGACATTTATTAGTAGCAAAGCTGTAGACTTCAAACTATTGTTGAAAAAACTTCCCCAGTAAAGTATAAACTCCAAATGGTCCACAATTTAAATTACTCACCATGACAGCCATGTTTGAATAGGTCCTTACATTGAATCATTACATCGACTGACAAAGTCCTGTGGGCAGGACTTTGACTCTGTCAGGTAAGTTCTATATTGCATTGGTAGTGCCTCCCTTGTTACGGAAGCCATTTAGAGCTTTCTGAAAGAGACCCGCTGATATTCCGTGCAAGTATTGTGTGGAATATGAATGTGAACATATGGATGACGCCTGTTAAATTTCACTACAAGTCATCTGGAAGAGAAGACAACGTATGTTTGAGTAAACACAGAATTTGGTTGGCAGCCTACTGTCATTCCAAATCCTAGGCCGTCTGGTGTCTGGGAAGCAGAGAAAGAGGCACATCCCCTGAGCTCAGGAGAACACCTTCACCAAATAGCACAGAATTATGGTCTGTATGTAGCTCCAGATTGGTGAAAGACAGCTTGTTTGACATTCAGGGGAATGAAATAGCACCACGAAGAGCTTTCTTGAGCTGCTTTCATCTTTGCCAGCTTGCAATGTCATCATGTATTTCTGGCAAATAGAGTTTGAATCAGCTCAGTTGACAGGTCCTCATGAATTTTAATATCTAAGCTCTGTATTCATGTTAGCAGCATTAATGTTCCCTGAAGCTTTTTTATTCTCAGGAAGAATATGAATATTTCAGAAATTACTTTCCCTGTGTTTGTTCATGTATGTTTCTGTATGCATGTGCTGATGCACAGGTAACACATTGCTGATACAACAATTTTTACTAAAGTTTAAAGTTATTTTTGTCCTGACAAAAGTAAAGCAGGGGCAGTAATTTGTGTCACCTATACTCTAAGTGGATAGTATGTCTTGTTTTTTTCTTTTCTTTTAAAGGACTTGGGTTTTTCCTAGTGTGGAAGAGATCAAAATGTGTGTGGATATACATACTGTGTCTTATTCGATTCAGGTTACAAATCTCAGGGGTGATCCCCAACTGGGATGAAAAGGTAAAGCTCCAGTGAAGCAGAGGGAATGATCTTGGCCTAACACATACAGAGAATGCATCCTTTTCAAGAGGAAAGGATTTATACAGAGGCAGCAAAATACAGAAACTCATGAAAGTAAAAGTTGTTTTCAATGAACTTTAAGGAGGGAAGCACTGCAGAAGATTGGATAAAACATCCATGCGTAAGGAATAGAAAATGCATTAAGAAGCACTTACTCTTTTCCTGTATCGTTTTGTGTTTAAGAGATCTGGCATATATTAAGATGAGTAAAATTGGAACTATGTTCAGTGGTTCAAGTATTTTGATCATGAGTCTGCCAAAGCTTTCTCTTAAGATGCTTCTTAAGTACCTTCTAAATAGATTGAAGAAATAAAATCCCAAACCAACAACGCACTAACTTTGGGAACTATCTATTCATCTCTTTGTTTACTGAAGAAGAATAAGATAAGAATTACTAATAAAGTCAATGGTATGTGTAAAGGGTGCGTATCAGCTGCTTATATATTATAATAATAATGAATAAAATGACACACAGTATCATAAAATCTTCTCAGTGAAAGTTATGTATACCAAAAAAGAAGTCTATGGTCAGGTAGAGATTATAACTGTGTAGAGCATGAGTGTTTTTGAGAATATTTTTGGTGGAGAGATTTTTAGACACAAGTGCAGTTACTATAATCCTAAAATTGTTCATGAACTCAGGAATTCCTCCACTGAATAATTTTGAGTGGGAAAGACTCAGAAAAGCCTATCTGGAGGAGATGGTTGCAATCTCCTTTCATGCAACAGCAGGCTGAAGGCACTCCTACGCTTCTCTTAACTTCCGCTGGCACAGTAGGCTCTGTTCTGAGGGGAGGGAGGAGGCTATCAATCTCCACTGGTTTTCCAGTCCATTCACCACAGGATGCTTAAATAGTCAATAAAATGGAGAGCCAGACTCTGATAGATGAATTTGTAGCTTGGATGTTAGGCCACTCACACAGTGAGTGAGACATGCAGGTTCCAGCCCCTGTGACTGCCTATGTCTTTGTACAGTTATAGCTACTACTCCTGCAAGCTCTCACAGGGTTTGAAATCCAGGCAAGACTGAGCATTGCTTTTGGACATCCTGGTTATGTCCATGCTCAGGCGCTGTGCAATAGAGTGGCTATTATTATTATTGTTACTCCTCCTTCTCCTCTTAACCTAGCTATTCATTATCTTGAAAATTATTTCAAGAACCTAGAACCAAATAATTCCATTTGACGTGTTATGCAATGCTTTATTTCAATTAAAATGTGATTCATTCATTTCAGCTAAAACTGTGATTCATCAATCACATTTTCAGATTCTTGTTTTGGTGAAAACAGTGATAAATGGCATTCAGAACATTTATTTGAGGGAAACTTTTTTTTTTTTATGTCATCTTGGCTGTTGTACTATATGTTAGAGGTGGGAATGGTTATAACAGTGGATCAAAGAAAAACGTTGTCAGGGATAAAACAGTGAAGAAACCCTACCATGAATTACTGAAGTTTTTAGACAGATGAACACTAAAATCAGGTCCAGGATGTTGTCACGAAACCAAGAAAATAACTTAAAGACTTAAATTGAACCTAAAAGTCAATTACAAAGAATGAAATTCTGTTTAGCTTTTATGTAGTGGCTCTGAAGGTCTGAGCCTTCTTTCTAATTAAAAACATAGATAAAGATTAAAAATAGTTTGCTTCTGCTATGTATTTCCAGAAAGTGTGTGGAATGCAGTGCTTCTTCATTCACTTCCTCTTTTGAAGTAAAAGCAAAGGTTTTTAATGAAACAGTTCACTAGACAAGAAGTATTCACTGGCTGGAAAATGAGAAGATTTTATTCCCAATGTCTAAAAGCTGGATGTTCCCCACTTGCCTAAGCCCTGACCACTATAGCAGCCCAAGAGATATTATTGCAGGGAGCCTCTTGATAGGTTGAGAGATGAGAGCCTGGACCTCTAAATGCACCATAATCTGGACCCCTGCCCTCAGATCTGGCCTGCCTAAATAAAACCTATGGAAACCTAAACCTATGGAAAGGGATTTTCATATTTAACTGCCTTTTTTTTTTTTATGGCAGAAATATCTTTAGGACATATTAGCCTGAAAAATGAATGTAAAGATGGAATTCTATTGTCCCTGCCATGCAACCTGAGTGACCTGATTTCTGCTATCATTTTGCAGTATTCCTGTAAAAGAAACAAAGATCTCAAACCTGTGTTCCTTACAAACATATTTAAATGTTTAAATAAGAAGCTTAGCTCAAATACATTTATGAGCAACTTGTGATTTTATCATATTTTCAATGAAAGCTGTGATACATTTCTGAGTTCTGAATATATAAGCCTTTAGGTGAAAAAAAGAAAAGGAAAATCCACAGATACCCCTATATGCTACAAACCTAGCTTTAAAATCTGAGCTGTGAACAAAAGAATTATTGAAAAATGTAGCTGAGGAAATAAAAAATCAAAAACCTTTCCAAATAACTTTTTACATAGTGGTGGGTTGACCTTGGGTGGTTGCCAGGCGTGTTATCAACACTGTTCTAGCTACAAATAAAAGGCACAGCACTATGAGGGCTGCTATGGGGAAACTTAACTCCATCCCAGCTGGACCCAATACATACATAAATAAGATAAACAAAACTGAAGTTCAAACATAGCTCAAGCTGTATTCTGAGCTATAGGCTTAGCCCAAACATAAACTTTAAAAGTGACTTTTTCTCTGTTCCATTTTGTATTTTTTCATCTGTCCCATTCATCTAAGTCTTCTTAAAGCTGATGCGTTGTGCCCAGCTACACAACACAAACCTTTAATATAAAACCACTTAGAGCAAACATCTCAGTGACATGACATCTCTCTCAATGTTGCTGTTTATAGAAGTCTCCTATTTTACAATCAAAAGCTTAAAAAGAAGGTATAATCTACTATGACAACATGTCAGAAAGTGTTGTAGATAGAGATCATTCAAAAACTGGTTTTGCTCTCCAAATTCTATAGTTTGCTTTAAACGGGTACTTTTAAATATGAAAAGTTTTTCCATAACAGTAATTTTGGGAAAGAGAGGGTGCTTCTTTGATATAATAGGATATAGCTGTAGGTTTCCATATTTTGGTAAGGGTCAACTATTATATAGTATACTAACATTTTTTTCCCCCTGCTTTAATCTTAATCGATGTTTTATCAAGCTGTCAGTGATGGGAATCAAATGCAAATGGGCATTAATGTAACAGATCTAAATCAACTCTCTTCCCCACCCCCCCACCCCCCAAAAAAACAAACTGCATATGAATTTCAGAGGAGGTGGGGGCTGATCTAATCATTATAGTTCTCAGTTTCTTTTGCATGCTGGTCAGTACGTGTAGCGTAGCAGTGGAATTCCTGGTTAGGTGCAAAAATGAAAAACAAGCACAAATGTCATGCGATAATAAATTCCCTGCAATTTATTGATTAACAGCCTGCCAAATTCTGCAGAATATACAGGGGAGACACTAAAAATAAGGCACAAAGTGGAGATCCCATATCGACTTTGACTGCCTTTTACTTGTTATTTAACCATTGTTCCTCATTTATGGCAATGTGTGAGTAGTCAGCATCCCTCAGTCATTTATGTTCCTATTCCGTTGAAATGGTGATCTTTCTCAATGATGACCAAGTTAAGAATGCAAAGACAGAAGGAAAAATGAGATAAAATCACCACTGTTATAAACCTATCGTTCCTGGTATGTTAGGTATGACTAGAACTCAGCAAAGGAAAAGATTAAACGCAGTGAATGAGTTCATGTTCCAACACGCGCTATTAGTCATTTTGGAAGGATACTACAATTAACAAAAATCAACCTTTTATTTCCAAATTTTTAGAATTAGATTTGGCTTTTGATATAGCTACCTATTTCTGCTGTGGAGGTATGGTGGAAGAAATAAATAACAGCTCTTAGAGCTCTGGGAGCCATGCCCAGGTATCTAGCATTGATTGAGATATTCTGGTACATTGGTAGCTATGGGTAGTTAGTATCCCACAATGATGGATAATATAAGGTTCATCTCGGTGTTTTAAACTAAATGTCTAGTCAAGTCAACTGGACTTTCTCAACAGTTACTTAATAGAATGATTGATGCTTTTAGAAGGGGATTTTTACTTTCTCCCTTAGTTAGCTTTGTTACAATGGGCTCAGCCGTGCCCTGGATACACCTACCTGTCTTTGCTGACTAGATGAATAGGTTAGGCTGGATATATATGTATGGAGAGATGTATGATATACTATAGGAAATTGTAATATTGTCATTAAATCAAGTAAGCGAGGATAATTATGAGACTGTGTTATATAAGTCTCAAGCACACTGTTGTAAACCACATACAGGCACAGCATGTGTGAAAGGAGGCAAAAAGTAAGAGTTTTTGGGGCAAAAAAATACAAGTGGCATCTCTTTGCAGGGGAACGAAAGCACTTGCAGACCATGAACAGCATGAACTGCATTCAGAATATGGACACAGTTAAGTGTATTTTTGGATTGTCAACTTAGAAGCTGTATATATGCTATTGATTTGAAGCCGCACAGCTTTACAATTCGTTTTGATACCAGAAATATTACTATTACGAGTGAAAGAAAAGTTGTGAATTGTAAAAGATCAGTAGTCATCATGTAAGACATCGCTATTCTACTACACTTGATGCTAAGGGGAGCTAGATCCAGTGGACTTTAAGAGGCAGGGGATGTCTTCTCTCTCCTCTGTTTACTGCAGTACCAGCCTGTAGGGCCAGCCAAAAGTGAGGCTGAAAGTGAACACCAAAGATGCAGATGCAGCTGGACCCCTCCCTTTTACTGCTTTTGGTCCTTCCCCTAAACATCTCGCAATATATTTTGGACACATGCCTAAGATTCCTTAAAATAGCTCATATTACGCTTTACATAATCCCCTCAGATATCTCAAAAAAAGTTTGCTCTTTACCATGATACCTTGTTTCCCCCTTCTTATCAGGTATAGCTGAACCTCAACAAGGCTTTGATGTTCCATCAGTCCATGTGGAATGAAAGTTCAAGTCTCCGGTATTTTCTCTGCTCTCTTGTTTATTTGAATATGTCTGGGGATTAGTGTCTTTTTTTTTTTGCTTTTTTCGTTTCTTTAATGTTGAATAACTATTTACTAGGCGTCTTCAGAAACTAAATGTGCTTATATTTGAGGTGTCTTCTGTACATTTCTGTACCTTCTACAACTCCTTTACCTCTTTACTTTTCGCACATACTTTACTTTTTTTGTATTCTTTACATTCCAGACAACTTTACACTTACGCTCTAAATAAGTAACCAGCCAGGAAAAAGACCATTTAAGGAGCCTACCTTCTGTTTCCTTCTCTTTCCTCAGTTTAGTACCAAGAAACAAACACAATATTATAGAATATAGTAGGTAGGACACCGTGTTTTAAAACACGGTATAGCTCTATCTCTTACTCATGGAGATCTCTAAACAGAATAATTTTAGTCCATTAAACACATAAAATTTCACAGAAACTCTCATGTTCTGACTGTTCAAAACCCTTCTAATGTTTATGCAATAGGATATACACCTATGGTTACCACGGTCATGAAAGGAAATAAATTGGAATATAGAGTCATGGTACTCAAATAAGAGTCTTCTTGTTTGAGAATACTTCAATAATGCAAAGAGTGAAAATAGTAATTCATGACAGAATTTCTATTAGAAATTTTAAATGTCTTCTACTTTTTTTTTTCCAGTAAAATCTTAGAAAATACCAAAAGACACTGAGGTGTTATTTTCCATCCAGCCTACCAGGATTATCTTTGGTTATTGTGTGTTTTTATTTCCCTTTCTTTAATCTAAGAATTATCTGAAAACCTGTTTTTCTGTGCTTACTACTTAAGACATTTCCACCTGTCTTCCATCCTTCTACACTTCGGGAGAACTTCAGTTATTAAATCATTTATCAATCTGTTTGTTTTATTCATAAAATGAATGGTAAAACTGAATACCTGTAATTTTTATATACACAGTATAAGCTCAATGTGAAGGGAGAATTAAGCTACTTTTGTATAAGCTGAGACTTAAATGTCTTCAAAATATTTAACAACTTTACAGGTACTAAAAATTAATTTATGAAGATATTTCTGAAAGATTTACAATTGGTTACAATAATCTGTTTTCTCTGAAAATAGTTTTGATGAGAGGCTTGGGTTCCAAAGCACAAAGAACTGCGAACTTCTCCATTCCATTTTATTAGTTTCTTTGAGACCTGATTTTTTACAAAATTGAATTCTCTTCTACATCGTCTTTTGTTAGCCATTCATTGGTATCTTCGTGTAGATACCTTCCTCTCTCTTTCATTGTTTTCTTCTCTAAACAAATGCATAATAGTGGAATAATATGTGCAAATGGAATATTATCTAGATTTTAAATCTTGCAGTGTTTTTTTATGCTGTATATTAAGACCAAGGAAAGCAAGTGAGTCTAAGATGTGTCAGTAGGATTTTCTAGGAACTAGAAGAAAATCTTGGTCTTTGAAAAAAAAAAAAAGCTCATCAGTCTTACAATCTTTTCATAGTTGTTCTTGGGAATTGCTTTATATTTTGTTTTCTTTTACTTTATGATTCTTTAACCAATGGTAATTTCTTTTTTTCTGAAATGAGTTCTATCACAGGTATCCTGCTCTTGGACAGTCTTAGAAAAGAATACCAAGAGTTCAGGAATTATGGATGTGATAAAGAGTGGTTGCCTATAGCAATAAAAATATGATTTTCACATGCTAATAATTGTATTTGCTCTCCAAATTCAAATGTTGTTCTATGGAAACAAACCACATAAGCAATACTTTTCTTTTACAATTAATTTGAAAATTTGAAAAAAATACAATTCAACATTTTTCTCTTTATCCCTCATGAATCTAAGTTTGCATTACCCTATATATTTTACATTTTTCATGTACATTAGCCACTGTGAGAATTATATGACTCAGAACTGGTGGCTGCTAATTAAATTGCTGCCATTTCCAACTTCAAGGGACTCCCTACGACAGGAAAGCACAGCTGTAGTTTATTTACAGGCAGAAAATTTGAATGCCCATTGTCAGCGAATGAGGACTTCTGCTCATATCTTTCTGAGTAAACAGGGAGTTGAGTACTTTATCATTCCTTAATGGGATAGGACAAAAGCAGCACTAAGGAACAGAGTAGTTAAATAAGCCTATGGCAAATAACAGCTCCACAGCGATAAATTCTGTAATAATTTCCATCTACTGTAAACATGTGTGTTACAAGCCTGAAGTTTATGAATAATGGTTTCATTTTGAAGTAATTAGAATTCTGTGCCATTAACAGCAGGAAGTCTGGATAATTATATTTTAGAATGAAATGTCTGGGAAAAGACATTTCTGTTTTTCTGACAATTATGTTTATGATTAATGATAGGAGTGACAACATGCAATATAAATACAAAACAGCAAAAATTAACTGTATCCATCATGAATGACAGTATGAAAACTGCTGTGAATCAGTAATCATAGGTAAAGAAGAGCTCGATAATCTTGTTTTGTTTCATATTGGAATATCCTCTTCTTTTTCCCTTATTTTTTAGATGTAAGGCTCCCAGCTTCTTCATACCAGACTCTCAGCACTAAATACTAGAGGTGGTTAGTGCAAAATGAAGTTATATTGTGTAGGCCAGTCAAACATTATTTTGTGGAAGTGCTAGAGCATTATCTTGATGGGGTCAGTGGTGTCATTCAAACACATCTGTAGAACAACACTATTGTGTTTTATTAACACAATAGTTATTAAAGTAAATTCCTTTTTTTTTTTTTTTCCTGTGGGCTAATAAGTATTGGAATATCTTAGGTAATATAAAAATCCTTTCAAAGCAGGTGAAAGTGCTTTTGGAGTTGACCTGCATTTGCTTCTAGATACCTTCACACTCTCAGTTCCAGGAAAAATTACTTGCTCGTGTATTGCGTTATGTGAACTGCTTCTGTGCCTGAGCAGCACCATGCCTCTGTGTCTGAGCTTAAACAGCCTCTACCGACCCGCGATTTTGGAGTACTGCAGTGGAAAGTCTCCTGAGCTGCATCATGAGGAACCTGTTATCAGGGCTGGCAGGGCTAGCAGGGCTGGAGCCATGCCATAACTCACAAATCACAACAGACTAGGCATGACTCCGAAAAATTCTGTCTTTGACAAAAATCCATCCCATAGCAAACTGTAGACCAAGTCACAGGAATTGAAGAGCAGTCACATTCCAGATAGGTAGCTTGTGCACTGCTCTCTCCTCCTGCCACATGTATAGATAATTAAGGTGGAGGCAGACATCATTCTCTTCCCTCCTGTTCACACCTTCATTGACAGCATGGGGTATTTGCATACAAGAGTGGGTGCTAGAGTGAGTAGGCATGGGGCTGTTCAGCTAACTTCATCAGTGTAATTAAAGCTTAACTGACTAACATACTTAAGGGAGTGTAAATGGAGGAAACTGACATTCCCATCCATCAGAAGTTGGAAGTTTTAAAATTGAAGTTTTAAAATATCTGAAGATAGTTTTTTAATCCTATGCCACAACAGACCTTATCAAAATAGAGGTTCTCAACAGGATGTCTTTATTGAATTGCTTTTCACAGTGAAGTTTCCTAGTGGTATTCATCATCTTAACATGCTGCACTGATTTTATTTTTCTTTGTTTATCTATTTGATGCCTTTCATTCGTGACTTTACAGGCAAGTACTGGGTACTCTGTCATGAGACAGGTGGAAAGCTGATATACCTGGTTCCTCTTGCAGCAACAGGTTTACTTGTTTGTTTGTTTGTTTGCTTGTTTGCTGAAGACTGTATTGAAAGATATTGTCTATCTCTCCTTGTGTTTTGCTCTCATTCTTAATATCTTCATAAACTTATCTATTATCAGTTAGGCATTGCTCTGCTATCTATCTTTGTTAGTCAGCTTATCAATCTAAACATCCCAAGGAGAAAGAAAAAACACAAGACCTCTGACAAAAAGGAAAAGTTCTATGGAAAGCTGAAAACTATCCCACAAGTTTTTCTTGATAGCTTCCAAATAAATACATGCATTTGGAAGCGTGGGCATTTCATTGCGCAGTGCCTAAGAGTGGAAAATGAGATTATATTTTTAAAGTTCTCCTGTGTCTTGTGGAATTTGTTAAAAAAGTTTTCTTCAGATTTTTGGAGAAAATGTTTTGCAGTCAGATTCAGTCAAGAAGCCTAGGTTTTACAGAACTGTCCTCTGAGGTCCCTTGGGTATCCTTATCATGATAGGTTTAGTCCTTTACTTCGCTCTTTGTAACTCTCCCTGAGATTCCTTCCAACTGGCATATTCTCTGATTCACCACCCCCTTGTAAAAATCTCAGTTGCTTCTTGCGCCCTCCCATTGCCATCCGAGGAAGAGGCACCATGCACGTTGGCAATACACATGCAGATTAGTTGGCAGGCCACTCAAACAGTGTAGATGGCTGTTAAATTTGTACTGCAATTTTGCAATCATACTGTAAACTAATACAGGGGTCATTCATTTTATATTCTTGAGGTCTCCCACATGCAGATTTTTATGAAAATTTTGGAAATGTAGTATCATTGGTGCCTCAGTCTCTTTGCGAATATGTTCATGGTCAGTCAGCTTGTGAAGTGGGGAACTGGCAAACAACAGAAGGGCACAGGAACTATGAAAATAAATTAAAAGTATTATGCAAATGGGATTTAGCCCTCTTCTACACTTATATTTTCTGACACTGTTGGGAGTGGCTCCAGTTCCAAGTGAGCCTTTTGTTTTCAAAAAACCAGCTAAGGAGATTGATTGCAGGAAGGAAAAGGGTAAGCCCTCAGAGGCAATCAGAAAAAGCCTGCCGTTCAGCGAAGGTTTCTGCATTCTGAAGATGTTCAATAAACAATGAATAGCCTTAAGTGCCTACACTGCAGTTGGGCACTGTAATAGGAAATAACTATTCATGAACATTTTGTAATTATTTTCTCTGTAAGGGTCCTGGCTTGTTCTGTTTGTCAGTCATAACACCTTTTGTAGCACCTATCACTCTAAGATCTCTGTACTCAGCTGGCTAGGAATGTATTCTTTGCCTGTGGGGTTTCCCTTCAATCATATATTGAAAAATGGCTGCACCTTCCATGAATACTCACGTTCTGTTGTGCAAGAATGAATACAGGTTTCTGCAATTTGCCTTGAAACCATTCCCCTTTGTTCATGCCACAGAGATGCAGAAACAATGTTGTCTTTACTTTGCACACAGTACTGCCCCACTGTGTTTCAATTAAGCTTATCAGCAATAAAATAAAGAAAAGAAACAGTGTGGTGCCTAATGAGGCCATGTCTAAGAAGCCAAACAAATAACTTGCTTAAAGAAAGTCTTTAAAGGCAAATAGTACTCCTTGCTTTTTAAAAATAAACAAATACCCCAGAATTTTTTTATTTTTTTTAAAAGTAGCTTTTCTGCAAACACAGGGATCTGGCTGACATAAAAGGTGTTGATGGGGGTGGAAGCTGGGTCAACCCTCAGATCAGGAGATGTGAGAGATGGTCAAAAGATCACCTCAAAGACAAATCACGTACTCTTGCTGTCAGAGAAAAAATAAATCTACATGGCCATAGGCATCGTGTGATGGAAACCCACGTGAGACCTTAATGGATTCTGCACATGGTATCTTTACTAGTAGGAATTTCTGTTAACAGTTTTGGCTTCTATTTCCATACACCAAATGATACAACTGGTTTATATAATATCACACTGACTGCAACTGATTTTTTTTTTTTCTTATTTAAATGCTTTAGTGATTCTGGAGCTTATTTAAATATGTATTTTCAAAAGAGATGGCAACTTTTGGGTTGATGGCACAGTTTTAGACCTAGATAAGGAGTCTTATCTACCTATGCAGTTATATGAATAGGATTATGCATCGTAGTAACAAATGCAGAGTTCATCACCATCACAGAAAGGATAAACAAGGAGTGTAAACGTGTGCTTACACTCACATTCCTCAATCACTGCTCTTTATTAATAATTAACTTCAATGGAATTCTAGATGTTAAATACAGAAATAATCATCCTAACACCAATTTTTATGCAAAGACCTTGCAATTTAAGATGTAATTACTTCCAGCTCAATTTTGTGAAACTTTTCTAGCTTTTCAGGTTTCTAACACAGTCATTGTGTTTGAATTTTTATTTCTGTTTTATGGTGATGACCTGCATGTGACTGACAGTTGACCTGAAAAAGTATCTCCCAGAACAGAAGGGAAGAAAATGGTAAAAAATAACCAACAACAGAACAAAATCCTGTGAAAAGGCAGAGGTAAATCTGAGCTCTAGCAGACCAATATTGCTATGTGGTATTCTATTAACACAAGAAATCCTTTACAATAATAAGAATGTTAGAGCAAACACTATCTTAATAAATTTATTGTCTCTTGAAATAAAGACTATGGTAGCAGTGAGGGGAAAACATTAAGTCCGAGAATCACACCATCAAGAGAAGAAAGTGATCTTGCAGCCTACACAAGAGTTTAAATTTTCACAGTTCAGTTTTGGCCCAAAGCCTACATGCAATCCTGCTTCACTTCTGATTTTCACTTTAAAATCTGTAGCTTGCTGTCATGTAAAAATAGGACAAAAATTCCCTGCTACAGTCTCACATGCATACTGTATATTTTAATACTCACTTTGGAGATATTTGTTCCTTCGGGTACATCATCAAAAGACTTTCAAGCTAATGTTGTTTAATGCAGAATGACTAATTGGAAAAAAAAAAAGATAAAAGTGACCGAATGGAAATGACTAGGTGTATGGTCTTAGAAAGGAATATTTGCTATACAGCAGAATATTTTATTCTTTATACCCAAAACTTCAGGACTTAGGGTTGTGGTCCTCCATGCAATTTCCCTAAGCTCCTTTACCTTTCCGTTCTCTAACCAAAAAAGTTTCATAAAGAAAGCTCCAGCTGTCACACGTGAAGCACCTTTTTCCATCAACAAATAATGAACAAAAATCAAACTATCAAGGACAAAATCCCAAGGAGCCCACTTTGATGGAACTAAAATTGTGATTTTTTGAGTACAATTCTGTTTAGTATTCAGTACAGTCTGGAAGATACTTGTACAGAATTAGAAATGCCCAATAGCCTAGAAATGCAGTGAGAATATATAACAGGACCTTGTGACAACTGTAGCATGAAAAACATTTCCAAATAAATGTAAACATTTCAGATGCTATCTTTTGCAGAACTTTATGTACAAGGTAAGAAAAAACCTTTTTAGAATGTATAATGATGTTTAGACGAATTGCGTTACTACAAAATATGGGCTTGCGAGGTGCTATGGAAATTGTAGCTAAATTTTATCTTAGGTACGTGGCTTTTGCCAAAATCTAGCAGAACTGTATATACATCATCAAATACAAGATTGGCATGCATTTTTAAAAACTTCATGTCTCTTCATCTGTGTCTGTACGTGCATCTGACTGTGCCTTACAGATTATATTTTATGTGTGTATATATTTATATATATATACACAGGTATATGTATTTGTAGTGACTCTGTGTAAATAAGTAAAAAGTAGCAAAATTAAAAAGAAAATGTGCTGATGTTATTCCGCAGTGAATGTATTTGTATCAATCCCTAGCTATATCTTGTCTTTCTATTTCTAATTCTCTGTATCCACAAATTCATGTAAGGCTATTTTTGTTGCATTCATGCCCTTTGTAGATGACATAACACATCATTTAATCATACTATTATTTACTATCATTTAATTGCAAGCCTTTCAGTAGGCTTACTGATCAGTTTCAAAACTGATATCAAATTCAAGATCAAGACTCTTTGATTGGTCTATAAGACTGATACTCTTTGCCTTCATGTTATTATTTCAAGTAAGCCTCTTTGTGCAGTCCCAAATGCTCTCTCTCACACACTCAGAAGATACTTTCCTTATATAGATAGAAACTTCCCCAGGATTCTCCCTTTTTGTAGTTTTTCTCTTTCTAAAGAAATGAAATGCAATGGTCAGGTGCATCAGCTGAGACCATAGCTTATTATGGTGACCAGCACTGTATAATTTCTATTTAAATCTATGGACCTATCTACCTATCTATATTATCTACGTGTAATTTCCTCTCTTCAGTTGTGAGAACACACACGAGCAGGTTATGGTGAGACAGCTAGCCAGTGGACTATAGCACTTTTCAGCATCTACAAGTGTGCATTCTTCTCATACAACACTTGACATGCAACAAATCAGATTTTAGGCTGTCCTGAGGTACCTTGCTTGTGTAGTCACATGTGAAAACTGTGAACGCTTTAAAGATTGGAGCTTCTGTTTGCTCAATATTTTTCCATATGTAACAAGAGCCTGGTCCAGTTGGGCCCCTGAATGGTACTGTCTAGCTATGCCTAGAGTAACAATAACCAGTCGTACAGTCATTAAGACTGTGTTAGCATGTTCACATACAAATGGCCATTTCAAACCAGTCATATGGACCTCTAGATTTAACAATTAGTTCAGAATCAATATTTGAACATTAGTTCATAATCTACCCTTGCAACAACACGTCATTTTCAGTTCTGCTGAACTTCCTTAGAGTAACAGGGAAGGGAGGGACTGGAGGGCATGGGAATGGAGACTGTTGAACCACACAGAATCTATCATAGAAAGAATTATGATTGTGACTTAGGGAAAAGGAGAAAGGTACAAATGGTAAGAGTGAATGGCAAGTGTAAATGGAAAGTGAACATTACAATCTTAGCATATGCCATTAATGTCTGACATAGGTAAATGATTGTAGCTTGCCTGAGCTGAGTGCCAAGTCCTCCTCAGTTGCTATTTAAGAGCCAAGTATTTGATTGTTGTATGTAAGAATAGAGAAAAATCATTATGTGTGTCTTTTAAGGTTCTACATTTTCACAGGAGCTGCTTTCTGGCAAACTGGCCAGTACAAATACATTCACTGCAGAATAACATCAGCACAGTACTTCATCCCACTGCTGCAGGCTTTTTAGAGAACAAAATACTGATACATGTGAAAAATCAATTAACTATCATAAGAATATGCCACTGGATTACACTATCCCTGGATGTGTTTAAGACTCGTTTAGATGTGGTGTTAAGGGATATGATGTAAGGGAGAACTTTGTAGAGTGGAGATGATGGTTGGACTCGATGATCCCAAGGGTCTTTTCCAACCTGAATGATTCTATGATTCTATGATTCTATAATGGCTAGCTTAGACAGACTATATTGCATGACACACGCTTGAACCACGTTCTGAGTACCCGAGAATCTCTCCACTCCAAAAAGCACTCATCCACTCAGAAAGCCACATGGCATCTCATGAACCAAGAATACATCCTTTGTCTTCAATGTTTCTATAATCTGGGTTTGAAGTCCTGAGGAGTGGTCTTCCAGGAAACAAGGGACCTACTGTGATCCCAGATGAGGCTTTCTTGACTTTGCCCTGAGTGACCTCAAGTAGAAGAAGCCCATAACAGAAAGCTCTTCTGAACCCACATAGAGGTGTGGAGAGCTGCCTACTGTAATACTAGTACCATGCTTGGGTGCAGCTGGAGAGTGCTGTCTGTAGAAATCAATCTGCTGATGTGCCTGAGACTCTGCTTGCAGATTTGTCGTCTTCATGGAAAACAAGACTAGGCCAGAAGCAGCTTCAGGGTACCCTCTGAGAGACTGTACAGAGATATTTCAGCGCTGTGATGAATCTCCTGTTGTAAACCTACCACTGCTTATACAGTATTCAATATCTTCAAAAAGTCATAAAAGCAGTTTTAAAGTTGGTGAATTTGTCTTCTCCAAAAAAATACCATATGGATTGACAGTTCTATGTATTAATACAGATTTGCTCTAATTAGTAAATTCTCACAAAGTGCAATGACTGCCAGATGGGAAAAATAAAAAAAATACAGTATATTTTGCTTTAATTCTTTGTAAAAGACCTTCATTTTTTAGCTGTGTAATTTTTAAAGATTGTTCTTGCTTCCCAATTTGTTCTTGACCACAGCTGCTCTGAGCAATGTTGCCCATACCCAAGCCAATGCAATGAGATTCCTCACCTTCCTCAAGATGATATTGCCTTTCTCCCAGCCCTTTTTTCTCATTTTCTTTCAGTTTTCTGCCCTCGCCTGTTTCATGCTTCCTTTCTGACTTTGATCTGGCATTCCTTCATGTTCTTACTTTCCTCAGAACCATCCACAGCCCCTTATGCATAATCAATCTACACAAGCCCACTTTTGTCTCCCCTAGCACCTACCAACATAGCCACTTTTTCTGCAGCCTCCTTCCATTTTAATTTATTTCTTGGCTGTTCCTTCAGGTCCCCTTCTTCCCCCAACACAATCAGTTCCAGAGTTTCCCCTCCCCCTCCATGTTCCGTGGTTAGACAATGTACTGTTAGACAGGAAGAAAAATAAACACACACGCACACAAATTCAGTCACAACAGAAGCCACGGGCAAGCTGAAAAATATGGAAGCGCTCCTGTGGGCCAAAATATTTGCTATACAAAGACATTTTAATTAACGTAATTTAAAAAACATATTAAGAAAATAATAGTTAAAGTAACCATTGTCTTGTCTCCACACTCTCTAACCAGTGAGATGAAGGATGAGATAAACTGAAATATCTGAAGGTCTTTCACTGTTCTCAGTACCCAAAACACTTACTGGCTTTAATGAAAGTTATTTTTCTTCAACTGTGCAATCAAAGGGATATAACACTGTACTGTACGTCACCCTGCTTTTAATACTGATATTCATGTTTCCCGGTTCAGCAAAGTGCTTGCTCTTATCAACTTCCTGAGACTCAGGTAGATACTGCTGCTTCTTGGTCCCTTGTAAAATGGTATTTCAAATTGGCAGAAGAATCAATGAATATTCATAACCATTCGCCTACAATCCAGCTTGGATATCATGAGACAGCTACTTGCTGTGTGTTCTTGTACAATAGAATGTCATCAGTTACTGAAACCTCTTGCACACACAAAGGGCATTTGTTGTAAAAGAATTTAAATGTAAATTGTTATACAGTAAATTGTTTCCTTGCCTACTACCTTTTCAACTCAGGACTGGAATGATCAGAAGTTGTAATAAAAAAAAATAAAGTTGTTTCCCAAGTACTCATGGAGACACGTTATTAAAATTAAGTATGCATGTATATTCATGAAGAAAATGAGAAAAGCTATTCTTAATCAGAAAAAAAAGTCTGAGGCAATTTTCTGTCCTTTCAAAGAACCCTTTCCAAAGAACCTGTTCACAGTCAGATACCCCAACCACTCACCTCCTTAACTCATAATTACTGCACCTCATTGTCTATGTTGGCTAAGTGCAAACCCTTTTCTGTCCTTGTAGATATCGAACTACTTTTAAGTTTAGGAAGAGCCACAGTCAAGGCTTAAATAAAGTGTTTTTGAAACTATCAATTCAATCATTTTGTATACTATATATATATATATATAGACACGCACACAGACTACCTTAAGGCAACTGCATTATACAGAAAGCTGTCTTCACAGGTATTCACTCCCCTGTTCTGTGTGACTGTGTAACATCCGTTTGTGCTGACACAAGGCACTCCAGTCCTTTCTGCAGGGAGTTGCATTGTAGTGATGGATGAAAACTCTGTGCTTATTTACAAGGACAGACTTTTTTCTTTCATGCAAGCGCCTTTCCTAACATTCTGAAACACATGACACTGTACAAGTGTCTCCTTATTAATCCATTAATAAACATAGCATTAATGTGACTGAAGCTTTGCTTCAAGCTGGGCTTTCCTATCCCAAAGCTGATGAATCTTGGCTCACTCTTTTTAGTGAGCCCCAAAACCTGAGTAGATGAACCACCTTGTTTTGTGATCAGTGCTTATAAAGGCTGGAGGAAAACCCTGTTGAAATGTACTGTCTGACTGTAAATACATATCACATCTTTTGACTTCTTAGTCTTCCTTTAACACTAAGGATTTCATGCCTTTCTGTTTTTTTCTAGTGTTTGCATACAATCCATCAATGCAAAAATCCAGACAGGATACATTCACATCAGTACTAGCTAAGCTGAGTGTATCATTTCATTTTGGGAAACCTCTGGGTTTTTTTTAATGAGGGCTGAGAACTCCAGAAGTCAACAAGTAACTGGGAATTGTCCTTCCCACAGTGAAGGGTAAATTTAATTGCAGCCATTATGAAGATTTCCATACCTTTCTCATGGTTTATTAATAATGACTTTTATGTTTATTGATTTGTGAGTTCGTATGGTAATATTCAGTTTGATTTCTGTAGATGAATGTTAGGGAACACGGGACCATAACATATTGTATCATGGTTTTATGAGAGGAAGCACAGTTTTACAAGACTGTGTTTCTGATCTGACATGCACAAACTTACATATTTTTAGGGTTCAGATAGAATAACAGAACAAAAAGGAAGTGTTTGAGCTAAGAATTCTGATAAATAGCATTGTGGCAAAATTCAGTTGCCTAGCCATTGATAGGCATCTATTACTGCTTGAGAGGAAGTCCTGCCTTTCTGTTGCTTCTGAAGGATGTGGGAATATACATATATGTGTCATTAGGCCAGTCAATTCTGCTAAGGTGTTTTGCATACCCTATGGAATTTCAGTATGCCTCTATAGGTCCATAGTTAGACAATCAAGTCATGCTTTTCTTTTTTAAACTAGAACCAATTACTCCAGTAAAGCTTTGCCATGTATTCTGGAGAACCCTCTCTCGAGATCATAGAATCATTTGTGTTGGAAAAGACTTTATTGAGTCCAGCCGTTAACCTAACACTGCGAAGTCCACCACTAAAGCACGTCCCTAAGCCCCACATTTACATATCTTCTAAATACCTCCAGGGATGGTGGCTCAACCACTTTCCCTGGCAGCTTGTTGCAATGTTTGATAACCCTTTAAATGCAAAAGTCTTTCCTAATATCCAATCTAAACCTCCCCTGGCACAACTTGGGGCCATTTCCTCTTGTCCTGTTGCCTGTTACTTGGGAGAAGAGACTTACCCCCACCTTGCTAAGACCTCCTTTCAGGTAGTTGTAGAGAGCGCTAAGGTCTCCCCTCACCCTCCTTTGCTCCAGGCTAAACCACCCGAGCTCCCTCAGCCGCTCCTCACAGGACTTGTGCTCCAGACCCCTCACCTGCTTCGTTGCCCTTCTCTGGACCTGCTCCAGCACCTCAATGTCTTTCCTGTAGTGAGGAGCCCAAAACTGAACACAGTACTCGAGGTGGGGCCTCACCAGTGCTGAGTGCAGGGGGACAATTGCTTCCCTAGTCCTACTTACCACTCTGGTCCTGATACAAGCCAGGATGCTGCTGGCCGCCTTGGCCACCTGGGCACACTGCTGGCTCATATTCAGCCGGCAGTTGACCAACACCCCAGGCCCTTTTCTGCCAGGCAGCTCTCCAGCCACTCTTCCCCAGGCCTGTAGCATTGCATGGGGTTGTTGTAACCCAAGTGCAGGACCCGGCACTTGGCCTTATTAAACCTCATATCATTGACATTAGGCCATTGATCCAGCCTGTCCAGATCCCTCTGCAAAGCCATCCTACCCTCAAGCAGATCAACACCCCACCCAACTCGGTGTTGTCTGCAAACTTCCTGAGGGTGCACTTGATCCCCTTGTCCAGATCACTGTTAAAGATATTAAATAGAACTGGCCACAATGTATATGATTAAATATGCAACCTGGCATACAAAAGTAGCTCCAAAATCACTTTTCTAGTTTGAAATACCAGGTATTGTAACCACTTTGAAATGGAAAATTCTTTCCCCCTCATTTTCTGCTGTAAAAGTGAGAAGAGAAAAGAAGTGTGAGAAAATAGCACATTAATTTGTAAGTGTTCATGTTGGAAGACTAATGCTTAAAAGGAACAGCAGTGCTTTTCCTCATTTGCAGCTGCCCTTTTTAGTCGGAAATCAATACGAACTATCACTCTGAGAAGGGTATCTATGCAAACCTTAAAGTTCTGCAGAAGGTATGATCTAATTCGGCATTTAGTGATCTCACCCCCTCCAAGTCTGTTCTGAATTGTTTTGGCAGCAGCAGAGATGCCCAGTGCAACTCCCAGACAGAGTCAGACACTGATCTAAAACGTCAAATGACCTGAAGCAGTAAGAGCCACTTCTGAAAAAACAGCAGCTTTTCTTGTTATATCCCCAAGAAAAGGCTTAAAAGATGCAAGAGCAATTTTACACCTCTTTCCTATAGATATGTGATTTTTAGGGCTGTTGTATGCGTTTCACATAATGAGACTATGATTTCAATTTTTTACTTAAGAATAACAAACCCCCCTGATATTTTAGAAAATGTCCCTTGAAATGAAAGCCATTCAATATAAAAATTGAACAAACAGTTTTTTACTGAAGCAATTCTCAATATGCTTCTGGTTTTTTCCATTCTTTGAAATCAAGATGTCTTTCTACCACCGATGTGGTAAGGGAATGGTACCAGTTTCTGACCAGAAAACCAGAGTGTTTTCCTTTTTTTCTTCATTCTGATTTGGGAAAAAAATAGCACTTTTGTAAAGGAAAACTAGTATGGCAGCAACAACAAATCTGGATTCTCATTGTGACACTGCAAATTTTGACAGATTTTGTGTTGAGAGCAGGGAAATATTGATATTGTCCAGGCTGCTGAAACACTGGGAAAATTTCAGAGTTTCCAAAATAAACATGCTCCCAAACCTCAGCCAGCACAGACTGCAGTAAGAGAGCTTGATTTCTGTGACACCAGGTAACACCCATCCCAGCTGGAGAGCTTGTGGAGCAGCCAGTTGGAGAACCTGGGAGGCCAGCAGCTCACCAGGTGAACAGCTGGGAAATCAGATGTCCTGGAAAGATTGGCATTCTACTCATCAGGCAGCTAGCTGTCAGGAAAGCTGCCCGGGAGGCAGACTATTTCCCTGTATGATTTCCATCAGCATTAACAAAAATAAATAATGGGGCTGACAGTATTCCATCAGAATACATATATATATGTTATATGATCTCTAATTCAAAGGCTTCTGCCTTGACCCTTCATCCCATCTGTTCCTGGATCTTAATGCTTAACAAGCCCGTTTTTTGAATATATGAAATTATGTCAACATTATTACACCTAAGGGGATGGACAAGTCTCTCTCATGGCTGTCATATCTCATTATTCCTTCCCTCTTACATTCTTCTTCTTTCTCTTCTTTTCTCTTTCTTTCTGCCTTACTTGTCTCTTACCAATATGTTCTCTTTCTCTTGAATAGCTAGCTATTCCCCTGTTCTTGCAGCATCCAAGCTTGGTCTAACTGTTTTAAAACCACACAGTTTATTTGGAAGGTAAACAAGTGAGGTCTGGATGTTTCTTCCAATATCCCCATTAACCACCAATATAAGCAAAATACAGCCAGCTGACAATTCATGATGTTCCTTCCAAGTATTACCAAATATTTCATAGCCCCTCCTCACAATTGTCACAATCACTAGCCATTTAACACCATGCTTTTAGTGTGCCATTTTTCTAGTTGAAATCTAAAATAAATTTAATAAGGGGCTTCAGAATTTAATTTGATACCACAGTCAGTAGCAGTATGGGGAAATGAAATGGTCTGATAGCTTTTCTTACTTTTAAACAGCAAAAATTAGGTTGGACACACTGTTTAGGAATCATTTTGCCCTTGATACTTTTAAGAGTAAGTTTTGGGTTATGGAATCTGTGTGTGAATGTGAAACACAGTATCTATGTCAAAGGTAATAAAGAAATTTGGAACATTAGTCTTCAGGCTGTGGTTAGAAACTAGGTAAAATATGTCATCCCTAGTTACATAGAGACAAAAGATTTTCCACTAAATCTAAGACTTAATTTTAAAATCAGAAGTAAAAAGTTCAATGTCTACTGTTTTCTTGTTATCTCAAATACCAGAGAACATACTCTTACACTAATATTTCCAATTTTTGTAGATTTTTATGGTTAAAGAATACAAAATACTCTTTGCCTGCCAAATGCATACTTTAATCTCTGTACATTAGACATATTTTTTAATTTCTCCATGTAAAAAAAAGACGTACAACCACATTGTAAAAGAAAAAAAATATTAAATAACTCAAAAAAGTTTCAGAACCTTCTTTCATTTGGACAACCAGAAATTTTTTCAGGAAGTAAAGAAACCTGAGGCTACAATAAACCCAACTATTCAGCCTTTCTTCCACCACCATACCCCTATTTGATTTTTTACCCATTTCTGGGTAACATATAAGCAATTCTACAGAAAGTTTCTCCATGCTGCTTGCCATCTGTCAACAAACTCAATTCTGACAGGAGTAGCCAGCATCTCAAGGGTGCAAATCAATTTAGTGTCAGTGTTGGATGTGTTCCAGTGCATTTCCTCAGCACAGATGAAAGAAACTGTGTCAACTGAGCAGTGTTGCATATGTTTTTATCTGCTGTTGGCTGGGGATTGAGCTAAAACTACTAAATTCACTTCACTTAGAATCTCAAATGTTATCTGATACTCCATGTATAGCATGCAGCATATAGGGGAGGGGAATCAATAGCATCAATGGGCAATTATGACATAAAGAGACCCAGGCACGTATAGTAAGAACTGATGTAGAATATAACTGTGAGTGGGCTGTAATAGGGAAGAAAAGCACAATGCAAATAATGGCAGGTAAATATAAAGTTCATACGTCTCACAATTTTCCTGAGCTATAAATTGCTTTGTAAACCAAGACTGCCACTGCAAGAACAAAGCATCCCTTGCTCCAAAGAACTATGAACTCTCTTCATAAAGCAGTTCACCCACATCCACCTATGACCTTTAATTTCATAAAACACAGAATATATCAACTGCCCCCTTTCTAGGAGCCTTCCTCATTTACACCAGATGAATAGAATCATTGATGGCAACAGTTCAGAGCCTATGAATTTGACCTCAGCTTTACCTGAGCAATTAGAGATAATAAAGGGCATGCAGAAACTTTACAAACATAAATTCTTGATGCCTCCTTTGATAAGGGCAATTTAATGATCTGAGTAAGGATTTGGAGACATGAACATGTTAATCCCTGTAAATCACACTGCCACAGTTTCAGAAAGCTGTGCATTCTGACAGTTATCCACATTTGAAAAAGCAAATTATCTCCACCCCTAAAGTGGTAATGTGCAATGGATGAATGGGGGCCATATTTGTCACTTTTAAATATAGACCTTTCTATATACAAGCTAATAATTTTTTCACAATTTGAAATGTACACCAAGCTCATTTGTATTCAGCTATTGCTGTGATTTGTTATCCCGATCTTACTGTTCCATTCACATGTTCATAGATTATTACAAAAAATTACAGGAACAGTAACAAGAACCTGATCCTCACTTCTATCAATCTTATTGCTAGCCACAGACCATGCTTTCCTCATTTTCGTGTAAGATCCTCAAGAATATTGAAGAAAAAAAAGTAGAGAAAGTAATTATAAATATGATTTGTCGGTTGCCAAATTCCTGAGTGCTTTTTAATGAGATATGGACCAGACCATGATATAGAGTGCCTGTTCTATAACACTGAAACAGCATGTAATCACCAAACCACATGCACCTTGTTTGGAAGAGGCCATAGTAAGCAAGGAATCCTATAATCCTAGAATGGTTTGGGTTGGAAAAGACCTTTAAAGATCATCTGGTACAACCCCTCTGCCATGTGACAGGACATCTTTTACTAGACCAGGTTGCTCAAAGTGCTGTCCAACCTGACCTTGAACACTTCCAGTGATGGGGCATCTACAAGTTCTCCAGGCAACCTGCTCCATTGTCTCACCGCCTTCAAAGTAAAGAATTTCTTCCTTGTGTCCAATCTAAATCTACCCTCTTTCAGTTTAAAACTGTTGCCCCTTTTCCTGCCACTACAGGTTTTGGTAAAAAATCTTTCTCCATCTTTCTTATAAGCCTCCTTTACATATTGAAAGGCCACAATAAGGTCTCCCTGGAGCCTTCTCTTCTCCAGGCTGAACAGCCCTAACTCTCTCAGCCTTTCTTCATAGGATAGGCATTCCAGCCCTCTGATCATTTTCATGGTCCTTCTCTAGGCCTGCTCTAGCAGGTCCATGTCTGCCTTGTGCTGGGGGCCCCAGAACTGGCTGCAGTACTCCAGGCTGGGTCTCACGAGAGTGGAGTAGAGGGGCAGAAGCACCTCCATTGACCTGCTGTCCATGCTTCTTTTGATGCAGCTCAGGATATGATTGGATTTCCAAAAGGACCCTCCAAAATGGTTTGCACGGATCCATGAGAGCTGTTATGAGTTATTGTACTTATATAACAACCAAAACTTTGCCTTCATAATTCCACAAGAATCGCTCCTTCTCTAACCTAGTTTGCTATATCTCCATCACGTTTACCTCTGTACTATCTGAACATTTCCCAGGAGTTCCTTTAATGACATATCTAACGCTTGTCACAAATTTCTTTCTCATTCTGCCTCCAAGGGTAGAAAAATGTAGTGGAATATTTTGTTTTCTAAAGATTTTGGTGTGGTTTTTTTACTGTCTACATAAATGTCTGCATTTATTTTCGAGAAGGCGGCAATGGCAAACTCTGTGTTGGGAATACAAACTGCTGTGGTCCATAATGCCTCTTCCAGCAACCATTGCAGAAACAACCTATTGGTCCATGTTGTGCAGAATAGCACTACCTCAGAGTGGTGTCATATTTTGTCACTGATCAAAACCAGTTAAAGGACAAATGCAATGACACTGGCAGGAGGTGTGTGATCATCCTCTAATCTCCCTATCTCATGAGTATCTGAGGTAGAATTTTTCTAAGATCTCAGACTAGCCTGAAGAACTGAACTGGTTACAGTCAGGAAAGAGTTAATTTTCTTTCTAGTAACTGCTGTGTTTCAGATTTAGTATGAGAATAATGTTTATAACACATATTGTTTTACTTGTTGATAAGAAATGCTTATATTAAGTCAATGACTTTTTCAGTTTCCCGTAGAAGCTGAGAGGGAGAATACCCAGACAAGCTGGCCAAAGGAATATTCCATACCACAGACATCATGCTCAGAATATAAATGGGGGTTGGCTGGGGGATAGGAGTCTGCGATCGCTGCTTGGGATGGGCTGGGCAATTGATCATCAGGGGGTGAGACAATTATTATTATTTTCTCTTCTGTTACTGTTGTATGTCAACGCATGAGTTTTGTGGGATTTTTTTCCTTTTTTCTCCCTCTTCTCCCTATCCTACTGGGGATGGGGGCAGTGAGTGAACAGTTGCGTGGTCCTAGTTGCCTGCTGAGGTTAACTAACCACAACAAGAACTCACTGCTGCAAAAAGATGAGAATAACCACAGTCTGAACCACTTTCTGACTCAATTACAAAATTCTCTCCTTTGATTCACTTTCACTCAGTGAAGTTTTCATGAATGTATAAAGCAGTTCAGCTGATTCATCTTCAAATGGGGAGGAAAGGAAGAGTGGGATGTTGTTATTTCTATTTTTTAATACTCGGCTATTACGGTTAATAGTTGCCTAGGAAAATAAATAAATAAATAAAAGATTAGATAAGAATAAATGAAAGAAACACTTCACATAGCACACTGCCAGCTTATGAAATTAAATACCTCTGGGTATAATGTACTTAAATATTGTGTAGAGGAATAAAAGGGAAACAGATAATAATGACTCCGAACATATCTGTTAAGATAATCAAAACTTGTACTTTTGAATGCATACTGATCACTTCACTGCAGATATTATTTTCTTTCTCTAATGCATAATATAGTATAGGATATGCTATATGAATTTGGTGTATTTTTCATATACTTTTAAATATTATAACTGAAGGAGAACTTGATACATTCATTCAAAATCAAAAAAATATAACCTAAAACTATAGGTGACATTACCATAATTTAAAAGACTGTAAAAGGGTATCCCAGAAAACTGGTGGATGTATTCTTTATCAGTACTTTTGTGCTCACATAATATAAGATACTTCACAAAATTCTAAGAAAATAATTCAGAATAAAAATAAATACAAGCACAATAATGACCATAATTTGTGTCTGGCTTCTGACTACAATCTTCTCAGCAAAAGGAAAGGTGAACTTCATCTCCAAGGATCATGACTGTGGATAAAATAACACTAAAGCAAGCCGTATTTATGTGCTTTAGAGTAATGGTCAAACGATAGACTTTTGTGGTGAAGTAGGTTAGATAAAAAGAAACCTCTAGCCATGTAAAACTATATTTTTGGCTGTGCCAGTGCCTAGTTATGGAATAGTGACAGGTGTGATTCCATTGCCTCCAATAGAGAGGAAGAGCTTTGGTCATACCTAAAAAGACATATAGCTGGAGCACACCAATAGACTCATAATTTGTGTTCCCTGGTTCATGAGTCCAATATGACAGAAAAATTTTACAAACTTTTCAAACACCATCTGAAAATAATGTGGATGTGTTTCTCCATGATTCATATTGAAAGATAGCTGTAGACCACCAATTTCCTGTGTGAAAGAAACTCTAATTTCATAAATGTGTCTTTTTCTCATTAACGTCATGCTATACATATATGTATATACATATAAATAAAATATATAGATATATTTAACTTAAAATATGCTTAATCTCTGGAGGTTACTTCTCAAGATACTTATAGAGAGCAATAATGTCTTCAACTTACCTTCTTCTAACTTTAACCACTGTTCCAAAGTTTAGAATGTTCATTACTGTAAAAGCCAAACAGTTCCCTTTACATTCCACGATATTTTACTAGCAGAACCATTTGCTGCTGTCACTAATACGGAAGGATTTGTAGTACTGCGGTTTCAACATCCAGTTTCCTCCACTGCACAGTTTTGAAGTTCTTATGCTGCTCTGATGCACTGGACAAGTTGCCATTCTCCAGAACCTGAAACTTAAACTGAGAATTGCTAACAACCCCAAAGTCTTTCCTGAGCCATTTGAAGCTTTTCCTCTTATCACTACTGCTCAGCTGCAGAGTTGGTAGAAACTTGTAGAGGCTGCAATAATGCAAGCTAAGCAAGGTTACTTTTAGCTTCATTATCTTCATGCCTTCTTAAAAAGGGGGAATGCAAAGTTATTCAACGTCCAAAGCATTGTATTGTCATGGTCTATAAATGTGTTTGCTGGCTGCATACCGTACTTTCTTTATCTGACCTTGCTCATTCAAAGATGCACTTGTTATAGTATGTCAGTCACTAATGAGGCCTAAAGTAATTGAGCCTGATTGAACTGGCAAGATGCTGCCTAATTATAATGATAAATGGAATTGGCTGATCAGCTATGGAGGGTGAATGGTGTGGAGAACATTAAAACAAGGTCACTCTGTGAAGGAGAACCTTTTTTTTTTTTTAATTATTTCCTCCCTTTCCCACAGTCCTCCAAATTTAGACTCCTCATCCCACTACATAGTGCCTCACTATGAAGCACTAAGTGTTTAACTGTAATGGGGCTGTTTAGGACAACAGCATTGTAGACCGGTCCAGCAGTGATCAACTCCTGCCCCTAATTATACTCGAAAACATGTATGGAAAATTCCAAAAGACATATGATGGAAAGGCTAACAGATTTTATGGGTTCATTGTTATTGGACAATATCATCCACACTCATTGTCCCAGAGAGAAAAGCTTACTGGTTTTGGACCCAATAAATGAGTTCTAATTTATTTTTTAAGAAACCTTTCAGTAACCCCACCAACTCTTTTTGATCTTCAACTGTCTTTAAATCTGTGACTAATACCATAATGAAACTCTCAAGGATCTCTTAGTAAAAGACGCATTTTGTGAAGTGGGGTATTGACATTTCACCTCAGAAAGGATGTGAATTGTTCACAGCGGAACCACAGTTTATACTGGTGTTGAGATAAAATGTTGCAGTTTGTGTTCCTCAAGCTGATGGAAATTGAGGGGACCTATTTCTGAATACAAGGAGGACAAGGAGATAGCTGGGAAGAGCTGGCATAAATTCAATAAGGGAAGATTGTGCCTCACCAATTTGACTGTCTTCTGTAATTAGATTACAAAAGTGGACCAGAGCATATCAGTGAATTTTGTAAATTGAGTCTAGAAAGGCCTTTGAAATGGTATCCAGTAATTTCTTGGTAGGCAGGTTGGTGAGACATGGACCAGAGAACAATGAGGTGGGTGGAGAATGGGATGGACTGTCAGGCTGAAAGTGTTGCGAGCAGGGACAGAAAATCCAACTGCTCTCTGGTTACTAGTGGTGTCCTTCAGGTATTAATAATGGGAACAGTACTGTTTGCTGTAGGTGTACCTGTCTTCATCCCTTTACCTGACCTTTTTTCCCCAGATGGACCTCAGACCTACTTAACAGCTTTGTTTAAATTCATGTATTTTTCCGTGTCTCCTGGATGGACCCTGGACCTGGTTCATCACTCACTGTGTTGGAAGCTGACAATAAACCCTGTTAGCAGCAAATGGGTCTATCTATTCTGATTAGACCGTGTGAGATGGTGCCAACTGGCGAGGGCACAGACTGAGCTACTGTCACCCTTTGTTTCCAGATTGTCCTCCCTCATAGGCCAGATCCGCTTCTGCCGCCTTCTGACAGACAGGAGTCTCATGATGTTCAACAAAAGAAAATGCAAACTCCTACACTTGGGACAGAATAGTGCCCTGCAGTGGTAGAGATTGGGTGCTCAATGATCAGAAAGCAGTATTACAGGAAAGGACTCTGGGTCCTAGTGGACAAGCTGGATATAAGTCAGCTGAATGTCCTTGCAGCACAGAAGCCCAGCTAAATACTGGACTGTATTAACAAGAGCCAGAAAGTTGAGTCAAGTGATCCTTCCCCTGTATTGTGCACTTGTGAGACCCCAACTGGAGTGGTGCATCCAGTTTGGGCACCCCACTACAAAAACTCAGTGAAAACCTGGAATAAATACAAGGGAAGGGCACCAAGATGGTCAGAGAACTGGAGCACATGATGAATGAGGAGAGGTTGAAAGAACCGAGTTTGTTCAACCTGAAAAATAGAGGGTTTAGGGGAGATCTTATTGCTGGCTACCACTGTCTAATGGGAGATGCATAGTGATAGAATGAGGGTCAACAAGTTGCATCAGGGGAAATTCTGATTAGGTGTTAGGGGTAAAAAAAAAGCACTGAGTGGTTGGCCAAACCCCGGAAGCTGTTGCGTGGAGAGCCTCTGAAATCTCTGTCTCTGGAGAAATCCAAAGTTTAACTTGATGTGGCCTCGAGCAACCTGATCTTGGTTGGCTTGGCTTTAAGAAGAGGTTGGATTAGGTGACCTTCCGAGTGACCTTCTATCTTACATTATTCTATGAATCAATGGTACTGTGTTCTGGTAATCACTATGCAGAATTACCAGTCACTACAGATGCAGCAAGAGCAGATGCAGAGAGCAGGAAAGATCATGAGTGCCTCCCAGACTGCGTATTTGCACAAGGGCTTGAACCATGGCACCTCTAAAGGTACACCTCCACCTTCACTTGGATACCTCTCTGCTAATTCAGAAATGTCATTGGACGTAGATAAACACAGGTATCTGGAAAAAAAGAACAAACAAATCAGTTGCAAAAATCAGACATTTTACAAAAGAAGAACAGTAGGTGGAAAACTTGTAAGCTCCTCTTTTCCCCCATCTCTTTCCAATGTAATTGTAAAAGATTGAGCAAACAGTTCATGTATGTTTCTTACAGAATTTGAGAAAGGCTAGGGAGGAGAAGCAGAGTTAAATCACCAATCACTGTGTTGAAATATTCCCATCAGAATTTTGTGTGCTAATGAAACTCAAGGAACAGGACAGAAAATTACGTCAGTGGCTGTAGGAAGCCGCTTAAATGAAGACCATTGAAGTTCAAAAATTCTAAGGTTTAATGAATCTCCATGGGTAGGTTTATCTTATAATTACAGATCATATTTGGAAGAAGAGGACTAATAAGAATTGATTTATAAATGTGTGTAGGCTTAACTGTAAGTAAGATTTTCCTGTCTTAACTTCAAGATGACTGTGTGTTACTATATAGAGGTTCATTTTAAGTAGTTGTTGTATAGGACTGAAACCTGATATCAACGTGCTGCTCTTTTGTGTATTAGCCTTCATGCAGCTTTTATTTATTTTTTTTTTTATTAAATGTTAAAATCTGTTCTAAAAAATCAAATTAATTTTGGTCTTGAGGTATTTGATTTTCACAAATAACCCCAAAACACTAACCTTAGAAATTAATTTATAAATATTTTATTTCAGAAACCTTTTTAGTGCAAATAATAAAGAAAGAAATAAAATGGTAAAATTCCCCAGAGACCATGTAGCTTTTTGAATGGCTATATTTGTTAGCTAAATGTTTGTCATCCACTACAGCTACAATATATGTAAGCTTTAAAGCTTTTAAATTATTACAGATATGAATATGAATAATATTAATAGGTACATTCTATTATGAATTAAATTTCTAATTATTATTCATAAGTTCTGGGTTTTTTCATTAGTATTATGGACTTTTGATTTACATAGTAATGTTATTATGTCTTATAATTAGACAGCACATAAACACTGTTCACGACTGATGATAAGAACGGTTCACTACCTCCTCATTGCTGAATTTCAGGGTGATTAATAAAGTGCAGCTTTTATAATCTAGGAGTCTTGCACACAGCCAATAACTTTATGGGTGTAACTAAGCTCTGCATGCTAAGTTTCAAAGGGTTTGAAGAACTGATCTAAATAATAATGTAATACTCCATGTTTACTGGAAAGCAAAGCTTGTTATTGTGGAGCAATATCTTGTTTGTAATTGTTGACTAGCGAAAATGGGGAAGGGAAAAAAGACTGTGGAATACATTCAGAAGATAAAACAGATTTATATGATTAGTGTGCAAGGATATGAATACCCCACTTCACCAATGAAAGATAAAAGGTCAGTAATGAATGTTGAACACTGTCATTTAACAGCTGGGATGTAAATGTATGAGAAGTAAAACATTCACAGCCATTTGGATGTAAAGCAGCCTATCATTGACGTTTCCAAGAATAAACCACCATAAGGTGGCTGATTTAAGAATTTACTTTTCAAGTGTGTAGGACTCTTATGTATGTAGTTACCTGATCAAGCAGCCAACCATCTGGCCATGGCTGTCCATGAAAAGGAGTGTACCTGCATAGTGCATTTTTCATAAGAAGTCAAAGAAAAAGTCTGGGTCAGCTGGAATACCTTGACCACATACATCATTAGAATACTATGCAGACTTGGACATGAAGGAGGACTTAAGCTCTTCAGGTGTAAAACACATAAACTGAAGTGTCTACATGGAAGTAACTATACATGGAGTAGACATCTAAGATTGGATTATAATCACTAGAGGATTTGCCAATACATTCAAAGCTCATTTATTTTGATAAGCAACTCCTAATGCTCCATTCGCACTAATAAATTGAATCTGCCTGGGCAGGTTCTGGGCACTGAGGTCACCTGGCAGAGACTGGCATGTGTTTATGCCAGTTAAATGTCCTGAGTTTTAACCTACAAATTGTCTATTGTAATGCTCCCTGTACCATTTTAATAGCTAGACCTTGCCATGAATTTTTGAAGATTAATGATGGCTGGAATGAGTCAATTAGCGGCAGGAAATGTTCTAAGAGTTAGCTGTTACAGACACTTGCTTTCCACTGCCAGGAGCATATCCAAACCTGGCTGAATTTATTGTGGTTGAAACAACGTGTATATATATATGTGTGTATATATATATATATATAAAACTATATACTGCCACTTGAGATGCTTAGGATGTCCCACCTGCCCTTCAGATGCTACTCTAGAAGGGGAATGTTCTACCATGGCTTCTGTATCATATCTCTCCTTGTATGGTTATATTGCATATCCAAGAAAATCTCAGATGACACTAGTCAGCTAAACTGGGCAAGAGAATAGAGCTTCAGGTAGACTGAATCACCCTATAGAGTCCTTCAGACTTTACATGTTAGAGGTCCATTTGCCTTTAATAGGAGGCTAGGAACAGAGATGACATGCAGATGCCCAATCTGGTTTTGAAACCTACCCTAAATGATGGAAATTTTCTGTTTACTTGTGGGAATAAAACGACCCTTTAAAATTTGAACTTAATTATTAATGCTCTTCAGCAAGACTGTATTATTTCACAAATGCTTCAGTGTTATATAGTTTTGGGTTTTTTTTCTGTTACAGTAATTTTAACACTGATAAATTTGTCTGCTTTAGAAATGTGGGCTATGCCAAAAAGCAAGACATTTAGGCAGCTTATTAGACAAAACATTGAGGTGAGTTAACAAAAGGAGAAAATAAGCTATTGGATGAAGTAATGTCCATGTATACATACACAGCATATTTATCTTTTTTGGGGTAAGAGTTTAACTTTGAAGTAAAAATTGTGGTACCTGAGGAAAAAAATCCAGGGAACAAAGAGAACTTTTCACTTATGGTTTTCAGAAAAAGGAAACTTGAATAACAATTAGTTAGAAACTAAAAGAAACCTCAATCCAGTATGTCTTGTTTGCTAAGTCTCTGTAGAGCCCTATCAGAGTTAATAGAGCTCCATGTAGCCAAAACGATCTGGCTGAAAATGATCAGTTTCTGAGTTATGGTTAGAAAAAGGACTATTATATGTTATTTCAAGAGATAGGGATGAGTATATGGTGATGGAGAAGTGACAGTGACTGAGAGAAGCTGTTCTGAAAAAAATACAGAAAAGACTAACTCTAAAAAACCCAATAGATTTCAATCAATAATAGTCGTTCAAGGAATCAAAAATTATACAGCTGAGAGGATATAGATGTTACCTGTAGAAATGTAAAGATAGTTAAAGGAGAAAAAAAAATCTAATTTTTTTGGTAAAGTAATGCTTAATTGTTAGTGGTTTGAATTTATCCTATGGCATTTTTTCCATCTCTTGGGTAAATACAGTGAGAAAATGTTCTGACTTGTTATCCATTATTTCTTTCAACATCATTAGCAGCTTCCAAGAAACTTTGAAGAAAACTGATTGTAATGAAGTTAATAATACATATATTTTATCAGGAAAGGTTACATCTGTCTAGCATTTTAAATTGGCCACCTCTTACTAATGTGGTGGTTAGAATTATGATAAAAATCATTAGATCAGGTAGAATGACTCATCCATTACATCCTGGAGAAAAGTCAATATTGACACTCCCAATGATCTCATATGCACCTTTCATGTATAACTCGTTGATGCTATTATGTATCTGTGATCACACTTTCCAGGGAGGAAACTCCTGTAAGGTTAAGTTCAATAATCCTCCCAAGAAATGACGATTAGAGGACCTGCATATTCTTGATAAATTTTAGATTAACAGAGAAGATGACATTTAAGTACAAGATGTGAGCAATGATTAAAAGAACATTATGAAGAAGGGATCACACTGTGGTTTCACTAATATGTCATCTTTTCAACAGTTTAGGTTTCTATAATGATCCTTGGATACTCACTGCAGCTACTCTGGGCAAAAGAACCCCAGCGTCAAAGATTTCCTCATACCACAGTTAATGGTTTCAATTCTTCACTTACTTCTTTACTAAACTAGCATTAACATTTTTGCAAAACAAGTATAAAGCCGAGTCTTTTGCAGCCAGATCCGCATGTAGTGCTTTGCTCTGACCTTATCCTCTTTTTGTTTACAGTAATGTAATGTATATGACATAGGGAAGTTCAAAAAACTGAGGGAAGTGAGGAAGTCAAGAAGCAAAGTACATACCCCGGAGTTCTCTAGAACAGACTTTGGCTTGCTCAGAAATGGTAGATTGGATCCTGTGAAGGGCAGAAGAGCTTGAGAGAACTGGCAGATCTCTGAGAACAAGCTCCTCCACGCACAGGAATGATCCATCCTCATAGTCAGGAAAACAAACAGACTTGTGAGGATACCGTGGTGAATAAACAGGCATACTCATGATTAAGCTCCAGAACAAAACCAGACATATACAGAAAGTCAAAACAAGGACAGGCTACAGTGGAGGAATACAAAAACATTGCCTGGGCATGCAGGAATACTGATGAAAGGTCAGAGCTCAGCTGGAGTTGAAATTGGCAAGGGATGTCAGGAATTACAAGGAGCGCTTCAGTGACTGCACTGACAGTAAAAGAACCTGCAAGGAAAATGTTGAGCCACTGCTGAAGGAGGTAAGCAATCTAGTGAAAGTGAGTACAAGATGAGGATGAGGTACTCAATGTCTTCATTGCTTTGGTTTTCACCAACAAGGTCTCCCAGGCCTCTGTGTTTAGAGCTGAGGTTGCAGAAGGAGAGAAACTACCAGCTCTGCAGTTCATTTAAAAACTTTCATAATATTACATGACTGTAATGTATACAATTAACAGTACTTGTAGAAAGTGGATAAAAGAAATGCTGTGTTCTAGAAATGGGCATTAAAAACACCTGAAATAAAATGAAGACACTCTTTTTTTATCCTTACTTCAATACAAAGTGTGCAGACAGATCTGTCTGTTCATCATTCCTTGAAATGGTCACGTTTTTGGCTGCTTCGTGCTCACTGGAGATATGCAAAGTAATTTTGTATGGATATTGTGCAGACATCCTTCTTCTACTTCTTCTTTCCCTGAGTTAAGATTATACTTGCAATATTTACAGATTTTCTGCTCAGTGAGATTTATAGACTGAAGATATTGGTCTGATTCTCTGATTCATCCTGCTTTACTGGCCTCCTTGTCTTATCCTTACATCATCCTCAATACTTATGACTATTTTTATTGAAAATTTTAACTGCATGGAATGTCAGGTCAATGCTCTCATTGTTAACAAGTGTTGCGACACATTGCAATAAAAAAACCCAGAAGTCCACAATACAATCTGCTAGACACCACACCGTGGTCCAAGTCACCATGGTCTGTACCCGTGTAAGGGTATGGAAGCATTACATTCACTGTGGTGGCTGCAGCTTACCTGGGCACACTAAGACTGGCTTTGCTCTTCTCATGGAACAACTGCAGTAGCTCAGAGCTCAGCAGAGGTTAAAACAGAGGATCTCAACAAAACCTACCACAGCCAAGCTCCAAACAGTACCTCGGTAATGGGGAACAAATTTACAGTTATCTACATGACCTGTAGTTGCTGCTAGGATAGTTCTGTAGATGCGTTAACTATCTTACTGTTTAGACAGAGGATTTCTTTTTCCCAACACTTATCCATGGGCATTAAAAGAAATTCCAGGGCACTAAAAGAAATAGCAGTGGTTTTGCACAATATAAAAGTGGTAAATGGAAGTAATGTAGATGAAGCCAGTTTTCTAATGGCAAGTTTCCCACTGAAAGAAGCCTTTTTTCTCATGACTTTTCTTTTATAATTGTACTTGCAGAAAAAAGACACAGCTACATAAAAAACAATGAGCAATATTGCACCATAGCTTTGACACTGTCAAGCTGATCAGTACACAAACAGTGATAACGCTACTGGTTAGCTCAGACATTTTTGGACTTCTGAAAGTTGATCTGAGGTCTACTAAATGTTAGAGCAGATTTAAGAGACTGAAATTGCTATTCTTTTGCCTTGGAGTCACTGGAACATTGTGTGGTGTCACAGTGTCCTTGCTAGTCTTCCCATCAGCATGTTCCTGACCTGGAGGCAGAAAAACAGAAACAGGTAGTATAGATCTAAACAGTAGTTTCCTGCCATTGAGGGATCCCTTTGTGTTAAAGATATCTACCCGGGAATGCATCTCAGTGTCACGTCCCACTCCCAGTAAAGAGGGAGGGTAAGTGACTTCAGATTCGTAAATTCTCAATGGTGCGGACTAAGGTGAGATAAATCTCAAGGTCCATATAGAAACATTTATTAGCTTCCCAAAATGGTTGGTATAGGTCTTAACAAGTCCGCAATAATTGGTTAGGTAAATAACAAATTACGGCAAGCGGTGAGGTATGCATTGTGTTACTTAACAACAGGTATAGGACAACTTATGGCAAGCGGTACTTAAGGTCGTACTTAAGGTCGTTACTTAACAATTCTAAGAGAAAAGAGAACTGAAGGATAGAGAAAGGAAAAGATGGAGAAAAAGACAGAGATAAAGAGATCACTGGTCCTGGTTCCGACGTCTTTTTCAGGGAATCTTCTTCTTTCTTGGAAAAATCTTTTCAGGCACAGTCTTCTTTCTTGGGAATAATTTCCTTGCGAGTGTTTGAGGCATTCCATTGAAGGCTTGGAGGGCCTTCTGCCCCTCATCAGGGAATTTACAGTCCATCCCTTACACTCAGATAAATGAGATTTCTTTTAATTTTGTGCCAAAAGAACAACCTAGTGAAAACAACTAGGAAGAAGCTGCCTGTATTAAGAAACAGAGGAAGTTTTATGTCTCGGGTCTCCAGGTAATTAAGTGTCAAAGCTTCTTGTCAGCCTGGGCTTCTGTGGAGGGCATATTCCTACTACCAGAGAGAGAGAGGAGTTGCAGATTTCACATTGACATGTCGAATATATTTAAAACCAAACTTGAAGCAAGTAGCCTCTGAATTTTACTGCCCTGAGACTTCAGAACGGAGGGTATAACCTGGAAGGATGGCTGTTGTCTTTCACCTCTGAAGAAGGACTTTTCTAATTCATTTGCTCCTACGGATCTCGCAGTGGAGACATTTTTACAGCTGTGAGAAAAATACAGGCCATTAGCTCAGTACATGAGGGATATCAGATACTCTGCTTCCTTGCAAGTATCTTTGCAGCAGAGAACAGTTTTGATACAGATTGTTTCCCCTGAAGGTTTTAAAACAGAACTTGACCATATACAGGATAAAAGAGTAGAGGGGAGGGAGGGAGGAGAAGGAAAGTGAAGGGAAATCAATATCATCAATGTCCCCAACAAGTGAACAGCTGATTCTGGCCAGATTTCCAGGAGGAATATGACTGTGGATAAAATGCAATCATACTGAAATGGATTTGTTGTGACTGATCTCATGTTAGTCCAAACTACTGTAATAATGAATGAGAATTGCAGGATTACTTTACAGAAGGGGGGATCGGGGGCTGTCACCACATAAATTATGCCATTAGCCCCCAAATGTGCATGCTCACTGCAGAAACAGGACATTGGCTTTGGTGTTTCTCATGGCTACCTTCTCAGAATTATACCTTGTAGTTAAGGAGGAACTTCTGTTGCATTATGCTCTTAACAGTTTCTTTACAGTCGCATATAACTTCCTACACAACCTTACTCTGATATAAAAGCTGATAAAAACATGTTGATATCTTTACTACTGAATAAATACAGAAAAAGTAAGGGGTAAGAATGAAAGATTTCCATTGCCTAGTGTGAGAGAATACAGAAATATTTTTCTTAAAGAGAAAGCTTTTTCTAGGCACAACTATTACAAATTTTAGTATGTATAAATTGATGCTTACAAGTCATCTCAGACTTGTAAGTCCAGGTTCAGTAATATAGTAAATGATAAGCATTAATGTTAGATCTCTTAATGCAGGGACAGAAATGCTGCAGAGATCCTGCTGCAGAGTGAGACAAGCTCACATTTCTTTTTCAGCTTTGTTCAAAAAATGTTGGTGGGCTAACCTGCTCTTGCAATTTTTTTGCTGGGTCAATATTTGTCTCTCCACACTATTCTAACTTGGCTCTGAACCAAATGTTTTCTGACAAGTGCTGGTGGTGTAACGTATGCCTAAAATCAGGGAGCCAGAATACTCTGAGGGGTTGTCTGCATCGTATGTTCTGGCTAATTCTACAGAAATGTGATTGTGTGTCTGTGTCTGATATCTAAATCAGGTTAGTACTGCTGGGTAACGTGACAGAGAGGAGATCTGGTACTGGTGACTGTGGAAGCAGAGCACCCTTGCTGAACATTTGATACATGACTTCTCAGACTCATGTCTGAATTCGCCTGTGGAAAGCAATTGCAACACAGATGAATCTGCTTCCCCGTGCAAAGGCTACAACTCATAATGCAAGTTCTGTACAAAGAGTAGACTACAAAGAACTTCTAGTTGCAAAGCTGTGTAACTTGGTTGAGCATGGCACACTAAAAGAAATTTTGAACATACTGAGAACGACAATACCCTGGGTTTTTAAGAACGCAGAAAAAAGGTTGGGGGGGGTTAGGCAGCTTGCCTTACATGAACTTGCCAGTGGTTTTTTTCCTAACACAAGTACTTCAAGGTACAAATATTACCCCATGAGCATTTGTTTTTTGACACATTAAGGCTGTGAATGTCTTGATAAGACATTACAATGAATAGTCATGAGCAGTGCTCTACATCTAGCCTCAGACAGAAAGGGCATGTTAGGCATGTGGAATGAGTAATAAGAATCCTTGAAAGTGGAGACTGCTTTAATTTTCAGTGGAAACAAGTATAAACATGACCCAGATTATGACACGTGCAGCTTTACTTATTCAGGCCAGTGCTAGAGGCAGAGGAAACATGCATCGCTTCTGTGTGAAGCTGATGGAGCTCGTGCTGCCTGATCAGGTTTTTTTTTTGTTTTCTACATCAATACTTACAGGTTCCACCATTTCATACTTTGTGTGGGTGCAATTTTCCCACCAATGTCAGTGGGATTAACATCTGTGTAAGTGTTGGTGTATATGCGTTTGGTGCCATTACAGAACACTCTGCCCTTAGATGAATTAATGTGTTCAGATGGTGTGTGAGAAGGAGGGTTAAAGGCTTCTATATAGTACTGCACCTAGTAGTATTTTCATAACAATTAGCACCAAATCTTCACCAAAAGGAAGATTTGCCTTTCAGTACAAAATGAAAAAATAACAAGAAGGTAGTAAGTCACGTGAGTAAAGTGGGAATATTGAAAATCAGAGCAAGTTTTGCTTTATGTCTCATCTTTTTGCCTTTGAAATTCCTTTCCTGTCATCTGAAAAGGCAGACAGACAGAGAGGGGCAAAAAAAAAAAAAAGCTAAAAAAAAAAGCTAAGGCCCAAAGCTTTAATAAAGTGTGTGACAGAGCAGACAGACAACTAGTGAAGGGAGGAGACATCTTTGGCAAAGTGACATTGAGAGCTTTCAGACATGCTTGCTGTGTTCATGCTGGAGAAATCCTTTGTGTGTGCAATAATCTACAGCTATAGCCTTGAAGGCTTCTTTCTCTCTCTGTCACCTTTCCCCTTCCTGTCACCTTAGTTCTCAACATACCTGAAAACCAGCAAAATGAGCTGGAAAGCTCTCAGCTGTTTTTAATAGTACCAAGTGATTAGACAGAAAAATAAAGAAAGGTATGTTTGGGTTTTTTTGTTATTCTTGTTTAGTATTTTTCTCCTGTATGTGGCTTTTAGTACTTGGTTGGTTGGGTTTTGCTTGTTTCATAGAAAAAGCTGTTTTACACCTTCAGAGTGCTGTTACCACCAGTGAGCATCGGCAGTAATGGACTTCATGTATAATTCATGCAATCAGAACTTTGCAACTGTGCAAAATTGTGTACCCCACATCCTGTGACTCCAAATCGGCTTCCATAAACTGTCAGAAGTTACAGCAGTGTGGCTCACTGAGTGGCCATAAACTGAAGCACTAATGAAGCTCCCTGAACAGCACCATAGAGAGTCATTTAATCAGCCTCTGTTTTTAATTTTGATCGGCTGACAGGTGGCCACAAGTACTGAAACACTAAAAGGAAAAAAGAAAACCCGATCCAGTTATCGCTAAGCAGAATAGGAAACATATAAAGAGATTTTAATCAGGGCTTTACTTTTGACGGCCAAAATTAAAGATTACTTTGAACAAACACCTAAGCATTTGTAGTATTAAATACTGAAAAATACACCATCCAGCTTAATAATTATGGAATTAGATATGAATTACTGAAGTAAATGCCTTCGAGGCATTGTGACCAGGGAGGTGTGTTATCTCAAATTTACATATGCCTTAGAGTTTTTAATAAGATTTAAAAATAGCACCAACTTCCCAGCTCCCCATTTTTTACTTTGCTCCTTTTCTTTCTTCTTCTCCCCATTCACACTGATTTGATCTAATCAATGGCTTCCTGAATTTAGTCAGTACTGACTGTGCCGCCTCAAGAGCCAAGAGCAGAGAGAGAGATTTGTGAAATCTAAATCTATTCTGTTTTATTAAATGCACTGAGTGAAAATGCAGCTGCTGAAGTCAATGAATCCTTATTTTTGCCATTGAGCCCAGTGAGTGTGGGACCTCACCCATGAGCTGAGCTCAAGCACAGTAAAAAACTGCAGACAATGATTTTATTGTTCTGTCCAAAGCCAGTAATGGGTGGCTTACCTTCATAAAATCTGAGCATCCCTTCAGTTTTTAGAACATTCTCCACAACGTGATGAGAAATACATAATCTCTGCATCTTCCTTTCTAAATTCCCAATACAGATATATTACGCAGGGGTGTGGGGTGTGAGAGGTTAATTATGCTTGTTTCTGTAAAAAAATATTCATTTTTATCATTTTGAGGCATGTCAGCATTCAGTGTTGATGCTTGGCCACTGGATTTAGGACTTAGAGAAAGGATAAATTGCCTTTGAATCATTTGTGAAGTTTTCTCTGTCTATCATGTCCTCCCCTATTTGTTCAAATCTATGAAGTCCCCAGCTTTTCAGTTTCACAACATTCGTAGTTCCCTCTGTGCCTGCATCATCCATGATTCTAAAGAAGCACCTCCAATTGATTTTATTACAAATTATGGTTTCTCTGAAGCTACTTTGCGTGGGAAATTTAATATAAACTAAAAATTTACAAATACCGTGCATTCAGATTACATTGTATTCTGGAGTGTGTTACAATAACTACCCGGAAAAAAAAAGGAGCTGGAATCTACTTGGCTAAGTGAACAGTGTCCACAAAAGACTTTAGTAGTTTAACTTATCTTCTTCAAAAATTAATGGGAATGGTTTCTTCAGTACCCCTGCACATGTTTGTGTACCTTATTGGTGTCCCATGTCTTCAACAACATTCACGTCTGAACAGATGGATAGTTGTATTTCCTCCTAGCTTAAGCTTCTGGCTTAAGTGTTCAGGCCCTGTGAAGTGGAGATAGACAAGCCAAAGTACTAAAACTTACAGGATGGTAGTATGTTTAGGATTAGAAAAGGAATACCATAAACTTCTACTCAGACGTACATGAAAAACCACCTTTCTGCCCACAGCTGCTGTTTGATCTTTTCAAAACATGCCTGGATATAACAAAATCCCATTGCAAATCTAAGGCAGAAATGGCAGATACTACACTTGCAATTCTGCATCTGAATCTCATGTCATAGGTGCCAACTACCCTTTTTCCTCCCTCATGGCCATGAATGAAGTGACTGAGACTTTGTCCAGTCTCTGATTTCATTTATGCACTGGGTTATTCATTCTTCTGAGGCTGCTGCATCTGATTCAAGGGACCTATAAAATAGAGTCACCTTTATTTCAAGTGTGTTTTATCTCATGAACGTTCCTGATGACCTTCTATATACAAAGAACAAAAAGGACATCAATCCTGGCAATATTAATGTGCGTGAATCAGCTGATCAGAAGCACACTGAACCAAAATACCATTTGGAAGGGTACAAACAGAAATAATTCAGGAATAACTCTTTAACTTCTGCAAGTAAAAACTGACACAATGAGAAAACATGCAATGTGAAAAACAAGCCCCTCAACATTTATATATAACATTGTTCACCTGATTCTAAAAGATTAGTATGCCTCCTATACAGACCCTGCTTTGAAACACAGTGGTCTAGAGTCTTGAATATTTTGAGCATCCCATAAATTGCACTTCCACTTTTTAATAGACTGCCTCATTAATTACAAAAGACAGCAAACAAGGGTTTTGTGTGAGCTGGAATGCAGATAGCGTTCTTCTCGGTGTATATGCTACATGGAGGAATTTCTGTCAGACACTGTCCACCCCTCTCCTTTCTCCCAGTTTATTAGGCCCTGACTGTAAATGAAAAAGATTAAAGAAAATTCTGACAATCATAAGTACAGACAAAACACAGTAAATGCACAAAAATTCCATTGCAGAAATAGCTTTGAATTTTCACCCATGGTCTTTGTCATTTTTGTCTTCAGCTTTGTCTTGTCGATTAAAATTACTATTAGACAAAGGCTGTGTCTACAGTGATAGAACTAGGAGAATTTCCAGGATACATCAGCACCAGAACCAGAATTACACTGGCAACCCTGCACCTTGCCTTTGTGTGAAGAGTGTCTAAGAGCAGAAATGAGCTGCAAAGTACCCTGGGTTTCTTCTCCGTACAGTCTTGCATTGGGCTGTCACTTGGCTGAGATGAGATTAGAGACAAGATGAAACAACCTCAAGACATCTAGAACAGGAAACACAATATTCTGTTAAGAAATGTCCTATAAGAAAAGTCTCTATTTCATAATTTGAATCCATAGAACCTTTTTATATGTAGAAATAATAGCAAATTATTACTTAAAAGCTACCACTCTGAAGAAAGCAAACTAACTGCAAACTATTGAGATCCTGTGTCTTCTCTACCAAGGAGAGTACAAAACTACTGCCTGTGCAGTAAAAGAAAAAAGCCTACCCTGTATATTATGAGCTATCCTGTAGATCTTGTGTTCCCAATGTGTCTGGAGGTCCAAGAAGTGTCAGCAATAGCCATATGTACCTTCTGCATCTTTGGTAAACTGGCCAGATCGATTGAAGCACCACAGGGGCTCCATAATAGATTGTAAGGCCATAAAGAACTGTAAACTGTGGAGGCTGGACCAGCCCTTTTTAAGCCTTGTACTGGATGTGGAGGGCAGCCTGAGCTGGAGGCCCTCTACCTTTGTAAAGCTTGTATTCAGACTGATGAGAAGTTTTGTTACAGAGCCATGGCAACTGTTAAGACAGAGCTGTGCTTGCTAAACGGCACTGCTGAGCAAGAGAATATGGTCCAGATTCTTTAGGGCTTCTTAGTATTTGTGCACTCTGTATCTTTGTCATTTTCCACATGAACTTATAAAATTGGTGTCTGAAGAAATAAAAAAACCCACACCTCCTTTTTGGTCGTTAATTTTATGACACATAGGTAATTTGGAATTATTCTTAAATTTTTCAGTATTACCAAGACATCTTTATTTAGGCAAAGTATTATATAACTACAATGTTTCAAATAAAATTTTCTTTCACTCATTATTTCTGCCTTGGCAATGTAAGAATTGCACACAGTAGGATCTTCTTGGATGGGTCCTCGTGACACCTGAACAATGAGTGTCTCTCTTCATCACCAACAAGTAGCCTCTCCTGCACTTCTGAATAAATAGAAAGAGATTTGTCATGTTTGCAAGGCTAAATATTCTTGCCCTTCTTGGTCCTGCAATATAATTAATTTTTGTTTCACGTATCGCATTATTAATGTGTGTTTTCTCTGTAGCTTCATTGAGACCCCATTTCTGACCTCAGATAAAATGAGCTTATGTGTTTTACATGCCTTTACATTTTGTGTTTCAGTTTCCAGCCCTCTAACTGCTGGACACAGCTATGTTGATACTGCAGGGAGAGTGTTCTCGTTCACTAATTTCTCTAATCATGTAGTAGTCCAGGTAAAACCACTAGAATTATTTTTTTTTTTTTGACTGTGGAAGTGAATTTGGGATTCAAATTCAACTGTAAAAGTTGTGACATATTAATGTCAAATTGTAAAGTATTTCAAATTATGTTCATATGCCTAGGACTTCCTGTATTACTAATATTTAATTTCTTGCTCTGTAAATTGCCTTTTGGATACTCAAGATACAAAAAAGACATTAAAGGAAACCAAGCTCTGACCCAGAACCCTATGTGGTACTTGCATATGCACGCACAGTCACTAATTTTACAAGACACACATAATGCCTGCATATCTGAAAGCAGACCTAGCTTCTGTAGTGCTTAGAAAAAGAAAATCATTTGCGTTTCCAAGGCAGTGCTTTCTCTTGCCTTTTATGTGTGAACTGGTAAAGTGTTTTCTATCACACCATAGGAATTAAGGCTGTAAAAGTCAACAATACATGCCTGAATCCCTACCAGATTAAGTCTCTTTTGTGCCGCTTCAAGTTTTATGCAAATTAGATTTTTGCTTGTTTTTCTATTGCTAGTATATATTAAGTTTTAATGGACCTAGACAAGAATTGAATTGCAAAAAGTTAGAGCTACTGTCATAATCTTTATGGACAACTGGAGGAAAGAATGGGAAAAAAAATACATGGGGTAAAGGGCAGCAGGATTAGAAGAGGAGAAATTTTGTAAAATGCTTTATAGCAAAAGTTGTCAAAATTATGGTTATAGATAATCAATGAGATCTCAAATTATGTCCAGTGGGATGAGTATTTTCAGCATGAATACAGCGTGAATTCTTACATAAGTGTTACTGTCGCAGCTGAGGCAAATTCTACGAAAATTTTTGCTTCCTCCAGCTTATTCTGTATGTTCTCATTTAATGTCCTTTTACTCAAAAATATGCATTTAGCTAGTGATATCTATAAGTAGCAAAACAAACCACTTAAATTTGTAGTTGAAAATGTTAAGGAAGAAGATGAAGTATAAGGACCTGTAAAGATGTACATACCTGTGGAAAGCCTCACTGGGGACTTTATTCCTATCTCATTACAGTCACTGGGAGCTTTCCAATTATCTCTAGTGGGTATAATAGATGAATTCCTCATCGTATAAAAGGCACTATGTACATTTACTAAATCGTGTGAATGCCTTTGCAGGATTGAGGGGTTTAAGGTCACTTGATGAGTCCTCATTCTATAAACTAGTACATATAACTTCTCCTATTGTCTGTCATTTCTAGGAATGGTCTTTCTGAGAAGAAAAAGCTGTTAGTTGTGTCGTGGTGTTTTGTTTTGTGTTCATTCACTGGAAGGATTACTTAATAACAATAGGGTGAGAAAGAACAAGAGCTAAATCTGCATGAAAGTGCATAACTACATTACTGTCCTTCTCTAGTAAGATGCTTCCAGCATTCAAAAGATTTCTAGAAAGTAACTCTCTAGTAGGTAGAAAACAGACCACTTATATCAATATATACAGCACAAAGGAAACAGAGCAACAAAACTCCAATGGAAGTCTTGGTGAGTACTTGAATATTTTACCCGTTTGAATTGAAATAAGAGAACCTTTCCTAATCATGGAATATATCTATTTCTAATGCCCTATACATCTTATTGGTTGTAAGGTTTTCCTATGCAATTATAACTCCAAAACAAACAAACAAACAAAAATACCAGTTCTTATTTCCTTAAGAAATGTAATGAAAAACTGATCGATTTTGGTTATCTTGTGAAGCATGTCCTCCTGCTGCAGCTGTTACAAAGAGTTCTAAAAGATTAACATTCACTGACATACACACATGCAGATGTCTGGATAGGGGTTCCTCTGTTGGCTTGTTTGATTGCTTTTTAGAGTGCTTCCAAAGTCGGCTTCCCCACCAGTTCTAATTGTACGGGGCAGTAACACATGCCAACAGATTTAAACAACTTTAGTTGACTCAGAAATAGCTCCGAGTTGAGCTATGGAGAGGCAACAAACAAAACAACAGGAACCATGGAAGTTAAATGCATCTGTTATGTGTTTGGGCATGGAGTCCTTGCTTTAAAGCCACCTTGGCCTCTCATGCTACTACAGATCAAGAGCCTTATTGCATGAAAACTTGGAGTAAAGTCATCCAAGGAAAACACAAAGTTTGTGAAACATGATGTTTGTTACCAGATTCTGTTTTTCCCTAGTGGCTGATGTGAAAATGATCCCATCACACTTTTGTCTTTTTCAGAAACATCTGTTGAAATACAACATACCTGGAACAACTTGGGGCAGACCTCTTACTGCAGAAGAGCTCATGTCAGCAGATGCAGATTCCTTTGACTGCCTCTGAAGCTCTTTCCGCTGTGCACTACAATGGTAACTCCAACATTTTTTACTGTGAAAGACTAATTTTGCAATTACATGCTCTGATTTAGAACTTAATATTTAATCATTGAAATACCTGACTGTTTAAGGGTATAAGGTTGGGGGGGGTGTTGTTTAATTTTATTTATTTATTTATTTTTAATATGATTTCTTTAAATGAAGAGGACAAACAAGATCCTGGATGTGCATCATTAGGTTTTAAAATTACCCTATGCAAGATACAAGATCATCGTTACAGATTACTACTACTACAGTCTCTCAGTATCCTTCAATTTCAATTAGAAATGATGCTATTCTGTGTTTACAAATCCAAAAAACTTGCAGTGTTGTTGTTTTAAGTGTTTGCAATGTTTCAATCAGTACTGTCATATATAAGGCACCTAATTTTAATACTGTGTTTTGGTGCCTCAGGCTGAAAATAATAAGTATATGATAGGATATGAAGGATTTTAATTCCTTCTGCATACTCTCCATCTAGTATTCAGAGATATCCTGAGGTATCCTTATTCTGTAAATCGTTGCTTTACATTATTCTTATAGCAAGATGCAGCTGTGATTACCAAACTCATTTTTCATCTGTTGGATTACTCCAACACAGCAGAGCTTCTATGACATCAAATATGTATATTTTTAAAATTACATTCTGTGAAAAAAATAAGTGTTTAACATAGTTTATGGAGCAAAATATGGATTATCATCTTAACATTTGCATTTGAAAAAAATATTAGAATCATTCTTTCATGAGGTAACGTTTTCATACTGAAAAGGTACCTTGGACTGAATATATTTACTACCTGTGTGATGCTATGACACAGTAAACATCAATAATTTTGATTACTAATGGGAAATCATACCATAAGCCTCCTCCATCATTTCTGGATGAGTTCGCTATGTCTTGAGAAATCAGCAAGCCTGCAAATGATATTATAGCGCAGTGGGAATACAGGTAATTTCATAATAACCTGCTTAACTTCGGTACGAGTACATAATAGATACCAATTAGCCATATATCTGAATTTGTTTCTAAGGACTAAGAACAAGGTACTTTGCCACTACAATTCAAATGAAGAAAGAAAAAGGCATATTACAAAGACATAAGTAGAAAAAGCTATTAGGAGGACTCATTGATGTTTATGAATAACAAACAATTCTCTTAGTGCTGCTTTCACACAAAAAAATTAAGTATAAGTCCTACTATCGCTAATATTAATTTTAATATTAAGCATTGCAAAAGTATCTTAAAAAAATGGAGCCAAAAAAACCCATGGTAATTCACATTCAACTTAATAACAGGTAGTGATTTTTCTTATAAGAATTAGTCCAGAGAAAACATCTAATCTTGATTATATTACTTTGTGAATGTAACACATAGAAAATTCCATCTCCCTTATTAACTCTTTAAATGCAAATATTATAAATTTTTATATCATACACCTGTTAATGCACGCGCACACACATAAAGGTATTGATATACATTTTCATCACTTTGTATGTCTTAGCAAAACTGTCTTGAATGTGGAAAAGAAAGATTTTTTGTGAATGACATTACTGGTGCATTCAGGTTTTTTTTGGTGTTTGAAATAACACGACATTTTGCTCACTGTCAGAATGATATAAAAAGAATAGCATGATAACAATGCATAAAAATAACTTTTTCGATAATAATTTTAAAATAAATTTTTAAATAATGCCTGACTAGTGACTCTTCTTCAATTTTAATTTTGTGGTGATCACATTTCAAAACTTTACTGTTATTATTTTCACTGAATTATTCTTTATCATCTGTTTCCGTGTAGAATAATGTGAAGAGTATATTCAGCTCCTACTGAATTCAGTAAAAAATCCTGACTCAGACATTAACTATATAGCTCCAGTAGAGTGTGATATAAAGGACAAGAGATGAAAGATTATACTGTGTAGAACATCATCACCAAGGTGGTGAAAGGAGAATATAGGAGTTTGAAAGAAGGATCCTTAATTCCTGAAAGGCCATTTTAGTTGTATAAAATACAGAAAGATGCTGTCAAATGCTCCCGAGCCTGCAAAACAAGATAAAGGTGCTCTACTAGCATTTTTCTAGTTTTAGAGATAGCTTGGGTAAAACAAAGAAAAAAAAGAAAGAACAAAAAAGAAACGAAAATTTGAGCTGCTCCTTTGTGGGCACCTCTCCACCTGCTGCTCCTGCCAGGAGTCTGCTCCTGCGTGGGCTCTCTGTGGGCTGCAGCTTCTTTCAGGGCATGTCTACCTGCTCTGGCGTGGGGTCCTCCATGGGCTGCAGTGTGAATATCTCCTCCACCATGGTCCTCCATAGGCTGCAGGGCGACAAACTCCTTTACCATGGTCTTCTCCATGTGATGCAGGGGAAACTCCGCTCCAGGACCTGGTGCACCTCCTCCTGCTCCTCCTTCACTGACCTCGGTGTGTGCAGGGCTGCTTCACGTTTTTTCTTACTCCTCTCTCTCACAGTTCTTCCACAGCGTTTTTTACTGTTTCTTACATATGTCATCTTTGGGTCCTTTTTGGAGCTGACTGGAACTGGTTGTGGGGCCCAGGGGGAAGCACCCAACCTCTTCTCACAGGGGCCACATCTGCAGCCCTCCTGCTACCGAAACCTTGCCACACTAGTCGTTCATCACAGAGCAACATATTGTGGCATCTATAACCTTCTGAGATTTAGCTCAAGGTCCTAATTTTGTCCTATTTGCCACTATCTTCATCAACTTCAACTAAAAGTGAGTTGAAGGGTGTGAAATTACTGTTACTACCTATAAAGGTAGGCATAGAGTCACTGGGCAGGTTAGAGATGATCATTACATCCAGAGAAGAGAGAGGATTTTTCAGTCTTGCAAAGCCTCTCTTCTTTTCCACACAAAACTTGTTGATAAAGGATCAAGACCTCACGTGCCAAAAAAAAAAAAAAGGTTTATTGCAGATTCTATACTACAAGCTATGACACTGTCTAATTTCTGTTGTTTTGTATATGCTTACGTTTGCATAGTATTTAAGATGCTTATCTATTGAAAATAAAATATTTTATATTACTTTTCTATTTATTATATAAAATAATAAAAATATGCTGCATATAATGAATGCACTTCCAGTTGTGCATAACGGTAGAGAGTCTTACAGAAAATAAATTATGATCCCACTGGTGATGGGTATGATATTGGTGAAATATTGCATTGGTAACGGGCTCTGAAAGACTTTTCAACCAATGAGCCTTATCTGAGTTTCCTTACCAGACTGGTACTTCCACACCACAGTAACAGGGAGTGACTTCTTTGTGCTGGCGACAGCTTTAAAGAACAGTTCCTTGACTACTGTAGGCAGATTTTCGGTCACAAAATCACCTTTCTGTCAGAACTGTTTAATCAAACATTCAAAAATAGACAAAGCACATAGCTGCTAAACGGTAGCTCCTACCTTCATGTTTAAGTCTTTCAAGGATATTCTGAACTAGAAATTGTCTCTAAATGTTTGTTTCACAACCATTGATGGTTTTTTAATATGAATGTGCGTAGCCTCTTTCTGGATTTAAGTATTCTTTGCTACCCTGTGGCAATGAGTTCTGCAGGTTGTTCTTTTTGTTTGTTTTGATAGATTTTATCTAATGCTTTTGAGTTCTTTAGTTAGGAAGTACAGCAAAAAGTCATGCCTCATTTTCCATCTCCGTGACATTTATGATTTAAAAAAAATCTATAAAATATTCCTCAGTTGTCTTTGCTCCAGGCTGAAAAATCCTTCCAGGTTTAATCTTTTCTTACTCAGAAGCCACTGTATATTCCTGATCATCCTCATCAGCTTTCTGGGATGTTTTATAGTTCTACTACGTTAAATTTGGAATGAGAAAACCAAGACTGCATAGAACGTCTGAGATGTGTGTACGCTGTGGATATATGCAGTAGTGCAATCAACTCTTTCTTGAAAAAAGTTATGGAGTCGACTGTTTACAGTGGAATACAAAAAAGTTTGCAAAAAGCTTACCGGTCCCTGTTTCTAATGAAAAATCAAGCTAGGAGACTATTATTATAATACAGTTATTTACGTGTCTCTGCTAGCTGTAGCTTGCAAAGCTGAAGTCCGTGTGTTAAAGCTGGGACCAATATTTAAATGTGAAATCCAGATATTTCAGCGCTACTATCATGCAAGCCTAGACTCTCTGGTTGCAAAGTCCACCTGATCCAGCAATTATTGTTAAATAATGAATGCTTATATGACCATCCTGTATGTCTTTTTGATAGGCAAGCTCCACATGACACATATTCATTTAGTGGTGGAACTAAAACCCAAATCATGCAGTTTCACTTCATTTTACCCTAGTGTAAACATAGTCAGATTTCTAGTCTCTACATGTGTTCTTATAAGCCAACAAAGGCTGGTTAGAGCTAATGCGATTTCTGTTTGGACATTGTTGCATAAGAATTACAATAGGCTTCCATAGTTGTCATATTTCAGGCTTTTTTAAATTTCAGCTGCAATTACAGAACTGCTATGCCCTTCTCTTTCCCATTTATTCCTAAAGAATGGAGATAGGCACCCTATTACCTAAAGAAGTGTCAGTACTCAAAAACGTTAAAACCTGCCATCCCCTGTCCTTTACAACTTCACAGTTTAAACTCATTTTCAGGAGGAAGGAAACTGCTGTTATCTTCAGATTAAAAGAGGCTCTCATTGATTGTTTACCTTGAACACAAAGCCTTTCCAAAGCAATTAGCAAAATATAAAAAGTAGTATCAGAAGAAAATTCAATGGCTCTGTTGGAAATGTCACACGTAAGCTGTCTCATTTTAAACTTTGCCTCTGTTTGATTCTCACAAAATAAAATGTGAGAAAAATGAAGTCATTAAACTTTTAAGAATTTGACTTCACTTAAAATATGTGATTTTTAATTAGCAAATTAATTTGTTTTTTTTTAAGTGCAGTATCTACTGGGAGGAGTATCTGGGTAATTAAACAAAAGTATTAGTATGATTTAAATTGTACTTCTTCACTAATTTTTCATGCTAATTAATGTCTTCATGTAACAAGTCACTTCACCTAGATAATGTGTTGTCTACCACATATAGGTACTCTCTTCCCACTGTGATATTTAATGTACATCCTAAAATTGAAAGATGAATTAAAGCAGAGATTTAAAAAAAATTAAAAATATATGCAAAATTAAAAACCAAACCAAAGCAAAACAAAACCAAAAAGCTTTAAGGACCCAAGAATGAGATTCAGCTCTGGATTAAGAAATGCATGCATATACATCTAGGTTTCTACAGAACAAGAGAGACCTTGGACTAGACTGAGCTTCTCCACAGAGTTGAGCATTGGCGTTTGAGGCGTTCTCAGGTATTGGAGATGTGGGTGGCAGATATGAGCAGGAACTATGGGATTTCTACAGCTTTCTGGGGACTCTGGCATTTCAAACAGCATTAAACATGTGACAACCACAGTCACTGCAATCATTGGAATTTAACTGATCAACAGTGAATCATAGAATCATAGAATTTCTCCAGTTGGAAGGGACCTGTAAGAAAAGGATCAATACTATTGTTTAAACAAGTATCTAAGTTTTTCTATGCGTTAGATGCCCTGGGAATATCTTGGTTTTCAGCTCCGTCTCCCAAAGTGTGCAGATTTTCCACAGGTCCTGTGCTATGTCTGCCAGCCCTGAATGGCAGTAACAGATACATTAAGTAACTCAAACAGTATTAGAAACCACGCTTATGCAACTGCATCCTGTCCCAGGTATCTTTACTGTGATGAGCTGAATCTTATTGACAGCTCTGACTAGATCTCTGTAGATCATACCAGGCCTTACACACATAATGCTCATGTAGACACTTCCATTTAGACACTTAAATTTACACAATAATCCTAAACTGAATTCAGGCCCTTCATCAAGACTAAGGCCATTCTGCATTTCTTACCCAAATTGAAAAGAAAAACAAATGTATAACTATACTGCTTCCCTGCTTTGGTTCAATGTATTTTTAAGCCACTGTTAAGGATCTGAACAGAGATTTCTACAGCTTCTTATTTGGAATGATTTGTACTTTGAAGAAACTGCAACAGTTTCCACACTTCATCATTTTATACATTCTTGAGTTTTAAAAAGCTGAAAAAAATAGACCTTGGACCAATTTAGGAAACTCTTCACTGGAATTTGCTGTATGAAATCTCCTGGTAAAATGCCCTCTGCAGAAATTCTTCACAAAGTCTGAAGAAAACCTTCTCTGATGTATGTGATTGTTGTAAACACAATGAGCACAAATTGGGAACAAACAAAGTTGCAGTTCCTCTTTTCTACTTCCCTCTAGTGAGATCTTCAAGAAGGTAGGATAAATTAAGAATTCATTATCCGCATCTGTAAAAAGGAAGGTTTCATTCCTAGAGTACTCATGATCCCATTCCAACCAACAAGTGTGAGCATCTAACTTATCTGTCACAAAACATATAATGCTTAAGATCAAGGCTCAACTATATAGGACTTCAATGGAGAAAATTATTTTGATATCTAAAATCTGTTCCGTTCAGCTGCTCTGCTCAGTTTAGGTGTTATGACTTTTCTCACTTCCGACAGTGTAACAAGTCAATTTCTGTCAGCCACAGACCTCGGAAAAATGTTTCACTCTCGGTAGTCACCGTGGTTAAATTAGGCATGCGTAAAAGATATTCAAATATGGCTTTCAGTCAAATGTAAAAAAGAAATGGAGAAAACTATCTGCTGTTTCTTATATCAATAAAGTATTCAGTGGTCTTGAAAAAAAACACCAAAATACTCCACAAACAAATGGACAAAAAACCACCACTGTAAAATGACTTACTGAAATGTATAGAAACACAGAATCATAGAATGTTTACAGTTGGAAGGGACCTTGAAGATCATCTATTTCCAATCCCCCTGTCGTGTGCAGGGACACCTCTCACTAGACAAGGTTGCTCACAGTATAGATGAAGAAAGATTCTAAAATCCAAAATCTTGGCTGTTAACTTCAAAGAATGTTGTTGGGTTTTTTTAGTGCAGGCTGGGAGATTAACAGTTTAATTATCAGTCATGCTGAAAAACACTTGGTGTTACAGGGGACACCTACACGAATATGAGCCACTCCTGGAGCTCACTTCTGGGAGTCTGTTGCTGGTAGGGTGTACTGGGCTACACCAGGATGGTGAGCTGCATAGGGCATACTGTGTCCAGTATTGGACTTCCCAGGCCATGGGATGGATGAAAAGAAACTAAAGAGATTTCAGACAAGGGCTATCAAGGCTGTGTTTAGGGCCTCAACCATAGCCAACAAGGAGAGTCTGAGAATACTAGGTTTAATTTGACGAAGAGGAAGCTAAATGCTAGCTACCTTCAGCACCTGGAAGGGGAGATATAAAGAAGAAAACATCAAACTGTTCTGAACAGGGTTAGCAGCTGTCTGAGGGTGTACAGGCTACAAGCTGTAGTTGAGGAGGTTCAAGTACATCCTTGGGAAAAACTCTAGAACTGGTAACGTCTCCTTTTCTTGGAGGTTTTCTGGCCTGGGCTAGAAAAACCAAAGGCTGAGACAAAATAGTGTTGGTGATAGTCCTGCTTTGAGTGGGATGCTGGACTAGACAATTCCTAGAGGTTCCTTCCAAACAACAGTTTTATGCTTGTATGAAAACAACAGATTTTTTTTTCCTTTTCCATTTCCAGATAGTAAAATATTATGCTTTGTTATTTTAGTATTTGTTTTAAAAAAATTTATTTGAATAAAATACAAATATTGAATAGTGATTATTTTATTGATCTAAACTGACAAATGTGCAATCTACTTTTCACAAAACAAAAACCCCATAAAAAGATTATTTATATTTGCCAAAATCAAAATATCTCAACATGTCTGAATTAAGATATTTTGGTTTGTACATCTAAACCAACAGGTGTTTTTGGTTTTGCTTGCCATGAAAGTGAGTCTAGAATGCTTATATAAACAACAAAAATCTGCCTTCTAAAAAGGAACTGGAATGAATGGCGTGAGTTCCAGCTATTCCAAACACAGCTATTCTGGAAGGCAAGATTACTCTTCAACTGGCAGAACACTGACTGTTTGATTCAGTCTGGCAACTGGAAGGATTTTGATTCACAACAAACCAACACAAGTGCAAATACTTCATTTTCAAGGCATAGCAAACCAAATATTTAATCTGTAAAACTCAGTTATACAGATATTGCATCTTTCATTAAAAGAAAAAAACAAACAAAAACAAATTCCTGACTCTCCCTGTGAACTACATTTAAATTGTACAATGACAAATCTTCCTACAATTTCAGAATGATCTATTTTTAGTGTTAAAAAAACGTATTGAGCTAACAAAGAAACTAAAATTAAAATATGTGCCATGTCCCTATTAAAATGGACATCTGAGAATGAATCACAAAAGTGTAGAACAGCCCAGGCTGGAAGGGACTTCAAAAGATCATCTGGTCCAACCGTTCGTGGGAAAGGGAGCCTTGATGACTTTAGCACCCTGTCCAATCACATCTTGAAAACCTCTAACAAAGGAGACTCTAACACATCCCTGGAGAGGTTGTTCTTACTGTAAAAAATTTCTTTCTAATATTGAAACCTCTCCCAGTGCAACTTGTACCCATTGCCCCTTATCTTCTCCATGTGCTTTTTGTAGCAATCTTTTAAGAAAAGAGTGGAATATTGGAAATAAGGAAAATATAAACAATCATATTGGAAAAAATAACAGTACTGTCACAATTGTACATGTTCTTTTACTTTTCTGTCTCAAGTGTCTGCCATTTAGAGAGTGTCTTCTGAGCACAAAGCAAATTTCTCAGAAAATAGTTATTAAGTCATCAATAAAGCACTTCATAAACCACCTAGCAGGGAAAATGTGTCAGAAATTACATACTAATTTGATTAGTACAGTTTGTGGAATGAATGACCCAAACATCCGTAGATTCTGATCTGTGAGAAACCAACCTAGTTTCGAAAATAATTTTTTTAAAACATTTTCTGGTATTGTGCATGAGAAAGGCATGTGACTAGAAAGAAGCCATGGATGGGACCTCATGCAAAACAGTCTGGACTCCCAGGAAAGTAGAAAGATATGTGTTTTAAAATATTGGCTGTGTACTTTTATATGCTGCCCAGTTATAGGGTTCTTTTGCTATGTATGTATGGCAGATTTTGAGTATTATAATAGATCCGAAAGTCTGCTTTGGCTTTTCTTGTATCTTTTCAAATTTCCTAATCTTTGCCCAAGAAGAAGAGTCTACTCCTTTGTTAAAGCAAATATAGATATACTATTAAAAATAAATGTTCCTTTAGTGGCCAAGAGAGATAAAATTGCATATTAATAAGGAGGTCTCCCTTCCTCACTTATTTTAAGTCACAGGATAAAAGAGAGCAGGCCCACATACACTGGTTACTCTCCATGCCCCATCATTTTTCTGACTCTTCACCTTGTAGATCAGTGCAGTCAGTGAGAAACTGCACTGAGAACATGTGAGGCACCAACACCAGAGATATCCCCTTCACTTCTTAATGAATCTACAGCTGACAGAATAAAAATTGGCTTTATAATTTTGTGTTTGATGATCTGCCTCATACACAACACCAGCATTTATATCGTCTTCATAGCAACAGTGTCCGAGAACCTTATCTTGTTTTATTTTCTCTTTTGAAGGATATGGCAAGAGAATAATAAATAGTTGAATTACCTAAACTTAGTAAGGTACATCTATTAACTGTGCCTTGTAACTGAGGCATGTGAAATTCCCAGCTGCTGCAATAACAGACTAAGTAATGTATGAGCTCAAAATACTGTCATGCTAAATTATCATGTGTGTTTAGTACATGGCAACAGCTAGACATTTCACATATATAAAATCTATCTCATAAAATAGAAAATAAAATCTATTTCATAAAGATTTGACCCTTCTGAACAAGGAATTTTTATTTCCTCTGTCCAACGATAGCTGTGTTTCATTATAGACATGGGCAACCAATCATCACGATGACTTCGTTTGCATTTTCTGTGGACAAGGGGGAGAGTTTTGTAGCTCCGTTGTTACATGGTAACTCATTAAGCCATGTTAAATTGATTGCTTCTAATCATCTGCTCACATTTTAATAATGTACCGTTGTTCACCAGCGGAATTTTATGTGTAGCTTACGGGTATCAGAAAGTAGAATTAAAACTTAATTACCTGAAGAAGTATATTCAAACTCATTCAACTCATTTCCAAATACATACATACATACATACACAAATACGCACATACAAATATACATATAGTTGTACACACAGTAAAAGAAAGGTATTGGTATAAAGAAGCAGGTCCAGTGGAGGGCCAAAAAAAATGGTTAGTGGGCTGGAGCACTAGACATGTAATAGCAGGCTGAGATTCAGGATTGCTCAGCCTGAAAAAGTGTGTGCTATGGAAAGGTCTTATTGCTCCTCATATACCTATGATATAAATAAGTTGGAGCCAGATGCTCAGAGGTGCAGAGCAATAGAACAGGAGGCAAAAGTCGTAAGTTGTGACAAGGGAAATATCAATGTAAGGAAAAAGCCCAACCCTCACCACATATGGGTTTTCAAACACTGGAATAGGTACCAAGAAATACTCTAGAATCTCCACCCTTGGAAGTATTCAAAACTCAACTGGAGAAGGGCTTGAAAACCTCACCTAAGTTGGCTCTACTTTGATCAGCAGCTCATACAAGAGACCTCCAGAGGTCCCTTGCAACACACATTATTCTATGTTCTGATGATTCTGTATATATATATATAATTACTAATTTCTGAGCAACTCCCCTTCCTTTTCATGCTTCCTTCTTTTTTACCTTTTCTATATTTTTAGCTTAGATTTTAATTTGGGGAGAGTTATCTGAACTTCACTATGTTTGCTGTGTTTGTAAGAGCTAACTAAAAAAAATTATGTTTCACATAACTGTTCTCTTTTTTAATATCCATCCTATTTAAGTTGTCAAAAACTAAACATTCATGGTTATTGATTAAATTAGGTGCCAATTAGAGCTGACTGACAGGTTGTGGCCTGTTTGGATCTATAGAATTTAAGATAACAAATCACTACCTCCCACTCATTGCTGCCTTCCAAAAATCAAAATTTGTCTACTGTGCTAAGCTGATATATGTTTCCACAGCTTGGGTGAAAATTTGTAACTGAATGATCATATTGCAGCTGGTCTGTTGATTCTCATCCTTGTTTGACTCTGCTTGTTTTTTTTCATTTTCCACCATAAATATAAGGCTCAGTTTTTATTGGCCATTTTCTGGCCACTAGTGCAAAAAGGCCATAACTTAAGTTGTTTAATGACACCATTTCTCTTGCATTTCTATCATTTGCAATCTCTAAGGCTTGCCACTGTGTCACAACCAGAACTTTCAGTTTCTCAAGAACAAAGCAGTGAAGAAAAGAAGAAAAAAACCCTAGACATTCCTGTAATTTGTTTGTATTTCGATAAAATATTACATAACTAGTGGACTACTAGCGGATATGACATAGATTCAAAGTGCAGGGATGGAGCTAAAGGGTTTGCAATTAAAAGCATAAATTTTGTTATCATTTAATGTGGTCCTGAAATTTACCAGTCCAAATATTCTAGCAATGTTATACAATTAAAGGTATCTGTTTTCCTTTTCTTTTGCAAGAACAGCAGAAATTAACTCACAGTCATTAGCAAAATACAAGTCAATGTCTTGTTTACACAAAGATTATTCTTCAAAACTGTTTCTGAAAAGTAATTATGCACTTAACACCTGGAAGAAATCCTCATCATTCTGAAAACTGCAGTGATGTGATCCTTTTAGTAAAATCGGGTTTGATAATCTGCTGCCACTCGCACACCACCTCCCTCTTCTTCCTGTGTCTGAAGAATAATGGTGTTTGGCAGCCAGAGCTGGCGTGCTGTGTGGTGACCTGGCCCCGTGTTTAATGGAATAGAGGGCTGTTGCTCCTGCAAACCCCCAGGAGGGAATTCAGCTGGGTATAAGTTGTATCTTTGCATGTAACAGCTCCATGCTGTTCAATCTCACCACTTTTTCAATTAAAGAATGATTTTGTTAGGATTTTGCCAGTGGCAATGAGGCAGCTGGCAAATGTCTGTTACCCCTGGGTGCTTCCAAATATTGCATCTTCCAGCCCATGGGATATAGCAAATTGTGTGATTTGATATCATGTCTCAAAATACAGTCTCCGGAAGATGCTAGTGCTGAGACTATATCAAAATGTCAGACAATTAGGTTTTTCTGTTACGTGTGCAGAATAAGTCCCTTCAGTACCAAAAGATGTTCTGACGAAAAATAGGGCCAGCACCCATGTGGCTGTGCCTAACAAATTACTTACCCGTCCTCTCTGTTTTATTGTGGTAACTCAATCAAATAAAACTCATCAAGCTGGCCAAAATTGAAACACACATGAAGAGGAACATACATATTGTTGCGCTGTGGCTTTCTGCACACATTACCAAGCCCTTCACTGACATTAATCATTTTAATCTGGTTCTTGAATAACTGGCCATTGAGTCTGCCTCTTTGAATTTACAGATTTAATCTCCTAAGGCAAACGACTCCTTCAGGAACTTTAAACCTGAAAAACAATACCTATATTCTCTACTACATTGATCTCAGAGATATTTGTGTAAAAGTCTGATTTCCTCTGTGTACTTCCTCTATGCCACTAGAAGGAGTCTTACAAGAGTTTGAAACTTAGTTGTTACTAAATCCCTTATGAGGTCTTTGTTGCTGGATCTGCCTGATATAATACTTCACATATCCAGCATCTGACTCCATTGGGTAACTACTTAGGCTGTTGTGGCAATAGACGTTTGCCCCCCAACTCTGCAATGGCTGCACATGGCTTTCTCTTGCCAATTAAAAGGCAAACAAGAGACAGATCTGTGCATGTAATACCAGTGTCATTGTTCTGCAAACGCAAACCTTTGCCTTTGTTATTTGATGAGAGTCATGCTGAGACTATTAACCTCTGCAGTCAAGTACCTGACCTCTGAGCATGTCATGTAAAAAAACCTCATTCTTCAGAGCAAGTGTATAATACTCCAACATAAGAGAATATGCTTTTTTATCACAGAGTCTTTATCTTACCTCCTGACACACATGAATGAAATGACTTTTATAATAAACCTGCTTTTTTATATTATATCATTATTTATATCAGCGTCAAAAACTTTCCAGTTCCGCTACTCTGATTGCCTCAGTCTTGACCAATGGCTTTCACTGGCATAGGCCATTTACACAGTATGTTAGGCATTGTGTCTTTTTGACAAGTTAGTAACATGCTACTATCGAATTCTGAGGGTCCTCTTAACTCTATAATCCAGTGCGCTGTAAACATGAGAGCTTTAGGTTCCAAAGTAAAGGGATCGAGTGGTACTAATGCAACTTCACCAGAGAGCAAAGCGCGGGCCGTGCATTTTCTGAAGGAGACTCTGCATCTTGGCACTGGTGGTTGGCAGAAATGGGAGAGAAAAGCCTGGGCTTTTCAAAAGGAAATATGGAGGAGACAGGTAAAGAACTGGGAAAAGTCACAAGTTACGTTGTGACATAAGGTAACAACTAAATTCCAGGCTGTGTTTTACCTACCCCACCATATATTTATGCAAAGCTCATTACAGTGAGACACATCCTGCCTGAAGAGACATTTGCAACTCATTGCAGAAAACTACAGGAGGTTGTTGAACATGGCAGCTCAGGCAGGGAAGTGGGAAAAGGTCTGATGACTCTTCCACCCCATACTGAATATCAAAAATGGAAAGTGTCACCAGCTGCTGCATAGCGTACTGTAACCATAGCAAAGACTCCATCTTTGAAATGAGAATCCACATTTGATTTCATGAACCTGGTGTAGCTGACAAAGATTAAACTGTGGAAGAGAGCGGCTGTGATCAGAAAAATTGGGTGGAAAATAATTTTCCAGTGACTTCTGTTTCAGTTATATGATTCTGTTATGAACTACTGCAAAGACTAATAGGGGCTAAACACAACAAACAAAATGCTGAAAAAATGTGACCTTTTTGTACTGGACTGGTTTCTTACAGTTTTCTTATACCAGAACCATTTAGACGGTGATATTGAATACTTATATTTCTATGCCTTATAAAGAAATCATGGAAAACTCATTTAATGAATATCCACATGTAAAAGCCAGACTGTTTCACATTTGAAGGAAATCAGATAAAATAGTTAGCTTTTAAAGTAAAAATTGTGACTGGTGGCAGCAGGGAGAATAAAGCTGTTTCAAATCACGAGTTTGTAGCTAGTCCAGTTCGAAAGCACATACATTTGTTTTAAGCTACCTAATTTTTGACAAGTACAGTGATTCAGTACTAGTGCAGGTCTCTGTGACTTCCAGAAGCAGCAAAAAAGAATCTGAAAATACTATAAAGTGCCAAATCTTCTCTTGTACAACAGAAGTCAAAGGGATTTATCATAGAGTTGCGTAAGAACAGGAGCAGACACATTTATAAAAGGTTCCTGTAATTTGTATAGAAGTCCTATTTGGAGAGGCTCTTTGAATGAACAAACCATCCTTCGTCTTCTAATGTGACAACTAGAAATACAGGAGGTAATGAAAGATGCTGGTGTAGTTTCCTTAGCTGGAATAACTCCACAGACTCCTTGCAATACAAAGGTATAAAACTGTAAATTACATAATTAAGTTATCTGGCAGAACACTCTGATCCATAGTTGATTCATAAACCCCCTTTTATCCCTGATCATTCTTGTCTCTCCATAAAAGGGTAAAATAAATACGGATAATGTTATAACCAAAGCACCCTCATTGATTTTTTGGAGCTGCTACTAATTTGTATTCAGAGAAAGCTGGCTTGGATATAACGTACTAAAGGCTTCTTCTAATGATTGACAGTCATCAGACGCTTTTAATCCCCAAATCAAAAAGGTCAGCCACCATTATTTTACTATTACGAATTACCTATGCCATGAGAATACGCTGTTTCACTCCAGTTTCAGCTCCCCTTTGCCGTGGGAAGCACACAGACATACAGTCGGAAACTTTGCTGATCTGACAGAGCTTGCCGATAGGTGACCCAGCTTGCTCGTTGTTGCACTGCAGACCGTGTGCTAAATGAAGACTAGATCCCAAGTTCAGTGTCCTGTCTCTTGGGTATTTCTACCTGCTTTTCACTGTGTTAAAAAATATGAATAACAGCGGATACAACTGTGGCATTCATTTGCTCAAGCTCTTCTATCAAGTGTAATCATCTATGGTAATCATAAATGAAGGCCAGACAACCAACTTCTGCAAGATGCCAGATCCTGAACAGCTTAATCCTATTGGAAGGGCCAGTTAGAAAGTAGGCAAGACAGTGACAATAAGAAGGATCTCTACTAATGGGAAAGAGGTTATGAGTGAAAAGTTTGGAATTTCTACCTCACTACAAATTGCAATAAGCATGCAGTATGTGAGTATAATTTGAATTAATAGGGGTATTCTTGGGGGTCCTTGTTGATGTGTGATAAAGTGCTTGAGTGACATCATAAAGTACCAATGGAGGAAATACAACAAGAAACGTTATGTGAGTTTAATTAAGAACAGATTTTGATAAAGATCTCTAGAGAGCAAAAGTACTCTTATCAACAACTTTCCTTCCTCTGCAACCCCTGGCAAATTTCTAGTTTCCAATTCCAACCATAAAAACATTCAGCACAGATCAAAGGTAGGAGCTGCATACTGAAATGTATCTCTTCGAGACTTTCACATCTTAGAGTGATTTTCCTGTAGCCTTTATCACACCATGGAATTAAGCCATTCCAAACACATTAAAAGAGAGAACCTTCCACCCAACTAGGCTCGGAAGAAGCTAGAGTCTCTCAGAGAAATAACAAAAAAGGTGTTGGCTACATAGATTTTGTGCTATTTCATTTGCAAAAAAGTTTATTTTTATCAAAAATGGTTTTGCAGCTCTGCACATATGATGATAATAACACCACTTTTCTCCCAATTGTCCTCAAAAGCTCCTCTATACGTAGCAAGCAGTTAATTATCCTGAATTCATGTCTAACCTCAGAGTTGACACTCTAAAAAATACAGCTCATACAGACAATAGCAAGTAAAAGTGTTTTCTGTTTAAAAGACAAGCTGCATGACACAGAAACACTAACAAAATCAATGTCGGAAGAGATCTGAGAACAAAATTCATATTTAATCAAAGTATGCTTACTAGGAAGGATTATCCAGCTCTGGTAAAACAACAGGAAAAGAGCACATGCCTCCTGTTGTAGCTCCCTCTGAAAGGACAGAGTGCCAAATATTTCTGTTTAGAAACTACAGTAAGCATCACTAACACTTGAGCACATCTTTAACTGAGTGATATATAACATCTTGTAATACAGAGGAACTGGACTCTTTTGCTATATTTATGAAGCTAGTGGAAGGATGCCTTCTTCAGAAAAGAAGCTTCTTTCTTGCCTTTTGCCCTTTCTTCCCAGTGTGTGCCACACAGATGAGAAATATAACATTTGTTCTTTTTGTGTGTTATCATGATAACTTCACAAAAAGCTTAGTAACAGTAGCATAGAAATTGGCCTAGCCTATGTTATCTCTGCCAGAGAGTCAAAAATAAAGAGTAAACAACCCCTGTCTTGAGTCACTGGTTACTTAGAGTTCCAGTTCAGAGAGAGGCCTCTTATTATCTGACCTTGCCAGAAAGGGCCATTGGTAAGTGGATGCTAGAGATCATTCCACTCAGAACAACAGTAGCTTCAAAGCTCTAACAAGATTTACCATATACTCTATGATGAATGCATTTGAAAAAGGTCAAGAAAACAATGATGGTTTTATTGTTTTTTCTTATTGCTTTTTATTTCATCTGCTCTTTTATCTCCATATGGCGACCTTTCGCAGAAGTCTAAAGCATATTAAAAAAAAAAAATAACACAAAAAAACCCACCAGAAGAAAACAGAAAACAAAAAAGAAAGAAAAGAAGGCTGTACTGAATTTATATGAAAAACTCACACAGGGCTTAAACTTCTTTTCCCTTGATGAGCAAATCCCACTCCCAAAATGCTTAATATGTTTTTTCCTCCCTTTTTTCCTTTTCTTTTTCTTTCTTTTTTAAAAACTAAAACATTATTCAATCAGAGAGATGAGGTAGAAACTAACTGACATTTAGAGTAGAAAATTGTTTGATTTTCTTGGAATTGAGACAAGAAAACAAGAGTTTCGCTATATTTACGGTCCATTTTTATACATGCAAATTTGACATTGAGATTTTCTTGACTGGAGAAACATATCCATGCAGATAAACACAAATACTAAAGGAAATTTAATTCATATCGCCTCCTCTGAAAATCCTTTCTTCATAGTTAAGGCATATTCCCCTCATGAGAAGAATCATCGTTCAAAGGCAGGTTTAAATGTCCCCAGAGCACAAGAGTTTTTGCTTCTTGCATCAGCTCGCTTTCTTTGTGTCTGGGGAAGAGACTACACCTCCCTTCCAGGCACGGCTGTTTCAATAAGACCATCAATGTGATTTATCTCTGGCCTCATAACTCTAGTCATTCTATTGCTGCACTGTGAAATATCACTCCTAGAAACTCTTCTAGCCACACTCTTCAGGTCTGTGGAATTTTAAGAGCTGATGAAGGATGGTATTATTTGGCCTCCACGCTGCCTGTTTGCCAGATGTGTCTCCTTGTTAAAGTTCCCTTGGTACACTTCTGGTCAAGGAAGACTGTTAAGCCTTTTAGCTTGGTCAAATTCCAGTTCAGGGAGCTCCATTCTGTCTATATTAACTCCCTTCCCCCACTTTAATAAGAATACCTGAGGGTTTTCTTAGTTCGTTTTTCTGCTCCTCATGTAAACATTCACATAGTGCTCTTTCTTATTGTGATATTTTGTAATTTATCTGAAAACGCACCATATAATAATAAGTTAAGGGACAAATGTTGGTGTAAGTTAATTCAAATGCAAGACTTTAATGTCTCGAAATAATTGGCTTGTAAAATGTGTAGGGATTGGAAGCACTATGGGGTCATTATCACTCTTTTTTCAGAAGAAAAGAAGAGTGGGAATTGCTTTGCTATTTCCATTCACTTGAGCTGTTAATGGAAATACAGAGCAATTTCAAACATATGCAAGATGAAAACTGAATAATATACTCACATGTATGACCCCATGCTATTGTGCAAAGAGGATGCATAGGTAATACAATTAGGTGAAGTAACAGCAACCTGATGAGTAGTAAATTTTAAGAAATCATAGTCATAAATTTCTTCAGAAAATTTGTGGTTTTCTTTTTTATATTAAACAAAATAAATTTCACTTTTGACAGGAATATTGTCAGAATCCAAAAAAATCTGACTCTATTTCACTTCTGCTTTCTGTCTTTTGTGCTATGTTTTTGGTTCAGTTTTCATGAACTCTGCCTACTCTTCTTCATTTTATTTTATTAGGGAATTTACAAAGTGACCTCACACAAACTAACATATGATTTTGGTAACTATATAATCATGTGTGACTATTGTCACGTATACAAAGATATTTAGCAATTCCAACATTGCCTTTATTGATTCTTACATTTAATACAGTTATGATTGCTAAAGTTAGTCCACATCTTTCTTTAACATCTGGGTAAGTTGTATAATGAGTTTTATTATCAAGGAAAGAGAGTTCATGGGGTGGGGTGGGGGGGTTGGTGTTCTGGTTTTCTATTTTTTGGTTTGGGGAAGGTCTTGAGAAGGATTGCTTGCCTGTTATTGGTAACTTCTTTAAGTAATTACTGTAATTACATTTATAGTCTAAAGTTCACAATGTTATGACTTCTTTACCTCCAATTTATGAACAAAACAACTCTAGCAGTTCTGGAGAAAATACTGATAATACCTAAACTCATTGGTGTTCAATTTCAACTGGTGTACTTTTACTTCAAGTTTGTAAATAAGGCCCTTCCATAATAGAAGACTTTCATCTTGTGGCTCCTTTATCCAAAACAACAGAGAGCAAGGCATGGAATTGGGATAAAAGCCTGTTCTCCATTAATCTTAATACATGCATTGCATATTCTTGAAAGAGTAGTTTGGGAATGGCAGTAATTAAGGCACACTGAAACAGAAGGGGGCGAATGCATCACATAACTGATGAGAAAGCGTAGCTTTGAGACAGCCTTGGCCAGCCAGGGATGCAGGACGATCAAGAAGTCTGCTACAATTTCCTATGAAAATATCTGATGCCACTCAGGTAAACTTCTGCTTCCTGTTGTCAACAAGGAGTCTTTATCAGTTTTTCTCAAAGCCTCATCTGCAATAGGCTGACCCCAGAAAGTCATGATGAAAACAACAGCACCAAATTTGTTTCCGGGCATTTTGCACAAGCTCCTTTTTAATTCAAATTTAAATATCTATATTTTCCTTTTGCTAAAAAGTTTTCACTTTCCCAGATGTCTTGGCTGTGAAACCTGGTTGGTTAAAATGAGCTCCAGGAAAGCTAACACTAGCTCAAGGAAAAAGCTTCTCAAAATCTCTAAAGCTTTTGCAAGCACCCTCAGCAAACCCCATTTATATCACTCTTTCTTGAAAACAGACAAGCTTTTCTGTTCATCCTCTTTTTCCATATTTATTGATATATGAATAACAAAGACGAAGACAGGTGTCTTACAGATATAGACTTGACAACGGCAGAGATTGTATTTGTAACCTTGGTATTCAAATATTAGACAAGGCCATAAAATTATACTCCTTCATTTAACTGAAGTCCATATTTGTCTTAACAACTGAAATATTCTCCCTTGACTATTTATGATATGGATACACCTTTTACACCAGTGCAACATCTCACGGTCATAACTTTTTATATGAATGCCCAAAAGAATGGAAAAACACTTTCAGGAGTATAGAATTTGTGGGCTAGGAAAAGAAGATGTGGAAATAAGGAATTAAAAGTAGCAATAAAACTAAGACAATCTTGGTAACACTGACTTTTTTCTGTTCTTCCATATAATTATACAGACCTTGAAAAACACATTCCCACAAATAATTAGCAAATAAATGGACAGAAAGGGAACTTTTTTTTTTTTTTAAGAATAAGTGTAAGTCTAAGATTTCATCTCATAACTCAAATTCATATGTAGACTGGAACTGTTTACCAGGTAAAAGACGTCTGCTTATATTAACTGCTCTTTCACTCAATCCTCATTCTATAGGAGCATACAATGAGCATGCAGAAAAATACGTAGTTGGCTCTGCAGCTTGTGATTCTGGGATTTCATCCCGTCTGCTGGAGGCACATTTATATACAAAGGTCAAATCAAATGAAGCAGTCTAATACCAATCTGAAATATTGAAATATTGTCAGTGATTCAAGATTTTGGTTACTCATTTTGTTATAAAATTCCAGTTCTGCTTTTCATTTCATTGACTTATTTGATTCACTTTCACTTGACTGGCTTATGCTGGTCCTTTCCTGTCTAGTAATTTAGACAATTAGTTTTGTATTTCAAACAACCTTTATATAAAGAAACAGTACCTGAATTTTTTGTAAATTTCTTAAATTTCTTAACGTCAATCCATTACTTAATATTTGGGGACAGCTGACAGTGTTAGCAGTCTGGCTCCTTCATCTCACTGTTAGAAATAAAAGAATGCAGTCTGCCCTGCTGAGTATCCTTTAAAATTTGCTTCAGTCTTTCACACAAAGGGACAAATATTTTAATGTAAAAGACTGAACCCTCTTACACACTGCAGACTCAGTAGCCTTAGCAGGAGACTAGCAGATAAGGATTTGCTATCTAATTTCCCTACTTTAATATTAAAGGATCTGATTTTGCAAATCTTATGCATGTGTTTTCCTTATTATACATGTAGACTCACTCACTTCATTAGGAATAGAGGGGACCAGTAAAGAACTACCAGGACAAGTCCACTTTTATACAGAAAAATTACCAAGTCCAAAACAAAACATATTTGTATTAAAAGAAAAAAATGGCTACCTTTTAAAACACACAGTTTTTAAACAATATTGCTACTGATTTTATATGAGCTTCTAGCTAAATATTTAATAGGTTTGGTTTGTTTTCTTTTTAAACTGGTAATGTTTAAAATATGGAATCAACAAATGAAGGAACATAAGTGAATTATTACTTGGTTAATAAGAACTTTTAAATGAAATACCGTCTCTTTCCCCAAACTCTTCAGTCTTTCCTTTTACTTGAATCTGCTTCCGATCATTTACTGAATGTTTGCGTATATACAAATGAAAAGGTAACATATTTTCAGTGATAAATGCAAAGCATTGTCCTAACACAGTCTGATGACACCCACACCAATCTGTACCTTACCTTTCAGAAGTGAACGGGCTAAGGCATGAAGTAAAAAATGGCCAGTGAGGTTCTAATTTACATCAGTAGGTTCTCTGGGTAATGTGCAATGGGATACCCAGATCAAATAAGCAGTAGAGCAGGTCAGCCTGAACATTCAGCATTATAGCAAAGTATTGTTCTTACGCCTGATGAAGTATCTTGGAGAAAATGAATTGTAGTAGTTGAGAAGGCAAGCGAGCTTTACGCAGAAGTTAGGATGTGCAACGCAACCTTCTTAATAACAGTAGATAAACCAGAAAGACAGTCTAAGAAACTAATATGATAGTTTCATATTGTGGAAAATTCATTACACACAGTGAAGTAGGTATGATGGGAAAGCGAAGAGGCACAGAGAACTTACCGCTCTGAAGTTGAAGGTAATCAGGCAAAATGATTTTTCTGTCACACAGTAGATTTTTTTACTGTCAGGGAGCAGATTTTTCAATATATGACATAATGTTTTGTGTATAAACTTCAATTTGTTAGAAGTGTCAGTGGTCTGAAGTGCAGATGACCCTCCCCTATCTTGACTGAGAAGGTTAGTTCCTGAGGACAAAGCCTTGGAAGCGTTACTACAGTTCTCTTACACCTTTGTGTAATGCCTTTTAAGTTAAATAACAAGTGGTCTGGCCTGTGGTACAGACCATTTATTGAAAAGATAGTTACACAGTCTTTCAGCTCATTAAAAAGAGAGATTTCTTGTTTGTATACTATTCTCTGCTTGCTCACTCTGTTTTGCTAAGGTGACCAACGTGCATATACGTTTTACTGAAAGTAAATAAGTTTCTGCAAACTCACAGAAAGACCCATTATCTTCCTGATAGAGACAATTAACATTAAAATTTAGTAATTTGAAGTGAAATCCAGAATTATTTGAAATAAATGGTAACTTCCATTGATATTAGCTGAGTCAGGTCTTCAAGCTTCTTAGAACAAACTCCTGGGCCAAGCTTTCACTTAGGGTATGGTCTTTCACTGTAGCCCTTTCTATAAATGAACTTTGGTGCCCAAATTCTTCATTCTTAAATATGAAACATAGACACACTGTGGACTAACAGGGTTTGAAATCCTCTCATTCCTTACTCTCATCAAAGTATATCAGCATTTTATTTCTATCTGGAAAAGAACATCTAGAAGCAACGGTGACTGAGCATCCCTAGCAAGAAAATTGAGGCATTGTTTTTTTTAACATTTCAAAAATTTGGCTGGAGTTCTCTCAGGATAGGCCCATACAATCTTACTAGCATGAACGTTGACTAATCACCCTGGGTTCTCTTTCCAAAATCCTGAGATTTAAACTTTCCTTCCCCATTCTTTAGACTAGAATAATGTTATCCATTACTTTCTCTCTGTCTCCGTATAACCAGCTGGTGTGATAGAGGAGATGGACTTGCTATGATGATTAATTTATATTATATTTTCTTGGGTAATAGATCAATAGAATTTTCCTGGAAATAAATCAGGATATTTCACCACATTCCCTAACTAGTTTAATTTAATCTCTGGGCAGCTTGGATTGTATAGCTTTTGCTTCAGTTTAATTTCAGAAAGGCCTTGTAATATTCACAGAAACATGTAAGTGCCAGGCCTGACTTATGATCTATACCTGCGATATAGACTTCTAAATCCTGTGTCAGTTCCAAAACAGATGGCTCACTCTTTTCACTCTTTCTCCTTCCAACGCTCATGCAGAACATTCATTTACTTGAATGATGAGCCCTCTATAGTTCTTCTTAAGGCTTAATTCTCCTTGGCTGTAGATTTTTAAGTTTAATGAAGAGATGGATCATAGTCAAGATAGATCCAGTTAGGAAGTTGCTAACTTTTTTTATCTGATGCAATAAGGTGAAAACCCTGTGATTTCACGAGGGCAATATTAGAGGGAGAAAAGAAATATTCTAGGTGGAGAAAACAATTTGAAATCAACAGGCAAATAGTTCTTGCAATGGTATAGTTGCTTTCTATATCTCTTACCTTCTTTTTCAACATCCTTCAAGTTTAATATTTATTCATGCTTTGCCACTAGCTTATTTTTGTATTTTTACAAATAAAAATCTGTGTTGAATGTCAATAGTTTGGTCAACAACACGCATTTTTGAAAAATATATCTGTTTATCGTATAAAATATTTGCAGTAAGACTAATAAAGATTTTCTAAATTGTTTCTAGACTCACTCTTGAAAAACTAATCGGGTTTATAAATTATAAATTCAGTTCTTGGACTTATTTCTATTATTGGTACATATGATAACAATTACACGCAGACTTGCTGCTGATTATTCGTAATAATTGATAGCTGGTTTATAGAAATTCTTCTCCTAAACACTTAGTTGCATTGTACCTTCAGGCATAAGTAAATAACTCTGACTAGCCAGTGACTGCAGTAAAAGGAGATACATAAATGAGCGCAAAGAAAGTGCCTAGTCCCCAGCAACCAGAAAGTAAAATGGGTTATGGAAAGACATACGATAAATTGTCTACATTCTGACTTTCAGACCTTTGAGAATAAAAGTTATCATTTTCAGAAATGCAGAGCTTTTCAGCTGTATTTACATGAAATATGTTGACAACAAGTGACCATCTGGGTTATTCACTTTGTGTTGTTTAATGTCATGTTCTATCATACACAAATATGACAGTCTAATCATATTGGAAAGTGATGTTAGACTGCTTACAAGAGAACTCTTAGAAATACACTAAGACAGTAGAGCTAGTATAAATATGGAGCTGAAGCTTAGTTACACTTGGAGAAAGAATATGAACTATTTCCATGTGGCATTAGTTCCCATTTTAAATGGTTCCCTTTTACCCATACTTGCAGCTTCACTTCCACTCATTGGTTACGAGCATTTGAAGTCTTGCAACTTACAAAAAGCAGGCTTCCAGAAAATAAGTAAGAATTACACTGTTTCCACTGGGACTGGGAATGAGAGCATCATGACCATTCAGTATTCACAAAAACATTAGCAACACTAGGACTTCAAACATTGACACCAAATATTCTTGTTCAGTCTTCCAATCAAGAAACAGAAAAATGTATTGAACTACCAGTAAACATCTTTACATTTACTTCTATCCACTTCCTCCTGTGGTACTCAAAATGTAAAAGGAATTATGTTGCACACATTCAATTAGTATTTTTAGGAAACTGTGATCTACTTGCAGATATGTTAGCCTAAAAATGGGTTACACATGTCAAATGAATTATTCATTGTAAATTACTCACTTACCTCTGCAGTTAGCAAAACCAATATCCAATTCAAGAAAACATGCTTTTCCAAATGCATCAACAGTTCATAGACACAAACCCTAGAGTCTATGCTCACCCCTAATCAGGAGTCATTAATGCTAGGTCAAAAATGGTAAATGAGATTGGCAAAATTATAGGCTTAATAATAAGTATGATATTATTATGGGTGATTTTTATCTTAATTGGTTTTAAAAATTAATTGGGTGTTAACAAAAGCTGGCAAAAAGCATTTAATTTAAATCAGACAATTAAAAGTCCCGGAAGATTTGTGGCTGATAATATTAACCAATGTTTAAAAGAGTAAATTTTAGTTTCAGAACCTGAAATATGCAGGTGAATCATTATCTTCTGCTAGTAGCAAGCCTAATGCATACTGTCAATAGATGATCTGATGTTCATCCTCATTATTAAATTTCCTATTTTAAATTTTATTCTTTTTTTTGTAAGTTTGGTGCAGTATTTCATTTTATAGCTATCATTATTAAAAAAAGAAAAAAAAAGACAGCATACCAAATATACGATTTTAGCATTCAATATTTTGTATATGAGATAAAGAAGTGTTATTTACACATCAAATCTTATACATGATTAAAAAACTTTCTATTGTTTCCTGAGTTTGACATTTTGGGGGAAGATTTTTCAGAATATCAATGAAGGAGTATTTTCATTTATTTTGAAAGCTATTGCATTTATAACGATCTTTCTACTAATCATTTGGAAGTGTAGCTTGTTGTCAACTTTATGCATCTTCAGTGAGGTATATTACCCAAAAGTGATTGTTGTCACTGGTTTTTGAACTCTGAGACTATTATTATGAGTAAGTATTCACTTGTTGTATTTGTGGTAGTTGTAGATGAGCAGCAGCCCTGACCATAGAGAGTTCCTTAAAGGTAACACTGAGTAGTCTGGAATCAAGTGGTGTTCAAACTTAAGTAAGCTACTTTTTGTCTCATAATTTACAGAATATCCCCTAGCACAGGTATACTCACTGGCTTGCTTAATAGAAAATACTGTCCTGCAGCCTTATGCATTGGCATCCATAGCAAAGCTGAAAGTGTATACATATTGCTTGAGTTAGAATATAGATGAGGTTTAGATGTGAGTAAGCAACACAACAAATCAGACTGCTGTATTTTTTGTGTTATATCAAAAGCTCTCTAGGTACCTACTTGGACAGCAGTTAAGGAAAACATGCTCAGGGGATCCACTTTTACAGAACTAGAGAATTATTATGAACTGGTGCAGGTATTTCTCTCTCTAAGAATTTCCAGGATTTGATCTAGTGACCATGTGGAGAACCCAGAGGACTGGGCCAGTATAAAGTATAACCAGGGCTACTTTTTCTCAAAAGTTCTGCAAGAAGAAGCAATGCCCGACTTTTGTGTGTCTGCCACTAACTTATCCATAGGAGAGGAGTGTTCCCTAGCCTCTGCAGATTCGGAAGAAACTTGAATCCATGACTTGCACATCAAGAAGATTGATCTAGTTACCATATTATGGAGATTCTTGAGTACAGCTCTTATCCATCCTGGAAAAGCAAGGCCATGGTGTAGTCAAGGAGGTAAGAATCAGTGGAGTTCAAAGGCTGCAAAAGAGGAAGACAAAATGTGGCTAGAAATCTCTGGCTTGGATACTTCCACACCCCACACCCTCCCACCCCATTATGTGCTTCATATTATGCTTTGACAACATAAGCCTTGAAAATACAGGCACGAGATGGCACCAGGGTTATAAACAGGAAAAAGACTCATTGTTGGTCACTGAAGGAATGCAACCAGTAGAACTGGCTTTAGGGCATAAGAAAGACAAAAAAGAAAATGTATTCAGCATATATAAATCTCCCTGTATGTAGTGAAAACACAAAGGAGTTTACAAGAACTGTAAAAGACAGCTACAGCCCCTACAAGAATGGTAACAAAGGAAAACCAGACAGAGACAAATTACTCTGCCTTTTCTCCCCTGTGTAAGGATGCCACCCCTAACTAATGCCATTATTTATATGCTGGGTCCACCCTTATATCTTACATAGCTCTGCTTTTTGATTTGCTGTTCCCCACATTTTGCTACTGCAAACTCAGCTTGCCTATGTAAAGGATTATCTTTTACTGTATCATTTGGTGATGCAAACTGGAATTTTTAAAGAGTGTGTCTGTGTGTTTCAAGCCCTAGCCTTCCCACATCACAGGGTGATCAATAATGCAGCAATGAGTCAAAGCAAATGACACAGCAACAGATAACTGCTGCGTAAAGACAGACATTCCTGAGGAACGGAATATGTATTTTTTCAAATTACTTCTTCAGCCTTCCATAGGTGTTGTGCTGGAGTCCCGTGAGGATACCAAGAAAGGTAACTAACTCAGAGAAATAAGTCCAATATCAGTAAGCTCATGTTTATATTAATGGATAAGCATCGTCAAAATATTTAGAAATCCAAAAATGAAAAAGCCTGAAACCGCTGAAGGTGGCTACATGGAAGTCTGCGCTACTCAGTGGAGCTTTGCCGTGGTTTGGCCTCAGACGGCAACAAAGAACAACGCGCCGCTCGCTTGGGCCTTCCCAATACAGGAAGAATCTGAAGAAAAGGCAAGACTCTTGGGTTGAGACAAAGGCAGTTTAACAGAACAGCAAAGGGAACAAGAACAACAACAATAACACGGATAGAGGCATATACAAACACGATTACGGAACCGCCGCTCCCCGCCGCTCACCGACTGGACCCAGGACGCCCCAGCCCCCTCCAGGCAGCGACTTCCTGCCCCCTCCCCCGGCAGCTCAGGGTGGGCATGGCTCACATGGCATGGGATACCAGGAAAAATTAACCCTATCCCCGCCGGAACCAGGACAACCTTCCAGTGGACTATCCTACAAAACAATACAGGGAAAAAAACAAACCACCAAAAAATCCACCAGACACAAAGCCATCGTTAATTTTCGCTCAGCGAGTGATCTTTCTTCAAGACCTGAGCGCTATGCCTCAAAATGATTTGGTTCTTTGCTTTATTGCTTGGGAAAGCATCTTCAGAACTGAATAAATGGCTTTGATTTTGTTTTCAATTGTAGAGTTTGCTCTAATTTATTTAAAGTTATTAAAAAATCAGGTTGCATATTTCTAACTGCATAATTTCTGAACAAATTTTAAAATCTACAAACATGTCCCTCAACAAAATGGTCATTCTTCTATGATCTTTCAACTATGCAATGGTGTTTGCATAGTTTATTCATATTGAAGGTATAAAAGAAGTCCTTTTTACCCTTACTTCTGAAAGAAGAAAAGGAAAATCAAATCACAAAGAACAAAAGAAGAAAAAAAAATTATGTAAAAAATGAAGATTCGTGTTTCAGTAACGTTTCTAAGTTTTGAGTTTAGAGTAGGTCTGAGAAATATCATATGGCTGAGCTTTTATGGATTCACTATAAGTGTTTGTTTTCAAGCCTCCACAGCCTTTCAATGAAATCTATGCTCTTTGTGTCTAGAGAAATTCAAAACTATCCTGAGATTCCCTGAGGAGCCCAAAGATCTCATCAGAAGATATTGGTGTAGTATGTAGAAGAGTCTGAAGAATTATGCTTTAAAGTTTTTGTTGTTGGTGGTGTTTTTATGTTTTTTTGGGGGGTGTTGTTTTTTTATTTTTGTGGGGTTTTGTTTTTTTTGTTTTGCTTTGTTTTGTTTTGTTTTTTCTTTTCCCCAGAGATTGCAGCTTCTCCCTTTCTCTGTCCTTCATTATCAAATAAGTTTTGGGCTTGTCTGTTTTTTGGGACGGGCAATTTCTGAGATTATTCCAGTTCTTCATGGTGCAAAATATTCTTCAGAAAGGTGACTTGCCTCTTCTGCATTCTTCCTGATCAATATCTGAACCTTTGTGGTGCATTCAGAATAACAGATTACAGAAAAGGAAAGAAACATCTAGAATGGCTCTGCTATTGTTTGCAAGCCCAGATGGAAATGGCAAAACATGCCAGTAAATATGTCACCTGTAAATATTTCTGGTTCATTTACCATCTTTCTGTTTAGTGCCTTCCATTAAATTCTTTGATCTACTTATTTTGCCCGAATAGCTGCTGCGTTATTCTTTCGTTTTCGACTTTTGCAACTGGCTTCCTAGAGAGGTGTCCGCAGCCGCTTTTGTTCAGCACCATGGACAGAGGCCCGCCCCCCGCTCCGATTAACTGTTGTCTCTGCCATCCAGCAATTCGATGAGCGGTGGAACCAACAAGGCTGGTTTCCTAACAGTGTTTCTCTCACTAGAATGTGAAGTTCCACTTCTCCACCCAAGAAACAGCTCTCAAGTAATATGAAGAAGATGATGTTTTTGAGACTTCTCTACCAAATCTGCCAACGGGCTTAAAACCAGGCATACACAGGAACAGAGCACACAGGTAGTGCAAGGCAACAGCATGGTTGCTGGAGGTTTGTTTCCTTAAACTTAATTATTTAAAACACAAAGTATTACCACTGTAATAATAATAATTAAAAAAAAATAATCCAGGAAGCAAATGGAAGTTGTGAATTTTCTCAGTTTTTTGGTCAAAGAATTAATTGAGTATGAAGATCATCAAGCACTTTATTAAATTCATGCTAATTACTTCTCTTTAAAAGGTAGAGCAGGAAGTCAAAACTGGGTTGTTCACTGCCCAGGTGAACCGAGTCTGTGTCTAGTTTTAGGAAAAAAAAATAATTAGTAATAAAAGGAGATTCAAAGATGTGTGGATCAATACATGCCAGAACTTCTCAGTCATGTCTGAATGAGTTGTAACATGAACTTGGATCTCACCATTTATTCTCACATCTCTAAATACCTATTATGAGTTATTCTATGACCATACTCTTAATTTTTTAAAAATTCTTTTTTCAAAAAATATAATGAAAAACCACCAAATAACCCAAATGTGAAATGATTGTGTAAAAAGTGGAAAAAAAAAACCTCATCAACATTTTGTATTTAAAGACAAATATCTTTGTTCACAACATTTTATTGCTAAACATTCCCTGATTATGTCTGTGTTGTGTACAGAGATGCACGCAGCTCTGCTTATGAAAGTCACGAACATTCCTCATGTATTCCTGAGGCCACAGGACTGCCAGAGCTTTCAGCTGTGTCTTTCTCTGAAAGAGTGGATATCAAAGGCTCCGATAGGTTTTATATGTAGATTAGCTAGATACTAGATCATTTGGAATAGAGGAAACGAATAAAAGTGACATAATGAAACGAATTGACATAGTGAACGAATAAAAGAGACATAATGAAACAACAGTCTTCTGCTTCTCCCTGACTACAGTGTCTTGTCTGTCAGGCTTGTTCTCATTCCAGTAATTCCCGGCTGCAATAAATCCCACAACATTTCTTCTGTGTCCCTAGGGAAAGTCTCACTCTTTTTGTCATCTCTCAAGCCTGGCCTTTCAGATGTCTTTTCATCTGTTATACCTTTACTGCTTTGTTTCCCTGACTGTTTTCTTTCTGCCCCATCCTTTGATTTTCCAGGAAACTCCTGTTTACAGGTAACACCAGTCTGAACTGCCCTCCCAATACCCTCCTTGCTCAAGAATTCACCATCCAGCAGAAGACAAATAATAATCTTCTTTCCTACAAACCACCAACACCTTTTTGAAGGACTATAGCACAGGTGAGAGACAAGTAAACCTAAAACCTGTCCATCATTTATCTTCTCATCTTTTGTCTTTTCACAAATCAGGTTTTGCACACATTGCCATGACCTTGTTGTGCACACATGTGCACAATGAGTTTGGAATGTCATTCTTCTCTTTTTTTCTTTCATTTCTACCCGATTAAATTGAGAAGACATTAAAAAGAACAGAATGTAATTCAAAATGCCTCATATTTCACAGGTAAGTTTCAAGCTAAATGTGAATTAAATGTTATTGTTTTCCAATTGCTGTCAAGAGATGTTAGCCTAATTTGATCCACAGTAATAAAAACATTGACAGCTTCTTTAGCGATGTTCCTGGAAAGTGATGAAAACTGTACTCAGTATTTCATCATGTGTTAAAGATAAATCAAGTGCGGAATATTTTTCATTTGATCATCTTTCCCACATTATTAAAATTACATATCTGCTTACACGTTCACCATGCTACTGATGAATCACTTTGGGCTCCTTTAAAGACAAAGGAAAACCCAATTCTTATAAAATAAAAAATAAGGTCAAAACAAATATATTCTTTGTTTTCTTCACCTCTACAATTCTTTATCCCATGAATAAATGTTGTTATTGAACACCGATATTGATTATTTTTATTTAATAAATAAAAGTTGAATTTACATAGTCAAGAAGTACTTCTGTTAAAAGATGCTGTCGACTGTATCTCTCACAGCAAAGGTTCACACTGTGGTGCTCAGGAGTCTGCCCAAGAGACTCGATCAATGTTTTAATTAGCTGTTGCCTGTTCCCTATACATGCAGAGCATGAGAAATGTCAATGAAATTTTGCCCGTGTAGGTATGCAGATATGTGTGTGATTTAGGCAAAATCAGAAAGGAAGGAACTGCAGAGAATTGCCATGAATAACCCATGTACTTTTATGCATCCTTAAAAGCCTAAATGTTTGAAGCCCATATCAGAGAAGATACTCTAACTTATTAGGCTTTGACAGAGTTAGGCCAGTTGCACAGGCCGTTCAATCTGTACTAAACTATCACATTTTATAAGCATTGCTTAGCTTTAAGTCAAATGATACTTTCAAGGTTAACAGCATCAACTCAGAAGTCTTTTTGAGCTGGAGGGGAAGCCAGGAGAAAATCAAAGTTAGAAAGCTTACATCTAAACCAGAGAGTTAGGTCTAGCTACTTTTTCCATCTCTGAGAGAAAGATTCATACCCATCTGACAGTTGCTTCAAATAAATTCCACTGTGGCACTGAAGTTTTGAATGCCTCTTGAAGTGAAGTTGGAGATGACAGCCCTCCTGCTCCCACTCAGCTGTCGGAAGGGTTGGCTGTACATTGATCTGCTGGTGGGGAGATGAGACTAGGTGGAAAATAGACCAGAGGGAAAGTACCTTGGACACCAAGTAGGTAGTATTTTTATTATATTTACCAATATATTGATGCAATAAATCCAAACCAAAAAACACCTCCAATAACTCCTTCACAAATTTTTCTTTCTCCAATGATAACAAATGTTGTCTTCAAATACCTCTTGGTACAAATGAAAGCATAAATACAGCTCCTTTTGTGAATGACCTTGAGAATCCTAGAACAGTTTTCAAAATCAATTACTCTGCTGTGTTATGCTTAAACAAACAAAATGTTACCATATATTTTTTGTTTTCTGAAATCAGTCTGGGGAGAGGAGCTCTCTGGGAATTAGAACAATACGCATTTAGATAAAATGCTTTGCTGACTCAGTACTGAAAGCTAGATCTCAGCTTGTAGGCTATTCGTATTTTGTGATCAGTTTCTGTAATCAGAAAGATTTTTAAAAAATAAAATTGGCTATGGATACCTTAATGTTTAGCTAGCGCTAAATAAGGTTTTGGAATTCTTTCAGAAGTAAATATGGAAGATTATCTCTTTCACTGGTATTGTCAGATATTGTTTCCCATTGACTAAGTTATCAGACAAACACTAATTGTATTACTAAAAAGTTCTAAAAGTATTTACTAGAAAGGCATTTTTAATACTTATTTAGATGTTACGTTTCTCACAAAGTAGCTTTATTACCTTTTTGATTACACATTTATGGTTTCCATAAATGTCATGCAAACAGGGTACGTATTCAAAAGCTTCTGATGCAATCCAATTTCTGAAGGCAAAATAGTTTTCTAATATAAAAATTCCTGAGTCTTTTTCCTAGCACAACAAATTAACCAACTAAGTCTTAACGTCTAATTTCTAAATTTAACTGCTGCAAAATATCCTGGTAATGATTTTGGCAATTTAATAAAAAAAGACTGTGCACTGACATCCTTCTGAAAAGCACATAAAAATAAATCCTTATAAATGCATTCTTTGCTTTAATAGTTGGTTCATGCAAATTTAACTGTCCTAGATGACACGTTTTAATTTCTGCATCTGCCTCTGGACTAACACAAATGCTAAATGCAGCTTTACTGACAGCATCTCAAGCACATGAGAATTTAGCAGACCTCAGCATTTTTGTGAAGAATGAAAGCATGCGCTATTGCAGACTTTTTCTTAACTGTGTTTTTTGAGGGTTTTAACTTTTTGTTTAACAGGAAATACAATCTTAGGAAAGAATGAGGGTATTATTTTTTGTTTCTTGTCCATTTATTTTCAATAAACAGTGGATCAGGTCTGTGGAATTAAAATAAAGATGCTACAATGGGAAGGAATTTCTCAGGATTTTCTCCCTCCGACACTGCTTCTTTTTTTCCCTTCAAACATCTCTAAGTCCAGATCTCTCAGGTACATTGATTTTTTTTAGGTCACACAGGTTGACGTCATCTCCTCTTTTTATCCTAAATCAGTGTTATTATTCATATACTTACAGTTGAGCATGTCTTTGGTACTTGGTTGATTAGAGTGCTTTTCACCTTGAAGAAATGAGTCCAAAAATGAAGGAGCTGGCTGAGAACAGTATTTCCAGGCAAAGGTTTTTGGGGGACCAGATTCTTTCTCCAGTGACAAAATTTGTACAAAGAAGAACTCTGTATTTCTAAGCATTATTACTCATACCTTATTATCTCCAATGAGTGAATGAGGAACACACTTTTTTAGAATGTAAATTAATCTGTATGATGGTGAAATAAACAATACACATGAATCTCCCTAGATGGTAATATAGTCCAATAGGGAGCTGTCTGCTTACATACAGATTGACACATCTTTCAAATAAATCATGGATTCAGATGCATAATAAAGGATATTAAGAGCATCATATGGATTTGTAACTACCCCTGGGAGAACTAGGATCCATAATCTAATGAAGGGATCACACCCATCTATCAAAGATTCATCTCATAAATGTGCGAAGAGGTTAGACTCCAAAAGAAAACAGAAACTTCTGCAGCAATTTGTGACATACAAGTGCAGAGGCAGAGCTGACTGGTAGAGGATTCTCCTGTAGGTTTCTGAGGCTTCCTGATGATTGTGCTACACACATATCCCATTGAATGTAGATCATACTCAAGTACATATCATGTTTTATTTTCTCTCTGATCATTAGAATGCCTTAAATTATCTAAGTATGAACCACTAATGCAGTTCAACTTTTTCATCAGCTTAATGAACTATTCCCAAACAGCATCCGTGAGTGGAAATTCCTCCTAAAACCTGACCAGAGCAACCCTTGCTGAGCAATATGCCTTTTAAAGTTACTCTTTGTTTCTCACATTGGTGTTGTTTCAAACTACTCAAACTACCTGTAAGCAAGTTCAGTTGGATATCACGTGTGATCTAGCCAATGGGCCGTGTGTCTGTGTGAAAGCCAACTTGACAGCCTCAAATGCTTTTTGTACTGGAATGGGGCTATACTGCGCTGCATCCTACTGCAGTGGCACATTAGCATGCTGTGTGATATCATTTGTTTTTCATTGCACATTGACCTATGTACTATATTCCATTAAAATATCACAGAGTTTCATTTTTCTTTTCCTGTGATTAAATTCATTGAACAATGAAAAGCCATTAGTTTTTATAGTGCTTTAGGATTTACTGAATTCTTGGAAAGTCATTTTTGTTTATTTCAGTGAACAGAAACAATTACTTAGCTTTAGGTACTCTTTTTAATGCTATGCTAAGTAAGGATGAATTTTCCACCCTTTTTTAGATGTTAACAAAGTGCATTCTCAAAGCTTAGCTTTGGGTTCAAACCTAACAAATACTGAACAGACCTCTTCTGAATAGCAGTTTTTACTATACTTTCAGAAATTTGATTCTTCATTACTTGTGGTGAATATAGAAAAATAATTCTTGTCAAAGATTTTTATCCTAAGTAATTCAAGATTTAAGTATCAGATGCTTTTGAGAAACAACTTCTACCAAAAAGTTTTAATGGAAATTATTTGGCAAATATATTTACTTAATTTGACATTTTTGATCTCAATCTCCTTTATGATTTCCTTTCTGGTATTTGATGTTCAGCTAAAACCTTTTGTCTATTAACATGGATATAGTGAAAAACATATGTATTTCAGGAACTTGCATTTCCAGCCACTGGAAGAAAGAAAGATGGAGGGCCGATATATAGATTTATATACTGCATATTGAATAGCAAGTCACACTCTGCACTGTGTCACAACACATATAATTTATACATCAAAAAGTTTGTCCTGAATCTGCTAATCTTTTTAGCTTCCTTATAGTCAATAAAAAGGGATAGGTATGGAGATATGGACATCTTTTTATTATAAAATAAGTATCTGCAGTAGAATTGGTGCTTCTTGGAGGAATTACCTTATATTGAAGTAAATACCTTCTAGACAGGTTAAGTCAGGCAACAGGAAACATTATAGAAAAAGTAAAGGAGAATCCTTGTCACACAGAACCAGACTAATTAAACATTATAAAGGAAGCATGTAAAACACAAGGGATATTGCAACTAAAATAACATGATATAGCAAACGTGTTCTATTGAACTGTGAAGAATGTACAACTGTTGTTAATTAACATCACTGTAGGTGACATACTATTTTTTTGCTGTAAAGTACACATCCAGTGCTTCTGTGACCACAAAAACCTCTGCAACCTGTTTTGCCCTTGTCCTTCCTCTTGCAGGAATCGTATCAATATTCATATTATTAGACATTGCCGAAACCAGGCACATAAACAGAGGTGAGGCTGTTGCAGCTGCATGCCGCCGTCTGGTGCTGCTCCTTCATGTGTAGGCAGATGAACTCGTCATCACATCTTACAACTGCTCCTTGTTACGCTTTTTTCTGATGTGATGACAAGAGAGATGGAAGTTCATAATAAGGCATATAAAGTATATTCATGTTATATAATTTAGTGCGAATTCTCTGTCTACAGTGAATGGGAAGCTTCCTGAACATAGACTGAGTATACTGGAAAAAAAAAATGTATATTTTCTTTTTACACTATGACATTTAGTGCCAATAGAAATTAGGTGACTAAACAAAAAAAGAATATTCTTTAACTTTCCAGACGTTACAGTCTTCAGGCAACCAAGTGAGGAATTCAGTTGGCCAAGTACACATTTTCTAGAAGCATTTTATATCCCCTGCAGCATCCAAAACGTCCACACTGGACATGGGTAGATATGACTCTGTCACTAGGCAAGAAAGAAACCCTTTTGGAGTGACACCTGGAGGTGAGGAGGGGGATATGTTGAGAATAAATGCAAGAAGCCTACTGGTTAGCAATTGAATGCTGCCCCAAAGCATCTCTGTTTCTTGTGCTTTTCCAAAGATCAGAGAATCACCAGAGAAAATGCACATGGAAAACATGTAGAAGCAAGTATGTTTTCCTTTGCACTGTGTGTCATCAGCATGTGATATTCATGGCTGCAGCGAAATGGGAAAGACAGATGCTGGAGATGAATTTTTCAGAAGGGCTGGATGATTTTATAGCCAATAATAACATTTGTAGTTATCCATGTAAAGGTGAGGGCAATCATGTGTTATGCTTCAGGGAATAAGACAATCATTACAGAGGAAAACAGGAATTTGTCCACTTCATTGTCTTTCTCCATGATTGGCATTTCTTTGTTAAATGTATTATATTGTTTTGTCTTTTTCTGAAGCAACCATACAGTTTAGTGATCTGTTTCCATGCAGTAACTGCCACGTGCTTGTCTCTCTTAATTTGAAAAGTATATTTGCAGGTTTAAGGTCATCAGTGATGTCTATTTCATTTTGAGAAGTTTTTCGGAGCAAAATAACCAAGGCTTGTATAAAAATAGTACCATATTAGTATCAGTGCTGAGAGCACTGTGTATTTTTCATGAAAAACTATGCCAAAAGAACCCTTACTTATTCCTAACTTAAAAGAACAGAATTTTCTCACTGTCATCTCATTTATATTTTTATGGTGAAAAAAGGCTATAAACAATAAATGTTTAATCAAGTATGGGTCTGTTCAGAGCTAAACTTGTAATTCCACTAACAGAAGGTTGATAATAGCTTTGAAGTGCAACAACACTTTCTGCCCACACACAGTAATGACCTGTAGGGGATAAATGTGCCAAAAGGGAAATCCATGCACTGTTTGATTTACAATCTCATTTTTAATGATGGGACAAAAAAATAGCAACAGAATGCACTTGTAAATCCTTCTGTTTTTCAGATTCAGCTTTCAGAAGGAGGATATGATCAGATAATTTAAAGCTGCTTGCGTCAAATGGAGAGCAGCTGTATAGACTGTGATTTTACAAATGAACGGAGCCTTATTTCGTGCACTACTTTCAGGTTCTGCATTTAAAGAGTGAAAAAAGTGTCTGCTTCAAAACTGGAATTAAGAGCTTGTTTGGATCAAACTATTTACCTCTTCCTGTAAACAGTGTGGTAAAGTGAAAACCAGCTGATGATCAGTCCTTTCAGAGACTTCAGCCAAATTTTATGTCGTCTATGGTTTGGGTCACAGACCCACATACTTTCCTACTGTCACAACCAGGAATGTGTAGCTAGTACCAAAGATTAAAGACTGGGAACTTTTTTGGCTGACTGCTGCTGAAACTAGTATCTCCCTGGATTCTTTGTAACTTGCTTTTTGTTTGTTGGCTTTTTTTTTTTTTCCTGGTTCTGGTTATGGTTCTGGCTCTTGTTCAGAACTCTGAAGCCAAGTATGTTCTTAAAGTTAATACTTCATCTAGGAGTAAGGCACAATAGATTTTTGGCCAGTTTGATGCCTGTGGCCCCTTTTGAAGTCCAAGAAAGTAAAACCAAATAAAAACAGTTTATGTAGACTTTCATATTAGCTTGAGCGGAAATATTTATTCCACACTAGCTCCACATGCACCAACTCTAAACCACATAGAGCAGGGCGCCACAGGGATCCCACTTGTGGCAGGAACCAGTGCAGATACATTGACTTAGGAGGCAGAACAATCTACTGTGGGAACTCCATAATATAGACAATAACCATCAGTCTCCGTTCAGTACCTTTGGTCTGGGCAACACCCCTAGTGAATAACATCTGCAGTCATTGTCCTGGGGATGTGCTGCTATTTTTATCCCTAATACTTAACTTGAAGCTACTGTAGGTATTCCAGGACGTGCTGCAATCATATCTCCACCAGCCCTACAGACGAAAAAGTAAATGTAGATGCACCGCATCAAACAAAGACCCAGGTAATATTCTTTCTCCAGCAGCTGATAGAAACATTCTATAAATGCAAATAAAGTTCTGTGACCATACGAAACATTTCTTACTTTTTGTACCTCAGATATACCTATATATCTGCAAAAGTAAGAAACATGTTTCCTATCTATACAGAGTGTGTGATCTTGCCTGTGTATACATATAGAATACACAACTTTGCTTATATACATATATATGAACAGTCAACATATGCATTTAAATACATTATACACATGGACACAAATATAGATGACCCATTCTGATTAGTTTATGCTTTTAAGTTATTCCTGGGAAAATCATTTCATAAACAAACTCCTTTCAAAAGGAGTTTAAGGTGATCAGCACTGTTTTTAGGTAGAACATTTAGGTAAACCTTTAAGTACTGAGGTAATTTTTAATATATTGATAACTGAGTTTATGTACAATTTATTAAAAAATGCAGATAATGTTGCCATTTTTACTTATGATTGGTGAACCGTGCTCCATATCCAGTTTTTAGCAAAGGGAGGTAGGTTTTCATTAAATCAGAGCCCAAGAGGCGAACTTAAAAAACAAGAGAAAAAAATCCCTCTGTGCACTATCAACCCATCAAACTATGACACATTTTGAAACCATACAAGTATAAGCTAAGTCTAGAACAGCCTATTAAGTGGTGTAGTTTGCGGTGAAAACAGTATATTTAATGTAAAGTACTTAGGGAAAAAACTTTATATTATTCTTGCTTAAAGTAAAAGGATTACTTAAGTTTTAAAGAGGAAAAAACCAGTTTCAAAGAGAAAATCAATCACAATGCACAATGGGCCTGAATAATCCCAAACAAAAAAAGCCCAAACAAACCCACAAACCAAACCAACAAAAAAAACCCCAACCACTTTAATGAAGATGTGAAAACAATTTTATCTGTTATAAAATAAGCACTTTACAAATAGTTCTGCAAAAAAGTAAATATTAAAATAGTGTATGGCAAGCAGAAAAGCCATCTCAGAGCTGCTATATAAAGAGTTTCTAGGAGCAGATAATGTTTATCCATGGTATTATAAAATAGAACTATAATTCCATAGAAAAAATGCTTTTATAGTGTAACACATTTCTATTGCATGTATAAAAATATTATGCATTGTGATACATAACATAAATCAATCACAGATGCTTTCCATTATCCCTGAACTCTATAAATGCTTGTATGTTTTGAGTTCCAGGCAGCGAGAGGTATGTGTTAACAATGAAGTCTATTGTTCAATACCCAGCATTCACTAGACCTTTTGGACTGCCGTTTAGCATGAAGGAGATCCATTGTAGAAATTGCACTGTTCGTTTCATCTGTTATGGCCTGTTATGTGGGACCCTAAAAGAAACGAACAGAAATTGTCTCTGCCTGCAGGAGCTCACAAGCTGCAGGTAAACCAAAGACTAAGTGCACAGGGGGTAATCATTTAGAACCATGCTACTGGTAAGTATAAGTAATAATAACAGTATATGATGTAGAGTTTAAAAATATCCATTTCAATCTCAAATGGATGAAGAGCAGAATATGTTTGGGGTGATTAATTATATGGAAATCTGATTGAAAATAAAAGAAGTGGGTTTTCCAAAGTCTTGGAAGAGTCTGAAAAGTCAAAATATAAGGAGATATCAATCTACAGAAAAGTCAGAGAGCACCAACCAGAGACATATTTTTGCTAAATTTAGAATTGAAACATGCTTCATTTAAATTTAATTGAACAAATGGAGGACACCTCTGATAGGTGTGAAAACATGGAATACTACCTTCAAGAGATCTACTTAAGCAGTTACAGAGAACAGCAAGGCAAGGAAAGCAGGTTCCAATCCAAAGTTATCATTGTCAATGACCGTTAATGCTAACAGAAATGCTTGTATCTGCCTAGAGAAGCATAATAAGCCTGGATCCTATGTTGCTTATGCCCATTTTTGTAAGTAATAACTCGTAATAGTCTACTTTGTCACCAGCTGTGCACAATTATGCAAGAGATGATGAAAGTAATAGGGAATATTTGAATTCATGCTCACTATCTCAAGGACCACCAGCTCAAAAAACTTTTTATTAGATAGGTAAATACAGCAGCAGTTACAAAACCATTCTGTTGCCCACATTGGGCATAAAGATGGGTGCTTGGCTCTAAACCCAGACTTTGCAAAGTTATTATCATGCATCATATATTGACTTGTAGAAGGTCATCACACTATTTCAAGTGACTGGAGAATATGTAATAAAGCATTTAACTTCCAGACTTTTTGGTAGAAGTACCACAAGCACATTTGTTCATCTATCTCTGAGAACAAATTCTATGCACCAGCAATAAGTTTACAGTAGAAAGGAATATATGCTGTTCTGAAAAGAGAAAATTCAAATCTCATGTATCTTCCATCTGGGAGATTTCTAATATACCTTTCAGTCCTGTACAAAAGCAGTTTCACCATCAACCCATTCGGGAAGGCAATTTAATTTGGCTTAATAGCCACTTTCATTTTAAGCATTGCAGTATGCAGTTTCTTTGCTTCACATTAGCAAAATGCTGTTTGTTATTTGAAAGGAAAGCCAATCCTAATACTATCCAGTATTCACAAAGCAATAGCTTTTTCTTTCTTTCAAACATTAACTGAGCTACACTCAAGTAGATATATAAAGTTGTAACAGTGCTTTTTGTCTTCTTTCTCCACGTTCTTTCTCCTTCGGTAAGTGTACAACACATACTAAGTTTTAAAGTATGACAGTCTAAGCAGATTAAATCAGCAAAGTGTGATAAGGCACCCACCCATGAAAGTACAGAGCTTTGTATAACTCTTTTTAGCCTGCTTCCAGGCTGGCTTGGTTTGAGTATTTATACATTATAATTTAAATCAGAAAGAGTACATGTATATTTAAATTCCTCTGAAGTTATTGTATTGACAAGTGTTGAACATTATCATAGAAACGTATGAAAAATAATGGTGTTTCTATCTTTTGGTTTTCTTGCTTTTAAATTGTTATATACTCTCCCTGGTTTTACGTAGTTAATCACTTAACACAATTATGAGGTAAACCCTGCTGTACTAGCTGGAGCAAGCACAAGTTGTCAAGCTGGCTACTGAACATTTGTTAAGTCAATCAAAATGACGGTAAAATACTAATCCAGTGCAGACAGTTTAGGACTTTGTAATCCAGAATTTATTGATGCCCTTCAGCTAAGGAAAGTTCTGCTTTCCCTTTCATGTCTAAGCAAGCTGGGATAGCCAATCTGTGTGTGCATACTGAAAATAGCCTTGGTCCTCAGATTTAAATGTGATAAAAAACATTACAAGGAGATGGAAGAGGTTTTGAATGATCCATGTCTAATGAAAGCACTTGTCTTCCTTACCTTCATTTCTGAGCTTCTTCTCACAAAAAGGTGGCAAAATTGAAACCTGAAGTATGTGGATGTTCAAATAAGTTGAATGCCCTATATTTGATTACATACAGTTTAGTTTTCATGGGTGGAAGGTATCACATTTGTAAGTGATGTTCTTCACTGAGAATCTTATCTCCAAGAGGGGCTGACATGAGATGAGAAAAGGCTGGAGAACTGTTAAAGCTCACATTACACAATGAACAATTATTCCTTAGATTTTCAGTGAAGAGAATTCAGGCACAGACCTTTTGGTGAAGTTATGGGACTGTTTTGCCTCACCCCATATTTTCCTTCACTAGCTTTTCTCCCCAGCTCCCTGCAGTCCCCCTGCACTCCTGGAACATGTGTCCCTAGTGCCTGCGCTTCAATAGAAAAAAAAACAATGCCATGATGCAAGAGTGGAAGATAGGAGAAGTCAAGCCTTTTCCCTGCGCTTTCTGACTGTGTTTTGTGCCTGGAATAGTCATTTGCACCTTGGCTAGGGCAGCTAACAATATTCAGGCTCTCCAAGCAGGGCATGAGCTTGCGGGAGATTGGGACCCATAAGTATCCTGCTGTGTTCTGTGATCCAGGAGACATGGCCAACCTCAGTTCAGTTCATGTGTCTAAATTCGGGCTCTGTCTGCCCCTCTTGACTGGAGTACTTGGTGCTGAATGGAAGGCAAAAGACAAAATCCATTGATTCACTTTAAAAAGAAAGAAAGAAAAAAAAAGTCTCATCTTGAAGCTGAAAAATTCTGGAGGAATCTGTTTTCTCAATCCTAGCCGCAGATATCTTTGTAATTTGCTCTCCCCTATGACCAGAGCTACAATAAGCAGAGGTCCAGGAGTATAACAATTAATCTACAGACATTGAGGCAAATGCCTTTGGCTGCTGCTGTCTAGCATACTGTAATGGCTGTCGGGTGCCCACTCCATATGAGAAACGAGGAGAGGTTGGCTATGACTCTCTCCTGACATATCTTCCGATCTTGAGGATTGCTAAACCAGAGCTTGTGAAAGTCTTTAAAAGGCTCAGTTCCTGTATCTCCAAGATTTGGTGATTTTTTTTCTAGCCCATTTTACTGGTCATTAACCTCTCATAAAAGGACCCTAGGAGGAGTAGGAATCTCTTTCCAAGACACTAATTTTTCTCTCCTACGTATGCCTTACATGAAGGAACATTATCATTTAATCTGGCAACACAGCATGCAAACTGCCAGAAGCTACCTCTTGACTAGTAAAAGATGTACCTCAAAAGCCTGAAAATTCTTTTCACTCAGACAATGTCTAAATGCTAGTATTGTTATTTAAATATCTTCAGTCCATACATTTGTGATGAAAATTTCCCTACTTTACATTAGGCATTCTTATAAGCTTTCCAGGCAAAATGGAAAAACAGAAAAAGGTTTAGATGCATTTTTAAGCTTCAATTTTCACATCATTGTGCTCAACCCTTATTTTAACTTCCATTTTCTTTTTTTAGCATGGAAATAAAATCCTGCAAATTAAAAATACAACAAAAATACAGAAATATGGGTTAGGTAAAAACTGAATATTGGAGAATCTTTTAAAAGCTACTTTTCTACTATTTGGTCTAGTTGTCTATGCAACTGAATCTCGAAAGCATGTGACTTGAAGTAAAATATGGTTGTGCATCAATTTCTTTTAAGTTTTCAAATTAATTTATGGCTACGCTATTGAACATGACTGTATCATAAATTGAGATCAACTGAGATTTAATGAACATCCATGTGTGTACATCTAGCTATGCCAGCTGTGGGGTAAAACACGGTAGAATGGAACTCCTTCATTGCAACTAAATCTTGTATTAGGGTTTATGATAACAGACTAGCGTCTAGCTCGGTAATGTAAAACTGCATGCGACACATGGTTGACTAGAGTCCAGTGATAATTTTAGTAGTTATCATTATTTGGTGGGATTAATTTTCAGAACAGGGGAATGTTAAATCCCTTAATCCTGAGGGTCAGGCTTTTATTCTGTTCTTTAATAGTTCCAGACATTTAATTCAAAGGTGAATGAAGGACAAGTATTCCCTAGATAGTGGACAAATACTTATATTCAGCAGTTCACAGGGTACAAAGGTCTGAGTGTCCACTTTGCTTTCCAAGGGATTATATTAACATGTATGAGTTAGTTGCTCCTATCCCTTCCTTTGTCTTGCTATTTCTACCTTACGGCAAAAAAAATAGTCTTCTTTATATCTGTGATATAACTTGGCACACACCTTATATCAGTTTGGATCAGAGCTTTAAAAGAATATGACTTTCCTTCCTCTTGCAAAAAAGCCAATGAAATTGTAGAGCGAAAAAGCCATCTCAGAATCTCAAGCCTCAGATTGTGGGTTAAAAGAATCTGAATGTTTGTTAGTTGCTAGTGGACAACCATGCATAATTTCCGTTCTTGTCATCTAAGAAGTCAGGCTCTAAATAAACACAAAAATTGCGTGAGAGCTTGCAGAGCTGAGTAAAATTAGGCTAAAGCTCCATATGGGAGAGAATGAGATGGCTTCAAGTGTTCTTTGGATTAAAGATTTACCACCCAACAGTCTCCTAGAGCCTAAACACAGTAATGATCTTCATGAAGGTGTTCTGCATTAGACCCCTGCGTGTCTGTATTGACTTTCGCAGTGAATCCATACACTCTGCTGTCTGTCTCAACATGCCCATAGCTGTGAATCACATTTCCTGACACCCAGCTGTCCCTCTGCACTTTAAAGGGAACTTGGGTGTCCAGCTGCATTTGTGCATTTCCGTATAAAAGCTGTGTGTCTTAAAATTCATGCTTAAGTATATGATGCATTTGACTTACTAAGTCCCTGAGTCTCAGAGAAAAAAAAACATGATATCTAAGGTGTCACTAGAGTCCAGGAGACATACCTTCTACATTTTGGAATAGTCTCTAGCTGGCAGATATTTTACTTGAAGCGTTCTACAGGCTTTTCTTTAACATGGAGGCATCATGGCCCCATATTGACTAAGAGTTAATAAGCAATGTAAACAAGAACTGAGTGTGAGGACGCCTGGTGTGGGCTATGGGCCATGATCAACAAGTGACAGGAGAACACCTGAAACTGTTGGAAAGGTGTCCTGTAATGTCATTGTGTACTGATGTGATTGGCAGTCCGTGCTGGCATCTGCCTATAAGAAACCCTTGCTGTGGAAACTGGGAAGAACGCTGCTACATCTGACACCATGTAGGAGCAGATAGCCTGAAGTGGTAACCTTATGCTTCAGGGCAGGCCAAGCTGCCACCCAGAGCCCAGGACTGGACAGAGAGGTGCTGCATCTCCCCTGGTTTGATTCCACCCGCTCACTGGAGTGTGTGCATAAGTGAATGAAAAACTTTCCCTGTCACAGTCTGTAGCCCACTTGGTCTGCTTAATAGCTTAAACCTGATAGTGTCATATTGTTGAGATCCTTTTTCCTCTCTGACGTCTCTTGAATTACTGCTAATATTCTAGGGACAGAAAAATTCAGCATCTGAATATGCCAAGGACTGTACAAGCATCTTGTGATTTCACATCCCAGGTTTTTCAAGGTAACAAACAGCTATTCAACAGTTATTGAGCATTTTCCCAAACAGACTTTTCCTTGACACATATGATCAACAGCTCCATTTTGCAAATATTTAAATTTTACTTATACTTTACCTGTACATGTACTACTAGGCGTCTTTTCTCAGATGTTACTTTTCTCTCTTTTGTCTTTTTCTCAAGAAGAAATGCTTATTTCTTTGGACTGATGGTGTAATTTGTCTCCTGAGTAAAATCCCAGAAAGAACTTTAGACTGAAATATAAAATTTCCAAGTATCTTCATAAAGTTTCTCTAGCAATGGAATTGGTTGGAATACTGATAATTGCTGCATGCAAAATCTAGCCAGAACCCTTTTACTGGCCATCATTTCTATGATACCCTAAGGTGAAAATCAAATTGTGAAAGTTTCCTCTTATGAAGCTTGTCCTATAACTCTGAAGCCGGATTTTGCATGGTGCTATATCTACAGTTAATGACAAAGCTCACAAATCAAAGCAGCATTTTTTGCATATTGGCCAGCTGCCCAGTGGACAGATTTTTCATTCACTTCATCCCTAAGCTGTCACAAAGTGGAGCCACTGGTCATTTGTGACTGACCATTTTCTGATGCAGGTTTCTATTTCTTGTTCTTACTGGAGTCCCTCCTCTCTATTCACAGGCATAGATCGGTGTTCTGCCATGCATCTCAACCTCAAACTCATGAAAAGAAAGGAATCAGAAACCATCCCCAGTCACTCCTAGTGATCCTAGAGTCTCAGTGACAGCAGCTCCAGCACAGAGGGCACAACATTACTGATATTTTATGTGATGTTCTTATAACAATGACAGACTATTGGGGTAAGAAACAACAAGGCTGTAGCAAGTGTCCAAGCCTCAATGCAATCTTGATGCAAACCAGAACCCAGATCTCAAAATACTAATGTCAGTGATGGATGATTTCCTGATGGTGTAGAGTGGAGGGCAGACATGACTTCTCATCTTTGGTGACCTCTTTGAAGCATTTGATGCAGACAGTGATCATGAGAGATTACTAAAGGAAATGGCAAGGCTGCATAATGAATATGTCAAAATGTTCTAACATCTCTCTGGGTGTATATAGCTCTAATAGGTGACAGGAAATGTCATGTTTGTCCCATGACTTCACAACTATCATTTATCTCTTTGAAGCTATTCAACATCTACAGAGAGATCCTAGAAATGGTGGACTCATCATGAACTTAGTGCAGAAACTATACAGCTCTCATCATGCTTATCTTCACCACAGAGAGCAAGATGGCATCAAATGTTGGCCAAGAACAGCTAATGGATAAAGACTAGTTGGCCTGAATGAAGAACAGTCAATCCACACAAGGCAGAGATTATGCTGAGGGGAATCAAAACAAACCAACAACTAAAATAACTTTGGGGAGTTTACAGCCTTATATCTGAAAATATCTTTTAGTGAATGCAATTCTGTATAGCAAAATGATTTCAAAAAGACCAAATAACCAGTCTGTGTCTCACTTTTTCCAGAAGGTCCTGGTTCATGGTGAGGTAATGAAGAGTAACTCTTAAACTCTTTCCTGCCTTTCAAGATTTTAGTTTTTAGTATTGAAAATCCTCATTTACTGTGACTTGGGTATATTAGAGACGAGGAAGAAGAAGGGAGAGAACAAGAGAGAAACAGAACTGCATTTTTTAAGTTTTTGACAAAGGTGAATGAACAAAACTTACAAATTTGCTAACATTTGCTAACATGAGCCATTACCTGGCTTAGAATATCCAGAGTTTCTGCCATTGACTAGCTAATTATGAGATTGCAATATCAGGTTCTTAGTTTACACAAGGGCCAGAAATGGATTTTATGTAAATGCATTTAACCTATGAGTTTTACAGATGATTACCAGTACTAATGGAACAATTATTCCAACTTCATCTTCTGCGTGTTCTCACAAACTTTATTTCCACCCCAGATTCTCCAGCCTTCCTTCTGTGGTGTCTCCTTATGCACTCTTTTCACTGTTAAGGATCTCTTCACTTCATTGTTTTCTTGTCCTGCTCTCCGTCTTCTGACTCATTAGAGTCCCTCCAGGTTCCCAATGCACTGTTAGTTTCGGTTCCCAAACTCCTTGTCTGAGACTTTCTTATCATTTTCCCAAATCAAAAACTTCCAACTGAAAACTTTCTTGTCTAGCCAGTCTGGATTTCTCTCTCTCAACTTTCTCCCTAGCAACTACTTGGTGATTTCAGCTACACAATTTTCCTTAGCCAACCTGCTACAATCTCTTTGTGCGTACACAAGGATCCAGCTGCCTCCTTAGGCATCCTACTCTCAGTTACTCCTTTTGCTGCCTTGGTTCAGCTCTTACATCCTCTTCTTTGAAGTAAGGATGCTGATTGCCATATTGTTCTTGCCCAGTCTGATGCTAAGAACAAAGGAAAAAACTTATGTCTCTGCACAGTTGACTCACTATTGTATTGAGCCCTTGCGACTACCATACTTGCATCCATATGAAAATCATCTCACTGTGTTGGGATTGAAGTTCAGCGCCTTCAGGGAGTGAGTGAGAAGGTGGCATAGAGCTCTGGTTCTGTAGCTCAGCACATAACCCAGTGCCTGGGAACGGGCAGTTCAACCTTCAGCAGTTTGAAATCCTTGGCAGCTGAGACAGGACATATCTGTGAGCACTTGTACTTTAGAACAAAGCAAACTCAAACACGGTGGAAATTTTCAAGGTCAAAGATTTTGTTTAAGGGCTGTTTAAAAAATTCATTTTAATTCTTCTTTGAAATGACCTTCCCTCTTCTTTCTGTTTTCTTCTTTCCCACTTTGCTCATGAGAAGTGAGAGAGATGCAGATGCATCTTTTCCAAACAACAGATGGTAAGCCTTTGATCCAAAACACAAATGCCCCAAACTGTGGTCATGAAATTGTTATACAAATTGTTGTAAGCATAGTAAAGAAAAAAATTTTTTTTTCTTTTTTTTTTCCTTTTTTTTTATTTTCCCCAAAAAAAGGGGTTTGTGTATCTGTGTGAAAACCAAAATACCAACCTGAGACTGGCAGGGAAAAGTAAGGCCTACAGAAGTGATTAATGATTGAAAATGATTATTTGACATTTGACAACCATAAGGTATTTGACAACCTTATAATAAGTGGTGCTATCAAAATATTAATAAAATGGCTGAACAGGGATGAAAGTACAAGAAAAAATATATTGTAAAGAGGCATCAAATATTAGTACCTTTCATGGTAGCTTTCATCAGTAGTGAAACAAGTAAAGTGCCATAACGTGTATGCCTTTAATTACTCTTTCCTGGATCTTATTTTTGCTCAAAATATATTACTCCATAAGTAGAGTTAAAACATAGATTTTTATCACAAGTACACAAACTAGTCTAAAACTTTGTGTCTACGAGGTGAAATAGTGTTTGAAAATAATCCATATCTTATTTTTTTGCTTGTGAACAGAAAGTTTGGCAAGATCAGGCAAATTAAATCGGCTTGCAGAGAAACAAACTTTCTATTTATGTTACATTTCTGTAAAATATCGTTCTCTAGTAATGCAATCAATTAGCAGCATTGAAAGGTCTTTATCCAAATTAACACCAGTAGCTATATTGCTTAGTAAGCAGGGGCACAACTTTTAATCACCGAATACTCTTTCTGAATATTTTATCATATGGATTTCCATTTATTATGGTGGATTTTTTTAGATGACATTCTGTCTTCACTGTAAATGTGTCACTTGACTTTAATTCCAAATCACAAATATGGTTAGCAGAACAAAATGCCCCAAATTAAATGGGAATGCATAACAGATGTGACAAGACATCTTTGCTAAAAAATGTTACATGATAGCAAGTAAATAATACACAAACAAGTGGTATCACCAGAATAAAATGGTGTAGTATACATATTGGTGCTTGTGTCAGTCTCATATGAGAATCTTATGGCAAATTATCTAAGCAAGAAGCTTGTGGGAAAGTGAAGCTTTCCCTGTGATTGTCAATTTAAAGAACAGTCTGAAGGTTAATTTAAAGAGAAAGGTAGAATATGCATTGATATGACAATTGAGGATAACGTTATAATGCTCTAACTGCATTTAAAATAACACTTAAAACTCGTAAAGAAAGACAAAACTGTACACAAATAAGAACAGTGCTCTCTAGTCTTCTCTACGGGAAAGAATGGGCCTTTCTTTGACATTAAAACAAGCAAAAAAAATCATGTGAAGAAGAAACTATTGGTGGTCATGACAGAAAATGATGGACCATAGTATGCATATGAATACACATAGACAAACTATGCTTCATAAGGTGTAAGGGCAATGACATCTTTTATTTTTTTTTATCTCTAAAGAGAAAACAATACGAACAGGGGAAGAAAAGCACACCAAACAACAACAAAGGCGAGTGTGAAGAAAATAATTAATTTTTAATATGAGAAAATTGAGAAAGTAAAGACTGAACAGAAGACCTTTGTTCTTCTTTTGTATTTATTTTTATATTGCACATATTGGATCATCAAAACAAAAATCATTGAAGGGAATAAAGTGAAGCCATTACACCCCATGATATATTATGCCACAGATCTGTAGCTCCCCCAGGCTATACTCCTTCTGAGTCACCCCCTTCCCCACCTCAAAAATATGACTACATGAGGTCATGACTACATGACCTCATGTAGTCAATTCATATCCCACTAAAATGGCTGCAGTCTATCGGGGAAGAAGTCCTGTTCCCCAGGCGAGTGCAACGGCTGCAGCGTGCATTGCACTGTGAGCAGGTCTTACTGTGGGAGCAGCAGATGTGATTTGCCCTGAATGTGCTGGTAGGGAAAAGTGGAACCCTCTTTCTACAGAAATGAGGACAGGAGAGGCTGCACGTCATGTCAGTACCCCTTCTAGCACAGTCGGTGAGCTTTCCCGTTACTTGATATCTCTTATAGTCATGCAGCCAGACGGTTGTACTGAGAAACTGCCAACTGTGGCAACTGAGTCGAATGTAAGCAGCAGCTCCTTTCCATTCAAGTGATGAATTTACGCCTTTACTTCAAGTTTCCTCTTTTAATACATTTTTCCAGATGAAAATTCCTTCGTTATTTTCATAGACAAATGAGTTGGGGGAAATGACATGACTGAATGAACTCCTTAGGGGTAACTTTGGTTCCTAAACCAAAAAAGTCTCTGTAATATTTCAGCCAGAACGTTTCAGGTACCAGACCCACCTCCCCACAGGTACCATCTCTGCCCCAGACTGGGCCCTGTCCCTCAGCCTGTCTTCGCAGGGCAACTGCTCCAGCCCGGACCAGCTTGGGAGCCTCTCGCCGAAACTCACACCAATTTGTCCATGTCTCTGAAACCATCGTGTACTCTTCTTACTGAGGGTTCCTGTCACCAGCACCAGCACTCTGTATTCTGACCATTTAATTTTCAAACAACAGCTACGCCACCAGAACATTTCGACAACACAACTCTCCTGTGAAATGGAGACAGAATTTTGTTTCTTCTCTTCTGTGCTTGAATAAAAGCAGAATAATTTTAATCTTAACTATATTCATTATTCCGATGAATTTTAAAGCAACCTTAAAGTATTTGTGAATGCTAATGAACTTAATATTTATTTTGATATTTAGGATGATAGCTTTGCAGCCTAAATGTGCTCTGATCCAAAGTTGTTCTTTCCTTCTATTCCACATAATTGCATATTACTTTGCATTCATGGCAGACTTGAATATTTTAGCAAACTAAGATGAAGATTAAGGCGTGTAAATAGTATTCTCCCAGAGAAAAAACATGACACAAATCAGTACAGCTACAGAGATAAGTACCGTCCAGCCAGTGAACTGTGAGATAAATTCACTTAAGTTTGGCAAAAGGCTGTGAGACCTTGGGGAAAAAAATGTGTTATTTCTGCTTAGTTTGATTTATGCAATTTTATTAATAAATCTACCATCGCTGGGTGTGACAACAAATACTGTAAAAGCAGCAAAAAACTTCCCTACACTTTTCATGGCTGGGAATTCAGTCCAGCCACGTCTATGCTGGAAATTTTACTTAGCTGTGTAGAAGCTCTGAGGCTGTACGATCTGAAAACTTAGACAAAAGAAAACTCTCCTGCTAGGAACAAGATCTTGTGAACTTTACCAGGAAGAAAGCAGAAGAGGAAGGGGCAGAGGTGAGGTACAGTGAGTGAGCTGGGAGTGTCTGGAGTCCTGCTTGCTGAGGAAGCAGAGGGCTGGTGGTGGCCACTGATGTCCTCCCAAGAAGCCGGCTGCAAGGAGATCAAGCCAGCCTTCCCCAGCCGAGACCTGTAGGCCTGAATCTGGGTTTCCTGCCTACGTGCTCCCTGCTTTGGTGGTTCAGGGCAGAAAATCACTTCACATTCTGTTCAAAGTTAAACTCGAATTGAAGGTCTTTCAGGGTTAAGGCCAGCAGCCACCAAAGTGTGGCTGCTTCTGTTGTTCTGTGGCATCCCATCGGCTGCACTGAAGTAGTGGAAGGAAAAATTGCAGGCTTTCTGCAAAAATTATCCTGGAAACATCACACATATCTGCATGTGGTTGAGCTGCAGCTGTAATAAGACGATGATGGTAAATCTAGTTTCGTAAAATTTTGAGTGGTTTGGAAGGACTTCAAAACATAAATCAAGTATGGACATTAAAGTAGGCCACTGTTATTTACGATCATAGTGTATTTTCTGTACAAAGTCTAAAAAAGTCTTTCCCTGAAATACAGATTTTATTTTTACAAGATATCAGACAATAAAGCAAATCAATATGTAGAAGTAAAATATCTTCCCTATTTTTTTGAATGATAACATTATTTATATATAAACACATTCACATATGGTAGGCTCTAATAATCATTCTCTGTTGTTTTGGGTTTTTTTAAGTTGAATTGCATTCTTTTCCATTTTTTGATCAATGTGCAATATAAAAATTTCTAATAAACAACTTATTACAATATAAATCTATTCCAGCTATATTTATGCAGCTCAACAGTGATGGTTTTGATTGTCTTCTTTTAGAATTGGAACAGAGTGTTTGCAATGACAGCTCTACATCTAATCTATTCTATTCTACCTTTTTTCTTTTTTCTTTTCTTTTTTTTTTTCTTTTTTTTTTTACCTGTGCACACCAAAGAGCTACACCAGAAAATATTATGACATTTGCAATAATGCTTTCAAGGGAAACAAATTCCTATGGGACAGATATTAAACATATTGTGAATATTGGGAAGAAAAGCATTCAGTCTGTGTGTTACTCAAAGTGAAGTTCTCTTTGGGCAATGTATATTAATGCTGTACTGGGTTAAATGATACAGATGGTCATTTATCAGCGGAACACTGTAAAATTACTTGCTCTTAAGAGTCTGAAAATTGTCTAAACAGGAGGAAAAAAAAGCAAGTCTGATAAAATCATAAATGTTTTCTCCATCGTTGCTGAAACTCTAATTTTCTTGCTTATTGCTTGAGTTGATAAAACAAATAAAAGAAGGAATCTCAGAGAGATTTCTTTAATATGCAAAATGAATTTCAATGTTCTCTCCCGCTGGTATTTTTATGGAAAACCTGACTAGATGCTACACATGGAACAGAAAAATCTGCATTTAGATGGAAATATTATGAAATGCATGATATGGTGCAAAGTAAGTCTTTTAATGGAGATAGCAAAGTGTTGCATTATATGGTTGAGTGGAAAGACAGCATGCATACAGGCTTTTATGCCCAGCTGCCCTGATTTGCCCAAGAGAGCTCACTTTATTTGAATTTGAACCTAATATAGGGGGGAGAAAAAAAGGCCCACAAAAATTCAACAGAGAAATGATTAGGTCTTTTACAAAATGAAATATTAAGACCTGTGTGAGTCACCACTGTAAACAATGATGGTTTGGACTTGCATGGCAATTTTTTCAAAGGCTTCTTAAGTCTTTTACAATCAAGAATTAATTAAGCCTTTCAGTGCTGTCTCTGTTATATAGATAGAGGAGTGTAACCATGATTAAATTTATACCCATAGGTTTTAACAATTATTTTAGAGTCACTGCAGTAGCTGATTCAGTTTGAACATGCCCCTAGAGACATGCTTTGCTGCAATTTCTTTTTTGTTTGGTTTTGTTAATCTAAATGCAGCAAAGAATGTAACATCATTGCGCAAACTGGTGATTTATCACTATGACTCATTAAAATCAAATTAAAAAATAGTAAAAAAACCACAGCGCATAGTACAAGAAGTTAAATTTCTTTGTTGTGGACAGTAGATAAATTATTTCTCTTACACGTAAATTGGGAATTGTATCCTGAGCATTTGCAAATTTTTTTTGAGTAAAACTAATGGAATGTGATTGTTATCAGAGATCACATCATGTCTGAGAACCAGTATTTTTAAGCTCTTAAGTTACATCACTGTTGTGATGATATGGAACCAAAATTGTAACTCATGTCAATGGATGGAGATCCTTGATATAATCATGAATTTTGCCCATAATTATATCTGCTTCAAGAAAATGTTAAGAGGACAGACAAAAATGGAACACTATTAAATAAGGCAAATAAATTGAAAGCATAGGACAATATTGAAAACATGGAAGTTTTCTTTGAAAATTTGTTAGGCAGCACTTTTGCACATGTGTTTGCACAAGTTACTTGGGTGTTTTAAAAAACGGCAGGATCGTGTCCCGATACTGAAAGAATTTTGTACCCCAGCTTATGACCTCCTTTGTGATGCTAAACCAGCTTCCACAACAGGACTCTATTCCGGACTGTGCTGTGTGATCTGTAGCATGATGATGCTGGTAGTAGTGATGATGATGGAGTACACACTTACTAGCTTACTAATGCTTTCCTTAAAACATTTTTCCGCTGGGAGGAGAGAGAAAAGGAAAAAAAAAACCTAGAAAGATAGTTGTGAAATATAGGGGTTTTTTTACTGAATATCTAAAAGCTTTTAAAACGAACGTTGTATGTATATTTAAGTCTCTGTTTTCCTTACATATTACATGCACTTCTTAATTATAAATTTTTCAAAACAAAGGAAAAGTACAAATTTATCCTTCTTAACCTCAAGAACAGCACCCAACCTTTACTAGAAATTCTGAGTTCTAATACAATAAAAACCTTAATTAGTTTGACTAGTAATATCAATAAACTACCGTGGAATCATTTACAATTTTGTATTTTTTTTGAGGGAGGGGGTAGTGAAATCCCCTCATATTTCCATAAAAGTGGAAATATTATCTCTCTTCTGACAACACAGTGGTATCTGATTTTTTCCATAGCCCTGCTTCTGGTATTATTGATGCTTAACCCATGAATGCCCTTGAATATACATGCCAGATTCTTCCTTCATGTTACCGTGCTGATGACTGCAATAACATTGCAAAGGGGATACATTTTCTCCCATAACTTTTATTGAAATGACAAAGAGTGACCTTAGGATGTTTCTGTATGTCCTAGTGTTCTTTCTGTAACATTTAAAATAATGGGGGCATGCTAAGTGGCATGGCCTCAGGCATGCTGAGGGGGCTCTAACTCTCGGGGGGTTAATGGATGACTGTTTTTAGTTGAGTAATCAAATATAATACTCTACTGCAGAACTCCTATAAAGGCACATACATGCAGACTAATGGCTATTACTCTAATATGCTTTCAACCTTGAAGACACTTTAAAGACATTGCTTGTCATTTCAACGTTACATTGTTGCAGTCTAAGAAATACATTTCACTTTTACACGGTTTGGTGAAACAGCGAACAATTGTGACTTCTTTTCTGATTCAAACAAAGAACTGCTCTAATCAAATCTTCAAATGCAGTGGTGCTGTCAAAAAAAGGCAGAGCGTTAATAACCAGAAGTAAAACCTCAAAGATCACACTGACACTAACATGAAAGCCAATACAAATTAAAACCTTTTTTAAAAAACATTTTTTGTCATATTTAATGTGGAATGAACTAATCTGTATGTTTTCAGTTGGATCCTCTTGAAAAAGTTTAGCTAGGTTCCAGTTAAGATTTCTTGGAGATAAAGCTGGGAGGAGGGAGGTGGAAGGAAAGCGTCAAAATTTTAAAATCTATTTTGGAATCTCCAATTAAAGAAGAGAATCTGATCAGGAGCGTTGATTCTGCATTTAAACTCCCTTTATCGCAGGGCTACTGGAACACAGGTATTTCACCATTTTTAATTTAAATAATTTCATGGTTTTAAGTTATTTTCCTCTTTTATTCATGCATTTAGACTCCTTTTACCACAGGGCTACTGGAACACAGGTCTTTTACCATTTTAAATTTAAATAATTTCATGGTTTTAATTAATTTTCCTCTTTTTTTCATCATTAAATAAATATATTTTTTTTACTAAAACCTTAATGCTTCCGATTTTTCCAGTACCTTCTCCATAGTGAGTCACTGAAGTCCTTGAATTCACCAAGTTATACTCAGCAAAACATGACTGGCCAGATTTCTTTTTGTTCCAGACGGAAGTTATTAAAGTGCATTAATGCAGTGATAACTGAGTATCTAAATGCATCAGCTCCTGTGAGAATGCATGAAGTGCTGCTGGCACAGCTGGGACCCACAGCACAACACTGTGAGCTCCTACCTCGTTCACAGGTAAATCAGGCACCTCCCACGTATGACAGCATTGTATGACATACAAATGCCTTATGTTTTACTTTTGGCACTAAGTCCCTTCATGGTAATATTGCGTTGGATGAGCTGGGTTGCATCTCTACTTACGCCGTAGGCGCTGTCCTGATTTGGTGTACCTTTTTCTCTCTACAAGATGGATAGGAAAACGTTTTGGATGTTGTTCCAGGGTGATGCCACACTGCAATGCACCGCATGAGCTATTGGTATGGAAACAGAGGCAAGGAGAGAGTGAAAGTTAGGCAGCCTTTCTCCCAGTATGAAAGTGTAACAGCCAATAGGAGTCTTCCTGTGTATATACATATATATATATATATATGCATATTTCTATTGCTAAATCAAGGTTGGAAATCCTTTTCTGCAGCTATGATCAGTAATATGTGTATGTGTATGTATATATATATTTCTAGGACAGCTGTGTTTCAACTTGCTGTAGACAGCAGTTAGCGAAGTTAGAATCATCTGGCTTTTAACAGTTCAGTGACAGAGGTATTTTTTGGTTGTAATCGAAGAATGAAATGCAACATATAGGCACACAGAAATTACACATGCAGACACCCCCTCACACACAGACACATGTGCAGACACACACAGACGCACGTTGACCATAGAAGGAAAAAATGAAAGATGTGAGCAATAGAACAGATGGGCCAGCGTTAACAGCATAGGCCTTTTCAGCAGAGCAGTCTGCCTCCTTGCTTACACCACTGAAGCTTTATTCATGTCACAGATTATATCATTCAGATCATTAATTTCAAACTTTTGCTGCTTCTTCATGGAACCTGTCACCAACAGAAGGAATGATTCGAAGCCGGTTTTGGTGAAAGGGAACTAAAGGAGGGCTTCCAGTGGATTTGGAGCAAGAATTCAAAATGAATAGTGGTTTTGTTTGTGTTGTTTGCCATATATGATTTATGACACTTCTCCTTAATTAACAGGAGTTCTTTACCTCAGAAACTTAAGATGTTCAAAGCTGAAAAACTTATTTCAGAAATCACGCAAGATTTATTTGCTTCCAGGACAAAAAAAGAATTATGATTAAATTCCCATAATCAGATTTCTGGAGGTCCATTACACTGAGACCTTCTGATATCTTTCATTATCTTTCTGATCCAGTATAAAATACCTCTTTTAAATCTTCATGTTTATTGGTGATGAAGAAAGCTTTTTGGTATAACAACCCGGTAAGATGCTCCATTAAACTCAATCACTAAACCTATTTCATTATATTTTCTATTCCTCTAAATAGAGAAATTCAATAATAATTGAGACTCAGAAACTCAGCATTCTTTGATGAATTGATGATTGATAATTTTTCATGTTAATATTGGCAGTCTAAGACTACAGGAATACATTACTATTATTCATTTTCACAATCTGTCATAATAAACCTAAGCAAACTTGCTTTCCTTTCTTCTGTTTAATAGGCTGTAAGGTATTGACCAGGACTTACAGCCTGCTCATTTCCATGACTGATGTATTTCTGTTAAATAGCATACATTTGTCCTGCAGTCAGTGTTGCAATTTTGAACGCTTCGGAAGGAAACTTGACATTTCATAAATCAATCATCTGAATTCCTGGATTGAATGCATATGTCAGAAAACACAGGCATGTTAAGGGAAAATAAAATGTGCTTACAGAAAAAAATGTAGCTTTTTTTTTTTTTAACGCCAGAAAATGAAAGTAAATGTTTATTTTAAAGTTCTTATTGTAAGTAATGAAATATTACTGATATGCAAAACTATTAAACCAACTTATTTACTGTAAGGGAATTCATGAAAAAGTATAGTAGATTTAAATGAGATTGTGGTCACATTTTCCTAGCTTTTTTAAATATCTGGCAAAATATTTAGTTACTACTGTAAAGAATGACTTCTATGAACTCAGAGGATGACACGTATTTCCATAAGTACTTAGGGACATTTAAAATTTTTTACTACAAAGAGAAAAATGACAGTGCGCTACTTTCTTCTGAAGTATTTGAGATCACTGCTGAGGACAAAGACATTTGATTGCACTTGGTTAGTGCCTTGGTAATTCATATAGTTGATTAGTTTGCTTTTCAAGAGAATTATAATTGAATTCAGTCTTTTTTTCCTTGTGAAAATGGTTCTGAGTGTAAAATAAGTTTATCTAACCTCTTCACTAGAATAGGCGATTTCTTCCATTAGTTCCTCTAGACCTGAGAAATTTAATCATCTCTCTGTGTACATCTTCAGTATATAGGATAATGCAGTAAAACTTGACTTTCACCTCATGAAAAAACAAGGTCAAATTTTGTTTAAAATCCTGAGGCATTATATATATATATGTATGTATATGTGTATGTGTTAAGTTCTATTAAAATATTAATAATTTTAAAACTCTTGTGAGGGAGGATGTTGTTCATTATTTAAATATATATATATATCACTGTTTAAACAGGAAAATAACATATTTAGATGAGCAAAAATTTTAAATCTCTGTGCTAACTGATCTTTAACCTTGACTATTGACTCAAACTAATGAAAAAAGCTTAATATTGAAAAGTATCTTTGAAAAGAGAGGATATGTAGGAGTGGTCATGGGTTGGGTTTTTTTCCCTTCTCATTCCCCTATTTTTCACTAATTCCTCGTTCAATATTGAACAAGTCATTTTAACTTATCAGAGTTTATTGATTTAAAATAGTGCAGAGTAAAGCACCACTGTGTATCCCACATCTGCAGAATTAATATTTGCATTTTATCTCTGGGTACTTTTATGTGCAAAACTTCTTCACTTTCTTTCACTAGCCTACGATGACAGTAATAATGATGTATTGGTGTCCTATTTCTTTCAAAGATATTTTGTGCTCTTTTGTTCCTTGAAATATTGCGTGTTATTACTACAATCTGTTTACGAGGTGTAGAAAAGATTTCACAGAAAATGTGTCCAAGCCTATTAACACTAATGAAGCTTCATATGGTTAAGATATGAGTATTACAAGGGCCACAGAATTAAAATGATTTTTCAGTATAGAGCAGATCAGTATGTGAGGATACCATTATATATACCTGAATACAATGTGTAATCATAGATCTACCATGTGCCATCAGTATAGTGCATAATAGAGGTCTATGCATTTTTGCATAAGTCATCTGAAATTTTGGAAATTCTTAAACTAAAGATTTAGACGTAATTTTCCTTTTTTTTTCATAGTGAACCTGTGCATTATTCATTAAAAAAGAAAATGCAAGATATATTTCTAAATATTTTTATAATATGAAATACAGTTCTGTTTGTTGAAAGAATGAAGCTTAACAATGCTATATTAGCTAAGCACTATAAAAAATGCTCACCATGTTCCCATTTCTCATCCTCTTTCACACAAAATTTCACTTATTAACACTGTGAAAAATGCATACATATTTCAGTCATATTTAATTAGTCATCCTAGACTATTTTCAGGTAATTTAAATGCATATTCTTCATCTCTGGCCCTCTCAAAAGAAAGAAAAAATACAGATTTATTCACTTTAGATGAACGAATACATAAGAAGAGTTTGAGTTTCACTCCTTTAGCAAGATAAAGATAAAACCAGTGTAATTTGGCATGTAATTAAGTACTTCACTAATTCACTACCTTAACTGTTAAAAAAAATGGACCTTCAATGTGAACTTGAAAACCGCACATACATCAGTTCCCTGTGCAAGCTTTGTTTTGCAGCACAAATCTAATTTAAACCCAATTTGTATCCAGATGTAATCAAACAGAAATAACAGAAATCTAATTTCTCCCACCTCATTTCTATTGGAATCTTTCTCAATCCACTCTGTGGACTGAAAATTAAGATTTAGTGTTGTGCTTGTTTGTTTGCTTTTAAGTTTGCTTGTCTATTTATTTTTAAAGGAGTTTCTTTATAAAGTGTACTATGTCTACTCCAGATCTACCTGCTTCGATCTGTCCTGTTTTGGACTTCAACCAGTAAATAAATATCAAACAAAGGTTAAAAAAAAAAAAAAGTGGTGGTTGTTTTTTTTTTTTCCATCTGATCTTCTCATTCTTCTCATCACCATTCTGTCCTAGACATGGATTCTCCTTACCCAAGATAATTCCTATCCTATCAACAGAATAACTCTTATGAATACATATACATCATAGATCCAACAACACGTGCCAACACTACCCAATCTATTCCACCCAAGTCTCAATTCAAGCCTGAGATATGGTTTTGGAGATAAGGGTGGGAGACAAAAAGCAAAATAAAAGATGCAAGCAACAGTTTGCTGCAACATTGCTAATAATACTCAACTATGTATGATGCCATGTGCTTATGCATCCACTTTCCTAGCACTTAAACCAGAATGCCAGGCTGACCCTCATAAATGAATACACAGCTTTGCTCCCACTCTGAGTCTGCTTCCTGACTTAGCTGCTGTGATTAGAATATGCAGTGTCGATTTCATAAGGTTTGGTTTAACTTTAGCCTAATCTAATGTTTCCTAATAGTAAAGAAAACCAACCAATGAAAAAAAAAGTTCCAATATTTTACCTTTGTGTAGAAGCTGGATAAGGATGTTGGAGACTATGGAAAAACCTTTGCATGAAGGAAGGTATAACAGACTGGAATTCTTCAGCCTGGGAAAGATGGAAGACAGTACAATACAGACTCATAAAATGAGAAATCTGTTGAGGAAGTGAACAAGAACTAGGGCAATACCGAATGTATTTATGTGTCAGGTACCAGGTTCAAATCCCCTCCAAACCACATCCTCACACATTTAGTTGTACCGTGAAACTCTTCACTATAGGCAACCTTAGATTGCCCATAGTAATAATAAACCAAGCTTACCTACCTTCATAAAGTAGCTAGCTTAAAGGTATTTTCTCTACATCACAAAGCCATGGAAATGTAAATCACTGCATACTTTGTGGGACTTAAACTCTTCCTTAAGCACGTGCTACTGGTCAGAGCTAGAAACTAGGACATTGGGCCTTTGGTCAAATGTGCAGCTGTCTTAACTTGGAAAACTACTCTGGTACTCTTCTGATTTCACTCTAAGGCTTTTCAATTACAGGAAATTCAATTCCAAAAATTACTAGACAGGAAAAATTTTAATAATTTAATTACTCATTTGAAAATGTAATCTCTGATACTCTTCTGCGTTAGAAATTTTTAGGCTGAGTTTTGAATTTATACAGGTCTAATTCTTCTAATGTAAATATGCAAACTATTTAAAGAAATGTAATGAATGCTGAAGCAAGAGGAAGGAAAAGAATGTGTTTTGGCAAATATGTTGACTATGACCCTGTTCTCGTAAAATTACATATCATTTCCTCTCACTGTGGGTCTCATCTGTTCTGGTTCAGCTAGATTTATGATATACCTCTGCATCTGAGCTTTTCTGTTCAAGAAGAATATTTGTGAATGATATTATCAGTGGATTTCAAGTAAAAGGTTGCTAATGACAATATTTTGCACTATTGTGTAAAGCCTAACAGATTGCTTGCTATGAAAGCCTAAGACTGATACTTAGATCCATTTAACCGGGCCCCAACAAATGAAGATTTCTGAAGCAAAGGGAAAGGGAAAGTGGGAGATAAAGATTAAGGCAATTCAGAAGGAAAACTCGCTCATATTATACTGCTTGGATTAATACAAACACTGGAGTCACATACTGCTTAGTTTCTAGATAGATCACCTACACAAAGATATGAAGGATTTAATGCCTTTGTGTGTGCGTGTGCACATGTGTGTGTCCCTTCCACATCTTCCATTCATTGTGTAAAGGCGTTTCTTTTGTTATAAACTTCATGCACTTCTCTCTTCCATGTAAATCAAGGTACCCAAGAGATAGCCTGTCTTGAATTTTGTGGTGGTTTTTGATGTGGGAATGTCTCACCCATATTGTTCCACTAGTACATGTGTGTTTCTAAGGTAAGTAGTCAAAGTGATCATTGCTACAAAAATGTTTCTAGATATGAATGCCAGCCCCTCTTCCTTATGCTCCTTCGTTATTTCTTTACTTGGATTAAAAAAAACCCAACTTTATACAAAATCTCACACTGGACATTGGTTATCCATCACTCCATCACTTCATGTATATTTAGAATGTATGTTACAATGCAGTTTTACAAAATGGGAAAATAAAAACCAAGCATCAATAAAAATACTTACTAAGTGGAATTGCCAAAAGTCTCAACTGTCCACTTTTCTGAGTGAAACTAAGATAGATAACTTTCCTGGCAGAAGTCTTCAGAAACTAGATCAAGGATCTGTATTGCCTGAAAAACCCAGCTTGTGTCTTAGACTAGAAGTGATCTCAGATTTTCCCTACTTGACTACTAGAAATAATTATTTCTGGTGTCAGCCTTGTAATTTCAGCTGATTATTTGCTGTATTCATTTGATGATTTAATAATTTCACATATTGATTTATTGACTCACTCTTAATTATGACCTTGATTGGATCATTGTATCATTCCATCTTTAATTAGTGTTGTAAAGTTGTCATAAATTAGTTCAGTAAAATGCTTGCTTAAGTATATGGCCGCTTACTCATCTTTTAAAAAATAAAATCCATAAAAAATACACACATTGTATTCATTCAATCATATTACACCTTGTCTCATGAACTCTGTGGAAAAAGTTAATGTTAATTAAGAAATTTACAAATCCATTTTCCTGTGCTTGCAAATCGGTACCCAAGAAACCCTTAGTTTTATTATCTTTGTGGCTTCTTGTATCATGGATTATGTTGCAAGTAGAAAATCTTGGAAATTGCGATGTCAGTACTCATCTGACTGAAGTAATGTTAAACTGTTCTGGCATGGAATGAGCGAAAATGCCGCATCCCAACTAATGAAAAAAAAATCCAAGAAAGGGGTTATAATCCACTTCATTTTCTGTGCAGGTAGAGGTAACAAGACCATCAACCGATCTAATTTTTTTTATTTCTTTGAAATTATAGAGATCTGAATAATACAAATTGTTCTTTCCCATTTCTTTATGAAGGTACTGTGCAAATGCTGCTGCAGTACAACTGCTATTTCTTCTCCCACAGGTATCAGATGCAGATCTTTTATGTAGAACCATTCAGACATTTTGTGAAGAATCAGTTGTTAAATGCTAATCAAACATGAAATGTTCACAGAATGTGGCAACAGTAATGACATTTCAAAATGAAAGATACATTTTTAAGAAAGTATTTGAATAAAGGAAAAAACTTCTTTTTAGTCTATTTGGAAAAAATGCTCTTAATTTATGTAGCATATAATTTTTGAGTTAAAATATGAATAAGACATAAATATAATTTCATTTTAAGACATACTAGTCTCTTCTTTTAGGCACAACTAACAAAGCATTTAGGATATTTGCGGATTGAAACTACACTGCGAATACAGAGTACTAATATCCCTTTCTTTCTAGTTATTCAATTTGTATCTAATATTGATGAATATAATTTCTTGCAAGCAAAGAAGTGTTCACCTTTTGGAAAGTGTAATAGCAAGTGGGGAAACTTTTATTTCAGCACTCCCTAAGAGAATTAGAAGATAAAATCCCAGTTTCTCCATATTTTTGAATCCCGTGATATCATCTATAGAATGATTTTACCTGCAGAACAGTACTATAAAAAATGGTTTTCCTTAATGTTTTGGACCTATTAATTGTTTCACTGAAACTTACTGAAGTTGATCCTAGATAAGTTCACAGCAATCAGGAAAAAAAAATCAGAAACAGAAGTTTACACCCCAGCACAACTACAAAGCTGATTGATTGTGAAAAAAAGCCATTACACACTTTCAGTGCAGAAAAAGCCTGCACGATGAGTGTTGGTGGTGAAATTGAATGAAATTTCTGCTCAGAATGCGTTTTACATTACAGATGAGATGAATAAACAAAGATATACTTTGCTCAAATTCAGCTACTTTTTCTTTATTTAAGAAATGCCTTTGTCTGCATTTCTTAACCTGTAAATATTTTCCAGTGCATTAGAAATGGCTAGACTATTAATTTTCACATCACTGTCATGAGATCCAAGAGCTCAGGTCTTCAATGGTTTAGCAGTGCTTTTTCCAGTTTCTTAATAGCTGGTGATCTTGCAATGGGCTTTTCTGTCCTCACCCAAGCTTCTCAGAAATTACTTTTGACATGGATCACTTTGCAATACATGTAATATTAGCCATTTAACCTTCACAGAATCAGCAGGGTTTAAATATTTAATTAGTGGTCTTGTTGTCTGCAAGGAGTTATTCCTGCTATAAGCCAAATTTAACTTTTTCTTAAAAAAAAGAGGAGTGTTTTCACAAATTGTAGATTGACATATATTCCAAAGTTTAAGAATGTCTCTCTTAAGTTTCTTTGCCTGTTTCCTACTAGGTGACATCTTTCAGCGTAGGGGTAGCACATTTGATTTTAGTTCTTACTTTTTTCATTGCCATTGCCTTTCCATTTCTTTCATTATCTCTATGGAAAAATCTATTCAAATGTTCATGATCTGTTGTATTTGAAACATTTCAGGATAAAGCTAATATCTTCCGTAGCTTTTGGAAGCACCTTTAAAACTGTTTTCTGTGTTTCCATGTACTATACCACATTCCTGTTGTGAACTTGGAGAAATGAAAATCATTTTACATTTGAGGGAATCATTAAAAGTAGAACATTTCAACCATGATACAGACATGCAAACTGAATATCTCTAGAAGGAATTCTAGAATGAATAGTTTAATGAAACAAATAAATGAAATTATAATGGTAATTAAAAAAGAAGTTTACTTCCTTTTGCAATACAGGCCTAGCGTAAGGGTAACAAGGATTTTGGACTGCCTCTTGTTATGCTTGGAATTGCAATTACCCAAAATTAAGACTTGAAAGTTATCACTCATCATCTCCTGCGTGCTCAAAAAATCTTTTAGGTTGCTAAAATTAAGAAGTTTGTAGCATTAATGATTGCATAGCATTTTATGAACGCTACAGCCCTATTGTGCCAGCCACTACCCAAATACACGCAGACAGCCCCTGACACTAGCAGCATTCTAAATAAACCATGAGGGCAAATATTTTTCTTTTCACTTATCCTTTATAAACAGTATTGACAATTTGGGGAATTAAGTAGACATTTATGGTATTTGAGAATATAATTACACTAGTTAACATTCACCAGAAATCAGTTGCCATTATTCCCAAGGGAGAGCCAATCATGGGTATGATTACAAAGAAGCTGTGAGGACGGACTTAATTGAAAAAACAGGAGGACTTCTAGCTAAGAGCAGGAGAAAAAAGTGATAAATTAGTTTTTTTAAGACTTCACAAGGAATGAAACTGGGGAAGTCAGTATGCAGTCTAAGTTATGCATTTCCAGTATTAAATTAACAAGAAAAAAAGATTATCCCCTTGCACTTTCCAAGGAAATGTCAACAAAGGTTATTTAGACTTGATGGTTTATCAAAATAAGTTTTAAAAAAAATCAACTATATTCAGAACCACCCAAGACATTGAACCAATAAACGTATCGAAAGTTCCTCTTCCAAATACTCAGCATAGTAAAGAAACCCCTGAACAAATTTGTCTGCATTCTGTTCCTGGGTGATTTAAAGTAAAGAACTTTGTTTATAAGAACAGCAGGAATTGGCCAAAATATAACTGCTTTTCCATGACAAATTTCAATGTGCTGAATCTAATTTATGTTAGTCATGTGTCAGCCGTATCTTTGAGAATACCATAATTCTTCTTAGATACTAATTTCAAGACTGTTTTCAAATAATCAAAGATCTGGAAGTTGAAAATGTAGAACGATGTCACCATAAACTACCAAATTATCATAAATCTAGTGTGTATATCTCTTGCTCTTGAACTAATAGAGGAAACATGTGTAACTTACAGTAGCTTCCAAAACCTGGAATTACAGGTCCTGTAACTAACTACATTTGGAGGAAATAATTAAACACTCTGTGTCTTTTTTTTTTTTAAATTGAAATTTAAAGTTATTTTCTTTTTCTTCCCATAGTTATAGTTTCTGTTTTGTCTCAAATTAAGAACTTGTCAAAGTTAAAATTTTTCATAGTGGTGTGCTATTCAGGAAAAAAAAAAAGCCCACCCCAAACAAACAACCCGGAAAATCACAAGATATTGAGGCAGATCCTCCTGTATTGACTGTACAAGTAATTTCAACTAGCTAGGGAAGGATTACTTCACTTTTTATTCTACCGTGTTGAATAAGCAGGAACAGAACAGGAAAGTTTACATCCTTATCCTTCCTGAAATGCATGCAATGGCAGAAATATTACTAGTGGAAAAGAGGAAATGAGGTTAACATCCCTGTTGTATGTCAATAGTTGACTTCTGTTGTTCTTTTGTATGTCAGCCTTGAGACATACTTCAAGTAGCGTAGCCACTTACTAACCCCATAGCACCTAAGCTGTTGTCCTGGAAGCCTCTTCTACTCACACCTTCAGGGTCATTATTCTGCTTTGGATTGCAACAATCCCTGTTCTAGAAAAATGCTTCAATGAAGCTTGTTGAAAATCAGTACTTTTATTTGTTGAAAATCATGACCCTGCCCAGACTACTGACACTTGACTTTCAGCAACCTACCTGTGGGAGTCTGAATGTGAGTCGGACATTATAGCCAAATGGAAGGCTAATAAATGAAGTTCACTAAGTCTACATTCTTACTCACTTCAACCTGAAGCAGAAGACAATCTCTGGTCAAACAAGTATCTCTGTAAATTCCATATACTATAATGTGATTCTAAACAAACGCACACCTTAATGTACACATCTGAAACTATTATTACATCTCAGCTCTTATGTTCAATTAAATTTTCCAAATCATAGAATCATAGAATCATAGGGTTAGAAGGGACCTCTGGAGACCATCTAGTCCAACCCCCCTGCCAGAGCAGGGTCACCTAGAGCAGGTTGCACAGGAACACTTCCAGGCGGGTTTGGAATGTCTCCAGAGTTGGAGACTCCACCACCTCTCTGGGCAGCCTGTTCCAGTGCTCTGCCACCCTCAAAGTAAAGAAGTTCCTCCTTATGTTTAGGTGGAACTTCCTCTGCTCAAGTTTGTGCCCATTACCTCTTGTCCTGTTGCCGGGCACCACTGAAAAGAGCCTGGCCCCATCCTCCTGACACCCACCCTTTAAGTATTTATAAGTGTTGATGAGATTCCCACCTTAGCCGTCTTTTTGTGGCCTTCTTGGCCACAAGGGCACATTGCTGGCTCATGGTCATCCTGTTGTCCACCAGGACTCCCAGGTCTCTTTCAGCTGAGCTGCTCTCCAGCAGGTCAGCCCCCAACCTGTACTGGTGCATGGGGTTATTCCTCCCCAGGTGCAGCACCCTACACTTGCCCTTATTGAATTTCATAAGGTTCCTCTTTGCCCAACTCTCCAGCCTGTCTATGTCTCTTTGTATGGCGGCACAGCCTTCTGGTGTGTCAACCATCCCCCCAGCTTTGTGTCATCAGCAAACTTGCTGAGAGTGCACTCTATCCCTTCATCCAGATCATTGATGAATATGTTGAAGAGGACTAGACCCAGTACCGACCCCTGGGGAACGCCACTCGTCACTGACCTCCAACTAGACTCTGTGCCCCTAATCACTACCCTCCGAGCTCTGTCTTTCAACCAGTTATCTATCCACCTTACTGTCCGTTCATCAAGCCCACTCTTCCTAAGTTTCCCTATGAGGATGCTGTGGGAGACCGTGCCAAACGCCTTGCTTAAGTCAAGGTAGACCACATCTACTGCCCTCCCCTCATCTATCCATCCAGTCATGCCATCATAGAAGGCTATCGGATTAGTCAGACATGATTTCCCCTTGGTGAATCCATGTTGAGGACTTCTGATAGCTTTCTTTTCCTCCACATGCCTTGAGATGACGCCCAGAACGAGCTGTTCCATCATCTTTCCAGGGATGGAGGTGAGGCTGACCGGCCTGTAGTTCCCCGGCTCCTCCTTCTTGCCTTTTTTGAAGACTGGAGTGACGTTGGCTTTCCTCCAGTCCTCAGGCACCTCGTCTGTTCTCCAGGACCTTTCAAAGATGATGGAGAGCGGCCCAGCAATGACTTCCGCCAGCTCCCTCAGCACTCTCGGGTGCATCCCATCAGGGCCCATGGACTTGTGAATATCTAATTGATCTAATTGATCCCTCACTTGATCTTCCTCAACCCAAGGGAAGTCATCTTCTTTCCCTGTTACTTCCCCCAATGCCTGGGACTCCTGAGGGCTGGGCCGAGCAGTAAAGACCGAAGCAAAGAAGGCATTCAGTAACTCCGCCTTCTCCGCATTCTCCGTCACCATGGCTCCTGTTTCATTCAACAGTGGGCCCACAACTTCTCTGGTCTTCCTTTTGCTTCCAATATACTTGTAGAAGCCCTTCCTGTTGAGCTTGACATCCCTGGCCAGGTTTAATTCCAAGGCGGCCTTGGCTTTCCTTGTTTCATCCCTGCACGCTCCGGCAGCATTCTTGTAATCCTCCCAAGGGGTCAGTCCCTTCTTCCACTTATTGTAAAATTCCTTCTTCCACTTGAGCTTTTTCAGAAGCTCTCTGCTCCACCATACAGGTCTCCTGCATCCCTTGGCTGATTTCTTTCTCTTAGGGATGCACCGATCCTGAGCTTGGAGGAAATGGTCTTTGATTATCAACCAGCTTTCTTGAGCCCCTTTGCCTTCCAGAGCCCTAGCCCACGGGATCTCTCCAAGCAGTTTCTTGAAGAGGTTGAAGTTAGCCCTCCTGAAATCCAAGGTTGTAATTTTACTTCTTGATGTTTTGTGCGTAGTACCTATGATCCTGAACTCTATCATTTCATAATCACTACAACCTAGGGTGCCCCCAACCTCAATGTCCTCCACCAGCCCCTCTGTGTTTGTCAGTACCAGGTCCAGGAGTGCTCCTCTCCTTGTTGGCTCCTGTACCACCTGTGTCAAAAAGTTGTCATCAATGCACTGGAGGAGCCTCCTGGACTGTGCGTGCCTGGCTGTGTGGTCTTCCCAGCAGATATCAGGGTCACTGAAGTCCCCCATGCCTGCGATTGCGAGGCTACCTTCAGCTGTCTGTAGAAAGCCTCATTAGCTTCCCCATCCTGATCAGGTGGCCTGTAGTAAACACCCACAACAGTGTCCCTCATATTTGCCTGCCCCTTAATCCTTAGCCAGAAGCTCTCAACCCTCTCTTCATCTGCCCCTAGTGAGAGCTCGATGCATTCCAAATGCTCTCTCACATAGAGTGCAATTGCACCACCACGCCTCGCTGCTCTGTCTTTCCTGAAAAGGACGTAGCCATCCATGACAGCATTGCAGTCATGTGAGCTGTCCCACCACGTCTCAGTAATTGCAATGAGGTCGTGGCTCTGCAACCGCACACAGATCTCCAGCTCTTCCTGCTTATTCCCCATGCTGCGTGCATTGGTGTATAAGCATTTCAGAGAGGGCGTCATGCGTGTAGTTTTGACCCTTGAGATGCGGTGTGCCTTCTGGCTTTCAGAAATACTGGCACACTGGCTCACGAGCGCTGAGCAACTGCGCCCTGGCACCTCACCAGCAAGCCCAGTACCTTCCCCACTCCCGTTCAAATCTAGTTTAAAGCCCTCTCAATGAGCCCTGATAACTCTTGTCCTAATGTAGACACCTAGTGCCATTTAAAATGACACACAATGTTTGAGACATATACACGACACTGACAGATTTAACACTATCTTTAGAAGACTTGTGTCCTTCTGCTTTGGTATCTGAAGGGCAAGCGTTGCATACTGAAGAATCTTAGTGGCTTTGAATGCCCAATTCTAAGCATATCTTTACAGTAATTATTGAAAACTTTCATTAGAGTGTTAGAGTGTCCGTCCCCCCCTTCTTTATTGAAGAGAGTTATAGGATAAAGTTTTCTGATGTGAAATTAATAAGTAAAACAACAAAGAAATTAGCCTTTAGTGTAGCCCCAGTGACATCTCTCTCATTACCCTGTGAGTTTATATAAATATGTGGATTCAGAAGAATTAAAATACTTAACAGAACTGTGATCTTCTCCTATGGGAAACACAGAATTAAATTCAGAAGTTATGTACACAGTAAATTATATTTTTATGCTCACTAAACATAAAGTAAAATAAATTGAAAAATACTTATGCAGCTTCTATTTTTTTGTACATATCATAGAAGTGTTAATTTGAAACATTAAGTGTTGCGGCAAGTGTACGGCTGATACTTCTGATGCCTAAGTCTACAGTTTAGTCAAATTCAAATTTTTCCTACATCCACTGATGTGCCATTTCATACATGTGTTGAAGTGGGGATTCATAGTCTATAGATCTCGTCTAAAGAAGTTGATTCCTACAATGAAGTAATGAACTCTAGCTGAGAACCTTTCCTTGGAAAGGTTAGAACACTGGAGAATTATGTTAAAGTTGACATTCCCTATTCTACTCAATCCTCTGAGAATATTTGCTTAGAAAATACTCTACAGTAAATGTTAGCATACCGTTAAAGTATGGAGGTCTGGAGGAATAGGATCTTTTCAATCTGCCTTTTTTAAGTTATGTTTTGAGTAAATTACTCAGCTAGTAAATGAGAAAGTGACTGGGATACAGTCTCTCTAATTACTGGCCTATACTTGATTTGTAGACCAATGAACAATTAATGGTTACATGTGCATGAGTAGCTTTCACAAAGCAGGCTAGGAGTGACTCAGAATAATTCATAAGACACTTTCCTGAGAAATGAGAAACACAAAACTTCCAGCAGAGAGATTGTGAGTCCTTGTTTCTCATATCCCATGCAAGTGCTGGATGAATTGGCAAGACAAGTTTTGTCGGTGGATGCATTAAGCACCAAGTGTTAGAGAAGATATAAGAAGCAACCTGAAGTTTGGTGGTGAAGTCTGAGCAGCCAAGGTTAGAATGGTGATATCTCTGGGGGTGATGTTACCCTTGCATAAGCGTAGGAAATCAGCATCAGTTTTAGCCTGGCCTCTTTCTTCTCCATGCCATATACTCTTTGTGTTAAAACACAACATTTCGTATCATCTATGCTCTAATTTAAAAAAAGCTATTAATTTTACACCTAACTTTTACTGATAAACAACCCGCTAGGTGCCTGTCTGAAGTTTGTTTATCCTGAGGCATGCAGCATGGGGAAAAAACAGGAGGAATTAGAGGATTGTATGCAGTTGTTGGGCTACAGTCTCATTGGAATGACGTAATTTCTAGTAACATTCACACAAACAAACAGAATGTCATGGTTTGGGTTGGGCTGGCCACTAAAACAAATGAGAGATGCTCTCTCTTACCCTTCTCCCTTTCAGAGAAGGGAGAGCATCTCCCTTCAGGGAGAGAAGGATGAGAGAGAAAAGAGAATTATGAGTTTAAAAAGTTTAAACACGTTTTGCTAGGGAGCAAATAACTGCTTTATGATTTTGACTAACTATGAGAAATAATATTGAATCATATTGTATACTCCAGATCTGTCCAATCAGTTGCATGAGCTAACAGTGGAGTTACAGGTGTAATATACTCCTGTGCATATTATTCATCAATTGCGAGGCAATTTTTCATTCAGTGGAATTATCTATAATCATCTCCTTAGCTTCTAAGGAATCTAATGTTCTTTTGCTGGATATTGGAAAATGTCACTTTTTGTATTCATACAGTTTTGTCAATTTGTAAATTTTCTTGTTCTAGCAGGTGCATGCCTATCACCTTTAAATAACTTCCCTTAAGCTTCCTGAAAAATAGAACTTCTTATTTCACTTTCAGTTTTTAAGATGTAGCCTTGTTATGAGCACTAATACTGACTCTGGTATAAAGAATGAGTATGAAATAGCCTTCATGTGTTTTCTCTCATATGAGTTCTTGCATGTTGAGCTTGTGAGAAACATTTAGATGTGTTATTGCCTTACACAAATGGCAATGTTTCTTTTCGTCATAAGCACAGAGAAATCCAAGAAGAGATTAATTTTTGTAGGTGTCTTTTTTATATTACTTACCTTTTATTTCATTAAGAACTTTTCTCACTGAATTAGTAAGCTTCTCAAAAATTATTAATAGCATGTAAAGACGTATTTCATTTGCTTGTTCCTGTAGTAAGTTCAGGGTCACAGGTGACATACCTGTTCCACAGAAATCTCATTTATATCTCGCTTCCTCTGGTGTGGGGGAGAAAAACCAACCAACCAAACAGAAATACTCCTGATGATTTATTCAGATGCTACAGAATACATTTGGTTAAGAACAGCATTTCTTCTGGGTTGTGTGCTTGCTGAAGGTACACACCTTTAGTTACTCAAACATACATTATCCCTGTGAGGCCTCTGGCACAGAATACTTACTCTTCATATAGTTACATATGCAATTACTCCGCTTTGCACATCAAAATTCTTCATTTTTTCCAACCTACACTTCCAAATAAAATGCATTAGATTTAGCCAGACATCATGCTGATATCAGTGGGTATTTCGTGTAGATAGCAATACAGTCAGCAACTTCTAGAAAATAAGGCCTGTTTGTTGTTTTTGTTTTGTTTTGGGTTTTTTTCCTAACTGGAGAGGTTGTAAGTTTCAGAGTAGATGGGGCACTTAGGGACATGGTTTAGAAGTGGCTTTTGTCAGGGTAGGTTAAAGGTTGGACTCGATGATCTTAAAGGTCCCTTCCAACCTCAGCAATTCTATGATTCTATGATTTCAAAGTACAATGCTAGTTTTATTTGGTTTCTTAATAATTTTGCTTACAACCATAATTTTTTGCTGTATTAATATTTTTGCATTGACACTGGTTTTTGTTACTATTGCACTCCTTTATGCACAGATTTAGCCTGTTGGTGCAAAGAGCATTGCACTGAAAAGGGGATTTAAATATCGCTTAATTGTACTTTTCAGTTTCCCAGCTGTATTCAAAAATTCACTGTTCCTTGTGAGAAACAACCCTTATTATGGAGTTCCTCAGTGCACAGAAGGGAGAGGTTGTGTCTATTCCAAGCTTGTAGTCTTCAGCAGCACAGATGCAACATGATCACAAACATTTTTCATTTAATTGTCTTTTGTTAGCCAACATGTACAACTTCCAGGCTGCTGTCTGTCCAGCTATTACCTATCCAAGTAGCATTTCTGCCTTGTCTTATTGACATGGCTTTTGGTTATGAGTTGAACTCCCCTTTTTTTGATGAGTCAGTTCACGGTCTTGCTGGTCCTTTCTGCTTGTCAAGCAGATTCTGACATTCATAGATTCATAGAATCATGGAATCACAGAATGGTTTGGGTTGGCAGGGACCTTTAAAGATCATCTAGTTCCACCCCCCTTGCCGTGGGCAGAGGCAACTTTCACTAGAGCAGGTTGCTCAAAGCCCCATCCAATCTGGCCTTGGATCACAACTTCTCTGGGCAACCTGTTCCCGTGTGTCCTCACCCTCATCATAAAAAATTTCTTCCTATGTCCAATCTAAATCTATCCTCTTTCAGTTTAAAACCATTACCCCTTGTCCTGTCACTACAGGCTTTGGTAAAAAGTCTTTCTCCATTTTTCTTATAAGCCCCCTTTATATACTGAAAACCCACAAAATGGTCTCCCTGGAGCCTTCTCTTCTTGAGGCTGAACAACCCCAACTCAACCTTTCTTCATAGGAGAGGTGTCCCAGTCCTCTGATAATTTTCATGGCCATATATAATATATATAATTGTATTTCTTATTATTTAGCTTAAAACAAATTTCTCCCTCTGTTTCACTACACCTTCTTTATGACCATTTTTCCTTCAAATTCACCCATCTAATTCGAGTTTCAGTCCTGACAGAAAACCAAAACATAATACCTATTCTTTAATTCTTTAAAGTTAGAGCTTCAGCCTTCACTTCATCACAATCCTTTATGGCACTACACAAGCACACAGTAAGCAGCCAATTTTGCAAGACAGATGACTGAATATGAAAGGGTCAGAGAGGGCTTTTAAGAGCTTTCAGAGCACATGTGAGGAGAATGATGGCAGTTACTCTTTTAAAAAAATTATCTACAGGCATTGCTATGGTGTTCAGCAGTATACCATGCCCTCCAAAAGCCCTGATTAATCTATTCTCATGGCAGCCACACGAATGAACCAAATGTTAGACTCTCCATTACACACATGAGTCCAAGATGAACCCATTGAAGTCAGGAGGCTGCTACCTTTGGTTGGTCAGCTTGAAATGTGTTGTTGAATTTCAGAATAGCAGAATGTGCAACGTCCAAATATAAGTCTTTGGCAGCTGTGAGTGGTCCACAGCTGAGGATGCTGACAAATGCCAAAGAAAGTAGTTTCAATGGATCATCCACAGGTGGACAACACATCCAAAATGACCGCTCAGTTTTTCATATTGGCCAGTGTGATTCTGCCTCAACTCCCAGGGAAAGAGTCACAATGGGTCAGAAGTCAGCCAAGTGTCTTACTCCACAAATGCTACATTTGATTTTGTCATTTTAGTAGCTTAGGTTATGTTTGCAGCCTACAGAGAACAAAACACAAGAGATGCATCCTGGTTTTGAGCATGTCTTTTCTCATACGTTATAGCAGACAGCCTTCTTTACCCATTTTTGTCCCTTCAAATGAAGTAATAGGTTTTATTATGAAACAGCAATGGCCCTAGTTCAGCAAAGATTAGCATTTGCCTAGGTTTGAATTGAATGATCTAATTGAAATCAAGGGGAATATTCATTTGTTTTATGTGTTTAATCAGCTAGCTGAAGTGAAGCCTAAATTAATGAATGTGACCTGTGATTCACCAGGCATTTGGAAGCAGAATATGTAATGCCAAGCACAGATTTGCAGGGCAGACCACGAAGGTTTTTGCTTTCATGCTCGTCCCGTCACCCCTGCTGTGGTGCTGGCATCACTCAGTCCACTCAGCACAACCCTGCAGTTTCTGGCTCCGCAGAGGATCTCTGCTGCTGTACTGGGAGTCGAAATGGAGCCAGCACTGTGGCAGGAGAGGAGGACAGAGCAGCCTCAAAGCCAGAAGGGCTGTGGATACTGTGTCTCTGCCAGCTGCGGGCTAATTCCCCATGGAGTAGGCAGCCTGTCGTGGCTGGGGCCATGGGGCACTGCCCGGGCTCTGGAGGAGGATGTGACAGCAGGCTACAGTACCTACAGTGGGGCTCTAGTCACCGTTTATATCATGGCTGCATCCGTTCTTCGTATTACAGAATTCATTTCTACAGAATTGAATTTAATATCAGCGAAGCAATTTTCACACTAGAATACAGAATGATTAGAAGCTTGAGTCCTAGCTGTGTTTCCTGCAGTGCACCACAAATTGACTGGACCCAGAATGCTCACAAGCATCAAATAGCAACCATAAAAAAATTTAAAACACTCTAACGACATTCAGGACTTCTCATGCTGCATTATTTTGGATTTGACCTGCAGCTTTAGTGTATTTTCAGCTTGTTTGTCACTCATCCAAAAAGTCCCTTAGAGCTCAGAGAAGGACTCAGATCTATTTGGCATCAGTCAAACAATGAAATAAAAATAATAAAAGAAATAAAATCTGAGTTCTTGTCTTATTCTTGGCACATTATGCAATGTGTCAAGATGAAGAAAAACATTCTGTCAGGAAGTTACTAGGCACCAGATTTTCCAATACAGTGATCTAAAGAGGCAGGTGGACATTTAGTGGAAGCTAGGCATGTATTACTTCTGAAATCCCTTTCCTTACATACCTTCAAAAAAATCTGGCTCTGTCCTTTGAAAAGTTCTGCCATATTTCTTAATCCAATAACAGGAGGATATGAAAGTCAGGATGCTTAAGCTGATTTTGCTGGTAGCAGAAGTCTAAGTTTAAAGATTATGAAAATTATGCCCTTGCTGGCAGGTTTTGGCCACTTAATTTAGTATGAAAAGCAATATCGCATTTAAATTACTATCAGAACTGTTATGTTCTTTCTTTTGAAATCTACTTTTGCTGTTGAACATGAAAGGTCTGTTTTAATGTTCAGATGCCACAGATACTTAAAAAAAACCCCAGAACAGTTTTTGGAAGATTTTATGAAAGATTGATTTTTTCAAACTTCTAGCTACTTTATCATTACAATGGTTTCTAGTGTTACATACTGTTATGTAATTTTTCGACAGACAAATCTTATCCTTTGAAATCTCTGTGTTTTTCCCTTTTTGGTGTTGGTTTATGTTTTGTTGTTTTTTTTTTAACAGTGGAGGAATTTGGAGAATAAATTCAAGTTCTCAGTGCAATCTTTGCTGAAACAATTCTACTGTTACTTTCTCTCTATTTTCTCCTCACCTGTGTTCCTGAGGTATAGACTATTTTTGTTCAATTCTTGTTGACTTGTCACTATATTAACTGTATTTCTTCCTTTTTCAATCTCTCTCTGCCCATTATATAGAAAGAATATCAGCAACCTTTCCTAAAGGTACATATTTAATAAATAACCTGTCCTTTCCTGGCTTATTGAAGCTGGTAGTCTCTGTAAAACCATTTCTTTTGTTTCTTCAGACTCAAGGAGCACTAATAACACTCCTGGACAAGAACTACTGGTCACATACAGAGGTCAACTAACTCCTGGGAGCTCTTTCCTACTGCAGAGCACAGGGAGGGTGAAGACACTGTAAATAGCTGTATTGTGCTTTCTAAGAGTTCACAATGGAATGTAATCAGTCTCTTTTTTTAGGGCTATAATGCATCCTGCAGAAAAACTTTTATGAGCTATAGGAACTAATTACCATACCTGTTCCGTGAGAAATTGCAGGAGGGCAAACACTGAAAAAATTCCTTAAAAGGGGTCTGCAAAAAAAAAGGCATTTGTTGAAAAAAGCATGTTTACCAGATGTACATAAAGTGATTATGCTAAAAACAAATTGCCATGTAACTTTTTCCTCTTTTTTCTTAACAGCTTCTTGGCCAACAGTAACATTGACTTGGCTGGGAAATCACATAGACTAGAAGTATTGGGAATTGGCTGGGATTTTTTTAGATACGGAGTTTTAATCTAGTAGAATATATCCTACTCTTAGTTCTTAAATACCTCTTAATACATTTCAAAAAACAATAAAAAATATTTTTCTCAAGGTTAGAGTGAGGGAAAATGAAAAAAGCTCAACAAGAAATGGCTTCCTGTATGGGAAAACCAAACCAAAACAACTTGTGTCCATAGGAGAACCTTAGTTGCCATTTATTCTTTACTCTCCTGTTCAACAAAAGAACACATTTAGCTGGAGGTAATTTTACAGTCAAAGGACACCCTTATCACTTCAAAACCTTAGCTCAGCTAAATTTTGAACTTTACAAAATGTTATACAGGCTTTTAGAATGGACAGTAAAACTAATCTGTGGATTAGTTGGACTGCTCCAAGAAGAAATACAGTTGAGTTGAATTATTGGACATACTTTTAATCAGAAGCTCTTTTTATGTTTCCTCTCTAGGACACTCTTAGGAACAGCACACAGTAGACCACGGGAGCTAGGTGATGTTGGTGTACAAAGAAGTCATCTCCAGAAACCCAGACTCTTTGCTCCAAAGATGTGTAACCACACAGAAGGTAACCAAAGATGTCAATAAGACAATCGGACAGCAAGCTAATATAGCCCTTAGTAGAGCCTGGAAGTGGGAATTGTGAGCCCTTCGCATGGCACGCAACCCATTCTCTAAAATGGTAAACATGTGGGTAATACCTATAGAATGGCTTATTGCCATTGTCCCCTGCTGGGGACTGGCATAGCCGCATTGTCAGAACCACATCCTTGAAGCACAAGCAGAGGTACAGGTGAAAAAGCAGGGGTGGGATACAGCTACACGGATTTAAGGAATAGAGTTGGGGCATTGACAATGTCTCTTTGTTCAGCTTCAGACAGATGTGATTTAGCATGGCCATTCTGGGGCTTTTTGGTTTCTTTTCAGGTCTTCAAGTGACCAATGGCTGCTCAAACCCAAGAGCAGGTAGTGTGCTGCAGCTTGTTCATGCACATTTGGCCAGCTGGGTCAGAAGAGGCAGATGTGCTTCAACAAAATGTTTTAGAAAACACAGCCGATAAGCTAAGTAAAGAAGACAGTGGTGACAGAATTTGCCTTTCCTAACCAGGCTGAAGTCCAACTGTTGTTCCTGGCAGCGGCAACCTAGACTCAATCAAACCCAGGTGCAGAATCAGCCAGCTTGGAGGAGAAGTGTGTTTACATCTGCCCTTTTCTGACTCTAGGGCTCTGCTCAGAGGGAGGAACATGCTGTTGGGAGATAAATTTCCCTCCTTCTAATTATAGGCCTTGCCATCTTCTGCCCACTTCAAGTGTAAATCGCCTAATCATAAACAATTCCTCTTCAAAGCTCAACACAGATTGGATGTAATTCCCTGACAACCCCAATCTGTTCCCAGTATTGCATGCAAAGGCCAGAATAACATTAAAGATATTCCAACCTGCTGAAGGAGAGAGGATTGAAGACAGAAAATTAAAAATACCACAGTAAAACACAAAAGACATTATCCTTGCAACCCTTTAGCAAGGAAAAGAGCTAATAACCCTGGACTAGCAAATCTCAACAATTGGACAAAGCATAAGAATACAGAAAAATCTTTCTTTTCCATTGGTAAAAATACCCAACCTTGTCACACACACTTTCCTTTCTAGTAATCGGTAAAGCAAGTAGAAGGCAGATGGAGACTGCCGATAATTATTTATTTACATCAGAAAGCTTCAATTATTCAGAATGACCAAGTCATTCTCACTACTAAACTGTACAAGAAGATCACATTACTGCCATATTTGCCTGTTTTTCCCATCCTCCCTCTTTATATTCTCATGCGGTATCTGGTCATAAATTAGGTTCTTGATCTTGTTAGAGAGTTGTCTGTTCAGGTAATGTACTGGCATGAGCTGTCCCGCAGAACTGGAATTGCAGACTGGCAAGACAGATAACCAAAGCGTTACTGGCAGGAGACAATTCATTTTTCAAAACGTTAGGATAAGGGTATGCTGCCAGTACATGGTTTGTACAGTAGTATGTCAGTCCTGTCATTGTTTTTTTGGGAAATATCACAATACCAATATCAAGTGCAATAATAATAAGAATAAAGGAGGAATATTGGTGATGTTTTTGAAGCAACGGTTGATATCAGGATCAACATCTAATTTTACATTGATGTATCTCCACTGAATGAAATAGCATTCCTCCTGATTTATGCCAGAATAGAGGGAGAACAAAATTAGGCCTTAAATTTCGTACCTGTCTTGAACTGCTGGCAAGAATGCTGGAAATGATCATCATATTTTAGCGCTGCCAAATTGCTAAGTCTAAAAGTAATAATGCTCCAAAATGATCAAACTATATCTCATAACTCAACTTTGCAAAGTTTTCTGTTACTTGACAGTAAATAAGCGTGAGGAGTTATTTATTTATATATTTAGTGGACTGATCTATCAAGAAGAATTTGGGAAAAATGTCTCTCCCATTGTTTTTAGATTGCAGAGAAAATACCAACTTTATATCTAGTTGTCACATAAAATGGGATAAACATATTTCGTACTAAATAGTTACCACTTACCTATATTTATGAGAAATTGACAGACAATGAAGGTAGGGAGAATAGCAAAATCCAAAATGTGTATGAAGTACAAGAAACAGAAAAGAAAAATGATAGGCTGGCAAATCAGCCCATCGTTACTTAGCGCAGGTGGTTCCGTAGTTGCTATACACTTGGGGAAGCACATTGGTTTCACTAATTTGCACTGGAAGCTCAATTAAACCCTTTATACAAAGAATCTGAAATATTTATATCTCAGAATATAAACACTGTAGCTGTTTGTATATACACAAAGTAAAAAAAGTCTTTGTTAGTTATCATAATAGCAGATGTACGTATGTGTACATGCAGAGTGCACTTCTACATGGGTGATCTTAAATTTTTATAAAATATTTCCTAATATTGACAGTATTATCTCATACTGAAAATATTATCTCATGGAAAAGTGATTTAACAAAGACAGTCTGAACAAACCATATTTAATTTTTAAAAAAGGTAAAGTGACACATTCTCTCATCTGGCAGTGGGAGAGTTTGCTTCTAATATTACAAAAGCTTTGTATGCAATTTTTTGTCATCATTATAAGAGTAGTTATTCATAAACTACTAGAGGAAAAGATACTTGTTTTTTCCAGCACCATCTGGTTTGGGTCTAATTATTTAGCTTATATGTTGAAGTGTTTTCCGAATGATCATTGTTTTAGCTTTCACTGTCAGATGTCATGCAAAGGTCCAGGATAGGCAGATGGGGCTGTAATATAAAACAGAGCTGCTGCAATAAAACACATCTCCCCCTGCCTCCAAACACCCTTCCCCCCTTACATTAGGTGATCCATTACTGGATGTGCTGGATTTGATTTTGTTGTTTACATACTGTACGAACATTACAAGGGAACAAAAAAGACAGTGAAGATGTAAGCCACATTGGAGAACCATGTGACATTCATTAATTAACACCATCTAAGGGAGAGGAAGGAGAACCGTAAGTTTTTCTCCGCTGCTATACTGTTCAGAAGGAATACATACATCACACAAGTATTTTGGGAAGGAATGCCTTCTGTCTAATGGAAATTTGTGAAAAGATGTGAAAACATGTTCTCTTTGGAGGAGGGAGGATGAAGCGCAGCTGGATGCTAGAATCTTTAGGTACAAAGAAAGGAGAGACATCCCTGTGTAAAGTACTGTATAATCTACATTCATAGGTAGAAATTAAACTGTTACCTAAATTATTGGAAGCACCTGTATTTTTGGAACTTTAACATGAACACAGAATTTCAACATAGGAATCAAATAGGTGCTGAACTGGAATTAGAGGCAAGTAATAAAATAGATAAGCACCTGCAAATATGAGGCATGGATAGGGAAGCACAGAAGCCTGGATTCATCTCACCTACAATTTGGATTTCGCTTAGCTGAAATGTCAAGGACAGGAGCTTAAGCTCAGTTAAGAGATGAAGCAATCCCAGTGATCAAGACAGAAAATGTTAATGTTAGGTATCTTTGACTTCTACACCTAAGGCAGGTGCCCAGCATCTCCCTTAACAGTCAAGAGAGAGAAAGTTATCTTTAACAGCCAGATCATCTCTCCTATTTGGAATCTCCTTTGGGATCAATGGAAGCACTTATTTTTTATCACAGGCTATGCAGAGAATTTAGACTACTAGATCAGATATGGATATGTGATTCTACGGTTCTATGTACAACATAGATGCCAACTTCTGATCAAAGGAACTCCATTCTGTGTCTCTGAATTGCAAAGTGGCATTCTGATTTTGGTAACGGGATTAAATGTCCTTCTAAAGTGCTTGTCTCCCTCCATTGACTGCAAAGGGAATTTTGATACCTAAATTACGTTGTACTCCTGTCTTAGCATATAGAAATGACAGGAAATGGGGACATGAAGATCAGTTGAGAACACGGTATATAGGAAAATTTTTATTTGTAGACTATGGCAACACAGGTGTTTAGAGTAAAAAAATAAGTGATTCCTTGGCTTGAAGAGACAGGGCATCTGCTCCAAGCTTAGTGATTTTGCAGTTAGACTATATAGCAAATAGCATGAGAGAGCCTTCCTTCAGACTCCGTACAAGTACTTATTTAAAATAGAAAACTTTCTCTTACGCCAGAGCAGTGGTTTTAAATTTCTTATATTTTTAGATGCATTTCATAGAGTATACTTTCCCAAAAAGTACGTTTGGATTTAGATTTTGTAGAATTCACTCTTGGAGCTGTGACAAGCCATTAAACGCAGTAAGTAAAAGCATAGTGCTTACTTCCATAAAAGAATATAAAGAGTATAAACAGAAGCAGTCTAAACATGCATTGGGAATATCTATACTACACTGGACTGCAGAGATCCCAGTGCTTGCACATGCCATAGTGACATGCAGAGAGTCCAACTTGCCTCTGTATTTGAGATAAATGTATTTGGTGAGTTAATAAGCTGTTTATGTCTCCATGGGGCTTATCTCTCCATGATGATCCTTGGCCTGGTGTCCTTGTACTATAGCAAGGCTCAATTTGCATCAGCTTGGTGGTATCTGCATTTTGCAGGTGTACCAATTTCCTTAGCAATTTTTATTGCCACATTAAATAGATATTGCCCTCCAACCGTAGTGATTCCTCCATCTGGCATGCATCTCAAAGCTTACCGACTAGTTTTTATCCAATTTCAACATACATGTTCTCATTTGAGACCCTGAACATATTCCAAATGCACTCAGGCATTGCTCCAAATAACAGCAGAGATAATCTTCATCTAGGAGAATGCAAGGTCCCAGGCAGATGATTTCTGTTCACAGCTTAGATTTGCAGGTTGTGTACCTGCAGAACTTAACTTTTAGTCACCTTTTGGGCAGAAATACTTATAAACACTTAAGTTAATGCAAGTGATTCCAGCAGTCTCACAGAAATTTATCAAAAGGGAAAAAGCACTAAGCTGAGAATAACAAAGAGTGAAAGAAAGAGTAAAGATCGACTCTGTAGCATGGAAGGATAAAGACTAGAAAAAATAAATAGTTGCTGTAAGGATAGGTAGTGAACAAAAGAAGATATTGAACCTGATTTTCAGACTGCAAGCCAGCACTTCCCCTAATTTTCAAGTTGCATCACACAAACCAATGAGAAGCTGAAAAAGAAGCACATCTTTTAGAAGAAACACGTTGTTCTACTAGATGGATAGGTAATGAGTTGCAGCCATCTTACAACTGTGCAGCTTTCACAGCACACATTCTTTATGCAGATACAAATCCCTGGAACTGACCGTAAATGTCTTAATACCTGCACTGAAGTGCAGTAATGCACTGAAGAAAGGGACTTCTCCAAAGGTAGCTTTTGCCCTTCTTTGTGAGGGAAATCCTATAGAAAGGTATTAATATTTATAAATCACAATACATGATCAGTACTTTTAGTTCTGTTGTACCCCCATTTCGAAAAAGAATACTGAGGTAGACAAGGAACAATAAATCTTTGTAATCAGAAAGAGTTAAAAGAAAGCAATTTGAAAGGTGTGTATTCCTGTACTATGGCACTTATATAGGTTGAAAAATCTCTCTTATGTTAACTGAACTGAAGTCTAAAGAGGATATGAAAGCATAAGTCATTTTAATTCAATTTCAGTTTTATATCATAGCATTATTCCAATAAAATGGATTTTTATATGTATATATAAGCTCTGTCTTGAATTTATTTTTTAAGAGAGTCTGTTACTGCACCTTATATTTTATATGGTTATGTAATATATTACAGCCTGTGAGAAGTGGTGAGCACACTTCAGCTGAAGGACATGCTGATGATTTATGGAGCTGAAAGCCCATACACCCTAAATTAGGTTTTAGAACTGCAGTGTAATTTTTAACATATAACAAGGAAATTCATTTACAAAGACTACCCCGCAGCTTTGAAAGTCACTGTAAAGATTAAGTTCTGTTTGACAGAAGGTGGGAGATTTAATTTTAAATTTTTTTGGGGGAAAAAATCAGATTATCAATCACCTCAACAAATGCTAAACACATTGTTGGAAATGCTGCTTTTGTTTCTCATGGATTTCACAAAGTATTTATTAGACATGTATCTATCAAGGCTTCTTACACCATCATAATTATCCAATGATAAAAAACCAGTAATCTTCTAGATGTTCAGTTTTATATCAGTGAGAAAACAAGCAAGAAAGACCTGCTATAAGCAAGGGTGCTGGAGAGGCTGGATTGCACCAAAAGGGACAATGAGGGGAAAAGGGGCATCTACCTCTCCCTGTTGCCTCGGCTTTGGCACTGAAAGGGACATGGGTACGGGAATGGACTCTAAGGAGGGTAGGAGGGAGCAGTTGCAGATGTAGGAAGAGGGCAAAGAAAACATTAGAACTTTCACTGGGCCAAAATAGCTTCTCAGGCAGAATGCATTTCAAGAGTAAGAAATCTACCTACTCTACGTTTCTGCTTCTAAGTTCCCCTTATAACCAGTACAAAGGTCATCAATGCAGACAATGGAGTCTAAACGGCAATTCAGCTGAGTGGATAGGTGTCTGTCTTAGGGTGACTTTAATAGGACTATCCTTCATTGTCTGCATTGGTTTAGGACTTAGTTCAATTGTCCATATACTGTTTGAGATACCCTGGGGTATCCAGTCTTCCACATCTAACACCAGCCCTTAATATACAAGTGCCTGTTTCCACATTAGATTTACCATGGGAAAAGTCCAAAAATACCTTTGTCTCATCTCAAACTTGGTTGTGAGTACTAGTAGAAAGAAATTTGAACCTCTGTGTTGGGCTGGGCTACACTTGAGAAGATGACACAGAGAGAATATTTACTCTGAAGCAACCTAAAAGGAATAGATTATAGGGTACAGATAATTTAGAGCTGCAGGAAGAAGGTGACAAAACATGAGGTGATCTAGAATCTACTATTCTTTACTTCACTTTAGGAGAAAAATAGTCTACAAAGCCAGGAAATAACCATAAAATTGTAACAGATTCACTCTGAGAGACACTGAAAATACAGGTTCAAATGAAGGCCTGAAAGTGTAGTACAACAAATTTCTATGCAGCATGCACTTTTCCATAAATTTGCTTTGGCTGTACTTGCAACGCTTGTTTGTTTGCATCCTGCAGATATTTGGGGAATGGAATTGCACTAGCTTGTTGTTTCTAGAAAGCAAATTTAAAAGTTCTACTAGTATTCAGAAGAAACAAATGATATATAAAGTACTAGTCTTCTCTCTTAAAGCCCTTAATTATAAATCCATGCTATCTCCCATCTTTTATTTGCCACTGATTCATAAAGTTGAATGTGCCAGGAAGTACCAGCCTGCATCACCCATCAAGCAAATTTTCCTTCAAATATCTGTGTGTTTTCTTCCACGATACAGCTGATAAACTGGGGGAACTCCTTCTAAGACTCTGCTGTGTCACTGTATTAATCACCTTCAGATGTCAGGCTAAAAATCTTCTCTCCTCTAAGGTCGATAAACAAGGTAAGTAACTGGTATCTTGTGACTATACTTCCGTGAATCAAATAAATTTATCATTTTTACCTCATATTTCCCTTATTTGCTCAACTCTTAGCCTTATATTGCAAACTGTAGATGGCTGGGGACCTTTTGAATTAATTTCAGGATAATGAACATTTTTAAAGAACAAAATATGTCACAGGATGTCATCACTGTCCAACAACAAAATATTAAATCACTTCTGAGATCTTGAGTAGAGAAATTTTCGCCTGGTTAGCTCCATGGCAAACAAATGTTATTAAAATTTGTATTAAAGAAACAGAAATGCACAGAAAGCAGTTAGATCACTATTAACATTATTGAACAAGGTTCTTATTCTCCCCCATAGTTTATCTGTGGGATTTGCAAAGGAAACTTCACTCCACATGTTAAAATGATATTAGTTGTGGTTTTTAGCAACAAAAAGAAAGTTAGTTGTTGGGAAGAGATGTTGCCATTCAGTTTGCAGATTCTACTAAAGATGAATCACGGCAAAATTAATACCAAAAATTCTGGGACATATACTGGATATACTAGATCATAACGTGAATACATGTCAATAAATAAATTCTGTTATCAGTAAAAGATAGATATGCAAATAGAAATACATCCTGACCTTACAGTCAACAACTGACGCAGTCACAGTCTGCATTGGAAAAGCCTTATCATTGTGGTCCAGTTTCGTTCACCAAACTGCAATAAATCTGAAAAATAAGGTGGACAGTGTGGAACTGAAGGAGAACAAGAATAAACACTTTCAAGTCTGAAAGTGTGTTAGTTAAGCTAAAAGAAATGCCCTTCCTGTAAAGAGGGACAACATAATGTGTATTTTCCTTTGTAGCACACACTTAAAATGACCAAGGGAAAGTACAACCAGCGTATGGATTGCCTAGGCATCAGTGAGGTCCTCTGTAACTGGATGTCTTTTGTCCTGCAGGGAGGAGACTGATAAATGACTGTGGAGAAAACAAGGCAAGTGGACTTTCTGCTATGATCCACACTAGTAGGTAGAGGGGTGTCTTTGATTTTGCTACCATTTAAAACCTCTCAAACTCCTATCAAGCCCTCTGGAAATTTGGAAAGTGCAATCAATCAAAGCAGTCCTTGCACTTTATAAAGTTATTTATATAGTCAGTGAGACCTGGAAATACAGTTCAAATCACAGAAGTCCAGGTTGTTGATTTATGGAGCAGAAAAGACATAAACCCCAAGTTAGAGTTCAAAGCACAGCAGAATTATTTTTTCTCTCATTTTAACAGCAGAAACAGAAATTTCAATTACTTTAGGACTATCCTGTGGCTTTGAAAGTCACTAAAAATATGAAGTCCTGTTCAACAGAAGGTAGGGAGGGAATTTAATTTGAATTTGGGAGAAAAATCAAATTACTAATCATCTTGAAAAAAAATGTGAGAGTGTTGAACACATGGAGACAAAACAAAGAAGAGTCTACAGTACAATCAGACTTTTTCATGTCAAAATGAAAATAATAGTGTTCCTATTTACAGGAAATTAAGTTTTTCTCAGTATTTTTACCAGAATTTTTATTTTTTATTTTAAATTTCCTTACTTCAGATGTGCATGGCATCATTTTCAAAAAGTACCCATTAAAAGCTTTTATAGAAGCTTTTGATACAATAATTTTGAATATTCACTGCAGAACCACTTGTAATTTTAACGGGAGAGAGTGGGAATCTCCTGATCAGGCAAAGTGCATAACTCAGTTTTAGGACTGAGTTATTTGTTGAGAACCAGCTTTGTATAATATTGTGAGAAACTCCCTGCATGCTACAAAGATAATTATAAGAGATTCTATATTTGCTGTTTCTATCTTCAATGCTAGGATATTGCAAGAATACTGCTAAGCATAAATTGACCAAACCTGTAATTTATTAATAAAGTCTGGGAGATACTATAGCACTGCTCTGAGTTAAAAGCAATCCTTAACTACATCCACTTTTTCAGGGGGTTAACCCAGTTTTTTAAGACAGCATGTTTTCTGTAATTAGTCTGTATATGTGCTTATGAACATCTGTCCATCTTGTTTACCCCTATCCTGACTCCAGACAATTTTTTAATCCATTCACTGAAATCAATTACATTTAGAAGAAAGTATACATTTCAGAGAGACTTTGGTCTTGTAAGTAGCCATCTGGGTACAGGAGAGCGAAACCAGTTGTACACCCACTAAGGGAAAGGGTGTTGCATGAGTTCCAGTCAGTAGACACCACACAATTCACACCGGATCAACGTATCATAAAAGTCCTAATTAAAGGACAAACCTCAGCTGCAATTGCCTTTTATTAGATATCAGAGAGTCCAAATTAAGGTACAACTTTGTAAGAGTCAAGCTTTTGCTGATTCCACAGTTTACAGATTTCATAGATATTTGGTATTGGAGTCTCGCATCTGCTCCTTGTTTTCTTATGGTTAATAACCCCTTTTCCTTTCTTATCTCCTTAACCCATCCTCTTGTGATGCATTGGTGAGGTCTAAAAGCAACCCAGGACTTTTTCTTGTGAAGAGATCATAGTCCTTATACTACAGATTTTCACACTGCCTGCCCTTCTGCTTTCAATGTTTTTCTTGTTGGAGGAAGGATTAGTGAATCCCCATGTAATTCATACTAAGCATCCGCAGTATCTCCAGTGTTAATGTATGAGGAGAATTCTTTGAGCTTGGCTGAACTCAAACAGAGAATGAATAACGTCTGGAATGCAGGAAAAAACATAGCAGAGAGGTTATCTATTGTATGTCTTACCATCGTAGAGGGCTCTCATGAACCAGTGATGCACTAGACAGATACAGCTTCAGGAAAGACAATCACTGGCTTAAAAAGGCTCTCAGTAACGCAATGATAATCAAGTAGATGTTAAACATTGGACAAGATGAAACTGTATCTCAATCCATATCACAATTAGGATTAAAAGTCTTGGAGACATCCAAAAGCAATCAACAAAGATATGGGAGTTTAATAGTTCTTAAATGTCCTTAATGTCATAATACTATGCAAATGAAATTAACATATCAAAACTTAGATTAATTTGTAATGTATAACATAGAATCACAGGATCATGTAGTTTGGGTTGGAAGGGACGTTTAAAGGTCATGTAGTCCAACCCTTTTGCAATAAGCTGGGATGTTCTCAACTAGATCAGATTGCTCAGAGCCCCATGCAACCTGACCTTGAATGTTTCCAGGGATGCGGCATCTACCACCTCTCTGGGCAACGTGTTCCAGTTTTTCACCACTCTCGTAAAAAATTTCTTCCTTATATCTAGTCTAAATCTACCCTCCTTTATTATAAAAGCACTACCCCTTGTCCTATCGCAACAGGCCCTGCTAAAAAGTTTGTCCCCATCTTTCTCATAAACCTTATAAGCCTTCCTCATAACCTCAAGGAACTAAAAGGCTGCAATAAGGTCTCCCTGGATATATGCTGTACTTTTTTCCTCTGAAATATAGGTTTAGAATACTCAAGTTTTAATTGGCTAATGCTCATATTTACCAATACCCATAAAAAGTAAAATGCAAATGCAAACAAAGTCAGGATTTTTCATGTTGATAATTAGGGTGCTTCACAAATATGACTTGTACTCAAGAACATTGTTAAACATGCTATTTTTCACCTAAGTGATCAAGAAAAACATGTGAGTTAACACTATGATCTTTGGCAAATCATTTAATACATTTAATAAACGTGTTCTTCATCCCAGAAATTTCTTCTTTTCTCAAAAGATCTTGACCATTTGTCCTCCAAGCCCTTGGGAAAAGGGTTGGATTTGACACCGTACTGTTACAGTTCTTCCTGTAACGGAGATTTTGGATGAAGCTCATGGGGGCTGCTGTAATAGTCATACTAATAATGATTATTACCAATCACAAATTGTCAGCACTGGTTAAAGGGATGGAAAAATATGTCAAGCTGTCAGATAAAACCCCTGGTTTGGCTACTTGCTTAGGGTATGAAGTAGTCAGTTTAGTGATTGGGTTCAAATGGCAAAGATCACAAGGTTAAGTAAAAATGGAAATCTGAATTTCATGTCATAATTCCAATTTAAAAATGAGAAGCTCTTAATTTTCTCTCATGTGTTTATTCTTTGAATATTTCCAGTTTGTAAAGATTGCTGTGTTTCTCTTTCATGGCAAGTTAACCTTTCTTGTGTTTTGTCTGATTTTTATTCAACATGCCATTCCATGCTGCAGGGTGTCTGACACTTCTTCCCATATGTACATATAAGCTGTAGGCATCAGAACATCAAACTTCAGGTAATTGAAATAAGAAAGTCTTATATCTTCATTTTTTTTAGTTCAAATTAGTCAATGAAGTGTGCAATATTCAGGGTGTATATAACGGCAGAATTAGAAGCCCTTAGTCTCTAATTACATTATGTGAAGTTGTATATGAATAAAACATTACAGAATGTTGACATAATTTGTTGTAGACATTAATTGCTCTCTCAACTGGATGTTCAATGCTGCAATTTTTGAGGGGTTAATTAATTAAAGCAAGCTAGATCATACTGCTCAGACACTACTGAATTTAGATTACTCAATGTGCGATTTGATCTTATCCAGCAATGCTATTGCAAGTCCTCCGCTGGAACTGAGAAATAATCTTCAGTCAAGGTAATTAATTTCTCACAACTTGCAAAGTATAAACGATTTATAAACTGAATGCCATAGTCAAAGTTGGATACAAACTTTTGCCAAGGGTTCCAGGAAGAGTGGCAGTCAGAACTGTAACACTCCAAAGTGCTTGAAATTTTTTGGCGTCTACTCCTTTCCAAGATCTACCGTCAACTGGCAGTGCAGAGGTGTGTTGCAAAGGCTTGCAATGGTTCTGTTTAATCTGGTTGGGGTTTCTGCTGTGGGATTTTTTTGTTTGTTTTGTTTTGTTTTGGATTTTTGTTGTTTGGTTGGGGGTTTTTTTTGTTTTGTTTTATTTTGTTTTGTTTTGTTTTTTAATTTATTTTAAGACAGTAAATTCCCAGTTGTGCTGTTGAATTCAACTTCAATGATTTCCCTTTTTTTGCAGCAATGGGAATACCCATCAAGGACATCTATTTCTATCTTGCAGTTTGCAGAGAGTCCTTATACTTTCCCTTTGCTGTCCAGTTTCTCATTTTGCATCTGAGACTGTGTCCCTGAACTACACACCTCAGCGTGATTTGCGAACTTTTTGGTAGGACTTTACTACGAAAGGTTAAGGAGCTGGGATTGCAGTCTGGAAAACTATAATATCAATTAAAAATCACTGCTTCAGATAGAAAAAAATTAAATCTGACTTAGCAAAGTTAAATTCATAAAGCTATATTTAAACACACACACAGGAATATCTTGATTTTTTCATAAATGTGAACAGCTATAAATCCTTTCGAAAGTTAAACTACAAAAATCTCAGAGGTTTGTTTTTGTTTTTTTTTTCTTTAAATTAGACTCCTTAATACATATTTAGAGACCATATAGCCTTAATCGTAAAGGCAGTGATTTCCTTTTTATTAGTATTTCTTTCTAACTGTGCCTTTTAATATCATCAATCTCTATAATAACGTTCCTTCAAGCAGAGGTATTAGTTTCAGGTATAGAAAAATATTTAAAGAAATAAGTGTGACCTATTTTCATGCATTTGTTATGCTTCTGAATTCATAAATAAAATTAATATTAATCTAAATCAAGACTTTCAAACAGTTGGTTAGTTCAACCAAAATACACTCAGGGTTTAATAATTTTTCAGTAAGATCAGTGCTGTTTGAAGATTTTTAAGATAAATTGACATAATGTACACATAGTTAAAACTTCTGCAAACATTTTCAAGAATGGACTAAAGTAGCAGTTTTAAGAACTAAAGTCTGAGGAAATTTTTTACTTAGTAAAGTGATATAAAAATTGCAGGAAAATCGTCTGAAGAATTGGACATTCCTAGGGGAGTAGGCTTTATCTTTTAAGTACAGGACCAGATTTTATCAGGTCGCTGTGTTGATAATTAGCTAGTGTTGGAAGCCCTATACAATTTCCATGACCATCCTAAATAGCTGTATACAGGCATCATAGGTGTCTATTAAAGGTTTTGCTTCCCATAGCTGAATGTTAATCCAAGTGTGAGAGACTTGTGGGAGAGAATACGCTTTCAGTCTTCCAAAGACATAAGTCTGTGTCACCAGTGAGAATGTCTGCAATGCAGAATTATGTGGACTTGATTTTAACTGAAGATACTTCAACAGTTAATTATTTCTGGTTTTGGACAGCTGGGTCATATTTCCAAAGAATTTTATGGTGAACTAATAGAACTCTTGGTTCAAATTCATAAAAATCACATTTTTTTTCATTATCTGTGTCTGTCTAGAATGCAAGACATTTTTCCCTCTTAAAATACATTCAATTTAAGAAGTTTTAACATTTGAGAGGGCAGCAATGGTACGTTATATAGTTTTAAAAACTTGAAACAATATTTTGAGGATTTTTTAATTTTTATTTTTCATATCTATGGTCTGGACAGGTGAAGAGAAGAGGAGACATCTGCCTTTAGTAGCCAGCAAAGCGGCTAGAAATTCTCTAATTTGATTTGGAAGTCTCAAAGTCAGATGCATATTCAGACTCCTTGAAGTGACATTGAAGAGCTTAGACTATTGAAGCCAAATAAAACCCTTTGGAGTTAAACTTTTCCATAAAATAAAAAATCCACTCTGCAGCACATATCCTTCACTTTACCTAGTTGAGCAGTACTGAATCAAAATTAATTGTCTTTGAAATGCATACGCTTTACATCTTGAAGGCTAATCATTATCACTAGAAGAAATGTCTGCTACATAATGAATAAATTCAAGATAGAATGAAAAAGTCTTTCTTTTTCATATTCTCTGATTGTAATTTGGGAGTGTAACATTAATCTATGAAAAGACAGAATTCTTAGCCAAATAACGAGAATTAGCTTTGACTCAATTACTAACTTGCTGTGTCACCTTGATAAAGTTGGAGGAACATATTATATCCCTACTCCGTTGAAAAACCACAACATAAGAAAAGTTACTTACAAACTCCATGTTTTTCAATCTTTCCTTCTAAAACAATAAAAGTGCCTTTATGATTAAAGACATCCTCAAAACAACTTTGAAATACAGTGGATGGCTGCACTCTAGTCTCATGAGCTAGTTTATGGCTGTGCTCTTCTGCAGCAGTGGAGATGCATTTGCCTGAGTCAGCCTTCCGCCCACCCAGCTCCTACACAAAAGATAGGAGCCACCACCCACATGCAGCAATGCGAACCGTAACCCAGAACTGAGGCAGGCCCCTATTTTTGTCCCCATGTTTTAGTGGAAGAGATTGTCATCTAAATATAATAGACAGGCTCTCCCTTTGAACTTACATTTTTTGTATAAGCAACATGGAATTCATGCTATTAAATATCAATCTGCAGGTCTCATGACATTCACTGGCAGTGCATATTATTAACCTTTGACACTTGTTTAAACACACTAATCTTCGCTATTGTCTTTTTCCAAGTTTTATCTGGATATCACAAGAGAGAAAGAAGCAGAGAACAGTTTGCAAAGTCATGATCCATAACTTCCTGGCCCTGGCAGAAATCTGAACAGCAGGTCAAAAGATCTCTATCGGAGCAGAAACAATAGCGGGAGAGCTTTGCTCCAGTGCATCCTGGGACTGCCAAGACCTTGCTCCAGGAAAAGCCCTGCAACTTGGTCAGACAAAAGCATACGACAACTGGCCCGTATGAATAGCAGCGACAGCATGCTGCCAACTTCAAGGATGACATAGCTGGCCAGGAAACAAGCTTTGGGTAATCCATCCCGTGTTTGCAGCATGCCTGAAGTTTTGATGTTCTCTGGTTTATGGTACGTCGCTCACAAACAGTAGGGCCAACGTCCATGGTGGGAATACTGCAGTTCTGTGCATATAAAGGGAAGTTGCATGAACAGCAACTCAGGAGCGTAGACAACTCACACGGCAGGGCAAAGGCTAAACAGAACTTCATATCGATTTAAGCTGATGTGAAAAAAGAGCTAAAAAGTAGTACTACTATTATTTTTGCTAATTTTTGCTAATGGAGAGTTCCCTTAAGTAACTGGTAAAAGCAAAGCTACTGAATGAGCACAGTAGGGAATGACGGCAGCTCTAGAGCTTGAGGGTCTGGGCTGGGGAATGCCGTGTGCTCGTGCAGACACGCACACTCACACACACAAGAATCCACCAACGAAGGCCTCCCTGACATTCTGCACATCAATGGTAGAAGATCTTGGGTACACCTGTACAGTTAGGTCTAATCTCAGCACATTGCTGGCATGACAGCATATAGAAAAAAGCTCAAGATGTCATGCACTGAGGAGCCAGATACTGCCTTGTTATTCGTTGCTGAAGTATCATAGTGTTCAACAAAATAATAACATTATGTATCTTCAGACTATGAAGTACCGCAGGAAAAGCCTATTGTGAGTGCAGCAGAGAAATAAAGCATAATATATATGGTAACTCAGGAGGAGACAGATTACGGGAAGATAATACTACACAAGTAGCTGATGGGTTTTCTATTATGATAATGCAGCAACTTCAGCAGAAGAATAATTAGAGATAGATAAGCACCAGGAAGCCTGTACAGCAAATAAATTGACGTTTTAAACAAATATTTCACTATGTATGTCAGAAGCCAATAGACAAAGAAATAAGTAGTTTCTTGAAGTGTATCATTTTAGGGCTCAATGAATATTCATACTGTATAACAAAACCTGTAAATAAAATTAGCTTTTTTAAAATAGGGATTTCCCCCACTATGTTCACTTAGTCAATTATTTCTTTTAAACCGATTCTTTTGTGAATGTATTCTCCTTTGAAAAGTCAATAGATGAAGTATAAACTCTTAGTTTTCTGGCTTTTGATTAAGTTTTGGTTGGTTTGGTTTTTTGTTCTGTTTTTTTTTTTTTTTTTGTTGTTGTTGTTGTTTTTTTTATATGGTACTTATTGGCCCATATATTGTTTGTATGCTGATTTTATTGAAATACCAAGAAATGCTTCCTTTAGCTGCAATTTCTCTTTCTCTAAGGTTCAGACATTAAATTGAAAAAAAAAAACATTAAACAAAATTATATTTTTTTTATATGGCCAGTGTAGGTGGATGGCAGATACCCCTATGAGCTCTTTAAATAGAATATTTTTTTTCCAAAAGGATCAGATTCTGCTTTGTTACTTATATTGAATAAGACTTTACTCAGTGAGTCATCCTAGTTAATCAATGGCATTATGCTCACAGAATAGTATTAATCAGCACGACTAACTGGATCACAACATGGCCTAAACTTGGCGGCATTTACAGTGAAACACAAAGATAAAAAAATGGTTATTCTCATAAATGCCAGATTGTGCTAACCAGTCTCATGTCATGACAGCTTCTAATTGCGTTACTCTGGGAATTTATTTTGATTAGCAGCTTAAAGCAGTAGCAATTATTATGTTTATTTGTGTGCTCTGCTATCTGCTATGCCAAAAGGTTTTGAAGTATCTTACGATGATTTAGACTTTGCAATTTTTATTTTCTGAAACAATTATTCAAACTAAAACTCTAGTAGTCATGACGTCACAATACTCCTCAGCTTTGGGGGAATGAAATTTCTAGAGATGCTAAAGATTCTAGTAGACCCTTCAGAATCCTTCCTTCCTTTCCAGACACAGCTTCAATTAAAGAAGAGTTTGTCCATTTAAGTGTGTAAACTCTCTCACAAAATGTAAAAAGGCACTTGAAAGACATATTTATGTATATCAAATGAACTGTGCACCCAATTAATCTGTCAGTGTACCTAAATCATGGCCTTGTGGATTATTGCTCTCAGGATGCTGAGGCTGTGGTCAGGCACGCTGCTCCATTGCAACTCAGGCAATTTAAGGGGCTAACAATCCTTTTCCACCTACAAGGCTTTAACATTGACTCCCTGCCAGAGGTTACTTTCCCCTTAGCTATTCTGGAATAACTGTCCATGTAATCATACCATAAATCCAATCCCATCAAAATAATGTGGGTTAGGAAGCCCTATTATTATAAGTGTATAAGGTAGCGTGATTACTCTGACAGAACTAGGTTAGGTGCTACTCCTGCAGTTTTGTTGGCAGATCTGAGGCCTGGGTAGTCACAGGCAGGCAACAGGCAATCGTTTGCTCCAGCTCAAACATAACCAGAACAGAATTTCTGACGATGGCTTTACTTTTCCTTTTGTTTTCTCATTTGAAAACTACAAGTACAGTACTTACTTCAGAAGGCTGTTGTTAAGGTTTAACTAGTGTCACCAGAGGGATTTGAGAATTTCAAATGAAGTTATAAAAAATTACAGGAAAAACATTAATGTCAAATAGCGGTGAGTCAGACCAATGAGAGCCTGCGCGTGCAAAAACACAGTAACCAGCCGTATGGCTTCAGGAGAAATATTGACATATGGTTTAAGACAACATCAAAGTGTCAGGACTTTGCATGGCCCAGCTGGGATATGGCAAAGTCAGAAATTAAAGACATTTTAGTCATCATAACTGTTATCAAATGTAATAATAATTCATAAGCTCAGAAACCTTGCCATTACATGGCTTTCTGCCTAGCTCCTCAGGAAATTTAGGCTTGCACAATTACGCCTTTGATCAATATCTGTACTTATATAGATCTTTCTTTCCTCCCTTAACTTTGAGATATCTCGACCAATATCAGCCAGGAGTAGAGATCTCTGAGGAAATTAAACTTTTCATGAAAAGAGCTAGCCAGGTAATAGAAAGAAGCCCTATACATATTTGACTAAGAGGCTTCTCAGTTCACCAAACCTGAGAAATTATCACAGCCCTATCAAATTTACAGAACTAATCAGAGAAGCAGCAGCTCACAATTAATCCTCAAGAGATGAGAGACAGAAGTACACACGTTTGTTTAGCACCAGGTATTTCACACTGCAGCAATGAGTTGCAAATGTTCCAGCTGCAGGAAAAGATTCAGTTGGGTAGGCAGGAAAGCATACTCCACTTCATTGTCTCTCCTTTTCATTTTGATACCAGAAACAAAGCACCATGTCAGATGTGAGATCTGAAAGCACTTCCATAGTGGCACCTACGGATTAAGACTCTTTCTTCCTAGACCACTTTTGTTGGTGTTCTGCCCAGCCAGGTAGTACATCACTCTTAGGCTCTGCTTTACAGACGTGTGTTACCTCACTCTTCTGCTCTGCTTTGCAAACTCACTGAAGTGTTTGCTGAAGAAGAGCTGCTGGGGATAGTACCTTCCCTCCACTTCTGAGGAGAGTGACTGATGTAGACATATTAATATGTCTGTATCAGTCTTCTCATGCAGGCCTCTGCATTTCACCAGGCTTGAGTGACTTCTGCAGACTAAAAAAGTAGCAGATGAATCAGAGGAATAGCAACTTGCAATTTATCTGCACGTGCTGAAGCAGCCAGTGGCATTGCTGGAAGTCAAGCCAAGGCCAGCTGGAGAGCTAAAGTTTTTCTTCCAGAAAATAGTCCTATCATTCTTTTCTTTTCTGGGTTGTGTTTTGTTTTATTTTTATTTTTGGAAGTGTGCTTGTGTGTGTCTCGTTCTTATGTAATTTTTGTGACATTCTGCTGCATAAATGAAATATGAAAAGACACAAGCAATAGCACAGCTATCTTTAGGTAGATTGCATCTCTAAGCATTAATTTGGGAGACTGGGGAGAGGAAAATTAATATTCTTTCTTTAAATCTTTTGTTTAATTTCACTACTTTGCAGAATTTATTCATGAAAAAATAATAGCATGTATTCGCTTCCCTAGCAAAGAATTTTCTTCTCTGTTTCCTTAAACCATGATTTTTGTTTCAGGAGACAATTGCAATGGCTTTCCAAACAAATGAGACATATGCTATTAGGTAGGTGTCCAAAAAAGAAATTCATCTGTAAATCTGCTTGCTTCTCTTCTCCTTTCAAACACAGTGCTGAATCAAGTTTATACACCTTGATAGCACAAAGTATTAACACAGGTTGTTTTTATTAAGAAGCTGTGAAAAACTGTGTGGGATTTCTTTGGCAACATTGCTTAGTCCAAATGTGGATACCCTAATGGAAAGAGTGGTAACTCTGTGGAAAATTGCAGGAACACTGACAAATGAAACTTGTCACAATGCCCAAGAATTAGCACTTGTTAACAGTGAAAGAACATGATGTCTATCACTGTGTTCAACAACAAGGCTTAGAAATGAATAGATTAATCATTGCTCATTTTAAAGGATTATTAAGGGTTTAATGAAATTGTCGGAACAGTGGGATGCCCAGACTAGCAGAGCCAATGATATTTCACACCCTGTATTGAAAGAACCATTATAAAAGGTATTTAAAAGATGATTTTGGCTATAGACAATTATTGGCACAGTTGTTTTGGCTTTTCTGATTGAAGATCATATCACACAGCTTCTTGCTTTGGATGACTTTGTCTCAGGGCTATAGCTAGGAAGCAGGATGCCTCATGCTTCAGCATGCTGACTTCTGGACATTAAATACATTAAATCCTTCTCAGTCAGGAACAAATGGTAAAAACACTGGCTCAGTGATCTGGAGTGAAATAAAAGCTTGCACGTTTTCAGCAGGATGCTGCAGTTGCCTGTGTTGCATCTAAGGGGGTTCTAGACCCCCCTGCTCAGGACCTCACCTCACCCTCGCCCAAGGGAGAGCCCAGCACCGCCATCTTCTTCCCCAGCAGCTAATGTACTAACGTGCAGGTTACCTCACGTTGGCTGTAGGTTAGCAACAGACGAAGTTTGCAGCTTTAAAGAGGGATCCAACAAGGAAGACAGGAGTGTTTGAAATCCTCTGCTTTTCTAGGATTTTGTAGCTCTAAACAAAGCTATGAAAAGATACCTTATCCCTTGGGATTTGTTGTTCAAAACCTGCACCAAAAGAGAGATACAGTTTCTTCACTAAAACAGAGCAGACCTGAATCTTGGTTTAAAATGTCAGCTTAGGAGAAGTGATGTCCCCTTTCATATAGCCTAGGAGATGAAAGTGCCCAAAGAGGTTTTGTGCGCATCTCCCTCCCATTAGAAGTCAATCTTGGTGCTAATCTGCATTGGGCTAGGTGGTCTTCTCCTTTCCTGAGAAAATTAGCATTAACACAAAGCTGAATCTGGTGATAAAACCCTACAAGCAAGACACGGGTAAAGAGAGAGAGAGTGAGCATCACTCTCACATATTAGGATGTTCAGTTACATGTCTGGGAGTGGTGACAGAAGGAAAGGGGATGGTTCTGCTGCCATCTCCTCCAGTGTTTTAAACACAGGCTGTCTAATATAAAAATAAGGCAGTGGCCTGCTGGTCTGAGAATAGCCAAGAGATAGTCTGCAAGTAAGCCCTTTTGTCAGTAACATTTCAGTTTTCTGAATATGGATGAATAGTGGATGGAGATACAGATTAATATCTTTTCCTTTCCAAGTGCCATCTTTTTTCCCCTGGAGGACATTTTTTGGCAGCTTCAGGCGGAGTTTCTAGACTGTTACCTGATATCTTCATCATGGCAAAACCTAACGTGTGTTCTTCTTTCACTGCAGTGGACGGGTTTACTCATCTGGAAAGCATCCGTCTCTTTGTGTAAAATAACTACTTTTCCTGTTATACTGAATATCTTCCTCTGTACATCTGGTGCAGGAGCTTGAAAGGATCACTGTGGAAAGGGCCTTTAATTTTAAAACTGCAAAACTACCTAAATTCAAGTCAGCTGTATGCTTGACATTGTCCTGATTTTGTTCCATGAAGATTCTTGTTTTGTCTGATATGTATAAAACCTGGTAAGTGTAAATAGTAACTTGCTAAAATGATTAGTAAAATACCAGTTTTGTAAAATATACAGCAGAAGGAGACAAAGAAGAATCCAGGTAAGATAAACCATGTTTAGGAAAGGAGCTGACTATTTGGAATGATCTTGTACAAAATGACGAGTCCTAACAGCAGTTCTTGCGAAAGACAGATAAATACATGTAATGGTCTTTATTATAAGGTGTAATTTTTCCAGGAGCCTCCATTTATTTCAAAATGACTCAGAAGCAGGGACATGTGGAGATATTTCTCTTTAGAAACACACTTCCACACTCTCACACTAGACTAATAAGGTCTTAGAGCACCTTAATGGAGGGTTTCTTTAACACTGAGGTAAAAAAAAAAAGAAAAAAAAAAAGAAAAGAAAATAATATGGAAATTTCAGTACCTAAACAAGGACAATATGACTTGTCAGGTTAAGTTTGAGGAAGATGGCTCTTAAATAACCAGTGTAAAAGGCATTTAGTAACTAATTGTAGAGGAGTTCTGTATTAAATTCCATTTATCAACTTACTTGCCACAGTCCTTTGTTCCTTATAAGAATTGTTCCCTATAAAGCAATGCTTATATTACACCCGCTGTGTGAAATTTCTGTTCAAAGATGAATGTACACAGCTGTATGATTGTTTGTGAGCGCACACAGAGGTCTATAGAGAAAACTAAAAGCAAATAGATTCGTTTGGGATTCAAGATTAAAAAAGTGGAGAATATATATAAAAGGACCATGAAAATTAGCATTAACACAAAAAATATTGCAACAAATCTTATTTAGAGTTTTTATCCCCATCTTTATTAAGAATTCAGAATGAGTAGTGAAAGCCAACAGAATGGTGTCATAAAATACTTTAAATTACACAGCCAAAAAAGGAATTGGGCAGATATTCTTGCTCAATAAATACCTTTTGTGGACAGAATATTTGCATTTTATATACCTATGTGATGTTTGGCCATATGTATACACTTCACTGCAAAAGACAAGTATTGTAGCAGTTCATATTTATCGATACACAATCTTATACCAAACTGTAGAAAATGTGTTACTGAGCATTCATATAGAAATTGCATTAACACTTTCCCACATGGCTCATTATTATTTAGAACATGTTGCAGTCAGACATAACAACTGTAGGGAGGAGACAGAGTCACTGACAGGTACATGAAGAAAAGTATTTTTGGCAGACTTTATCAAGTCTGTGTTACAGCTTCACAGCAGCGGATGAGATCACAATGTGCTAATGTCTGCACCAACCGATGATTTCCCATCTCGCTTCCCTCCTCCTAGCACCTGACCTACTTTACATCACTTTACCCTGACGGCCTGTATAATGCACCTGAAATCCTTCAAACCAGGGAGATCTCGTAATGCTCCAGATACAAATCCTCAGTTATTACTGTCCATCATTTATGTGCTAGAAACATCCCAGTGGCCATTCACAGGCATAAATTACCAGTCTGTGTCAGGCAACAGTTGTAGTCCCAGTAGCACTGTACTGTTAAGGGAGTTCCTACTGTCCTGTACTATTAGTTGCAGATGAGAGTTTGAGCAAAGACTTTAAGAAACTGTCTCCTCCTCTCTGGTTAGTATTCTCTGGGCTACTACTGCCCTCTAATAGAACTTAAGAGATATTATTATTGTACAAAGGAGAGCTATAGAATTCCTGATATAAACTATCTGTATAAAAGACTTTTAAAAAGAAATGTAGAAATAAACCACATTGTTCTTAAACAATTAATTTTAAAATGTCAAAGAGATAGTCTGGCTGAAGGAATATGTACATAATCTTCGTCCCTTTTAAGTACAGAATATGCACCTCAAACTAGAAAATGTAAATTGATAGGAAAAAAATGTAAAATGAGAAAAGTTTTGGAAAATTATGTCTGCCTTTTAGGAAGCTGAGTGCAGCAGACAATACAAATGTGTAATTATAAAAAAAATCTTCACAAAAAATGCTGTGAAACGGTTAAAATATTACACAGTATAGATTCAGAAAAAAAAAAAAAACCAAATTAAAAAGCAATCAAATGAATAGTTATTAGCTGCATTATGTTCCCTCCACTCCTTTACCCACAGGCATTGTACCATTATTGCAGTTATTGTATATCACAAATTACACACCCGCTCCAATATTTGCTACCACAGAATTACAGCCTAGGGGAGTGCCAAGTTTCCTGCCATCAGCATTCAGGACTCTGCCTTTGCGAGGATAACAGGAGAAACCAAAGCAGGCAATCAACAATGTGGAAAAAACTGCAGAGAATTATAGCATGAAAATGTGCTACTTCCAAGCTATTATAAAACCCAAGCCTGTACTTATACATTATGTAGTTTCAAGTTCCTAAGTGTGTGGAGCCCGCAGCTCTGAGAGGCGCACCTAAGGGTACGTTTGTAGGTGCACATGGCGGGCACGCTTGAGCTCACTTCACGCTCCAAAGCTGCATGACCAAGGAAGCGAACCATCGAGCCGGAGCTGATATACCCTGCTGGAAATCTTCACTTCAGGGCCGTACCAACCTAGTCACGCGCCTTTTTTCTTTGTTGCCATGGGTGGGGGGAAGTCATGAAGTGCTACCTACAGCTCTTGAAGGACTCTGCCCTGGGACCAGTGGGGAAGTGAAGTGAGTTTTCAAGAGACTGAAGTGAGACAGAAACATAATCCTTTGACTGAGGGCCCTTGGAAACCTGGGATAGCAGCTGGCCCTGGGTAAGTTCTTAGGGCAAATATTTCCCACATTTCTTCGCATGTACTAAATCTTGTGGAAGACAGATAAGAATTCCTAAAACTATACAACTTCAGGCCGACAGCTGTGTAGAAGATACAGTCCACAGTCCTATGAATCTCCAAACACACAAATATTTGGAGTAGCATAGAACATAAGGGAAGGGAAGGGAAGGGAAGGGAAGGGAAGGGAAGGGAAGGGAAGGGAAGGGAAGGGAAGGGAAGGGAAGGGAAGGGAAGGGAAGGGAAGGGAAGGGAAGGGAAGGGAAGGGAAGGGAAGGGAAGGGAAGGGAAGGGAAGGGAAGGGAAGGGAAGGGAAGGGAAGGGAAAGGAAGGGAAGGGAAGGGAAGGGAAGGGAAGGGAAGGGAAGGGAAGGGAAGGGAAGGGAAGGGAAGGGAAGGGAAGGGAAGGGAAGGGAAGGGAAGGGAAGGGAAGGGAAGCTTTGGTTATTAAACAGAAAACTATTTCAGTAAAAACTTGGGAAAGTGTGGAGAAGAAGGGCTGTTTTCCTCAAAGTCTTTATGTATCAAAATTTTTTATTTCATCCAGCAGAGGTCATTTGAGAGTGTATCTACAGAGTGACGCAGAGTACCCCTGGTGATGCAGAGTGTGTTTTCTTATGAAGAAGCAGTCTAGAACTTCTTTCACAAGCCCCATTCATCTTGCACACAAAGTGGTAGCGGGTGAGGAGTGAGGCACTACACAGAGATGGGTAGGTGGTACTAGAAACCTGTTCCAGAGCTAGGATTTGCCCATGTTTTTGCCCTTTGCCATTTCATACCTGGCAGATTTCATAAGAAATGTATATAGTATATTTATATACTTCAAATCAACAAGCAACTCTATTTTTCTGGTGTGTTCGGTCTAAAAATTGTTGAAAGAGGGAGAGTGAGTTTTTGCCTTCCCCAGAAATGATGAGAACAATTTCTTTCTAATTTTTGCTGCCACTGTCACAAGCTACATTATTAAGAAAGAGCCGTTATGGATAGTGGAATGGAAACAAGAAATATTCCCTCTCTGAAGGTAATGATTGTTATTAATCCTAAAACCCCGGAGCAACGTGAAGGTCTAGGATGATCGTGTAATATGATCACTATGTCTGTCCTGTTGTCTGAGGAGTGATCTCCATGTGTTTGAACAAGCCCTGATTTTTGTCAACATCTGCCACATTACTTTGTTTTGAACAACTGCATACCTTAATGACCAAGCCTCTGACTTGTAGTTTATGTCTCCTTACTACCCGTGAGTGGGATTCAACTGCCTCCAGTTAGGTACAGATGTCTATTTATAAGTGACTAAGTATTACACAGATTTATCTTGCCAGGCCACTCCTTCCCCATTCCCAAAGCTCACTTAATGTTCAAATCCATCTGTAGAATTGAGATGTAAAACTTTATGTATTGCTTATGGTGAGGGCATGGCTTCTGAAGTGTGGCATGTTGGATATGCAGGTCACTTACTTATCTATGAAAACTCTTCAAAAAGAATATGGTGCTTTGAATTTGTGACACTAGGTTTCACACTCAGCAAAGGTGGTTTTAACATTCACAGGCAACTGCATCTTTATGACATTTCTGCTGTCCAACAGCAGTTTGATTAATTTCTCAGGCTCCGTAAGGGTTCTTTTGCTGGAATTTGGCCTCTATTTCCTAAAATTTCACCCAAAAAAGAGCAACTTATATCCAATTACAGTATAAATGCAAGTGAAAAACTAAAATAGACATTTCATTCCCTACATGCCCACTTATTTGCAATCAGTAGCCTCAGATCCTTCTTTCACGTGACACACAATTAACACTCTCTAACAAAATATTAGGAATGCAGGAAATAGGTGTGCTGCTTGTGAACCCAATGCAGTTTTGCCGTTAATTCCTAAGAGGCACAATTTTTATTGCAGCTCTAGTGAATATTGAGTGCCTTCCTGCACATAGTGGCACAATTCCACACCACACTACAGTGTGGAGTATTGCGCAGAGGCCCACCTGGATGGCCATCTTGTTCCTACAAGTCTGAATGAATTGACAGAAGGAAAGACCGAACTGTCTTTGACTTAAAAATCATCATGCTTACCTCCAGGACATGGTACCCTTGACTGAGAGTACCTGGAATGATGACTATTCCAACTCATGTTCCCAGAGTGGAACTTCTTTTCAAATTCCAGTCTGTGATTAGTAGCTTTTGTGCTGTGTTTCAAATCCTCCTTTCTGAAGACAATTTTTGTGAATTCTTCTGGCATCTCCTTGCTGTACATCAAATTTGGTGAGGAATTTCCTCACCAAGAAGCAAAAGCTGAAGATGTTGGTGCTCCAAAATTACCTTAAATCAAAGGTGTAGGGCATTCAACCAGAGTCATAAGCAAAGTGGAAAAGCCTTCTGAAGCAGAGGATCAAGATTTTCTGAAATTCTTGATTTGAGTTCATGCTTATGGAGCTTCATAACCTTACGGACAGTGAAAATACAGAAATACATCAGTTATTTATTCTTATACTAAACTTTGCCTTCTGTCGGATGTAGTTCTGACCTGGGAGTCTCAAGGGAGCCTTCAACATTGCGTTTTCAGTGTTTGAGCAGGAATGCTTCCAACTTTTGTTCCGCAGCCCTAACATTTAGGATAGAAGGAAACCCTATTTGATCATTACAGCCAAGCAACAGACAGCCATGATGACTTTCTACTCTGGAATTGGTAACAAGAGGAAGAATCATGGAAGCAGGTGTTCCATCTCTGATGCCCATGCACTAATAATGGTTGCAAATCAAAACTAACTCCTCATTGTATGCTACTTTTAACAGCTTAATGTTGAAAAAAAAAATTGGCCCAAGACAGTTTCTTCTTTTTTTTTACTTAAAAGAAAACAAAAAAACACCTTGGTCTTTGCTTTTTAAAGAAATGTTTTTCTATTCGATGTTTGTCCCAATCTTTTACCATTTGAAACTTGGCAGGTAGCAAAATAGGGCTACTTTAAATGTCAAATGAATTTCTGAAACTGAAAATCATGTCATGTCTGAAATGGGCTGGTGTGCAAGTAGACACTATTTTTAACATTCTATTTGTCCTGGGTAACAGTTTGCTAATAAACAAACATAGCAGCCAAATTTACTTAAATCAGCTGTTTTATTGACTATCTTTTACGGGGAGGGGGGAAAAAAGGCAAACCCAAACCTTTAAATAAAAGCAATAGTTTATTAAAACCAAAAAACACTTATTGTTACAAATAGGGTATCTAAAAGAAAATTAGGTACTGCCTTCTATAGCGACACAGCACTCAGGTGTAATAAAATTGATGAGCCCATATAATAAAATTTATGGAACTACAGTGAATTCAATTTATTTGAATATGCTCAGTTATGTTTTTGTTTATTCCCATAGCAGATGTTTAATTTACAAACCAGGCAATTACTACAGCACTTCCAAACAAATAAGAACAGATTAGTCAAACGTTCACATCAGTTTTTATGTTTATCATTAGTTTTATGATGCATCATGAATATTCAGTGTTAAGAAAAAAACTATCATTATGATACCTGGAAAACCTTAAAATGGTGTTTTGCATCTCCAAATGGTGTTTCACCCTGTTTGAAAAAGCTGCTAATGTGTGTTACTGCGAGCTGGGCTCATGTGTTAATAGGGATTGCTTAAATATCTTGCTGATGTTTCACACAGATTAGCTTTACATTTACAATACTTCAGTATGGATGCGTCCAACTTTGTTATATTTTTCTTACATAAATAAAGGAATTTTGGTTTCCCTTTCAGAGAGAATTCTTGAGACTGAAGTGTTTGGGGTTTTTTTTACAAGACAAAGCAAACATACCAAAAAAAATGCCTCTTCCTCTCACAAAACAAATAACTACCTAGATATTTGCCTTGAAGTTTCAGGAAAATCAGTGTCATCCAGTTGGCCTTTGGCTTGCTTCATATTTCCTGGAATATTTTCCATGGTAGAAGGAAATAATTCTATCAGCAGTGTTGCATGCTCCATACTCGCTATACATGCATACTGGCTGATGGCTGGGAAGCTATTACTCAGCAGCTGGGTGGTGTTTTTTTCATATTGATGAAATACAGGAATATTATAAGAAAAAACATAGTGTTTGTCTATCATGGAGGGGGTGTGCGTACGTGCACGTGTGCCTAAGCACAGACATACCCTAGAAAGAAAAGGTAGCCCATGCCTCGTTTTCTTTAAATGAATTACAGTCTGCTGAGTTTTATGTTAAAAGAACAGAAAACAAGCCCCAGTTTCTTCTTCAAATTCATATAATACATTATTCGCTTGAACCATTTTGACAATGTGTCATTTTCATTAACTGCCAAGCTAAGAGAAGGTTTTAGGGTTAGATCAATTTACTAAGATGAATTCTTGTAGGAATATTCTCAGTAGGAATATGCTCTGCAGTGCAAAGTATATGAAATGGTATAAAAGATTTCAGTGGAAAACAAGTGTCTATTGTTAAACGTGATCACTATTGTAAAAAATTAGTCTTTACCCACTTTGTTGACAGCAAAACCCTTTGTTGACAGCAACACTCTCTTGACAGCAGCAAAATAACATCTGCTTCCTCTTCATTAGTTACAATACACATTTGATTAGAAACCTTAGCTTTAAAAATAGTTTCAGAATAAACTTTTGTAGTGTTGTTATATAGCCTTTGAATCTATAACATTACTGGATTCTTTGGATGTGAAAATTATAATTTTTCATCTTTTCTTACCTTCAGGTTCTAAGTAGAATTTTTAAGACCTTTGCCACTACAAAGATACAAATTAAAGAGTACTTTCTGCATTGGAAGCATCGGAACAGGCTGCCTAAGCATTGGGACAGGCTGTCCAGGGAAGTGGTGGAGTCACCATCCCTGAAGGTATTCAAAAGACGTGTAGACGCGGTGCTTAGGGACTGCTTTAGTGGTGGACTTGGCAGTGTTCTGTTTACAGTTGGACTTGAGGATCTTAAAGGTCTTTTACAGCCTAAATGATTCTACGATTATCTTCTATGGTTTACCCGATACACCTTGAGTATAGCTGCACCACATAGCATTTGTATATTCTTCCTGGAGCAAATATAGTTGGTTAAAGTGATTATCTCACTTAAACTGAACCCCTGATTTCCAGGACAACAAACTCCTGCCAATTCATACTGAAACCCTCCCCCTTTCTCCTCTGAAAGTTCCAACAAGCATCGTTTCTCAATTTCACAGAGAATTTCATAGGGAGGAAAGTATCATCTTAATAATATATCATGATGTTGAGCTGCAGATCTGGGACATTAAGACCACATTATGCAAATAGCCATAACATCAAAAAGGAGGAACTGTGCTGATAAACAAATGCATATAACTATTGGATTTCCTCCGGAACAAAGCAAACCACTCTAATGAGAAACACTTCATTGGCAATTTAATTTTCAGTAAGTAGTAGTGTGTGAGTACATTTATATCACAGAGCATGCTTGCTGAGGGTAAGCACATATTATACGACATGGAAAAAATGTATGTGTACATACTGGCAGATGGGAACATGTAGGGGTTTACATAAGAACACAGGCAAAAATCACACCACAAATAATGCCAAGTTACAGCGTGAGACTGAACTGGGAGGGATAAGCATGGACCAGCAACTTCGTTCCACAACTCACTGCTAATTATTCTAATACTACAACCACTCCCATAGCTTCAGTCTGTTTCCATGGTATCTGAGCCTCTGAACATTATAAAAATGATCAATTACTTTGAATGTCTTAATGAAGAAAATGCAAAGGTTGCGAAGCTAAGCACTTCAGTCAAGAAATTAACAGCCAAGGATGCTTGCACAATCTTAACTCTTGCCCTTTATGAATATTATTATAGTCTTTACCTGCAGATTGCTTCTTAATGTATTTCACACTTTTCTCCAAGTTGTATATTTTAGTCTTCTGCAGTGATAATGTGCTATCCATTGAACAAGCTTTTTTTTTTTTTTGTTATTTATGAAACCTAACTCTGACAGAAATGCATTCTTTTAGCATTTCAACAGTTGTTTCTGGAACAAATACCATTAGCAACATAATTGTTAGCACTTTTCTTTCAATATAGCTAGTTTGGTTTTTTCCCTGTGGTTTGCTCTCAGTTCTCTTCCTCTTAAGACTTGGTATAGTTACATAAAGTACTGGGCGGGATTATATTCACAAATCTTTTTTTTTTTTATTATTATTTATTCAAAGAATCTTTCTTTAAAAAGCAAACAGCAGACTTAGTTGTGGAATCCCATCAATGTAATGGTCAGAGGTAGTGCCACTTCTTTTTTCCACATAATGTCCATCTGCTTATACACCCAAGGAACATGCTGGTCCCTGCAGTGTGTCACTGCCAGGGAGCAAAGAGCTTACTCTCCTGCAGCAAATACACTCTATAGAGAGTGATGTATCAGCAATGAAAAGGGGAAGAAAGAATAAAATCACAAAAACCCATTCTGATCAGTATAGAGGTTTTGTCTGTTCTCTCCAAAGAAAGAACTCTGATTTAATTTCATGTATATCGAGCTTTATCCCAGATGACTCAAATCGGTGAAAGATTTTTTAATTGACTGGGTCAGCTGTATGGTTAACTCTTTGGGGAAAGACTGCCGTTTGCAAAATGCATAGAAAAAATATAACTTTCATTAAAAGAGTTTAATGAGCTGTGCAACCTCAAATCTTAAAATCTCTTTGATTTGTATGCTGGTTCCAGCTAGTCCCCTTCACAACGGGGGGCGATACTGCAGCAACAGTACTTGTTTTTCTCTGGCTGCCATGGTCTGCAGGGCTCATCAGGGACAGGATGTACATACAAGGCCAGTTTCTAGATAATGCCAGCCTGTGTAGTGCCTTAAAGTACGTGGAGCTATAATGAATGCCATCGGCTGTTACATAATCTCTATTTTTCTCCTCTGGAGATTAGTAAAACGATCTCATTGCTGTAGTGCTCACTAGAGGATGTTTGCAATGTTATTACTGCTGTGGCTAGTTTTACGCTGGGTAATGTGTTAGCTTTCCTTGCCTGGAGATCTAAATACAGACCACAGAACTTAAAACCAGAATTGTTTAATGACTGACCAATGTGAGTAAGGAAATTTCATTCCAGTATTGCTCAAGAGATGCTGAAACTGAGACAGCTCTTTAGCACTGCTGGCCGTCATGTACGCTTTCCTCTAAAGATCTTGTGGAAAATGACTGTAGGAAAATTTACTAGACTCTAACACAGGGTTCGCCTTCCCCACCAAAGGCACTTTGAAGAAGCCGAGTTTCATCTTTCCTATTAAACTGTGGGAACAACCCTAAGGCAACAGAGAAAAAAGCAAACAGCCCTTTTCACGGCTCCGTGTAGCGAGGTCTCTCGACAAGCTGACCCCAGAGCAGCTGCCAGGTATCCAGCCTGGCTGTCGCCCCATCCACCTGCTCTCTGCTCCCTACCAGGCTCCCGCTGGCTGGTTCACAAAGAAATGGCCAGGTGTTTGCTGCCTGCTGGCCTGGCCACGTGTTGGCTGCCAGTTACCAGGCTCCCGCTGCCCTGTTCACCTGCTGGCATCGCGCTGCTTTCCTGATGCCCCGCATCCCCTGCTGAGTGGCAGGTGGCATCCTCTCACCCTGTTGGCCTTTTTCTACATTTCTTTTCTAAATGCATGACGCTGCTTTTTTTCTTTTGTTTTTCTGAATGCAAAATATATATACATGCGCGCACACATGCACACATACAGTCACATCCTGTCTGCCCCCCCACCTGCTTTTTTTCTGCCCGTGAATCTGCTTGAATAAGCTGGTGTGGAGCAGCAGGTCCCATTTAAGATCCCAGCTGCACACTGACATTATCACTGGTGTCAGTTTGTAAGCACATCTACAGTAATTGTTGCTGAGACAGCAGGTTTTGCTGTGAGATTCAACAAGCCCCATGATTCTTTCCACACGAGAGCTTCAGAAGCAGTGCTTTGAGTAATTGCAATATTTCTATTCCCTACAGAATCCAAAAAGTACCTCTGGGATTTTTCCACTCTGTGTATACCGCGGGGTGGAGATTTCTCCTATGAACACAGCTATTTAGAAAGGAAATTAAAGCAAACCAGAACAGATCTCACCGAACAAACAGTCATTGTCAATTTTTTTTATTGCTGGCAAAATGAAAAAATAAAACATACACACACCCAACCCACTGTGTTCCATACACCACTACAGTTTATCAAGTCGAATGGCCTTTATCCAGAGACGCTAAATCCTACTCTGAAAATAAGAGTAGATTTAAACTCCTCTTGTCATGAACACCGTTGCATGTGAAGCAATAAAGTGAAAAGGAGCAGGATAATGTTAATGTAAGATATGCAGTTTAAAGCTAATCAAGTTTTAACATTGGATTGGCTGTCCTTCCTTTGCATGAAATCTGAGTTAAAGTCGTCTTTGCTGGGGAAATAACATGTTGCAATAACATTGCTGTGGATGCAATGCACAGCGCATATGGTTAACAGCCTAAAAATACTGAACTGCTTGCTTTATGAGAGATACTATAGGGCCCAGAGACAGACTTGCTTTAAGTGATGCAGGCACAACTACACCGTATATTCTGTGGAAATCTATGGGGCTCTTTGCAGACTGAAATACTACTAAACATGACGGAGTGAGTCCTGGGAAGCAAATGCAAAAGGGAGGGTATTTAATACTAGGCTGCAGTATGTATAATATTTCAGGCTGCTTGCAAATATGATTGATTTCAGATACAAAGCTTAAGCTGCACATTGGGAGATTAGTATTTTGACTAGCTGGCCGTTACTGTAATTTCTGATAAGAACCGGCTTAATTAACCTATGAGTTTTCCCATGTATCTAGAGCCACAGAAATAGTTAGACAAGCTTTAAAGGGCACAGAAAGAACAGAAAATATATAAGTATTAGACCACATTTAAAGTATGAAGTCTTTTTGATCCTATTTGTTGGATTTTTTCTGGTTGTTTTTTTTTTTTTCCTTTTTTTTTTTAACTTAGTGGTATGGGATTTTTTTCCCTATGATTGGTTGAGTGAAGACATTTCATGGTTGCTAAATTTATCGGTCATCAAATAGAGTTGTTCACATATTGCAAGTTCCTGCCAAGCCTGGAGAAAAATGTATCCCTCCAGTCTTGTGGAATTTTGTAGAAGGGACACAGATAATAATCACAGCCTTTGTTTGGTGGTTAGGCTGTAAGGGTTAAATTTATAATGATCTCAGAGACAATATCAAGTAGTTTTGCACAGAGTTATTAATGTGTGCAAATAGACCTTGGAAGATGGTCTTCTAAGCTGCATCAGAAAAAGGAAGAGCAAAGTACAAGGTTGCGAGGAATGTCACGGCCACGTGCTGCTGACAAGCAGTCAAAGCTTGTCGACGGCTGGGCTGCTCTCTCCATCTCTGCAAATGCAACAACTTTATGGCTGTGGCTTAAGATGCGCTGTTGTGGATGTAGACCACATGCGGGTGTGGACATGGACCATTTAAGCCCCTGTTAGTTTAAAAATGGGAAGCTCTGTAACCTATCTGAATTGGTGTCTGTGTCTGACAGATTTGTTTACAGGTGTTTTAGAAGCCAAAAAGTCACCTAGAGTGCGGAAGCAGCTGCTTTAATCAGGTAGAGACAGATGATTGCTTTAATGACTAGGGCAATAGAAACGGTGAGGGGCTTGCAGGACCTTTTCTTTCAATGTTCGTTGGTTTATTCCACATCCGGAGAAGATTTTTAAAACTAACAGTGAGAGAATGAAGCTACTTCATGCTGGATTTTGTGGTGGGAATTAATGTTTTCTTAAACGTGGTCTCTGAAAATTACTTTCTGCAAGATGTCTCTGACTAGGCAATTTTTGACAGTTCACTTAACCTTTACAAATAAATATTAAATGGAATTTTGGCAAACTGTAACATCACCTCTAACTAAAACTGATTTTTGTCTCATTTAAAACACCAGGAGATAAGAATCTTGCCTGAATAATTTATAAATCTTTAAACAGCTATTATCATGCAAAATGCAAACACTGCTTCTGTCTATGAGGAAACCCCAAATCCTCACAAAACTGTGGGGTTTTCCCAATCTTATGAATTTATAATTTTCCCACACAGCAAATTTGGGGTTTTCTGAATTACATTGCTTCTTTTATAAAACTGTGATAGGAGAACAGCACTTGTTCTTTCAACCACTTGAGGAAAAAGTAAAACTAGAACAAGGAAGTGACTATACACCTATATCCTGCTGCCTGTACCAAGTGTGTATGGTTTATTAAGTGACAGGGATAAATTAAATTTCCAAAAAGTATTTAAAAAAGGAAAAATAACACCCAAACATCTACTACTAGCATGATATGTAAAAAAGACCTCTTTTCAGAGTTTTTGAGTTCAGAATTCAGCATTCTGTCACTTGAATCTCAAATTTGCACAAGCAATGGCTACTTCTATATACCAGCCACCTCTGATAGTGAGGAAAGATTACTGGCTGCTTAGAATGAATGTAGTTAATGACTGCATCCTGATTTATGACTGCGAAATTGATTGGAAAAAAACTGAAACAATCGCTAAGCAACTGGTCCTTAAATGTGCATATGGCATGCACATATATGCATATAGTAAAGACTAGGTAGCCTGATCTCACTTCTGTTAAAGCCCCGTATTGCACGTATGTTGGTGGTTCTGTACACAACAGAAATGATGCAGTGGATCCTTAAATATTAATGAGAACTAGCTGTTATGGTATCTTGCTGCAGTACCTCCCACTTGCTCCCCAGATACAGAGAGGTGTTAGATTTAAAACAGACACAAGGTGATGAAAACCAAAACAATCTCTCCAAGCTGCCCCCACCTCTAACTACCAAAATATCTACTTGTAATATGTTATTCTGTGTTTTTAATTTCCCTAAGCTAAGCATGCAATTTTACGTGTTATCGATTGCCAATATCATTTGACATTTTTCTTTTTAACTGTGAAATAATAAAAATGTTTTAAAAAACAAATAGAGTTTCATAGTGGTTCAGAATTCACATCTCTGTTCAAGCTCACGTTCCATCTCTGTGAATCTTACAATAATCGTAACCACCTTACTCATACCTCCACTACGTTTCCATCTGTAAAGGCTTTAAATGTTGACTGACTCTCTGTCACGCGTAATCCTACAGATTATCTGTATAACATTCCCCTCTCAGTGGATTTTTCCTTCTAATATATTGTGGTAAGTTTTTTCACCTGAGTTTCTTACGACAGATTTAGGGGTTATTTTCATGTGGAAAAGAACTTATTTTTTTTAGCATAGGATTCCTGAGAGACAGAATTGTCTTTGGGAAAAGAGACAAAGGAAAAGATCAGCATTCAATATTTTAGCAGCAGCACCGCAGGAGGAAACTTATGCTCCTAAATTTATACTTAACTCTCTGTGGATCTTAATCAAATGTTGTAGATACATTGTGCTTGGCTTCTGGGCTTGTAATGAAAAGAGCTTTGTGCAGGCAGAATTTAGATTAAAACCACCTTCTTTCTTTTCGCTGATAATATTCAGAGTTGTCATTTCAGCAGAAAGTGAGCCTAAATTCAAGTTTGTAATAGAAACACAAAAATACTGTATGCAATAACAAAGACTGTGATGCTATTGAAATGAACTTCAGTAAAAGGAAACATTTTCTTTCCCCCCTTACGCACAATGAAAGATGTGCTTTCCCTTGAACGCTCCCTGTTCTCTCACCCTCCTAGCCCTGGAGTGTCTGTCTTCTACTACCTGGAAATCTGGAATAATGAGCAGAAGGTCAAAACTTGCATCATCAGGAATATAAAAAGAGAATCTGTTATATGTGGGTTAACATTCAAAATGCCTGCATTGTTTTTTGGCATGTCTGCATTTGCTTTTTAAAATGGGAACCCCATCATGAGTTTCCTTAATTAATTTTTCTGGTGCTGAGACTCTTCTATGCTTGCAGGCTTTTTCTTTTCTTGACTCCCAGGGCATAAAGTCACTCCCAAGGTTACAACAAGCTGTAATCACATGGTGTAACCAGCCCTTATTAAAGGACAAGTTTTGTGCTGGATAAGGAACAGAGTAGGGCAATTCCTGAGGAAAGAAGTGTTGGCTCTTCCCTGACTTCCTTCTCTGTAGCAGCTCCATCGCATGACCTGGGCTCTTCTGTTCCACTCCCCAGATGTCTCTGTGAAGTGCCAGCCCTTGGGACTTTACAGACAGACCTTGGCTGGTCACACACCACTCAATCTCCACCTAGGAAGTGAATGGTCATGGAACGGTGCTGCGAGTGTGGAAAATTTTATGTTGGAATTTTGAGGGTTTGATTGTCTTATTTACTTGCATAGTTACAAGGATCAAGCTGTAACACCTGTATTTACTTGGCTACTTTACAATAGATATTCTCACTATACCCTTACCTGTTCCTTTATTGCTGTGACTCTTCGCCTGTAAATATACCTACTCTTTTTGTTGCTACTGGAACATGAAGAACATCATTCATTCTGTGGTTAAAATCCCTCTTAAAGCTTTTAGCTTATATGTATCCAGGATAGTCTATGTTCATTTGCACCACAATTATCTGCTTGTTTAAATACCACTCCTCCAGTATTTACCCTCTGTTTTGTTTAAAAACAGCAGTTATATCTCATTCAGTCCCCTTTCTATGGGAGAGAAACCAATATATTTTAAATGCCTCACAAGACAGACTCTCCTTCTCCCCAGGACTTTGCTAGTGCTTCCCTACTAGTTTTCCCATCAAAGCTCATTTTACTTGATTCAAAATGCTTTCTGATCATGTCAATTCATAGAATCATAGAACCATAGAACAGCTCAGCTTGGAAGGGACCTCGAAAGATCATCTGGTCCAATCTTTCATGGGAAAGGGAGCCCACGTGAGGTTATCCAGCACTCTGTCCAGTTGCATCTTGAAAACCTCCAGTGATGGGGACGTTACCATATCCCTGGGCAGGTTGTTCCAGTCTGTAAAAAATTGTTCTTAAGGTAAAAATTTCTTACTTATATTGAGATGAAACCTGTCCTGTTACAGCCTGTACCATTGCTCCTTGTTTTCTCCATGTGGCTCCTTGTGAAGAGAGAGGTTCCATCCTTTAAGTACTGGAAAACTGTGATGAGATCACCCCTTCTCTTCTCCTGGGAGAAAAGACCTAACTTCTTCAGTTGATAGATTTAATTTACAAAAGGGTGATTAAAATGTGTTCAACTACACATATTTCTTCCTTTACGGTTAGTTAAATCCATCCATTGCTTTATTATTTCTTTTCTTTCTTCAGAGAAGATTTTGTATTACAATCCCCGAGTGCTAACAGAGACTGTAAAAAATGCAAAAAGAAAGAAAGTTTAAAGAAAATCTAGACTTCTTATTCTCAACACTGAGAAGTCATGAAAGAGTCCTAAAATAGACCTTGAACCTAGACTATACACGTTTACAGATATTCAAAGAATGTTCTAAGTTTTCCCCAAGAGGGTAGATGAAATCAGTTTTTGAGTCCAGGAAACATGAGTCTTCCATGCATATGGGGAGAAATGAGAAATGTTCAGATTGAGTTATTTCTTAGGGTTAATTTTCCTTGATCATATTAATTACCACTTTTTTTTCCATCTAAGATTTCTGCATCAAATATTTAATTCAAAACCATTATTTGAGCATGCAGAGATGTACCTACTGCTCCCGAAACAAAACATAGTTATTTTCAACATACGGAATTTAAACAGTGCATACTTCCAATAAGTCTGTTTATGTCCTCAAACAAGGACAATTTGCATTAATATACTGAACAATATTTGCCAGTTTTCCTTTGCTATAAAGACACCATTACAGGATTCGGAGGACATATTCTTTAATACTAAATGGAAATAAAGAAACATTAGTGTGACATTTAGTATGAGTAATCAAGCATATACAAGTCAGGAGATTCAAAATATGAAGGTATGCAGTTCTAACTCAATTTAAATTGCCCATCCTGTAATTTTATGTCATGCACTATTCAGATTCATACTTAATGGTGAAAACAACAATGTAAAATACAATTGTTCAAATAGGCCATGGCGACAGAGTAATGTTGCTTCACAATCCAGATGAGAACTAAAAAGGAAGTGCTCAAATACACAGGGTTAAATTCAGATTAGGGAATGGAGTTTAGAATCACTGTAGGAATTAGATTTATGACCCTGAGATGTCTGGATCATTCCTAGGAGATTTCTGTCCAAGCTTTCAGGTAGCTTGTATTTATAAAACTCCTATACAAAAATTGAAAACAAAGAAAGTGTGGTTTTTTAGATACTCTGAGATTTCTCAAATATCCTTGAATCTAATATGCAAAGTGAAATGTAGCCTTTAACCACTTAGAAAACATTGTAATGTCACCTTCTTTTATGCCTTAGAAGTAATTACCCAAGAATATTATCTTGTCATAGGAATAACTTGATTTCAGTAAAGCCAAACCTTCTTTGAAAATTATCATGTCAAAAATTAAATCAAAATTACCTCTGCTTAAAAATATCAAACGTCTAAACTCACTTAACACAGGTAGAGTTTCAGTTGCCCATATATAGTCAATAAATAGCCCTTTAGATGCTCTGGGATATTTTCCTTCCTTCTCAGATGATTCTTTACACCAGCATGAGTCTTTCATAGGTTCCAGGTCATATCTGTCATATCTGATACCCTGGAGCATCTGAAGAGATTTCTCCACGCTAGCACAGGATGAATCCTTCTCTGGATGTTAAATTTAGGACTAACCTACAACCAGCCTTCGTTATTTCAGATATTCATATTTTAACTTAAGTCTTAGGATGAGATTCATATCACCTATTTTAGAAGTTTTCTTATCAATTTCTCAGCCTGAAAAGAAGACAAGATGATTGAAAGAAGCTTGAACGTTTTTATACCACATTCTTTCTCACACAACAACATGTATAAAAACGCATTGATAGTTTCCTTCTGTGCTTGCTAAAGCGAATGTAACCTTGGCCACTCTTCAGGCTTGTTTAAGGCTTAATATTATGTTTGTACTTCCCTTTAACGTCCTCTTTCCCTCTACATAATCATTAATAGAACTCTGGAACTGAAAGGACACTGAAAAAGGCCATTGTAGAGCTAAATTCTCTGCCCTCACACATGGAATTAACCTGATTAAGTCCAGCAAAATTGTTTCACTGATTTGAACTGATATTCTGGAATAATATTGGTGTGTTTCACACTGGTATGTAATCCAGTATTTCTTGTTTGCGCACATACTGCAGCAAATAGAGTGGTGATGTTACTGCTCTGTATGAAGGTACCATAGAATATTAAATCACCTCATAGTCCTGTAGCTTCATGATCTGCAGGATAGTTAGATAACAGCAAACAATTATTAGTTTTTTTAAATCAAAGTGCTACTGCCTGCTTTTATGGTTGTCATCTACCCTTCTTATTCAAGGAAACATAATTTTCTCCTGTAAGGCAGCAGACTTTCTGCCTCAGGCTGAGTGTGAATCAACAACAAATGTTATAGCACGTACTATAATTTTATAAACTATCATGTTGTGGAAAATTGAGTTTAAGCTATAATCTATGATGAAGTTACTATTCCTCCAAGGAAAGACTCAGTAATGAGCAGCTTGAGGAACCTTTGGGTGATTTCAGTATTCCTGTACATCTGAAGTAATAGAGGTGTCCAAGAAACTTCTGCTGGAGAAATGAACCAAATAAATATAATTTCCGCCCACAAAAACAGTTTAGTTAGATGGGCTTAGGAAAGCCTGGAATGATACTCACCATTCTAACTCATAAGAATCAGGTTTAAATGTATCCCTAAAAAATTTTAATAAACTAGTTTGCTCAGCTATGCTAGAAATATATTAATGTACTATATTAATGTACTTTACAGAGCTGAGTTTGCATTCATGGTCATTTATAATATTATACAAGGGGAAACTTTAGACACATCTGTGTTCTTAGTAATTTAGTAAGAGAAAAACAAAAGTTATTTCATAATAATTCATCTAGCCTAAAGAGTGGAATGCCATAACTTCATTAAGAAAATAAGATTTATATGTGTTTATCAAAGACTGTACCTGTATTATAAGGATTTCCTAATCATCCTTTCTCACTGTCAGACTTGGTATACCCTGGCATTGTCAGACTTGGTATACCCTGGCATTATGATCTGTTATTATATATTCTCTTTCATGAAAATCAAATGCAAATATTACATAGCAAGTATATCTGCCTGAAACACTTTAGCAATATTTCAATTTTGATTGAAATAAGTCAGTGTTAAAACACTTTGCAGCTGAAAAACGGTTTCACTAAAACACTGTTAATAGTTAGTGCTGTAACACTTCACAGAAGCTCTTCAAGTTCCATTAAAACCTCCCGCAGAGGATTTGATCCTGGACTCTCTTTTTTTCACATTCCATACCTTATGATACGAGTACTGACCTGAGACACATCTATGTTTAAAGCTCTTAACTGTTGAAGTAGGGGACTCTAACCCCAAAATGCCTTGAAGCATAAGAACAACTTTACCAGAGATACGCCAAGGCCCAAGCCGGTCCCTCCACTGATAGAAAAATCTACTTCTGTGATTAGAGAAGCTGTGATCTAAAGGCTTTCTCCTATGAAGAGATGTAAATTTATTTCTGATGTCACCCATTTAAGCATGATTCCTTTTTTAAAAAGGGGAAGAAAGGAAAAGCTTAAACCAAAGGCCTAGCAATAGTAAAAAATATTTTTCATTTTCATTCCAATGCAAAATCACATTGTGATACCTTGATGACTGACATGGAATTCAGTACTTGTCCTCTGGCTATCTGTAATTACAATCATAGCAAGTTTATAAAATAAATTAAGAACATAAAATTGCTTTGGCTGCAAGTCATAGTAGTAGTTAGCCTTAGCTCTCAAAGACAAGAGGTTATTATGTTCAGTGAAATTTACATAACTATGTGATTTTTAGATCAACAGACACTTCTTGCTCTCTGAAGCAGCTCTGTGGGATCTTTAACTCTGTGGTGGATCTGCGACTTGAAGCTGGTGGCTGATATTACTGCTATTTTTCACTGCATTTTGGGGATTTGTATTACCTGAATTCTGTGGATTAGCAAGGTCAAAAGCATGCTAGGCAGTCTCAGAGAGATGGTTAGCTTCATAGCTCTTTACAGATTAATTCTGCCCCTCTGATATGTGGCCCCATACCCCAAGATATGAGTAGGCATCACCTTAGTTTGGAATTTTTAGGCTTTGGAGATAAATTGATACATCCTACAGTTACTGCCATAGTAAGTTAGTCTTTCTATATGTTCCAAGATCTCAGAACAAGCCAAGTATTACCAATTAAAAGGCTGGATCATCAGTGAATTGCCTTTGTCTATAAAGTGTGGAGACCATGATGAAAACTGATTTCCAGTTTTGAAAAGTATCAATTACCATTTTTACTGTGCTTCTAGCTCTAATAGTGGCTGATAATGGGTAACTTCTGATTTTTGCTGGTACACGTAATGTGTTCCCCATCATCAGAGTACACTGCGGTTCAAGTTCCTCTTAGAGGCATGCAGTTGAACAGAAACAAATGGTTCTTCTGAATCCGAGAAAAGGAGTAATTAATACCCAAATAGGATTAAAAAGCTGCATAAAGGAAGAAACATTTTATTTTAAGTGACTCGTTTAATGAATATGCCTAGTTTTCATGGCAATAGCATTGATCATAAAGGATTAATTTGATATTAATGCAGATGTCATACGTACTTCTGTTGGAACTCCTCTGTAATTCAGTGCTAGCTAAATGTATCATTAAAAGAAAGTGTTATTCATAAAAAAGGTTAGGTTAGTGAATTTGAGTTTACTCTATTTTCTTCTTTTGCCATTATAGAATATTTATAGCTGAAAATAAAATGAATGGCTTAAAACCGTTAAGGAGGCATAAAAGGTATCCACTTGCAAATTTAACATTCCTTAAATCGGTGAAATTTTGCTCTTTCATAGTCTAAATCTTGGAGATTTAGCTAAAATAGGTTGTATTTAGAACAATCAAAGCAGTAAAAGGAGTGCATTAAGTTGCTGCAATATGTTATCAGCGCTGAATTTTGTACCACAACTGTGCTCTCTAGCCAGCTTCTTTCCTGCTATAATAGGCATATACTTTTGTCTCCTTTCTCTAAAAACATTAAGAAAAATTATACATTTACTAAGAATAGATGTGTGGAATTGTCAATAGGATACTTCACAGTTAAGTCATATTACCATTATATAAGGATTACAACAACAATAATCTTTTCAAGCAGTCAAGGTCAAAACCTGGAGTGATGTAATTCAGCATCTTTCGAGTGCCTTTAGTGGAACTGAACTAAGTTATAAATCACTTTTCTAGTGGTTTTAATGTTTGAAGTTTTAAAACTCATGTTAGTTGAACACAAATTATACCTGCATAAGCTCTACCTCATACTCTATTAGCATATATAAAGGGGATATATTCAGTCCTACGAGAATCTGGGACAGATCTGCTAAAGTCAATGTTGGAATAATTCGTAAGAATCTGTTTTTTATTGCAAGAAGGATGACCTTGTATGAAGTAAGACCGGTTATTAGAATGTTTCAAACAGACTAAAATTTGGTTTCTGTTTGTTGCTTGGAAGTTTTATCATACATTTTCCACTTTAGAGTCTGAGTAAGTAGAAGGCATTGGATACTGAGCGCAGAAGCAAGGGCTGTCTGATCTCAGGGGAATTTATGTGGGCTCAATACTCTAAATCCCAAAGGGGCCACTATCCTGTAGCCAGGCACAAATCTATTCGGGAATACTCTTACACCCACTATTTTCTGATAGCTAGTTCTAGTTCGCTGTCCACTGGTTAGAGCACTGTTTTAAGGGGTTGACTATGCAGGTAATAGAAAGGGCATTTGAATAATATAATAGAGAGTGTACTGTGTTATAATCCACCTGAATCACCCTTCAAGGACATCTCTCTGCTGAGTGTGCAACTCTGATTCAACAAGTCTTTATTTAAGGGAAGTCTTTTTATATCAGTCCCATAGGATTCTGCATAGGCCAAAAGACAAGGAGAAAGAATCAGGCTAAAGGAAGAAATTTAGGATTTGTTTATAATTATATTTAATGCATTACCCTTTGCTAATTCATGTGGTCATCGTTTGCAGAAGGACTATTTTACCACCTGCTTTCCACATTTGCAAACAAATGATTTAGGCAACAACGTGCAAATATGTATGTCAGTCACTGTGTGTATATTTAGATGTTACTTATTACAGTGATTTCACTCAACTTTTTTCCTATGAGTTTCCAAAGACTGAGACGTGTTACCATCCCACAAAAATCTGTGTGAATAATGGCACCCTGCAAAACAGCTACCCAAAAGAGAGGCTCCTAGAAAAAGAAGCTCCCATGTAAGTGTCACGGTACCAAACACAAGGAACTGTACCTGCAGGAAGATGGGCGGCTGCATGGGAGTACTTGTGTAGGTCTCTGCCTTTCCAAAAGCCTCCACTGTGGGTTTCACATTTAATAACTAGATCATAAAAGTGTAAATTCCATATGAGATTTAGGTATTTAGTTTAAAATAAGTATTTGAAGGACCTTCTTTATCCTAGATTCATTTTATAATCTGTAATTAAGAGAGAGAGGTTAGCTGGGTGTTATTTACCATATAGAGGTTGGGGCTCAGAACACACAGTTTCAAATCATTCAAGTGTTAGGTCTCAGATAGACTTTGCATTTGGCTTCCATTGAGATGAACTACCTCTGTGAGGTGCCCTTCTCTTCCCTTTGGCAACAGATGGAGCCTAAACCGCTCAGTGAAATTTTGATTTCACATCAGGTGAATTATGACTTCTTGCGCAAATATTTTACACATCAATATAAACTGAAAGTTTCTGGCAACCATAACTTATTTTTAATTTTAAGGTGAAAAATTCTGAGCTAACGAAGAGTACTTTCTATGTAGTAAATGCATATTATTGAAAGAAAAAACATTCTCCAGATAGGCGATGACAGAGAAAATAAAAAAAATCCTGAGCACTTATTTAAAATTTAAAACTCATTTTGTTTAAATTTGTCATGTAACATTAACATTCTGAAAGTTAGCTGTCTGGTCCATGCTGTCACCTCTCCTCTAGCCCTTGTCTAACGAGAAGAGGCAAGTATCTCCAGGGGGTGATTCATCCCACCTATCCAGGTTCCTGTACTAGTGAGGATGATTCATTACTACAGTTCCTTCAGCTCGCAGCCTCATTATGGCAAAAACACTGCAGAAACCCATTATGAAGACAGACACTGTCCCAAAGAACTTGCTCTGTCTACACATTCTCTAGACTATTCTACATCCAAAAGGTAGAGAACTTCCAATATTTATAATTTTTCATATACTGAAAATTAAAAACTCCTTAAAAAAACGGTATAACTGTGACTACGGAATCTATCCAAGGAAAAATGAAATACATTTCCAGAAAGCAAATAACCAGAAAAGGAGGAGCAATTATAGAAGATCTTAATTTACAAGTACTTTCCACAGCATTCTTTGGGGTCTTCTGAGTGTCTCTGCTAATTTCTCCCAAAGGAAGAGCTTTTACCAGTGTTCAAGTCCCAACAGATGGAGGAAAAAGCTTGAACATATATTCATATGAAAAAATTATTAGTAATATTCCACATATCTGTGCAGGAAATACACAAATGCATCAAACGATTTACAAAAGCAATTTAATCTTTTTGTATAGGGTTTTGCAAGACTACCATAAAATTGGAGGGTATTTAGCACTCCTTCTTTTATATGGACTTTGATCGTAAAAATTACAGCTAACAAACTTTTGGAAATACTTGTAGGTCTTTGTTTCCAGGAACTAAAATTTCTCAAGAAAAGATCATCGTAAAACATTTTGGATAAATCCTAATTGAGTAATTGGGTCCTTAAATTCCATAGAATACCCTAAAATCTGCATCATGAAGCTGAAATGGACTGCATTTCAAGGCGATTGAATGGTAGACCTATGGTTTGTCTTTATTCTAACTAAAACACACGACTTCTTATTGTATTTCTCCTTGGACGAACAGCTGTTCAATACTATCTAGGTTATGAAATTGTAAATAATATTTAGCATGACCATTTAAAATACTACTGTAAATTATATCACTTGCAATATCGTGCTAAATCTCTTTAAATGAGGAAAACTGAATTCTGTTTAGAAATGGCAAGCAAAATATGATGAAATCAAAATATCCCTTTTGGTTACAACAGCTGCACATCACACACAGTTGAACGCTTGCTGCAAAATTACCTTAAAAGAGCCTGATGTATTCGCATTTGGTATGAAAGAGCTCAGAGCTCCATTGGTCAAAAGCCCTCCAGGGAAGAAAAAGTTTGCCTATATTTGATTTCACTTTTTTTCAGCTGCCTTAACCATTTTCTTTAGATCTTAAATATTAACCAGATGATACAGTATTCAAAAGCCTGCATGCATGTCTTGGGGCATCTCTATCATGTAAGTAGGGGAACTCTGAATACATATTCTAGAATATACTGAAGGGTCCTTAAAAATGAGATGAGTCTCATTTTCTGGCAATAACCTGTGAGTGTGATTAATATTAATACATATTAAGAATGCATATTGAATATGTTATCTATTCCCCAAAGCAAGACTATGCATTCAGTGCTGTTGGAATAGCCACGTATCTCCCAAATAAGCATTCTAGCTGCGGCAAGAGAGGCCATCTGCATGCCTTTCTAAATAGTGCTGAGCAACTAATTCAGTGAGCAAATAATACACACAGATCATTTAGGTTCTTTTACAAAATCACAGGCTTTCTATGATTAACTTGAATATTTATTGAGGTTTAATATTTAGCAAATTTTGTATTCAGACTTCATTCGTCGTCTGATATTTGAGTCATATTCATTGTCTGTCTTTAGGTACTGACAGTTGTAGGGTACAGTTTCAGCATCCTACTTGATTCATCTAAACAAAAAATAACTGAAGAGGAAACTTGAGAAGGTAGCTGAATCTGTAAGTACTTTGGAGAGGGATGGCGAAAGTAAGTTAATAGACTGGGGGAAATGAAATAGAAAGAAAGAGGAACTAAAAGGGCAATAAATTATTTCTTTCTCTTGTACAAAGCACTTGCACAAATAGCTTTCTAGAAAAAAAAAAAAAGTAAAACTTAATTCACTTTATATACAATGCATTTTTTTTTTTCCAAAGTCACAGAAAGAAATATCATGTGTTTACCAATTTCCACAGTGCTTGAAAACAGAGACTGTAATCAGATTTCTGCCTGGTTTAATAGCTTTTTTGTTAGGATGGAAACACAGGGAGGGGGAGAAATCTATTGCTTGGATCTTTCAGGCAGTGGTCTATCTTATTATAAATAAATATTAAACAAATCCACTGTTAAAGTTGTTACAAGAAAATACAGGAAGCACACAATAAAGGAAAAAAGGGATTTGATGAATACTTGCAAGATGTTTGAATATTGTCTTGCAGCTCAGGAAATCAAGTAGTGAATGACAATCGTGCAAGTAGGGAACAGTACAGCATGCGTGTATGTAGGCCCAAAGCCTCAGTTTATACAAACTTAGCAAAACTCCACTGATGTCACCGGAGTTTATTCAATTTATACTGGATGGTAACCTTCACTGAAATACTTTATAAATAAATTTCATTAGCAAAACCAGAAACAAAGAGAGTCAAGACAATTTCTTGCAGAGGCTTTTGTAGAGGATTACAGCGTGACTGGAGAACAGTCAATGCAGACAGGGTAAATAAGCACTTTTAGGATGCAGTCAATAGTTTACCAGTGGTTTGCACTAACCAAAAATGTAGACTAGTGGGTATAATTCCTGCTGCTTTTCAATGTCTCTACAGGTACTAGGAAAAGATTGTCTTTTCCAAACCCTTTGCCTTGAAGTCATTTCATGGCAAAGCTGTGAAAACTTGCTATTTAACAAATGCATTAAAGGCAGTTTGGGTAGATGTAGGTATTTTCATGATTTCATTATACACTCAACCACTGCTCCATGAATAGGAGTTTATTTGTAAGGGTCTGTATTGTGCAATATCAACTTGAACGGAAGCATTAAATATGCAGTCACCCTTAGGCTTATGGAACCGTCTCCTTAAGATCCATATGAAATGCAACAGTAGAATTTGATTTTGTCAGGACAGCTATTTCTCAGGAAGAATCTGCTTACTAAAATCACCTAAAAAAATTAGGTTTGCCATTTTCTTGTGCAATTACCAGGTGATATTTTTTTTGGAAAAGATATCGGTATTTTACATTTTGCTTTTTGTATGACTGTGGGAAGGATGACTTTAATATAATGGAGTAGCCGTCAAACAAATGGCCTGCTATTTCATTTTCAAATGGTATTGCTTCTTCCAAAAAGGGAGGAATCAAATTTCATTTCAAATTACATTACCAACTTTATTAGGGCAGAGATGATTACTCACCTGTGCAAAGCGGCAGGTTTACAACAGATGAAACAGCCCTAGCTACAGGATTTTGAAGATTTATAGATGTAGTCCTGTGGCCTGGAAGTTGTTTTCCTTTGAGATTGTGAAGAGTTTTAAGGGATGAGAAAATCAGATCAGAGGATTTGAACAATGAAACCCAAAATGAGAAATGTTTCAAATTAAATGTGAAAGCCTTCTGCTAATTTCTTTGACTTGTGTGAAGTCAAGAGAGGACAGTTTTACAATGAAGGTGGGGTGGGGGGGAGGGGGGGGGGAGGCCAAAAAGGCCAGACAAACAGCAACAACAAATCTGAAAATAAAACTGCATTTTGGAAGAGGTACAGTAGTTCCATGCATAGATGAGTTTAGTGGGAATTTCAGCTTTGTTTACTCGCCGAAAAGACATAGAATTGTGCCTAATTTTGCAGACATTAATCCAGAAGTAGTCTTCAGCTTCCATTTCCTGTGTCCCAAGTTCATAGTTCTGTTGCAGCCAACTTCCTCATTGGGCAAAGACAGCAACATCCCTTTCCTACCAGTTCTTTTCCCACCACTCCCTTTTCCTTCCTCTGGAAGGAAAGTAGAGAACGGAGAGCAAAGTAGAGAAACACTGCTTCCCAGGAACTTACTATGAAGCCAAGAATGTTTCAGAGGGACCAGATGTGGGCAAAACACTGGTGAGTGTAGGAGATGTCTCGTGGAAACTCTAGTTTGTGCTACCCAAATACCTGAGAGCTTCCCTCCACAGAGGTAGCATTTTTGCTGCCAAACCACACTGCCTGGTCTACTCCTTCCTTTACAACACCAGAGACATTAATGTTAGCTCCTTTGCATATGCAGGAGGTACTTTTCTGACAGTTCATTTTTACCATTCTTCATCAGCATGCAAATGATTTGTTAAAACACAAGAGTTACATCAGGTGGGAGAGTACATTCCTAGGTTCTTCAGTAACAGACATTATACTGGCTCCCATTCATCTGTTTTACCCACATGAAACACAAACTCCATTGTCAACAGAAATGTAACTCTATGAAATGAGATGTTACCCCGTGTGAATAAATATTCCTTTCATCTTCCTATCTGTTTGATGCAAACATCCATGCTATCTTTTATGTTTAATCCTAGTTATTCTTTATAAAGCACAGTTTACTCCAGTTAAGCTGCAACCAAGTATTTGCAGACATTATCAGATGGAGGAATACTTCAATAGGCAACAGACTGAATAAATTGTGCATTGTGATGTCAACTATGAAAATAAATAAAAAAAATGAAGGAGCGAGTTGTCTTGTAGTTCCTGAGTTGAAGCCAGAATCAAGAGTAATTACATACATCTCAGTGAATGTAAGTTAGAGCTATCAAAGAACAGCAACACATACACCTAAATAGTTCACAAAATCTTCCTAAAAAATTCAGTTTTATTTAATACCTTCTTTTGTTTACACTCTCTGAACAGTTAGATGACCAACTTATCTCTTAAACATTTCATAATTTGTATTATTTATACAAATCTCTGTCCACATGCATAACAGATATCAACAATTATACCTTAGTCCTAATTATTTTTTCCACCTTTTAAAAGATTCAAGCACACAGTCAAGGAAAAGAAATACTCTGACTTGGGGGACACTTGTCAAATAAGAAATAGTTGACAAAAGTGTCAAAATTCTCCATGCTGAAATAAGTAATGTACCTTTAAAATAAGAAATTCAGAATCAGCCCACATTTAGAAGGTGGGTTATGTATGATTAGGAAAAAAAAATAAGGTGTCAGTTTACGCTGGATTTCAATCACTGATTTTTTTCTACTAGATTCAATTAAAAATGTTACTTATTTCTTAAGGAATGGATTTAAAATAAAATTATATATTATAGAACAGTTGTCTTAAAAACAAGAACTGCAAGTCTTTACATGAGATGTTCACCAAAGATTTTGAGAGGTAAAAGCAAAATTTATAGCAAGGACTATGATTTTGCAACAGAAATTGACACCGAAGGAAAAAAAATCTGTAGATAAAATTAATGTGGAATAATAATGTATTAGCAAGAGCAAAACAACAGACATGCTCAAACTCCATCAAAGCCATGTTGCTTAGAAAGTTGACTTAATTCTCTCCAGTTTGTAATATATAACATAGGATTGAACTGCAGCTGATTTAATGTGCATCTCTCTGTCTGCATTATGTATATTATCTAATTTATCTATTATTTTTGTGCCTAGGGCTGGGAGATCTATTTGTAGCAAACAATTGTTTCACTGGCATTAGGTCTTCTCATTATATATGTTTTGTCACTAGGTTGATCAAGAATTTTAACATAGTTCAAAAGCATACAAAAACACTAAATGCAAATGTTTCTCAGGCCGGAAGTGCTTGAGAATTTTTATGTTCTTTTATATGCATGTATTCTTTGAATGCATAAGTTTTACAGAATATACTTAGCTTCCTGGATAAAATTCAACTATCTATTGAAAATGTCTAACAATAAAAAAGGGAAAGGAAGTCACAAAAGGTCATGGAGAAGTGTAGAAAAAAATGTGAGAAACAAGATCATGATTTTTACCTGAAACCAAATTTTAATCCCTTTTCAGATAATTGCTGTCTTTACAGTGTTCTTCAAAATCATGAAATGAAAATTGTTAGAAACTTTGCAAGTTCCCTTTGGAAGGCTGGCATTACTTTTTCAACAAGTTCTAATGTAAACGCTACATGCATTTTTGCTTCTTAGTGATTCACGTGGCTTACGATGGACAAATAAAGGTACCTGAGTTCATTCTTTCCCTCACGTAACGTATTGTTGACTACAGAACTGCTGACATTAAATTAAATAGTATACTGGAGAAGCAGTACCACAAATACGCCTTGTTCTTAAGCTCTTTCCTCTGTCCCTATCTGCTACTGCCAACTTATGAAGACAAGAGTATGGCTGTCCCTATCTGCTACTGCCAACTTATGAAGACAAGAGTATGGGCTGGACAAATCTCCCGTCTGAATCAGCAAAGTCATTATTATTTTATTTGGGCTGTAAAGGAGTACAACGTCCATCACTTCAGCAGTGCTTATCTCTTCTGGTATCAGAGGAGCAACTTTGTTCATTTGCTTCTGTAGTACAAATTTAGTTTTAGCACAGTTACGTAGCAAGAGGTATTCTCAATGTCAAACTAAAACACCAGTGAAATCAAAAGCAAATTGGAATGCCATTTGACAAGGAAGACCAAATATCAGACACAGAGGACAGAGCAAAGCACAAGCATTTCTTGTGGAAAACGCCCATAAATATCTTTCACAAAAGCAACCAGTAAGAAACAAAAATACTGCAAGAAACCTGATTGACTGTTGATGAGTCTTTCCCATCATCAATAAACACAGTGGGCAACAATGACTGTAGCCTTAATCTGGAGCAATTCACTATTTGACCCCTTCCTTGTTAAATTCAGCAGTGTTTTATCCCTACTATTGGGTTCTTTTTCCATCTCATTTACCCATTTTAAACTATACAAGCATTTACCTTCCAGCCCAGGACTACAAAGTTTTCTTCACAGTCTCCTATGAGGTCTTATCAAAGCTGTTCAAGTAAATTATATACTTATAGGAAATGCACAATTTAAAGGGCACTTAACTATAGCTGCCATATTTTTCACCTGATACTCAAAAAACTCTCTAAAAAATGCTTTGAGCAAGTTATTCTCCTTCTTTGCAAATTATGCATATTTGGCATTAAAATAAGAAGGATTACTTCATTTATCCTGAGGCTCTGGAAAATGATATGCAACATTGTCCTGATATACCTCTTGTTCATTTTCTCTTCCATGCATGATTTCATCAGCTCTTTGGGAATTTTCTTTTTCTGTTGTCTGCTTGATAGGAATCACATTTCTTCATGCAGTCATCTGCCTGCCTAAAGTTGGTGTCCTCTCCTTGTAAAGCTTCATTGTGACTTTGCCTTTTCTCTGAAAGCCAGCTGCCCAGACATGTCCAAACACAGCAGTATAATGCTGAAGAAGTAGTGACTGTAGGCAACGTTGAATCGGCGCACCAAGAGATTGTGGTTTGGTTTTTCACACGTACTAGAGTCTGTCATGTTGCGTTCAGAGGAACCTATTTTCATGTTTTTTTTTCCCCCACTCAGAGTGCCAGGACAGATAATAGATCAATATAAGTATACGTGGAATCTGGCATGGTAAATGTCTGAAAGTCTATGTTGTACACATCAAATAATTTCCTGAGAAGATTTTGACATATTTTTATTCTGTAGTATGAGGTTAATCACAAGATATGTTGATTGATGCCTTATGGCAACAAATCTCCTCTAGGAAGCTTTTCAGAGTATAATGTGGAGTTTCAGAGATGCATGAAATAGTAGGATAATGAGGCAGAAGGAGCTAATTTTTAGCTGGAATTGCCTCCAGCTAAGCATGCATTCTTTATACATATAAGCTTAAGAAAAGTAATTTAAAAAAAAAAGACAAGACAGAGAAAAAATATAATGTTAAAGTATCATGAAAATATCAATGCATTCAAAAAAACCCATTACTGTTCCAGTGTCTTGTCCACAGGCAATATAACAAGAAGAAAGAATCCAAGGAAATCGAATAGGCTGAACCCGCTCCCTGGACCACAGTCCTGAGAAACACAAACTATATAATCACACAAAGAATCTTTGTTTTCTGACATTCTCCCAGAAATCCAACAATATTGTTTTCAGATTTTTCTTTCCACTCTGCTGCATGTAGGGATGCTTATTAAGGCCTTCTTCTCCGAGTCTGATGCTGAGTTGCTCTGTGTGATACAACCCAGCAGACTCAGGCAGTCTCTGAAATTTATACATTCTCTTCATAACTGTGAAAAGCAGTTTCCTATCCATAGCCTTCATTGATAGTAGGAGTTAGTAACAACAGTGCATTATAGTTTTCCTAAGATTCATTTATAAACACATATAAATTACCTGACATGGTCTCTCTCATAGCCTTGAATAACTACAACACAGACAGGCAAAGAAAAGCCAGATGAAGAGTACCAATTTTAGCTATTGACATGCACTAATTTTAAAACACAAACCAGGAGTGAAAATGAGGGGTGGAAAATAAATCAGGTCAGTAGTGCAAAAAATTAATTGCCGCTAAAAGAAAACTGAGGCTTAGGAATGCAAAGACTTCGATGAGCTGCTTTCATTGCCGTGAAGGGGAAAAGTGTTACATTTTAGCACTGGAAAAATGGCATACTTGCCATTTCCCCTCCTGGCAGCTTTCCTATCTATTACTCTAGTGTTAACTACTGGAAATATTGTTCTAGTCTGTTTTTGATTTACTATTCTGTACTTGGTTCTATATACAGGATTATGCTGTTTTAGATATCATATGATGCACACAAAGCTTTCTAAATATAACTGTCACGTGCTCTTTGGAGTATACAGATTTTGAAATCTCTTAAAATGCTGAATTTCACACCTAAGAGTTCAAATGTTTCCTCAGGCTCCCTGTCTAACAAAGACTTTATGTATAACCTTAAACCAGAGCAGCCTGTATATAATTTGTATTTTATCAACTTGCAGACATATTGCACAGTGGTTTTTCAAGGCTGTGCTTCATAAGTTGTTCCTTTACTGTTTCCTGATTTTAGACTCTGAGGAATTCCTCCTTGTCATGATCAGATTTCTGTCATGTGCTATTAAATTGTGTCAGGGCAAATATACAACAAATTAAGTATTACATTTTTTTAAGCTTCTTTCTAAGAACGAAACCACACTCCTGTCCTTGATGGGCACCCACACTGGACGACTGGCAGCAGTCCTAATTTCCTTTATTTACTCTTTCTATGGCCTTTGCCATAGTCTGCTTTACTTTGGTACAACGTAACAGCTTTAAGATGAAAGAGAGCGAGCGACCTATTTCTGGCTTCTTCTTGCTCCTTTGCGTACCTTGCTCCAGCTTTGCTTTTAAAGGAAAGTATTGGCAGTTGGGAAACTCAGAGCGGAGTTGAGGTGGGAAGGTTCTTCTGGCCATCACCTAGTCCAAGTGCCCTGCTCAAGTAGGGTCAGCAACGGCAGGTTGCTCAGGGGCTTATTCAGCAAGGTTTTGAATATCTCCAAGGATAAAGACACCACAGTCGCCCTGGGCAGTCTGTTCACTTACACAAAAAATAGGAAATTGAGTCGAGAGACACTAACTTTTACCTTTAGTAAATGATCAGCTGTTACTGTATAACCTATATACATGTATCCTCAATCACACACATCTGTAATCTGCATAGCTGTCTAGATACATAAAATTTTCACTTTTGATTCCTACACGACTTTTCCTTTTTACTCACATACACCAGAGGACGTTTAAGTCCACAATTTTTAGTCACAAATGTTCTTCACTAGATTTAGCTTACAGTTACTTGAAAGCATTTATTAGGATTTTGTATGCTTTTGTAGGTTATGTTATTTTCCATATTCTATTTTCCATCTTCTTCCTGCAAAAAAAAAAAAAATATCTGACTCAGGGAAAGCATCACAAAAGTTTTCTGTTCTTGCTTCACATTTCCATTTACTATAGTAATAAGCTTATCCCAGAGACCAAAACCTGCTAATTCTCTTGTATGTTTTGTTGGGTTTTTTTAATGGAATTAAGCGACTGAATTAATGGAATTAATGGAATTTAATGGAATTAAGCGACTGAAACTTCAGAGTCCTACAGCTTTTGAACAGATCAAGCCTGGGATCAGAAAACAGTTGCTTGTAAGTTACAGAACTCTTTAGTGTGCAGTCAGCTACTTTTATTGTAACAAAATATTGTAATCAGTAAATCAGTACAATGAAGGACTTTTTAATAACTTTTTTCTTGCATGCATTCCAAAGATTTGATCCAATTAATCTTCAACTCTGTTTTTGTCCTCATGCCAAATATTTGCCTTACTTTCTCAAGCTGAGAAAAATGCTTGTTCCCATCCCCAGTGTCAACATAGCAAAAATGCGTATTTCAGCTCTAAGTAGAAAAAATTTATCTTTTAAAGAACTTTGAACTAAAGTTTCCCAATAAGTATTTGGCTTTGGAGTTCAGATACTTAGAACAGAATCTCAAATGCTGATAAATTCAAGCATATTTATTCCATTATTTAATATAAATATTATATTTAAATATTTTATTACAACATTGTTAAAAGATTTCAGCAGTAATCACTGAAATTATCTTTTTCAAAAAAAAAAATCAAAAAATTATAATTACCTTGGAATCTAGAATGAATATCAAACGAAGCATACAGTTGTTATGTTACCATCATCATGTGGATTTATGAAAAGAAAGATGAGCTGGACAATGGATCTTTAGGTACACTTGCAAAGAAACTCTAGAGTATAAAGTTTTAACAACATTGTCCAAATCTAACACTTCAAAACAAAAATGGTGGTCTTATAATAAAATGTTATCAAGGAAAGAATATCTGGAAGAGTCTTAACAACTAATTTAGGATCGGTGAAGGTCACCTACAGAATTATAGAGATTATTTTGAGTTTTCCAGAGAAAAAAGGTTTTCTTATAGGTTGAAAGTAAAAATATTTGCTGTTTTAGTCAGGCACCTGGTGAAGGAAGAAGAGTTAATTCAAGGGTCCCAAAGATGGTTCTTCACTGTTTCAGCTTTTTTCAAGTAAAGACTCTGAGAACGATTTTTCTTGTCATATTAGAGTGATTTAGCTCCTAGACTTATTTCGAGGTCCAGAAAGAATAAAGGCAAATAAAAATTTAAAAACAATAATAAAGGCTATCTGTTGTTTTCTAAACACCAGAGGAGTCTGGCTACACCTCCAGTGAAGGGTCAGATCAATTCTCCTTTCCAACAAAATCACTATTTATATCTATACCCTTGTAGGGTATAAAAAGGCTAAGTCACAGCTCCCTTACAAATACATTTCCTACTAAAATAGGTTTCCATATTTGCTTCCAAATGGATGAGTGTTTTTGCTTACTAAGCATTTTATAACAAAATGCACCCTCCTTAAAAAAAGGTAAATGCATTCTTAGTTGTTTCAGACCCAGTTACAACTCTTCCATGGACTGTTGCAAACAATCATGAAGATAACAGGACTAATAATTTAATAAACTGTTTATAATTAAATGAACACCCTTTAAAATGAATGCGGTGATTGTTGATCTAACTATGTTTTGCTGTAAATTCATCATAAATTATTTTTAAGATATTTATGAGGTGCTCTACACTGTCTCTGGTATGTTTTATATTAATTCTGTAACTCCCTGGCAAGTGGCTTTTTAGAAGGAGAAATGGCTAGGGCCTGAAAAAGAGTGAGCATTGATGAGTCAGCCTAAAGCACTAATACTGATGGGCAAGCAAACATTTCTGTGGAAGAAATAAGGGGCTAAAGAGTTCCAGTTCCCTTTGTTTTGGAATACCTGCTTCTGAGGGAGTGAGACTATATACACCATACAGTAAGACTTTATGCGAGAAAGTTGAATTGGATCTTCCCACCCTGACGTTGCGGTTGCCTCCTCTCTGCTACCTCTGACACAGGAGTACTAGGCCAGAAAGAGGCACTATTTATCCATGTTGCATCTTGATTTGAAGATTGTTCTTCTCTCCTTTCCCACACAGACACTTCAAAGATACCTGACCTACCCAGGGACACTGAACAGTACATGCAGCAAAGCCTTTTATCAGGCTCATTGACATGCTGTTCTAACACTGCTTTTTCTGAAAAACGCGGTGTTGGAAAATCAACTGAATAGGAAAAGCCTTGCAAAACAGCTGTGGTTTGAAGTACTTGACCTTCGTGCAGTTTGACCTCCAGTCCCTTCTGGGGGCTTTACCCCAGGCAAGGATACAAACTGAAACATGTGGCTCTAGCATTAAATTTTTTCTTCTCCAATGCATGGGACAATCAATAGCAACTGAGTGCCTGGTTCTGATGACTAGATGCACAGTGTGTATTAGAAACAATGGAGACAATGATTTCTCTCCCTCTGACTGGTGAACCTGAATACAAGGAAGCCATTTAGAGGGAACTGTAGAATCAAATGAATGAAAAAAATTAGTGGAAGAATGAAATTAAGTGGTCTTTCTTAAAATGATAATAATTCCATAATGCACATGTGTGCAAATGCACCCTTATGATTCAATGTTTCCCTGTTGTTGGTTTTTTGGTTTTTGGTTTTTTTTCTTGTTTAAAGACAGTACATGCACTTGATATTAACTGCTTATAGAAAATGTGCAACAATTCAGATTAAAGTCAGTGTGGGTAAAACGAATGACACTGCCAGAAGGCACAGCCTTTCTTCACTGTAAAGAGTGGCATTCACTGCTAAATGAAAAGGATCTAGGGCTGTGAAGTGTTAATATTTCATGTATGAAGTGAAGATTCATATCTCCTTAGTGTCAGGCTGCTTACACATTCTATAGATTTCTATCTTGAAAAACTTCTTTTTGTTTGTCAGGTAGTTTACAGTATCTTGTACCTGCCTCTTTTGGGTCATAGGGCAGAAATTGTGTCCTTGCTGAATCCTCCATCCTCAGGCATATTATCAAACTCAAGAGAAGATGGACATCAGTTCTTATGCTCAGTAAATCCTTAAATATTCTTTGTCCATTTGATATGAATCCTAAAGCAAATGTTTAAATCCTATGTAGATGACAAGTCTTCCCAGCTTAAGTTAACTGTTCCACTTGATAAAATAAGGTATTATTACTTTACTATTGAATGTAGGCACCATCATTTTCCATGTAATGTAAGAGAAGTCTGTAATCCCTTAGGGAGTACACAGCAGCTTCACCTACTTTTTCCATGATATATTAGCTTTCTAAAGATCTTTCTTTGCACATATTAAGTAACCACTTACAAGACTGAAACAATAGGCTGTCCCTAGCAGAAGGAGGAAAGGAAAAGGTGAAATGACAGAAGAAAACGTAGGGAAAACAATTAGCTTTTTTACTGTTGGGATTTGGGGAAAATATCACATGTGCAAAAAAATTAATGAATATGGACTTACATCATTAGAAATCATAGAAAAGTCAAGGGTAAATTTTATGTTCTCTTCTCAATGAGGTATTGCAGTATATTAGGGGGGAGAAGAGAAGGGAGCTGTAAAGAGAGGATAATGAGCTTATTCCAAATGCTTTTCTTCTCCTTTTGCAGTTCTCTTCATTTCTCATGAGACAGAGTAATCAGTGAGTTAAAAAATTAGAATGATGGCTCATACATCTGTTTGCCATTTCCACTCTTCTCTGACCTTAATACCATCGATTCTGCTACTTGAGAACTGCAATATTCATTGTTAAGAATGATCTTTTTTTTCCTCTTTTTTGAATGAACCTTATCTTCTTATCATCTTATATTATATTATATATCTTATATTATTATCTTATATCATCTTATGCTTTGAATTTGCTGAACATTTGCAAAACACTGGTTTTTTTCGCATGAAAATAATAAATTGTAGACACAAATATTATTAAATATCTACTTGTGATTTAAAGAGTCAAATGGGTATTTATGTGCTGAAATATCAAGATTTGTATACACAGGTAGGAACTTTATGTCCAAAGTGGTCTTATGGAAAACCATGGGAGAAATGATAAAGCTGCAAAATAAGTTAAATACTTAAGGCGCATCATCAGGTAAGACTTAGGCTTTTGATACTTACCTGCTCTTGATTTCTGTGTAAAACTCATGCTAATTATCTAGGAGGTTTCTGAAAATGACACTTGGCCTTGAAGTCACTCTCACTTTCATTTAAATGTTTTTGAAAATTTTAACTTGCATCTCAAGCCTCATGCCCTCATGATCGCCTCAGACCATTACACTGTAGGTTAGCGGGACAGATTTTCCTATTATTTTTCCTTATATGAAACCATGGATGTTATTGGAAAGAAAGTTTTCTCGAGCAGTAAGATACAGCAAATATGTAAAATCACAAGTGATAACTAGTATGTATCTCTTTCATGTGTTGCCAATACTAAAATCATTGCTGCAATTCCAAATGGGATAAATCTGCTGAAACCTGCATAAATGTTTGTCCTGATTGCCTTAGTGTCTGATCCACAAATGCACTGTAATTACCTGTCCAATATCGGCTATTTTGGTTTTAAACCTGAACATTAAATTTCTACAACTCCTCATGAAAAAAAGAGAGAAAGAGAGAAAGAAAATAAAGAAAAGAAAGAAAGAGAGAAAGAGAGAAAGAGAGAAAGAGAGAGAGAAAGAGAGAAAGAGAGAAAGGAAGGAAGGGAAGAAGGGAAGGAAGGAAGGAAGGAAGGAAGGAAGGAAGGAAGGAAGGAAGGAAGGAAGGAAGGAAGGAAGGAAGGAAGGAAGGAAGGAAGGAAGGAAGGAAGGAAGGAAGGAAGGAAGGAAGGAAGGAAGGAAGAGGAAAGGCACATATTTTTTCCTTCTTTGGTATATTACATGCATTTTTATGGCCATTCATTTCATCTAGTCCTTCTTTACAATTATTAGATTTCCCCTTAACTTCCTTCCTTCCTGTATAGATTTGTAGATGTGATGTCAACATAACATTAGTGGGGTCAAATGTTTTTGTAATTACTGGTACTCGCTCTTCACATAAAGGTCCCTCCATCCAGAGCGCAAGATTGAGTCAATCCTTCCCAGTGCAGCAACTCGGATAAACTTAGAAAACCTTATGCTGCATAAAGTCCCTGTTTACCTCATATATGAACCTATAGTTTGGGGTTGTTGCTTAGAAGTCATTGGCTACTATTAAATATTCAAGTTTATTAATAGTATACATTTTGCTTCCACTTAAGAAGGCAAAGGAGATTAGATTTCCCCCCTGAGAAACAGCATTTGTGCTACTCTGCATCGCAGCGAGGGCCAAGTAATTGTTTCATAAGCTCATCCCACCTTGTTCACACTATTGATTTATGTTTTGTTACTTTTCCCCCAGGCTCCCCAGATTGTCTAAGTTGATCATCAATGTTATTTTTTGGCCCATGCAGAAATAACAACTTTTTTGTTGGTGCTGTTTATCAAATGTTCCATTTGGGACAGATAATTGTAACTGAGGTTACTAAGTTTTCATTAATGAGAGCTGGTGAGCAGCTCACTAAGCATAGAAAGTTTTTCTCCTCCCTACAGCAGAGAGTGGCCGCTAGGCATTGCTGCTGTAGGTATTAAAGAAGACATTTATCAGCGTGTCCCTCCCTTGGAAAGTGAACGCAGTTGCGTCCCTTGTTCATACGAGGAAGCTGAGAATGGTTTCCAGTGCAGGCCAGTTTGTCTACCAGAGCCCATCTAGGTGGAGTTTTCACTGTATGGAGGACAGCAGCTGTCAGACCCTGGTCCTTTATCGGTGACATGTCACAGCACAACCCATCTCACCTGCTGTAAAACATCCTGCATGAGCTAACTGGATGTACTTCACTACAGCATGAGACTACACAGTCAGGTATGGTCTATCTCTGTCTAGCAGATTGCATGTGAAGTCAATAAAGTGCAACCAAAAAAAATGTGCATCGTGGATCTTAAATGAACTTACCGTGGTTCCTGAAGGCTGTTCTGGCCCATGTGATATGAGGAAGTTGTATCAGTTCAGGATGGATTGCATAGATTTCAGCCTTCACAAGGTGAGGAAAGGTATTTATCCACCTTCTCATCTGTGAGGCAAAGGCTGATCAGCCTGAAAAGGTAAACTCATTCCTTCCCCATAGAGCAAATCCTTCTGGAGCAGCACTGAAGACAACAGAAATCATGGAAAGAGAGCAATGCTGAACTCTAGTATGTGACAAAGTAAAGACTATCCAGGATTTCAGAAAATAATACATTCATCAAAAAGAGAAAAAGTTAACTAACTGCTAAGGAAAAACAATATATGCTTTAGTAGAAAACACAATTAATAAGAGCAACAAGAGTTTACATTACAAACAAGTTATTACTTAGCTGATACGAAAACCCTATTGCATATAATGACTAATTTGCCAGATGTGGTTTTTATATATTCCTTACAGGAAAAAAGAATATGAATTCCTTTGCCATCTAGACTTAGTAAAATTTCTGAGGTGTAATTTAAATGTGGTTTGATAAATACAGTATTGCTTCAGGAGTATTAAGTGATCTTACTTTGTATCTGTGATCGCAAAACACATAAAAACTTGCAAACTCTGTGGACATTGTATTTGAATGAATTTGTTCCAGAGGCAAATGGAGCTTACGACATAGGAAGAAAAGGAGCGTTAGCTTCCTATTGTAAATTTCATTATTTTTTGTGATGTAATATAGTGTAGTTATTAGAAACTCAATGTTAGAAAATATTGTCTCCATCGAAGTAGCACTTAATCTCTATTACCTGGAGGTTAAAAGTCAAAGAACAGTCATCCATGTCAGTGATTCCTGCAGCAGATTGTTACTGAACCATGTAAGGTCGTTTAGTGGGGAGAATTAGCTCCCAGCAGCTTCACATGTCAGAGATATTATAGTACTATTCTGCCTCTGCTCTTCTCCCTGGAAAATGTTGACTATTCTATGGGCTTTCTCAGGAAAGGTGGCCTGTAGAAAGAAAAAGAAGGTTTGTCTTTGACAGACATTTCTGCAAAGGGTGACTATGAAAAGAAAAAAAAAATTGCTGACTTTACCAAAACAGCTGTAGATGGAAGGTACACAAAGACAATCAATTGCCCTCGGTATATAAAATATATTGGTAAGACATATCCGGTGTTTTTGTAGTTAACACATCTTTTAAATCATTGCAAGTTTACACATAGGGAATGAAACCTTTTTCCAGTGACCACCTGAGAGACCAAGAAAGTCTAGGAAAGCCTCAGAAATGGGGCATTGACCAAAGACAGATTGAAAACTTCTGCGTTAGTTTAACTGGAAAGTTGTCAGTAGTGATGTGGGCACATGGAATCAGTTTCCCTCTGGAAAAGCTGTAAACCATTAAGTCAGTGAGGATTCTGACTGTGTTGTTCAGAACAGGTCAGCAGAAAAATTATCAGGATGAAAAAGAACAAGATGCCCAAGCCCATGGAGTTGCTGTGGCCACAACATGGAAAGATGGGCTGAAGGCCTGTAGGGAAACTGTCTTGAAGATGCCAGAAGGGCCAAAGAACATCATGTTTGAGAGGGATGTGAGGAAAGAGGGAAAAACCTGTTGTGCGTGCAAAACTTTCTATTACTGTACTTACTCGAACTATCACAAAAAACAGCAGAATGGGTCTCATTAACTAGCTGGCATCTCCTCTCCTTCCAAATCACACCTCTATCAAATCAAATGAAATAACATGAGAACGTATTTTTTTTCCTGCTGTTTTGTTTTTGATATGAGGCTGGTTTCATTTACTTATTTATGGTAATGCTTTACAAACCAAATGTTACTTTCACCTCTCCATCCCCAGTGGGTAATGAGTGCTAATTTCAGCTGCTTGCCTTTTTTTGGAAAATAATATTGAAGAAATCAAAGTGGCATTTTAAAATCATTATGGTACTTGGTTTACTATTTGTGTTTCCCATGTCCATTTCCATAGAAACAGAAACTGAAGCAGTAGAAGAGAGTTCACACTCTCACTTTTCCGTTTTGGTTGCTTGCTTCAAGCCAGGAGCGTAAAGGATAGTTTGACCAACACAGGCACAGGACAGGGAAGCAGTGGAACTATTTGCTGAAGGGGCCAAATTCTTCTGGTTTTGAATTTAAGATTTAAAAAACCCTTTTGTTTTAAAGGGTGAAAACATGTTCTTAGGTGCACAGGTAGAAAAGAGATTTAATAAAAAACATTTGAAGTGTAATGTTTATCTTCAATGAAGGAAATATGTTTTGTATCATAACTCTCCCGACCATTTAAAATACATAAATGTTCTGTTTTGAAATAGCATGTTTTTTTTACACAATGCAGTCAGAAACTTACATATACTCAAAAAGCATGAATATTTATTAAAAAAAAAAGTTATTAGAAAGGGCAAATTTAGAATTAGTTTTATTGTTACTAACAGACACCACCTCTTCAGGAGACTGCAGTCAGCCTTCCTTACAATCTGCAATTCTTCAAGCCATCCAAAAGCTTACTTGTCCAAAATAGACAAGTAATTATTTGTCAGACAAAATCACTGCCCACATTGAATACCTACTATTTTTTCACCATCATCAGAGCAACAATAAGGGTAGGCAGACAAATTGTATCCAAACTAGTATCCTCTCCCAGAGATTTTCTTCGAGTGCTAGTACATGTCAAAATTATTTAATGCAGTCTTACAGAAGACTCAAATTTTGAAGGCCAGAGAAGAACATGAGATCATTCAGCTTACTTTAAGTTCTAACTCTGAATTTCAATCAGATATATTTACATCAAAAAGAATTTACTGAGTCCAAAGTACAACTTTCAGAAAGTTTGTGTTGAAAGCCTCTAAAATATTATAAACTCAAAAGACTCCTGTTTGAATAGACTCCTGCTTCGATAGTTAATTACCTCGGTAGTTAGAAAGCTGTGCTGCGGTAAAAGTTTGAAGCCCAGACAGATTCAAAACTCTAGGCTGTACTATTACAAATCAGACTTTGAAACAGACCTGAAAAGTTCTTTTTTGTGCTTTACATTATTTTACTTTAAATCCATATTTCTTCACTTGTCAGGCAACTTTCAGTGATTTACATGAGGTGCAGCCTCATGTGGCATTATCAGATTGTGAGCCCTTATATCATGGTATGTACTGTCATTTAGCCCTAAACGTGATATGTACTGTGTAGCAAATCAATACACAGTGTGTTACGTTATGTGACGTTGCATCCTGCGCTTAAACACTAGAAACAGAGGAAATGCAGAAAGTGATAGCATGAGAAAGAAGGGCCAGCTGTTCAAAGTTAAAGATGAAGATGACATTTTTTTAAATTTCTCCATATCCTTTATTAATATGATTGTCTGGGAACTGAGAAGTATGTGGAGCCAGATCACAATGTTGGAGTGGTTTATTATACATATGAGTTGTACAATATAGTAATTCCAACAAGACTTCATCTTTCAGTGAACCACTGTTTCACAGGGAGATTCATAACCTTAATCATTTTTTAATCTGTCTCTTAAACTTGTGGATTATATTATACATAGATTTACTCACAGAATTGGAGTTTTTAGAGAAGATGTGTTTGGACTGGGTTGGACTTTTTTCCACACTCTCTTTTTTTTAAATGTTTTTTTAAAGCTAACTTCTAACAAATAGAGAAAATAATTAGAAAGCAAGATGCCTGATGTAGTCTTTGTTAAAAAGAAATTAATGATCTTCAACATGCTCGACAGTTCTTCAAGGTGCAGCTGGTACAAAGAGTTCCTGCTATCAGAGAATCAGAGTAGCTTTCCACCACTGATCATTACATCATCTCAAAGACGTACTGTATGACAAACGGTACAAGACATCACTTGCATTTTGTCTTAGCTTCCCACCCCCTTCCCCCTCACTTGTCAAAATACTTTTATTTCAAAAACTCTTTCTCAGTTACTTTCCGATGAAGGTGTGGGAATGTCTCAGTTCCCTCCATCCCTTTCCTGATAAACATTTTATCTCCTCTTTCCCCAGCCTTCCACCTCGCGCCTCCAGTTGTAATTCAAAAAGCCAGGTAAAACAGGTTGAACCTCAATTTCCTGTGTTGAATGTGCATCTGCTTGATTGATGGCTTTATGAATTATTAATAAAAAGACCTCATGTGCATATTCATGAAACTGTCTCTTTATTAATTCATAATGCAGCTGCTGCAAAGGCACAGAGTGGAGGGCTCAGTCTCCTCCCACGTAAAGACATAAGCAATGTCTCTTCCTCAGCTTCTCCCCGATTCCTGCCCCTTTACCAGCTCGCCTTCAGTTATGCAAGGATACTAACAATTTCCATTTCTGTTTTGTTTTGATGCTTTGTATGCCAGTCTTGTTCCAGCCCACAACAAGAGGAACCAAGAGGGTTGGCATCAAATTCCCCAGTAATGTTTCTTATGAAAAATAAACTGTAATGGGAGTAATGAGAGTTTACAGCTCATTTCAATTATTTTTTGGTTGTTCTCAGGTGCTGCAACACATGCTTCATTTAATTCTACAATGAATACTACATGCAACGTGGTGGTGTTTCTCACTGGAGTCTAAAATGTTGCAGAAATATCCCAGATGAAATGATGAAAAATAATAAAGTAGTTAGTTACCCATGCAGCTATATTTTCCACAAATAAGTAACAGAAAACACTGGGGACTTGAAGTAAACAACATGTTCTTAGTGAGACAATTTTATATGAAAAATAATAAAGGGTAAAAGCTCTGTGAATTTCTTTAGCTTTGCCAGGATAGGCAAACACACAAGGTCTGATTCTGTGTAAGCAGTTCCATTTTTCCCTCCAAAATGGAGCTGGATATTTCATGGTATGATCTGGCCTTCAGTAGAGTTTGCCTTGATATAATTGGCAATTGGAATGACAGAAAACACTTTGTATTGGATAAATCCAGGTCTGTGAATTCAGCATTCTGAATCGGGGAAAGTGAAGAATTAGTTTACAAAAAGAAAAAATTCTTCAATGTTTCATATGGGTCCTGTCATCACATAAGCAGGAAACCCCTGACCACAGTGGTTCTCAGAGAATGCACTCAGACTGGCAAGGGCTGCTGTTTCACAGCTGAAGGCAGAGTATAACTGAGTAAGGAGAAGGTGTTTGTGTGGGAGGGGTGGGGAGAAAGGAAGGCATAAAAACCCGGCAAAGCCACACTTGAGAATCACTTCTCAGAGGGATAAAGGGAATAAAATAAGAGTGTCTGAACCCTTGTGGGCCCAGAACCTGTTAACGTTTTGCATATTTTGTTTTACACACACATACACACACAGAGAAATAGTTTCACTGCGGTCTGGTTCAGATTCCAATTCAACGATTTTAAAGCCAGAGGGACTATTAGGTCATCCCTTCTGACCTTCTGGGTAATGCAGATCATAAAATATCATGCAGAGCCTGTTGTACTGAGCCCAACAACCAGTCTGGAGTCATATGTCATAGGAGTTTCACTGTCAAGTTTTGTCTTCAACATTTGATCTTAAAAACAAGGTGATTTGGCTTTAGATAAATAGAAAACCTTATCTCATTCTCTGTATCATTATCCCTACACGCTCTAGCAAAGGTTAAGAAACATGATTATTTGAAGGAATGCAATTCAGTGGAGGGCTCTGTGTTAAATTATCTAGTGGAGCTTCTGTTTGCTGGCGCTAACACACCTATTAACTTGTGGTAGTATATTAAATAAGCAACATCCAAGATACAGCTTGAAGCAGTAACAGAGTCCTGACCAAATATTTAAGTGGAACTAAGAGCTGTCACAGATGCTTCAGCACTGAATGTGTCTGTCAGTCCCAGCTTCTCATCTGGGCATCCTACATGGGGTTTTTATGTTTCTTTATTGGACATCAAATTTTATTATAAGCTGCATACTTCTTTACAAGTTTGTATGCAAGTTTTATCCACCTCAGTGCTCATTACCAAGGCAAGCAGCAGAATAATCATGCCTGCACCACAGCAGGTTCAGTGCTGGTATGCTTGTTTAAACCGTAGAGAGCTCTTTCCTCATAGAAGCTTGTTTCTTCCTCAGGCCCAGTAGAAATCTGCTAAAGCTCGTAAGTAGTGGTGTGATTTATTTTCCCATCTCTCCCCACAGGGCATGCAAACTTTTCTTCAGATTTGTAAGGATCCGTTCTGAATGGGAAACCTCTGCAGACTCAAAGTGAATGCGCGTATCTGTTTTTATCACCTGCATCTCTCTATGACAGAGGAAGAGAAATATAGGTCAGCTGCAACTCATTCCATGAAATAAAGGAGGGAGGATTCAGCTGCATGGTGGAAATGAGAAAACAGATCTGAATTTTAATCTGGGCTTCAGGTGACTACCTTTGCTTTTCCCAGAAGTAGCCCTGTAAGTGAATGCTTTTGATAAAATTTCTATCTTCACAACAGACTTACCAAAAGCTTTCATGCAGTGCTGCTGTTACCTGACAGCCTCCAGGATGTTAACAGCAGCTACCAGAGTTAGGTGTCCTGCTGTCTTACAGAAAAGGTAAAACTCCTGTTGGAGAAACATAATGGGGTTTTTGGTAGATTAAGGACTCTATCTACATCACATATCAGGGAGAATCTGATCCATGTTTTCACATGTTGAAATAACATCTTTTAAATATAATGATGGATCTGAATACATTAAAGAACGATGGATCTGAATATATTAGTGTCGCAGTGATGTGCACATGGCGTTCTTAAACACTGTGGGACTACATATTGGGTAAAACATTTTCATGTAATTACTAATAGGAAAGTAAGTTACCTATAGGTGAATAAACTCATAAAAAATAAGGACCAATACAGTCCTTCATTGAAATTTGACTGTAATCCAAATTTATACCTTTGGAAAGCCTGGAAGTGGTCAGAAGTGTACAATTCCTGTCTGTAGACCCTTTTCAGGCATGGAAGTGTCAATTTACCACAAAAAACTGCTGGAAGAACTGAATATGCACATACATTTTGTGTATAAACTAGCCTCAGGCTGGCAGGACAGTCTCAGCCATACAGGCGTACACCAAATCCTGTCTCTCAAGGTGCTGAAAGTCACCTTAATTTTTATCTGCCTCATGGCCTAAAGATTTAGGAAAGGTTAACTCTTTTTTTGTTGTTTAGAATGTTATTTCATTGTGCGATGTTTGATCTTGCTACAATATAAACTCTGATTTTATTCTCAGAAAAAAAAAAATAGTATTCATTGATGTCACTCACTTATTCTGTTTCCAGTATTTTTTTTTTTACACATTTTTTATACATTTAATGCCATTTGGCTCCCCAATGGCAAGACTGCAATACTTATCTCCTAGACAGTTCCAAACTAACGGTTCTGCAGAAAATGTCTTGAGTAGAGGTATCTGTGTTTTCCTTTCTTTCCTTTTCTTTGTTTATGAAAATAACAACTAACACGCATGTGTTCATCATACATGTTTTTCAGTTTTTCAGTTATTTAGGGGGTAAAGAAGGTGAACTTGTCATATTCAGTCTTATGATGGCTAAATAATTTATCCTAAATAAAGGTAATAGAATGAAAAAGTTATACAAATGAGAGACAGCGTGGGAGAGAAATAATATGTTTAAAATAACATGTTCAAAATTTCTACATAATATCAAATTGTTATTGTCATTCAGAAATTGGTAGGCAGTTTAAGAAGTATATTCTTCTTTTGGATGTACATTCACATATCGTGAGTGATTTCAGTCAAGTCAAGAGAATCCTGAATTTTGATGCTGTACACGTGCATGAGAACTTCATAATTTTAGGAATCCATTCCCTGTCATAAAGTAAAGTAAATTGTAGCTGAAGCATTACTTTTACTAACAATTTCAGTAAGAAAAATAATAGTTTGAATGTAATATTTCACATTTTTCCTTTTCATTGTTTAACAATTAGTGGTTGAGAGGGATAACTCTGCTTTTTCAGTTTTGAAATTAACATTCTTATTTGGTACCAAGTAAAAAACCCAGGAATAGTAACGATGCGATTATCTTTCTTGATTTAAATAATAAGTATTCCTAATGGGAACAAGTGGCTTTTTTTTTGTAAATATAGGCATAATGGTAGAATGAGTGATACTTAAAGATAGTTGCACGTGAGTTTGATTCAAAGGTTGAGTAAGAGTGAGAAAAATGTCATTTACAGCATTCCTCAGGGAAGCATCAGTAAAAGAATTGTATCTTAAAAAAAAAAAAAAAAAGAAAAATCTAGCTAATGTTCAGCTTGCATTGTAGGCTATTTTGCTATACCACACAAGCTATAGCATTTTCTTTGCTTTACCTTTGTTATAGTCCTTAGTTATAGTTTTGGGACAGTGCAGAACAGTTGGTATTTCAGCCTGACAGAGCAGAAAGTATTCACGTGGTTAAAAATGAGCAAGCTCAAGGCTTTCTAATTTGACTTCTTTTCTGCCTGCCATATTTATTTATGTGGCCTTTGGGAAGAAACGACATCTTCAGTGTAAAGAAATTTCTCCTTAACCAGTGAATCCACTGACAAAGTAGTGGGCTCACAAGAAAGCCCGATGATCTATAACTAGCCTTTTTTTTGTGGATGGGGCAGCAATACCTAGTGAATGGAAGTGGGAATGGCAAAGAGGAGCCACACACAAAAGACTGCACGAGTTCCTGTCTGAAAAGTCAAGCTTCCCAAAACTAAATGTTAAGAACCAGTACCAATTTAAAGCATAATCCTTAGAAAAGATAACAGGCTTAATTATTCTAAAAACGTGAATAACTAGAGAATAGTTAAAGTAGATAGGCAGCCTATCTGCAACACTTATGCATTTCCACTTGCCCTCTGTGCCATCATCTACCTCACCTCTTCTAAGCCTTCTCCTGCTCCGGTACAGCAGCTGGTGGATGCTGTTGCCCTCTCCTGGCTGGAAACTGTGCAGTGCAGCTGTGCAATAAATGCACGCTCTCAACATGAGAAGAAAAATCGACCTGGAAGATCTTGGTCCAGGGTGAATGAGTGTCTGCTGTGGTTGAACTGTGGGCTTGCAAGAAGCTTCAGCATAGTGCAAAACACCAGCTGAAAGCTGAACAAGTACTGATTCAGAGAGAAAACTAGTAAAATTAAATACTACTGAAAGAGAGGTTAAAAGTCTCGTTTTTCTAAGGCAGAATGGATAACACAAATGCATTTAAAGAAATGCCTCTTGGTCCTCCTGGCACTGAGCAAATCCATATGGGAGACAGTTTTGGCCAGGTGCAGTTCATGTGTGCAGCTGCCCTCCTTTAGTCATCTCCACGTAAAGCAGACCGAGACTCAGACGACAGTAGAATTGCATTAGCAGCAAGTCCAAGTTTCCTCTTCACTCTGCTTCCTGCGGTGGGCCCCTCCTGATCTCTCTGCTGTGACAGCAGCTTTAAGGGTTTAACAACACAGTGCCTTTTGATCTCATTTCGGCAGCTGTGATTAAATAGACACACATCACTTGCTGTGCCACTATGTGAGCAACCCATGGTTCACCTTCACTGAATTAGTACCCGCTGAGCACTGCAAATATTTGAAATGTCAATCCGTTTGATAATGTCAAAGAGGGCTGCAAATACCACAGAATGGCACCAAGGAAACATTCAACACACGCAGTGGCATATATAATATCTCTTTTCTTCAGGACAAAAATCATGGTTAAATAGAAACAGGAAACCGTCATAAGAAGATGTTAAGGTCAACAGATCTAATAACCTGAAGTGGGATATGCTCCTGCAACTTAGCACCTTAAAATTTTGAGCAAACCCATCCCCTTTCAAATAACTTAAGTCTTCCACATTCACCCATTCTAGCAAATTATTTTCTATTAGTAAAAATTGGGGTGTTCACAGCATGTGTTTTACATGCAGATTCTGTAACTTCAAATCAGGGTGGGAAGTAGAGCCTTGTTAGGACATCTTTATTATGTTTTCCCACTCAAGAATCCTAAACCAGAGGGAAATATTTTATCTGAATAGAATACAATAACGAGGCCATATTTTCAGTCACAAAAGCCTGGATCAGCAAAGAACCAGGTGAAAGTAGAAGAGATTAAGCTGACTAGTAGGTTGCACTTTGCCCTGTAGAAACATTTGCCTTTACAAAAGACAGCAGGAAATAAGACTTTAAACTTGTTGCTGGGGGTTGAATGAGAAAGTTACCAACCTAAATCTTGTGGAACAAAGAACTGACATCTGGCAATTACACAGAGGAGGGAACAGCCTTCCAATGAGTTACAGGTTGTTGTTTGGTTGGTTGGGTTTTTGTGTGTTAAATTTTCCTTGCTAAATTGCAGATTTTTAAACTTTTCCCAAAATTGTACCACCTAGTATATAAGAAATTAAATATTAGTGATGCAGGACAAGTTTCCTTTTTCATTGAACTCACTCAATCACCTAAAGATTATTTTAAAAAAAAAATAAAAAAATAAAGTTCTTGTACTGACTGGCACAGCAGGAAAATACCACATGCCTTATTTGTGGCAGCTCAGAGTCAAGAGATGCTTTTTCCCTTTGTATGCTGATGAAGACTAATGATTCACTGAGCACAAATACATCTGCATGTAATTAGACAAGTGGTACCTTAGCAATAGGAAGTTATAGTGAGACTTATTGTTTGTTTTATACCACTGTCCAATTATCTTGACATTTCAAAAGGCAACTACTTTTCAGTAGCTCAAAGGAACATGTCCAGTTAATCTGAAAAGCTATTTTTAAATAAGACCAAAAAAATGACAAATCTCAGTATACTCATCAAGAACAATGTTCATTAGCATAGGGCACCCCACTAAAGCAACTTAGGAAGGCTTGGCTACAAGTTCCTTTTGGGTTTATCAGTCACTTCAAAAGCTTCATTTTCAGGTTTTTTTGCCTTATTACTTGGTAAGAAGATTGATATGATCCCTTTGTCCATGTGTGACCCTCATTTACCCTACTAATTTTAAAGCCTACTAGTCTTCCTCACTGTCAAATTTTGGATGAGGCTCCACCTGCAATTCATCACTTTCAAGCTCTGTATCTGTACATAAGAGATTGCTTTATGTTACCAGAATATCTGCATTTTTTTCTACTTACATATTTATAAGAATATTTAAGGAAAAAAAAAAGGAAAAGTTACAGCAAGTCTTAGTCTATTTAGCTAATATAATTAAAATATGGGAGGTAAGATTTATTAGTGGTAGATATGACTGATCAGTTTAAAAATCACTCTGAATGCAGACAAGTATAATCCAGTAAAACTCTCAGGGATACTAACTTCGAAAACAAGTTTTGAAATTTTACTTGCTGCTGTGCCCATTGTCTTTGTTAATAACAAACAGCATGTCACTGCAAACACGCCCAAGCAGCAAAAGTTATTACGCATTCTCCTACCTCCTGTTCTGAAGAATTTCAAGACAAAATTCCCCTAATTTCCTTAAAAATTAAACAACTTCTATTGTAGTTTTACTTCCATTACTTTATTGGATTTTATCTTTAATTTAAAAATATGCAGATACACATACACAAACCCTATTGCGTTGACTTCAGTGGCATTTGATAAGAAGCGCAATCAAAAAATTCAACTCTCTTTCCCTACTCCCTGTACTTTATATGTGTTTAATTAAATCTGAACTGTTGATCACTGTCAAATAAGTGCGTCAAAAACAAGCTTATCAATTATTGCTCTTCCACCTGCTTTTCATCTGAAAGCAGGGGGGCAGAAGACTGCAGTCAAAAGCAGGCAGGCTCTACAAAGCCTTTGAATTTTGCTCACCTCTGCTAATTTTTCCTTTGATCACATTATTAGACAACAATGTCAGATATTCCTTTTCATGTCTGCCGTTTATCTCAAGTCTTTCCCTTCTTATCCCCTAATCAGGAAGGGACTAAAATTCTGATTAATGTCTCTGTTACACAGGCATTCGTTAGCGTAATTCTTCCTTTACCCATATCCCTCAATCACCTTTGAGGCAATTCAGTTGCACAACCAAAGCACAGAAAATGAATATATTACAACAATAGGGTGGCTTCAGTAGAAGATCTCTCTCATCTGGCTTCAGGACATGCTTTATCCTGAGGCAGACTTTAAGTATCCTCCGATACTCTTCCCAAGTCGCATGAGGAAAAGATCCCTTCAAACATTTCCCAGATGAAAGCAAGACAAGGTCCTTACTTAGTACCTGATTAGCTCATTGCCTTGCCTTCCTCTGTTCTTTCTTTCTCCCCCCCACAGCGCTCATCAGCCTTTCACTGCCATCAACGAAGCTGGTGTATGAATTGAAAATGGAAGAAAGCCTAATTAGAGGAATAGGCCCCTGGCTGATAATTAAAATGTGCGCCCATTATAGTGGGTTCTGGCTTTGAACAGTATCAAATTATTTATAGTCACGGAATAAATAAAGCTAGGGCTCCCTTTGCATGGTGAGACCCACCAAACAATGCTATGTTTATTTACTGATTCTTATTTTATTCACATCAGTGCTCGTTTTGCAGATATTTCAGTTGAATGCATTCCATATAAATATGCCTACCCACCTGACTATTATTTACCACCCTTTACTCTTGTATGTACGAGCTACACACCTTTCTTCAGTTTTTCTTCAGGATGCATTGGGACTGATGGAAGAGTTCCTACTTTGTTCCTCCAGATTAAAAAGGAAGGCTTGAACAAGGACTCAGATGACCTTTATTTTTAATCAGGGGAAACAAACAAACAACTCAGAAAGCAGCTGCACCACGTGACAGCAGCTCCCAGCTATGAAGAATCTTGCTGGCTGGGCAGACACAGGTAAAAGTACCCAGCAGAGCTCTGTAACAACTAAAATGAATAAAGTTATCTAGTAGATCCCAGTGAAAGTTGACTAGCCCTGACTCAAAGGCCGTCAGTGAAATGTAACTGAACTCTCAGGACACAACTGGAGAGATAGTGAAAAGTTACAAGAGTGAAGAAAATACTTAACTTTCTATTCACTGTAAACAGCATGAAATAATACGAGGTTATACAGTTAAACTGTTACTACCTAGGTTATTAATCTGCTAAAAAAAAGATGATATAGTGTAGAAAAAAACACTTCAGTGAGAGGACAAGCAAATTTAGATTTATCAGTGAAGACAATTACTAGATCTGCTCTGGAAGATGGTAGCTGAGAGGCACAAGAAGAATTTCTTCTACCATCTCTCTGCTGAACCTGACCTTGAAAGTACTTCTCATCTATTTTGGGACAACATCTAACAGGTGAGCATAAAGACCTTTAGATGTATTTGTTACACTGTGTCCTGAATTAGCCAGTCACAGTGACATACTGAATCTTATCTAAGGGACAGCAAGTAGGCAGTGAGCCCTAGGCTGCACAGCTGCAGTTTCAAGTGTGAGTTCAGTTTTCCGGTAAGAGCTCTCTTCCTCCTCTACACTGCAGTGCTCCATGTTTTGTTAAGCTTCAGAGCACACCAGAGTTCATATATAAATCCAATAACACATTAAATAGTTGCATGGACTAACTCTTGGAGTGAGAGGAAATGCTCAGATGCTAATAAAGCAGAAAAACTGCCAATGAATAGAACGGGCTAGTGTAGCAATCAGAAACATCACAGACATGTCTGAAAAATTCTGTGCTTGAGCCGCGAGCCCTTCTGAAGCTGAGCTATCATGGTCCAGGGCATTGGGAGGTCTTGCCGTGCGTGAGTCCAAAATATCATGCTTCTTTTGCTTCATCCTCAATGGCAAAGCCTGCAGCAGCTCCCACAGGTGAGGAATATCCTGGTTAGATAGAGTTTTCCTGCTGAGCATCTGCATACACCATGGCACAGGTTGGAAGCTGCTGTAAATGACTGGTATTATAGCCCTAGGCAGGCAACAAGCCACCCTGTGGTGGCAAGAGTTCTGCAAGAGCTGGGAGCCACTACATAGTGGCTGAATTCCCTGGGGGCGAGGGAGACACTGTCTAGCTTCTGCTTATTTTTGCAAACATTAGAGACATTATAGTACTGTATCAGTTTGGACAAGCATCAGCTGAACCATTGCTTTACTGGGATCCATTATGCAGCAAAGGTGTCCAAACCTATCTATATGTTTCTTCTGTGTTGACTGGAATACACATAGCGGTGAGGACCAAAGTAGCCCTCAGTAGCAGATACAGTATTGGGCGAGACAGCTCATCCTGTGTTGCTTTTTCTGTAGGTTTCCACCATATGACTTTTATGGCAGGAAGCTTATAGTGGTAATTCAACTCTACTTGTACAGTTTTAATGAACAATCACAGAAGCTAGGTGAATATTTGAATGGATGTAGAAATTAAGGCAAAGAATGAAACTAAATCAGTCACATTGTTATCATTAGCTCTTAAGAAGTCCCAAGCAGTTTAGGTCAAAATAATCACCACCTTTTGTTACCACCAGTAAAATCATATCATAATACCATATAGTAATGCAACTACTACAGTAGTTATACTAGAGAACAGTGCTCTTTTCTCCAAGTCTAGCTGTAAACTTGCATAGATGTTACAGTCTAGTATGCAAGTTATAATGAGGAAATTTTTTTCTTATTTAGAAGTGCTCAGAAGTTTTCATGTACAGTCAAAAGGCAGCTACAATACAAAAAAATCTCTCAAGACTGCCCTATTTACTGGTCCCATGTATATTTTTTTTATATCTAATGGTGGAGGAGCAGGAAGAAAAATCAAAAGAGAAAAATCAAAAGAAAAAAATCTGTGTACCTTCCTAATAGGTTATACAAGGAAAAAGTTCTGTTCTTCGGTTCAGTGCATTATTTGAAATTACTCCATGTTGCCCCAAAATGTTATGCCCATGCCATATTCAAAGAAGGGAAGTGAAGAAAATGAAAGATCTTGACTGTATACTTGAACTCTAAAAAAGAGTAGGAGCAATGCCCTCAAGCTAAATGAATTGTACCTGTGGCCAAGAGTGAGAGGCAGGAAAGAACAGAGATGGTTAAAGCTGTATAAACCTGTGGGCTTCGCAGCTTTAGTGCTTCAGCTAAATGCCTTTAGCAGGAAAGTTAGCAACCAAAAAAAATCTGCTGTTCATTTTATTGATAAAAAGAGAAATAAAGATGTTACTCAGATAAGCACTTAAAAACTAAATAGGTAACACTCCCATTAGTTATGATCATCTAATTCCATCAACTTTAATAAAAAGTTCTGTACACAAACATATGAAAGGCCTTGCTGTGTGTTTTGCAAGCATTCATTACACAGTTGTAACAAAATTCATTTTTGTGCAAAACATAAGGAAGCATAGAAAGAACATTTTGATCTGCTAAGGTGGTATGCCAAAACGCTGAGCCCAGGCATTTTGGTCAGCCTGTGGCAGACCTCTGTCTCACAGCTTCATTTCCTCTCCACCAGGCCTTTAAAGCAAAGAACAAACAAAAAGGTGAAATGGGTATAAAATCTCAGTGGAAAAAGACAAACCGATAATGGATGAACAGCGTGTAGCAGAATTTCTTACAGCATTCACTGCAGTATTTGTCTGAAATTTCCAGTTGAAAGCCAAAGTTTTGAATGGGTGTAAATCAAGACTTCTGCTGTAGAAAATTCATCACTTTTTCTGTGTAACCCTTCTGTATATAAACATTTCTGTGCAGCTGCATCACTGCATGGGTGAGACTGTTTCTTGTTCCACTATGTTTAGGAGGGCAGTCATTATTAGAATGTGTTAGTTTAAGTCAATAGCTTTAATAAAATACAAATTTTTCCCTAGAGTAGGAAAGTAGTCCATGCAATGCCTTATGCAGCTCATTTATTGAGAATGATAATAAAAACTGTGACCCATATCAGGGGCTAAACAATTATTCTCCCTCTCTTCCAACAAATGAGTGAAATGCATATTTGCCATTATCACTTTTACAGCACAAGGAAGTAGGAAGTCTAAGAGTAGACCAAGAATGATCGTTCAAAATGTTAGAAGCGGCTAATTGATAAGGACCCCACAACATACTTTCAAGGAGGATGAAGTACCATAAAAAAAGTTAGACAAACTCCCACTGATTGAATAAGGCATGCAAGGACTGGAAAATAACCAGAATAAAGCTATTATTTAATAAAGGAATTAGCACCTTTTTGTTTTCTTTTTTCTTTTTTTCTTTTTTTCTCTTTTCTTCTTTTCGTCTTTTCTTCTTTCTTCTTTCTTCTTTTCAAGTTGCAATTTACTGAAGGTTGTGCAAAGATTTCTAAAGGTTTTAAAAGGATTAATTCATGAATATATCCATCTGGTCAGTGTTCTTAATGAAAAAAATGAGTTACTCAGCTTGAAAGTCATTGTAAAACTTTAAGTTTCCAGACATCTAAATGAGACTGCTAATTTTCTACCTGAGCATAACAAAAGTTTGGAGTCCAATAAAAGAAAAAAAAAAGCATTATCAGCATATTACATAGAAGTATCTTCCCAATAAAATTAAAAAAAAATAATCTGGTAAAGAGCTGACATAAAGGTTGAAGTCTGACACTAGAATATTCATATCAGCAATGCAGTGAAATATTTGTAATGCGATGTTGCAAAAAATGATTCAAGTTACCAAGGGAGGTGGTAACTTCTCAGTCTTGTGGGAGCATCTGTCTCATCTGTCTTAAACACTTATTTCAGAACGGGATGAATCATCTTCTGGAGAAGTCTATAATACCAGTGAATACAGAGCCCACAGAAGCCAGAGGGTAGCCTACATGACTAATTTAGACTATATGCCCAATTTTTAAGTAGCCGTAGTTAGATGAAATAGACCAAGTCATCACAAGGCAGGTACCTAAAAATATGCTATAACTCAAACAAAAACATCTTGTTTTGCAGAAGCGAGGAGGCAGTGCACCATGCCATCTGTTAGAAGGAAGTCAGCTTAGATAATAACAATAATCCCTTCTTTATTTCAAGAGTTTTATAGGGGTGGTTCACCAGCCGTCAATGCCATGCACAACACTGCTCAGTATACTTCTACCAACAAACAGGGAATGAGATACTGAGACAGATCAGGTAAAGAATGAGTAACAGTGTACTCAGACCCCTGAAATATGACAGTTATAAGAGATTTGGTCTTCAGTTTTGATAAGGCTCATTTAAAATTCAAAAGTTTTAGAGAGGAAAGAAGTTGCTCTCACCAGGCAAAATTTGTAAGTGGATAGTATATTATATGGAGGAAATCAAGCATTTGGGCAGGCAGGCCTTTCAGGTCTGAAGAAGAAAAAGCAAACTTAAAGACAAATACAATTTGAGAACAAACTGGTTTAGATTTAATTAGATATTATATCAGCAAGACCATCTGAAAGAAAAGAGAAAAAAGGGGATTTTAAGTTCGAAGTGGGGGAGATAAGATGGTTATCTGCCAGAGAAGGGGAATGAGTCAGCTAAACTATAGGTTAGCTGCATGTTGTGCATGCACGTGTGTGCGTATAGTTGGTGGATGGTACTTGTTCCCTAGAATCAGTATTGTTATCGAATCCATGATTTTTGCTATTTCATAAAATTATGAACATAGTTCTGAAGTTCGCCTTTGTAAACTATTTTGTCAAGATCTGGACTGAGGTGATCAAGAAATTATTTCCTCAGAAAAAAATTTTCCCTACTGGTAGCTGGGTCATTCCATCCTTTATTGATTTTCTGTATGACTTTATTCTAGTGCATAATGGTTGTTTATTTCCACACACATAATTTCAGTAACAGTACTGAGTACACTAGATGAAATATAATATCTTTCAAGAAATGAAAGTAAAAAATCTGAGGATTTTGATGGCTCTGCTGCAGGAAGTATTTTTGCGGTGGTTGTAGAGGTCTTTTGCTAGCTTAAATGATTACTTGAGGAAAAACCTGAATTCATTCAGTGCACATCAGACTCTGGAGAGCTTGTTTCGAAAGATGAATTTAGTGACAAGGCTGTTGGAAGAATTCATTTTCCAGCACAGATTCTGATGTGTGTTTAGGGGAGTGGCAGCAGAGTGAGGACATGGGGTCCTTTTTGTGTTGAATTAAATTCTAACGTTGTTCAAAACAGTAAAACACCTTTAAAATAGTAATCTAATTCTCTGGTGTAATGCTCCTACTAGGTGTGCGCTTTTTTAAATTGTGGAGGTGTGTACCTCATGTGTTTCCCCCAGAGGAAATGTGATGTGATTTGAGTTGGTGACTGTGCATTATAGTGTCTTTTGGCCTGATGAAGGTGGTTGCTGGCTTTATAAGGGTGAGAGAGATGTGGGCTTCAAGCATTCGGCATATTGTAGTTTTCAAACTGCTACTTATTATGAGTATGGTCTAGGAAAGTAACTTTGATATCACAATATTACAAAAACTGTTTGATAAAAGGTAATTGGTTGTGTTTGGAAATCAGTAGGACAGTCCAGGTTTCTAATCCAGATGAGGATAAATCATATGGGTATTTTAGGTATCATGTAGACTTGGAAATTGAACTATTTAAAATCTCTCCAAGGTGGCATATTAAAAAATTGACCTCCTTGTTTGTGCCTGTCACCTAGAGGTCATGTTCATTATGGAAATTAAAGTTGTTTGTAAAGATACAGAGAGTGATAATAATGACATCCTTGATTTTATGCTATGAATATTGGTCTTGCTATTTGAAGCACTCAGGACAGGATATGTTGCACAAAGTTATGAGAGATTAGTGGACAGGTAATGCATGAAGGGGTTTCACAGCTGATGGAAGAAATCAGCTGCATCTTAGAGAAGCTTTGGATTCTGTGTGACTGAGGGTCTGAGAGTGGTTTTCATGAATGGTGTTTCATAGAAATTCAGCTAAATATTAACAGCTTGCCAGAGATCTTTTTTTAGTGATCATATTAAAAACTCCTGCAGGGGACTGGGTTTTATGATTTTTCTTGGAACTGAGACATGTCGTCAAACTGAGACTTTGACATGTTTGTGCCCTAAAATGAGGAAAGCAGCATCTACCTTGAGACATTGCGAGATTACCTCTCACACTGCTGGTCTGTGGGTGCAGAATTGTTTCTTATAGTGTTTCCCTTACTTGAACTATCAAACTTTTTTTCTGTAGTAACCTATTCATATTTTTAAATTCACCATTTTGCAAATTCCTACCACAAATTGTTAATGGTCCAGTGGCAAAGTTACCACTTCTGTAAAATTTTATTTTGCTCTTTCTTTGCCTAAACTATTTTTGAAAGCAATCGAGCAAACATTTGGCTTTATTAATCCTTTAGAAATACAATTCCAGGTATCTAAATTAGTTAAACATCGGACATACGAATGAAGAGAAATACTCTAACGTGAAGTTTGTTTAATACTTGCTAATATTTGAGAGAGTTGATAGAAGGTTGTACACATTTCATTTAAAAGCTATGAACAAAGTAAAATGGCAAGAGATAGAAACTTTATGAAATTTGGGGGAAACATATATGTTTTGAACAGAAACAGCACCACTCTGTTGTACGCCATCAATCACACTGATACAACCATCAATTCCTATGTCCTGTTCATAAAGAAAAAAAGAAAAAAAGTCCCCACTAATTTCTCAGTATTGTACACTAAGAAAAATGTAATTCTTGAGCCTTGGTGCAATTAATGATGGCCCTAGTTTGCATGTTTATCTACAAATCAATATATTTGTGCCCAACCCCAAAATCTAACCACCATCAAGTCTCACAATATCCAGATTTTCTTAGTTCTGTTCCTGCAAATAAATTGGTACTTATTCAACTACCAAATTTCATTTCAAAAAGTGACATATGTATTCATAAAATGAATGGCTTGCTCACAAAAATCAAAATCATGTATTTTTTTTTTTTCATACAGCCTAGTTCAGGCTGCCATTGACTTCAATGAACCTCGGACGGAGAAACCTCTTTGTTGAATATCTGTCTTCGATGTGACTCATTTGAAAACTATTTACAGCTAAGCACTTCCATTTTGTATTACCTTGTATGAACATCTTGATGAGAATTATCTCAGTGCAGTACATCAATGCCCCAGGAATGGGCAGGGCTATAATTTGTGAGTACAAGAGATGCTGGGGTCCTAGTTACATTGTGTGACTAGGTGATCAGAGCTTCTTCTACTCCTGTAAATATGGATGTTGTCATAATGCTGCTATCGGCATTGCTGGGGGATAGCACAGTTTAGCTGTAGGATATGAAATGTAAAACCTGAGTTGAGTGTTTGGAGCATTCTCTTGGTAAAGTTGAAGCAAGGTTTCAGAGCACGTTTTGTCTGCCTTTTATTTTTTCATTTCACGTTTTCCTCTGCCACAACTGAGGTTGCTTATTTGCTGTAGTACTTTCCAATGAATGTATTATCAGCCAGCCTTTCTAAGGACCATAAAAACCGTAGATGGGTTCTTGTTGTAAAGGCAGACACATTAAATTTTTCCATTTTTTCTTGTATTTCTAATTTTTTGTTTTTCAGTTTTGTTCAGACTTGCTCTCATTTTTATCTCTGTCCCTACCACTAATTTTTTTCCAGTCTACCTTGTTGATGCATCTCTGTTCTGTCATATCTTTACCCTACCAGTCCAATTCAACGCAGGCTCCCTGTTGGATCAGAAGACCTCCCATTCAGCTGAAAAGCTGGGAGTCAAAGATTCCTCTTTGTGAATAACCCTATGCATTAGTTTAAATCTGATAGATCCTTTCTACCAGAGAGCCTTCATCAACATAATGTGTCTCTTTTCTCTCATCTCAGTCATCTGCTTCCTCTGCATGTCCTATTGCATTCTTAAGCCTCAGAATGCTGTACTGAAGTGTCTTGGCTATAGACCTCGTCTCCTGCAGGGAGAGGAATCACTGTCCTAGCTTGCTGCATCTCTTAACGTGGGCTTGAATTCCAGTAATCAGGACACAGCTTGCACATGATGGCTTGTATTTCAGTGTCTTCTAGATGAGTAATGTTCAGAATAAAAGTAGAGTACAAACCCTAAACCTTCCTAGAATGAAGTCATATCATGGACCACCCTATGTAACTTATTAGTTCCCAAACATTTTCCTTCATTTCTTTAAAAGTTGTCTGCCCTTCCACAAGCTGCTGCTGTGCTCCTTGTCCATTTGGACCAACATCTGTGGAGGACTCATGATCCATTCTTTTTAACAGTACAAACTGAGCAAAGTAAGAAACAAATAGTTTGCTTATATCATGGAATTCCAAGTAGCTGTCTCCCTAGTGATGAATTATATCCTTTCTGGTGCTATGACTCAGTACATACGGACCCTCTAGTCTCTACATAAGGAATTTGCATGGAAGTAATAGTTTATAATACTCTAAATGTTCCAGTCTAATGGAACAGGGGAATAAGGCTAAAAGGCCATATTTTTAGTATGGAAAGCTGTTCTTTCTTTTTGAGTTCTACCTTCCCATGTTGCAGAACTGCTCAGTTTAGAGTATTTTCACCAGCAAAACTCATATGTAATTGCTATTGTAAGTTATACTCTACAGTCATTACCTGTTTGTTTGGCTCCTACGTTTTTGGTTTACATCATGTCTTCTCAGTGTCATTGTAACTTAAATTAATTAAATGACATCCTGTCATGTTCCCCCCTCTTTGTATTGCTTCTCTGTTCTTACCAGCTGCTGATCTTTTAATGTTACCTTTCTATTCTCTTTTACTTCTTCCACACCTCTTCTCTGCTCAATTCTTCCTGTACCATATTTGTTGTAGAAAAATTTCCAAACTAAGTCCCAAAATATTTAGAATTTTATTGTACTTTAAGTACTGAACTTGGAGCTTTTGTTTTAATTGCATTTAATAAACAAGCTGCTTTCTGCCATTGCTCATCGCCTTTGCTGAAATTGTCTTAGGGTCTAGCTGATAACGACGTAGTCTATAACTGTGTTCACTGTGCTTCCTTCCAATATCGTCAATCAACTTCTTCATAAAGTTTGCTGCTTCTCCAGGGCTAATTTATGTTAAGATTAACATCCATCATTTTTTCTTTCAATTTGACTTGCACCTGTTTATGTCCAGCCAGTGAACTCTGTTCAAGTTGAGTTACACAATGTCAACTTCTAATCTAGTGTTTTATTAAAAGCCTTGTTATTACTGAATGATGCAGAAACTCTTAAAGAAAATGTGAATGATGAAGCAGCTATTAAATTCAGGCTTCAAAAATTAAAAGATTCATTTGTCCATACTGAAAGACCTCATTTTTTTTCTCTTCCTGGTAATCATTCAACAACAGTACCCAGAGAAGGTGCAACAGAAAACTCTGAAGGGTACCTGGAGTTTGATACTTAGCTGAGCTGAACCTTCAGAGTACACATTGTTGCTTAAGATCTTCTATTTTAAGCTAAAAAAATCCTGTACATTGTACCTGACAAATGACTGACTAGGGTAGTCACAGGTGAGCACTTCTCATGTAGGAATCCACCCCATCTTATGTGTGCCAGCAGAAAAGAAGCGGTTTCATTTGTGATATTGACTGGAAATCATGCTTGACATACTGCTATTGATTCCCGTACACAGAGCCCTCCCCTCAACCTGGACGAAGCAATAGTTTGCAAAAAGGTTCTAATGGTTGCATGCAAAATGTGTGCAATGCATTTGGAAAAGCAGCGGAACTTCACTGAGTTTTTTTCCACCTTTGTCAGCACAAGAGCTAAAGGGGTCCAGGGATATAGAGGCACAGCTTGTACATGCTCTGTCAGCCCTTGCAGTTCAAGTTTCCACTCTGATCTCTCACTGAATGCTAAAGAGTCTTCTTGGGTGTTACTTTTTACTACAAGACGCACCTTCTTGAAGACTGCAGTATTAGTTCGTCCTCTGGCCTCCGTACTGAACTGTCTACACGGCAGCCTTTTAAATGAATAAAAAGAAATATACTGTAGGACTAGGTATTTAAGGTGATTTATGCTCAGTTTATGGATTTACCACTGTGTTTGGTAAGGAAGTCCTCACTGTTATCAATTTAAGTAACAATTACATTAGGTTAAGGTACAATGCAAATAAATCCTATTGCAATGTCACAGTGTGCTGGTTTTGTCTGGGATAGGGTTAATTTCCTTCATAGTAGCTAGTACGGCTCTATGTTTGGAATTTGTGCTGAAAACAGTGTTGATAATACAGGGATGTTTTTGTTATTGCTGAGCAGTGCTTACAAAGTCAAGGCCTTTTCTGTTTCTCACAGCACCCAGCCAGCAAGTAAGCTGTAGGTGCACAAGAAGTTGGAAGAGGACACAGACAGGACAGCTGACTCCAACTGACCAAAGCAATACGCCATACCATAAGACATCATGCTCAGTAATATAAAGCTGGGGGAAGAAAAAGGAAGGAGGGGAACATTTGGACTTAGGGCATCTGTCTTCCCAAGTAAGCTTTACATGTGATGGAGCCCTGCTTTCCTGGAAAGGGCTGAACACCTGCCTGCCAATGGGAAGTGGTGAATCAATTCCTTGTTTTGCGTTGCTTGCGTGAGTGGCTTTTGCTTTACCTGTTCAACTGTCTTTATCTCAACCCACGAGTTTTCTCATTTTTATTCTTCTGATTATTTCTCCCATCCCACCAAGGGGGGACTGAGCGAGCAGCTCTGCAGTTCTCAGTTGCCAGCTGGGGTTAAACCATGACACAGGGTTACCAATCGCATAAATTATTGATGTTTTTGTAAGACGAGTGAGAAAGTGAAAGAGAAAATTTGCTTAATCTACACATGCTTCCTGTTAGATCAGAAGATGTCTCTTTCAGATCCAGATGCTATTCTACCCTGACATCTTGATCTCTTAGGTCCTTGCTGCCAGAGAGCCTTCATCAGCATAATACTTCATCTTAATGGAATGTCTTAATTTTTAAGCCAATTTTCACTTTAAAGTGCCCCAAAAAGTCAGATAGATCTTAACTTTTTCTGAAAATAACTCTGTTTCCTCCTTGTTGAAATAATAGGCTAGCCATATATCTTCGTTATAAAAAAAAAAAATATTTTATTTCCTTGAAGACACAATACTTTCTTGTTAAGCCAATATGTTATCCCCTGGTACTTGACTAAGGAGCAATAACTGTTATCTGGAATTTTGATAACTCATTGGCATGTTTTAGTGTAAGAAGTCTTACACCAGATGTTGGGTTCTGTCAAACATCTACATGGGATAAATGTATGTATCTTTCACCTTGATTGAGAGCGGATTCAGTGGTTGTTAACCAGTTTAGAGATTGCAGTTCACCCACCGATGACAAGCCTCTTTATTCTAAACACAATGTAGCTATGCTCAGTCATTCCTCTCTTTTGCTTTCCATACAGTATAAAAGCAGAGCATTCCAACAGAAAAGAACTAACTGTCCTCAGACAAAAGCTAATAGTATTTCAAACAGATTAATGCTAATCTCTGGTTTAGAACTTTGTCACCCCCAATACTGATTTTTTTCCCTTGTTTTGAATAGATATTTTTAGAAAGTGGAGGAGTATAATTTTCATTTACCATTGAAGTTCTGATGGGTTTACATGGCTTATGTTTTTCTCTCTCCTGTATCTTGACAGTGACATATAATTTTGTTTGTAAAATCAACCAACAACATAGATGATGTTTACAGATGATATCTAACTACCGTCCCAAATTTATAATGAAAAATAAGAAAAGAAGCATGAAAAATGGCAGCAGTACTTCAATTTCCAATATAAATAGTCCAAGAAACATTTAGCCCTTCTTGACAAGACATTATCAGCATGAAGTCATAGCTTAGATTTCTTCTCTTGTATAATCAATATACAGTGCAGCACAATTATACTGGCTTACCCTGCAGAAAATCTTCATTAACGTTTATCAAAAGCCTTTTGGACAAATTGCCCCATTTGTAGCGTGCATTCATTTGCTTCGATTTAATTTACTTAAATTGTTTTCTCCTTGTTTCTTGGCAGAATTAATAGTCGCCAGAGTTCAGTAGCTGTGTGCTCTCAAATAGTTATCACTTTGCTGAAAACAGTGTTAAGGTTCTTGTTGTTCGGGATTGTTGTATTTGCTTGTTTCTCTTTTTTTCGATTTTTTTCTAGGATTCTTGAACTCTTTTTCTTCCATGTGCCTGCTTTTCAGCTAAAGTCAAACAGCCCAAAGAGTCAGATTAGGGAGGGGAATCTCTGGCAGAAAGAGGACAAACCAAACTGGCTGCACAGAGCTCTTCACTAGGGCTGTGTGCAAGGATGTGCTTGAGCTGACAATGTGGCAACTTCTCCAGCATGATTTTTTGAGGTTGGTCATTTTCCAAAGGGCAATCTCTGTGAAAAACAGTGGCATTGCGGCAATATTTGGCCACTGTTAAAATGGCTGTACATGCTACACAGATACCTTAGCTATCCTCAAGGAAGGCCAAAAGCGTGGTATTTCTGCCTTTTTCTAAGAAGAGATGTACTATGACTCTGGGCTAGATTTTATTAACTTACTTTATGACAGTCAGGCCATCAGTCTTCTTAGGGTTTTATTTATTTGGTTTTGTTGGGGTTTTTTTATTTATTATTTAATACTAGTATTCTACATGTTCCTGGAAACACAGAAGATATACATGTTAGGAGGAGTAAGCTCTGTGCATACATATAGCCAGGAAACAATGTGAATTGATTAGGAACTACTTATTGGGTGTTTTTTGGATCCTTCATAAAGCAAATGGTTCTCTTTTCACTATCCTAGACTATCTTTCAGGATGAGGATACCCATCAATTTCACCAAAAAATGATTAAAGAAGTTTTAATTTCACTAAACTTTCTAGCCAATGTCTGTCCAAAAAAAGAAAAAAATATTTACTCCAGTACTAGTTTCTCATATTAATTAAATGGTGTTCTCATTTTACTGGTTTTTCTTTGTTTGTTTGTTTTTTGTGTTTTTGTTTTTTTTCTCCTGATCTATCTAGTAGCCATTCCTGGCTGCAGCAGCTACAGAGTAGGTCATGTGTAAGTTAAATGCTCCACCAATCTGTCTTTTAAAGTACAGACTTTACCTTAATGATGGATTGGTAGTGGTCTAACATAATGATAATAATTTGAGCCTTCAAGAACAATCCTGATTAGCTTCAAATGGTAAGAAGTGATGCACTCAGTAACTCCAAAGGCAGGAGACAATAGCTGGCTGATGCTTTTTCTTTCCTAATCAACTTCCTATGACAGGTACCATAAAAGTTTCATTAGTTAAAACTAGAAATGGCCAGCACCAGTCTGAATTATAGATACTGAACCAAATATTTCTTGTTAACACTAATGCTGGGATACCAACACTGGTATCTTGGCATGTAAGTTGAATTTTCCTGAGGAAGGGGGAGAAATTAGAGAACAATAAAGAAGACAGAGTTCTAATAAACTTAAGAATAAAAAGAAAACAGCTGTCCTTATGTTCAGAAGAGGAAGGCGAAATAGAGATATCAAAGACTTAGAGGAAGAGAGGAATATGCAGAGAGATCTGTGGGAGAAAAGAGTAAGTCAGAGAAACAAAGGGAAAAAATGAGAGCTGCTAAAAAGGGAAAAGAAAAAAAGAAACAGAAGACCTTTTTGATATCAATGTAATTCTCATATTCCCTCACACTCCCATCACCCAGTCTTTTGAACTTTTTTTATTTTTTTTTCTGGTTTTGGTATATAAGAAGATTGACTCAGTACATAGGGGTTTCTTGGGTTTTTGTGGATTTTCTTTACAACTACATACAATAACATGATAAAATTGGTGCGACTGCCAAGAAAAGCTATCCCAAATACTCTTACATCTTTGCCTTATTGTTAGGACTGTTTGCAAAGAGATAAACAGAAATTCTATTTTCAGGACTTTATATATATGTGTGTGTTTCTGTGTATACAACATAGATATATATGAATAAATACATTTTAATAATATTTAAATATTCATATATAAATATTTTATATGATAAATATTTTCTATTTATATATGAAAATATATGAACTCTAAAGGGAATTAAATAACTATTCAAAGTAACTTAAAAAAGTAATTACTATATGTTGAAGGGATGTGGGAAGTTATTTTATTCAATGCATTGCAATATAAATTATTGGATTATTTTTTGTAATAAAGTTTTGATAGATTTTTGTGACAAAATTCAATTAGTGCTGTAGTGCAATACCTGAATATTTCCCTTGGACTGAACAGTTCAGCAAACCGCATGAGGAGGAAAGCAATACTGGCCATAGGTGGCACAGTCATCCCTATGCTTGTGACACTTGTGGTCTGATTTGAAAAATCTCAGCTACGGCTGCAGTGCTAGCTGTACTAATATTTTACATTTATGTAGCATCAACATATCTCAAAGCACCCAGTAAATGTTCAAAGGATATACCACCTTTTTGCAGACGGAGAAGCTGCTGTGCAGAAAGATTATGATTACAAAGCAATTTGATGATACACTCAAGAACCAAAATGATTTCTGGTCACTTGTGTCAGACAGACATGCACCATTTTATTTTTCTGTTAACATCTTTAGGCTTTTAATTTTTTGGCCTAATTTCCTTCCCAGTTATTATATTTCTCAACATCCAGCTCATTTAAAGCAGTTGAGCTCACTCATGATGTACAGAAAGTTTGTTCATCACCGTTTAACTTTTCCTGTTCTGTGGAAATTATTATTTTTTTGTGTGTTACGAAGTTTGTTTTTTCTTAGCCATTTTTATATTGTCTCTGTGAAAAGTCAGACGTAATCAGAAAATTAAGTGTAGACTATAAGCCTCTTCAAAATGATGCTTACCAACAGATAATGACCAGCTGGGTATTTATTGATGGCAAAAATGAGGACAAAAAAAGCGTTAATACATTAAAACATCAGCTCTTCAATAATAGATTTTGAGGCAATCATTGGTAATTCAAATCTATAGTTAATGACTTCTTTTTCTTCTAATGTTTAGTTTCATTAATAAGTTATTAGAAAGTTTGTAGCTGATGTGATTAGGAATTTATTTTACACAAGTCAAATACTGTGATGTGTTATTTTGATATAGTAAAGGGTAATATAGGATCTCAAAATTTTAAGTAATTTAAAGTCTGAACGATTTGGAAATATTGATATTGAAACCTAAATAAAACCCAAATACAAATAGATTATTAATTAGAAATCATATTCTGTGCTTAATATCTTATTTTTGCAGGAGAAAGGAGGGGACTTTTCTTCACAGTCTATAACCCTGCAAAGAACTCTGACAAAATCACTTCTAGACCATAACTTAGAAATGCCATTTGTGCTATAATAATGCCAGAGTTCTCATTCGTGTCTTTATCTCCTAAAGTCTGAATTATTGCAAAGGCTGTGAAGAAAACTTCCTACAAAATTAGATTTCATTCAGCTAGGACAAATGCCTATACACCTATCCTAACAAGGCAAATATAAGGGCCTTGTAATACATCTTTTCAAATATCGTGTCTTAAAATATAGTGTGTTTTTAAACAGGTCCAGAGTGACAATATTTCAACACAACGTCTTGGGCTGCCTTAGGAGAAGCACTGCCAGAAGTTTGAGGGAGGTGATCCTTGTCCTTTTCTCAGTACTGGTGAAACACATCTGGACTGTTGGGTCCATTTCTGGGATCCTCAGTTAAAACAGAAAATGGACATACTGGAGTGAGTCCAGTGAAGGGCTATGAATCTGATTAAGGGACTGGAGCATCTGGCATATGAGGAGAGACTTTGGGAGTCCAGAATATTTAGCCTCAAAATGAAAAGGCTCAAGGTGGTGGTGTGATCTTACCCATTTGCCTAAATGTCTAATAGAAGGAAATCAAGAAGACAAAGCCCCTTCTCAGTGCAGTGGGTACAAGTGAAAAACAGACAATTTCATTTAAACATAAGAAAAGCCTTTTTAATTCTGAGGGTAGTCAAACACTGGAACTGGCTGCCCAGAGAGGAAGTGGAGTTTCCATTCCTGGAGATGTTCAAAACCCAACTGGGCGCAGTCCCAAATAACCTGCTGTAGCTGACTCTGCTCTATGGGTTTTTTTACTTCAAATTGTATATCAAACTTGTTCTCACATTATTATGGTATAGAAATTTATTAATTCATCTCTTGAGATGGGTTAAGTGTATTTTTTTTATTTTGTGAAGCACATTATTTTAATGTGTATACCACAACTGAATGCAATAGTTATGCAGAGGGAAGAGGAAGGGAAAGAAGGCGAAAGAATCATAACCAGGCTCATAAAACTTGAATCATATTGAGGCTGGGGAAAGAGATGAGGGAGAATTCCATTCCTCAGTTCAGCACCCACATGCTATTCACATAAATATGCTCATGTACCAAGACGTTAGGAATCAACAAGTATGGGAGAGAAAAAAAAAGGCTGCAGTATGTGCCACAAAAAAGCATATAGCTGCACAATGTCATCATATCTGACCCAACTGCTGTAGTAGAAATAACAGCAAATATTCAGTGGCATTCTAAGGTTTTGAAGTACATGATTAAGAAACAAAGGAAAAGGATCCAAGTGATTTAATATGAGAAGAAGTAGACAGATATAACATGACACTGCTGTTTATACCATGGCCTCATTTATGACACAATTTTGTAATCTTTTAATTTTTCAATATTCTTTGAAAGGCCATGTAGAAGTTTCAGTCAGCTTAAAGTAGGTTGTTCTTTTTGTTAGAATTTGTTCTTCAAGACATATTCAAGGTTACAGGCTTTTTAAAAATATCTTCTCATAGAACATGGTAAAACATAGGAAAAATATCTCTTGAGATTCTCTCCATTCAATGACTGTACCGAGAACTGGAGACTGTTGAAAAAGGGGAAAAATTAAAAAGAAGATACACTATGACCTGGCATAGACATTGCTACGGCCAATTTACTTTCGTGTCTTAATTTAAAATATTTAAGTCTGCCTAATTGTAATTTTTGGACAGACAGCAGTATGATTTCCTCTTGAGTTACGTACAAGAGCTTGCTAATAAGATCTGATATCCCAAGTAATATAACTGTATTTGGAAGTAATGCTTGATGAGAATTCATATTCACAAAGTTCAAATAGCATGGTTTGTCTTCTGGAAACCCTTTGGAAAAGTCTGGAAGTCTGTTTGCTGAAATATATTCTCTGAGTGTACATGGTCAATAAAATTCTACGGAGAAGGGCAGAGTTCACTATCCATAAAATTTGTTCAGAAAAGTTTAGGGGAAAAAGAATACCGAACATGGAATGGTTTTGGCCAGGGACATTGACACTGCTGAAAATATGTGGCAACCCGATGATTCTTTTTCAAGCTTATAACTGCAGCTGTGTCTAAACCGGAATTAAGGATCTCCTCCTGATGTCTGTTCTTGGCTTGCAGGTCTGTACTGGGGCAATGGGGTTGAGGAGAAAGAAGTGAAAGTTGCTTTGACAGGAATAGTCCAACTTCAGCACTTGGCAACTCTTGAAACTTACAGCATGGAATGAAATAGAGATTGCACTCATTAGTATCTAATTCAGTGTTCAGAGAAATCGTCATTGCTAATAAGCATACAGTTGAGAACACTGAAAGAAAAGCTGTAGCTAGCAAAGATGGTACCGAAGCAGAGTGGGAACTCAGAGACATGCTTCTGCTGTAGGAAGTACCTAGGTCACCAGTGCCACTGAGATGAGTAAGAGCAGCACTAAGACCAACTGAATGACTCCACCATCTGACCAGGAGGTACCAGTCAAGCACATCTTTTTCTTTGTCAGTCAGCAGCCCAATTTGTTGTCAGTTCATATTGATCAACTCACGAGGAAAATCATCTCATTTACTCATTTACCTTTCTTGGTTCTCACTACTAGCTGATTTACAGCTCTCACGGCATTTATGAGTTTATGGAAATGTTCTCACAGAGAGGAACAATTCCTTCTGCCACTTGTGCAGGAAGTCTATAGTGTCACAGAAGTTCAAACTCTAAGGTCTCAATCAGAGCCAGAGATATTAGTAGAAGCCTTTATTTTTCTGTATCTCAAAAAGTGGGATAGGGATGCTGCTCAAGTTAATATTCCTTCAAGGACCATTTGAACATGATCTGCTATGCTCATTGCTGCACTACTCTACATCAGCAATGACCCAAGATTTCTTAGCAGGCATAATGGCCTGTCAGGAGGAACAAAGTTTGAAACCAAGAGGCATTTACATGTCACACCTGGGGCCAAATATTTCAGGCTTAAAACAGGTAAAGACAACCCTCCCTCCCCCAGAATTTAAATTTATCACACTCCATGTATTTGTTTGTTTGCTTTTTTATAACTGTAGAATGAAAGATCATTGTACTGCTGAAAACAAACCAGTCTGTGGGTTGCTACAGCTGTTAGCTGAGAGGACTGAGAATGAATTGAAGAGGAGTTAGGAAAGCTTTACTGTCTAAGTTTTTAGCTCACATTACAAAGAGATTTGGCACATACATACGCAACCTAAATTCTTCCACTGGGAGATAAGTGTTTTATGTATACAAAATACAGCAGAAGTAGACAAACAATGCATTTTCACTGCATCTGTCTGAAAAAGCCTGATAAGTTATTTTGATTTTGTGAAAAGTCTGAGAACCTGTTGAAATACTTTTCATTATCCACATTCTTACTCAACTCTAATCTCTGGCAATGTATCCATGCCTGGTTGATGAACTAAAGACCTAGCATAGAGCTATCACAAAAGTACTAAAAATATTGCATAAAACAAATGATTCACTGAAAAACTTGCTACATGATTTCAAGAAGAGAGGGGTAGTTTTAACAAAAAAAGCCCCAAGGGAAAAAAAATCCTAAAATTAGTTGCATTTCTCACCAGATGAAAAGCCAAAGATATATTTTTTATTTTTATTTTTTTTAACAGAGGGAAAGCAGAAAGCATAAACCTTGTTATGTAATGACATCTTGGCTTTAATTTTTTATTTTATTCTCAGAACCCAAATATACTAACTGCTAAGATAGATTTTGCTGTATGTAAGAGTCCATTAAGATTTACTTTAAGTAAATTGCACTTTTCCAGGTGAAATTCTAGGTATTTCACTGAGGGGATAATCTCTCTTACTCTTAGATTTTATTCATTTCTTAATACCTTAAGTAGATCAGTAGGTCTTATTTTTCCTTATTTGCCAGGAAGCGTGTGGAATTCTGGCACCATAAGCATCAAGAAGACCAAGGTTTCCTTGCTGTCCAGATGTGAATAGAGTTTATACGTTAATATTTTACAAGTGCGTGCACATACACAAACAGGCCTGCAGTAAAGCACCATATAGTTTAAGATCATTTCAATTAAAGTTAGTTCAGAGCTCATCGTTACATGTGATTTCACAAAGTGATAATTTAACGCACTAAATTACCACTCTGTTCCTCATAGAAAGTGACACTCATGACCACATAATAAAATACTTTATGGCCTGTTGTTCAGAGTCATAATTCCACTCTGCTCTAGTAGTAGGAAGCCACAAGTCATTCCACTTTAGCTGCCATTAGGGGATGTATTGCCTTCCCAGCCTATGCACTGCGATTAAGAAACCTGACAGCCTCTCATCTGCAGATGGCAGAAGCCTCTAAAGCTGTTGAACTGGCACTCAGTCAGTTGGCTTTTGATCTGGTTGTTCAGATATAAAAGCCTGGTTAAGCAGAAAAGAAAATAGGCTGTTCATGTTCAGTTAGTATAAAGCTCTCTTCCGATGGGGTTTTGTGTCTTTATCTGTTCCTTCAGCTGCTTTTAATTAATGCTTTGAAGACACTGTGTATTTTGGATTTAAGGGTGAGAATAACTCTTTCTAACTCAACTCCATATTAAACATCTTTACTGTAAGCAGCAGCCCTGTTTTTCCCTAGTGGGCTCCCTACACGATAACTTATTAATATTTTTTTTGAAATAGGAATGACTTTCTCATTTAGCAAGGAATACAAACCCAATCTATTTATGGTTGTTTGGAGAATCTCAGTTTAGTGTAGACTAAATGCAGAGATAAATAAAAAGCTGTTTCACAGCTTTGTACAGAGCAGCCATTAAACTTTAGGGGTTATGGGAAAGCCCAGCAGCACAAGGCCTATAATTTGCAGGGAAATTTTGTGATCCTTTGGGATGAGTCCCTCGGTAATAAATATCCACATTACTACTTTTTCATCGGCTGTCCGGTAGATGTAGTGCACAGCAGTGGCTAGCACAGTGTTTTTAGGCGTCAGGGAAAACAAACTCCCTGAGCGGCCATAGGAAATGTAAGCACAGAAAAACTCCTAGCTGGCACACATTGGTACAGAGGCACTTTGCACTTCTAAGGGATAATGCTTTAAAGGAAATGGAGCGACCATCCAACAGCAAGACATGAAGGAAAAAGTTATAAAAGTGCAGGAAAGGCAGGTGAAGGTGGCAGTGCTGTGTGGTAGTGGTGCACTGGCATTTGTGATGCTGCCAGATTGCCCGCTCTGCTCACTGCTGTGGTATTTTCTCTTGAAATAAAGTAAAGCAAAGAAACAAAGTGTAATTGCATTCAAAATACAGAAAGGGACAAATGACCAGAGAAGACAGCAGTTGTCAGGGCACAGCAAGGACAGGGGCTCGCTGGGGCCAGTGGGAGCCCCGCCGTGACAGGGTGCAGCAGGCAAGGCCTGTCCCACGACCCCAGCCCAGAGCAGGGCAGCCAGGGGGACAGGGACAGCCCTGGCCCCCAATATCAGGCACCTCCCTGGGGATGGGGATGAGCCGAGGCTGGGACATGGACACAGCAAGGCAAATCTCTGGGGAGCTGGGGGCCGTCCCTGCTCTGTGTCATCAATGTGGCAGGGGCTGAGAGCCGGGAGGCCTGACACAGGGACCTGGGCTGTGGGCAGGAAAGAGAGGCCTGAGGGTTCCCCCAGGGCCTTGGAACGGGGTCTTGATCCTGCCTTCACAGCCTGGCAGGAGCACCAGTCACAAGATAATTTTCTCTTTAAGGCAAGGGTTTCCTCACATTTCTGCTGACTACAGAAATGACAGACACGCCTGCCACCTCTCTGATGAAAGGGTTGTTCACTTCATGAGGGTAAGAGACATTATGGGAACACTCCTTAAGAGGTGCACCAGAGAGTGTTAAGGACAGTAAATAACATGTGCATTCAGGAGAGAGATATGAACTTTTATACTTTGAAAATCCCCACCTAAGGAACTTAACATATAAATAGCTTTGCACTGAATCCATTGAAAAGAATAACAAAAAACTAAGATAAAGTAGCCTAGAGGAAACTGTTAAAAGTTGAAAGCTATACTCCTTCACATTGCATCTCCCAAATTAGCACTTAATGAACAAATAATGGAATAAGTGTTGCTGAGTAGTTCACTGTCATGTCTTTGAATGAAATATTTGACTATGAAAGAAACATGTAGCCAACAGAGCCAACTGAAGGGAAAAAAATTAAAGACCAATCAAATAATTGACTTCTTTTTTTTAAGAAAGTTTGTGCAGAGGTTGTCTCATTGTAGGAAAATGCAGTAATCTATGTTTTAGTAAAAAGTCCAACATAACAAGCACTTCTCTTGCTGTTACAACTACTGTAATCCAAACACTTAAAGTCATCTCTGAGCTGTTTAAAATTTTGACAAAGTATTTATAGAGATCAATTAGAAGAACTTAAAATGTTAACAGTTACCAGAACTGGCAGTAGTATAAATATTTGGAAGTGTTTTAAGTGTAAATATCCTGGAAGATATTTACCTTTCATGTGCAATCGTATGTTAAGCTGCTTGTCAAACATGAAGACATCCTCCAAAAGGTAGCAGACATGTTTTAGTATTCCAATCACAAAGCAGTGTTGCAGTCATACAGCTGCTGACAACTCTATGTTGCACTTCATTGTGCTGCAGTAGAGTTGAACTGATTCACAAAGAACTGAATGGATGTATGTATGCACAGAGCTTGACAGCTAGCTGACTTGTGCTGGGTTATGGAAAAGGGTGGAAGCGGAGAAGAGCCATGCTATCTGGTGGACTCAGTAAGGACCAAGTGTATTTTACCCTCACTTTCACCTCCAGGATAAGGATAACTGGAGCTTGGGAAGTCAAGAATTCACTCACCAAGGTTGCTGATACAGAACCTAAGGATTCCTATGTATTTGGGGGATTTGTTCACAAATTTATTTCCTAATATTTGTAGCATGGCTGCTTCTGACACGGATACCCTCAGAGAGTGTTCATGTCACCAATGCAGCTCCTAGGACAAGCAGTGACTGACTGAGCGTATCCCATTGTGGGTCCCAGGATATTAGTTTTCCATTCATCAAGATCAGAGATGTGGACAGAGCCTGATACAGGATCAGGATGCTGTGATATCCAGATGCAGAGACTTACAAGCACTACTTGAATTACCAATTTACATATTGCCCTTTGTAACGGAGGTAACAAGAACACCAAGTTATTGAAGAAAAAAGAGATTTAAAAATAGAAATAGATAAGGATGGTCTTTCTAACATTGCCTATACCCATTTAGAAGTCCAGTGTTAGCCCTTCATATCTTTTACTGTCTGTAGTTTTGGTCTTTTCTGATGGTCCTGCTTTTCATTAAGAGATACTTGGAAATATTTCATAGCCACTCCATAGTATGCAGCTGAGTAGCATGTCAGCAAGCATTGTTCTGGTATTATTTTCAGCTTGTGCTTAAATTCTGCTGCTTTTTAGAGTATGATTTTAACAACTTAAATGAATGAAGTGTACAAAACACAACTTCTTCTCCTACCTGGAGAGAACTACTCAGCATCTCTTTTTTCTGAGTCTCTTTTTTTCCTCCACAGAAAGCTGAACATCATCCTTTCAGCCTGCACTGCGCTATTGTGTTTTGAAGATTCTGATTTTGGTTGGCATCTTCCTCTCAAGAAGAACATGCCTCTCTATGAGCTTCAAATATGGAACTGATTTTGAGTATGCTTGAGTATATTTGAGAAGATTGCATTTCTATCTCATCTTTGGCCTAGTCTTATTTTTTTTAGACATGAATAAGTTGGAGGCTGTGCTTTGCCACACTCTTTCAGGCCAATCAAGGGTATTAGTATTTATCTTCCATTTAAAATCCTATTACCTTTGAGTACACTGACTGATGTTGCTGAGCTCATGGAAATGTTTTAAAAGCTCAGCTTCAACTTTTTTTTTTTTTCCCTTGCTGCACTAATTAGGACTGTATTTAGCAATTATACTGCTGTGAAACCAAGATAGCCCATCAGTTTATGGCTTCAGCAGGCCTACTTCTACAAATTTATATTTTAAAACATTGACAAAATCCTGTCCTCTTATCCTGTCAGTCCACAGACTGTTTTACACTGCAAATTCAGTGCATCCAGCCTTTTTAAAGCAAAGGCACTCCCCTGGAGTGATTGCTGTACAATGGAATTTCATGACTAGTTTCAAATCCCTTCTCTCGCATACGTCACATTGTGGTCTCCTGTCAGGCTTCTCCCATTCTCAAATCCCTTCCTTCTGAAAAAATATCTGTGATAAAGCTCTCAATTTAAAATGTTCAAAAAATTCCCATCATGCTAATTGCTCACAATTCAGTAATCTTAGTCATGTTTATTACAGTAAAGGTGATCAGATTAATGCATTACACATGTTAGCCTAAATTTCCACTTAAATTCTATCCATCAAACCACCTCCAGAAGAATATTGTTTCATGGGGAAACAAGGAGAGGAAAATATCCCCAAACAAACAGATGGCCTCCCACCCCTAATAAATATTTGTTTGTTTCTTCAAAGTACAGTTCTCTTTCCAAAGTTACTGTAGACTGCTATGCAAGCTGAGTATACTTGCCCCAGAAGCAGTAGCCCAATAAAGTCCAGTAACACAGACCTCCACATGAAATTACTAGAACATTAAAACCTACTTTTTTTATAAGAAATAACATTTGCTTATAGTCTAACTATCCATAAACACCATCTAAAAAGCTGTGGCAGATTTTGGGTTTTTGAGAGAAGGGACAGCAATAGAAAAATAATTTGGTAATTTTCGGATGTTTTCTTCTTTTTAGTGTATTATTTTTCTCTTCCTACTCAGTCTGTAAGTATTTCTTAAAGAAATGAACACAGCCGGAGGGATATGAAAAATAGTTATAATGAAGCCCCAAACCACTTCTAAAATACACTTCTGTTCAGTATGTTGCTTAAGCAGAATACACATTGGGGTAGCATAAAAGGTTTATTAGCATTGGGGTAGCATAAAAGGTTTATTAGGTTTTTGAATGAGTTCATAATTCACTTATTGCTTCATCAGTTCAAAGGAACAAACAAACAAACAAAAAATGCTGCCCAAAGCTCATAAGGACAAACATGTTATCCTATTCTACCAAATTTTGTATTTTCCAATATACTTAGATGCACACTTGGAAAAAATAATTAATATTGATAAATAACTGTAATTGGTTCAGTTATTCAGGAAGTATAGCTGTTAAGGAATAACTGCCTTTTCAATAATACATCATTGTTTTCTCAGATATGGTCATGCTTGTCAATGACAAACACAACTCAGAACATCAAAATTTCCCAAAATAATTGCAGATTCTTTCAGAACTCTTTTGTGTCAATCAGTCTTCATGAAGAAAACTTTCAAGTTTACTTACAGAACAAAACATCTTTAAAGTAAGCAGATTTTCCATGACTGTTTTTAAACATATTAGGATGCCTTCAATGTTATACTGAGAGTTTTCAGAATATTATATTGTCTGAAATGTTCAAATGCTAATTTTAATATTATAATTTCCAATAAACCCTATAACAATTTAGCAATAATGTATTAGCTTCCCTATTACACGTTTCTGAGCAAAATGGAAGGATACAATAGTAATCCATTGGTAAAACAGAAAAGAGCATACAGGCATATACCTCTACTAAATGACCCTTACCTGCTTTAAGAGTTCAATGTTCTTTGGCAACAGGTCAAGCTGGAGAATAGATTACAATATCAGCCAGCTTTTCATAGACAAAATCAATCAGGAATAATTACTGCCTGAAATACAAATAACTTGCTGCCTATAGATTCGATAAATATCACAACATTTCAGTGGTGATCAGAACAGCAATAAAGAATAGTTTGCCTCCATAAACATGTATCTGGAAAAGTTTTCAACTCATGTAAATAATGATTTTCAAACACTACAGTATTGTCTGCATCTCTCCAGACTTACCCCAGGACCACCTACAGGTAGGGGCTGGGAGCCAAATAAATTTGTTTAGGGGAGAGGAAGGATATGGATTGCCTGGAAGTTCGGCAGAATTAGCTTTACTCATTTCAAGGAACCCTCCCCTTCCCTGTCATGGGGGATCTTTGCACATGAATAAAACCTTTCCAAAAATTCTTTATGTAGGCCATCAAGTGCTTCATAAAGCATTAGTCAAACATGCAAAAGTAATCAAGTAAAAGCCTAATCAAACAGGTTGATCTTAAGCAAATATTTCAAATGGCCTTGGGACTGAGTTCCCAAGCAGCCTGTGTGTGTTTAAGAGGTGGGGATGGTAAGGGGAATAAGTAAGAATGATGTGTGAACACTTTCCTTTCTAAAATATAGTTAGACTTTGGAGCAGAAGAATCAAACAATAAATGCAAAAACACCCCAGAGACCCCTCAATGAGACCTGAACAAACAAAAAACCCAAAAAACCCTCCAAAAGTAACATTCTACCTTTTGGAGTAGAATGTAACATAGAGTGACTCAGTAATAGCCTTGCCTGCACAGTGGTAGCTGGTAAATATTACAACACGTATAACAAAGGATATTAAAAAAAAAACCACTTCTGTTCAAAGAAAACGTGAGCATATGCTCCACTATTTCATTAAATGAATAGCAAACGTAAGCCCTATTTGGAAGGTTTATTAGCCTTGGCATATTGCATATGGCACTGCAACGTGTGTCTTGTGTTCTTTTGAGATTAATTTTGAAAATAGCAGAAGCAAAACTAATCGAACACTTGTTTCTTCACAGCTTTTATTTCTTAGCTTCTGTATGTAGCCAATTCCAAGTGGATGTCAGTGTAATATTAGTCTGGGGCACAGAATGTGAAATTTTGATTTAATAATGTTCTCTTCATTAGTTCAAAGATTTTAAAAAAAATAAAAAAAAATCCCTAGACTTTCCCCCTTAAGGGATAGAGCACATTACTTATCTGTATTCATGCAAGCTTTTGGGGAACTGGAAAACTCTGAAATAAACTGAGAAAGCGTGGCACCTTTTTAGATAATGGCAGATACACTGAATAGAGCTGCAGTCATTATTGTGTTAGTTGATGCCAGTAACGATTTCTACTACCACTATGCCAGGCTGTCCAGCCGAAATACAGATAGCATCACAGGCTATCCAACACATAGAAAATTGCACAGGTCTGATAGCCATTTTCAAGCTATGCTATGAGAAAATGAGAGACAGGAAAGAAGTTAGGCTCATTCTCAGCAGGGGACAAAAAAATGCTTATATCTGCTTTGCCTATCAGCTCTGGGGATTCTATGTATCTCATAGGAAAATCTGTGCCCTCCCAGAATGTTGTGTACATGAACGACATTCCAATTTCTCCTCTATTTAAATATAACTCTTCATTGTGTCTCTGCCACCGTTGAGACATCAAATGAAGCTGAAAATTCAACAAACTGAGAAAGAGAGGGAGGATGTTAATATTTGAAAGGGAGGCTATAATATTTGAAGCAGTGGAATGGAAACTTTTTTATTCTTATGTTTTTGACCTTGGAATAGTCATGTCTCTCATCCGTATTTCAGTTCTTCATCTGGAAAATGGCAATAGAAACACAAGAAAAAAGTTTAGGGTGAGAAATCTCCTACAACAGCATTCAGGTATTATAAACCTCTACATCTTATCATTCTGTCATCCAGCCTGGATATCCTACCACAATACAAATAAAGAAATTGAAGGAAACCACACATCTTCAGACAAAATAGGGTTGCTTTTTTGCCTCAAACCTGTTTTGTTTAATTTTTCACATTTAAAAAATAATAATAATCTAATCCTACTATCAATGTATTTGAGTTCAGCAATATTTTCATAGAAAAGCATGTGTCTAATTCAGATACAGGATCAATACTGATCATGGACATCATCTAAATTTAATAAACTGATTTGCTTTGTGTTCATTTTCAAGGTATACTCTGGGGACTGAGTTTATTGCAGCAGAAATCTTGAGGAAATATTTAGGGAAAGTCAATGCTGAAGCTGTATTGGCCCTAAAAACCTGTTTTAGTAATCACACTCATCAAATTAATGTATGATCTGTATTTGTCCAAAATAAGACAAATCTTGAATATTCAATAATAATAACCTAAGTTTAGCTGAAGTATTACAGATAACTTCATACAGCAACATAACTATTGAAGTTCAAGTTATAATCTGTTTACAGAGAAAAGTACAAAAAAAAAAGCCAACAAAAGAAATTATATTTTTTCAATTAATTGTCTTGTTTATGAATATCAGTTTTTCTTCAGCCTGGTCTTTACTTTTGAGCTCTTAGCTATAAATCTAGTCTTTACAGACACTGTATTAGCTATTATTAGCTCGGGCCGAGCATGTGATTCTAGCTATTTGTAACTCACAAGTAGATCAAGTGAACCACTCATGCTAGTGTTGTGTAGTACGCAGCTTTGAGGGCTCCTGAGGAACACAAATCTCTGACTGCAACAGAATAGGATGCTGCCAGAAGCTGATGTCTCTAGGTCAGCACAACACCCACCTGCCACAGTGGCACCTGGGGTTGGACCTTCAACTCCTGCCTGCAGGCAGTGCATGTTACTTACCTGTGTTTCTCAGCTACAAGACTTTTTAGGGTGTTTTGGGGGGTTTTTTGATTTGTTTTGTTTTGGTTTTTTTTTTTTTTCAATCTGACGTGCAAGAGCATAGATCTGTCCATTTCCTTCTGTTTTACTACTATCCAAACTATTTCTAGATGCAAAAAGATACTAACTTCTTTTTACCATAAATTCCAATGACAGTCCCTCTACTAATAATATTTTGCAGTGCATTTCAAGTACATTATGCAAAGATGATATTAAGAAGAATAGTTCATTATAATCTTTAATGTTTTAGTAAACCAAAATACACTTAAAAATAATTATCTTGCATCTAGAGTAGTAAATTTCTTGATTTTCTGTAAAATGGCATCTTCACTTACTAATCTGTCAGAGAAGTCATAAGGATTCAAAAGGTAAAAATGTAGAAATGATGAGGTCACAAAACTTCGTAAAGGGCTGCTAAGACTACTTTTTAGACTCTGAATTTTTATCCATCTACAAATTCATTCTTCAGTGGTTTTTGCATTCCTCAGCAAAGTTCTAAAATTCCTTGGGAAATCTTTCATATACCTAAATGACTATTAAATTAATACATTAATAACATAGAGACACATACATATTTGTATATTATAAACACACACAGTTTCACAAATTCCAATCATTTTAGTCCCACGATACACAAACTCTGCTTAAGGCACTTTGAGTTAACACAGTGGAAAAATAATGAAGTTCATATCATGTAGCAATAGATTACTGCTGTCTGGGAAAAAAAAAAATGAAGTCTTCCATAGGGAAACATAAGCATGCTCTTTTTCACTGGGTAATGAAGAAATAAGAGAATTGTAGAAATGTGGGGGGAGGTGGAGTGAGTAGAGAGTGTGAAGTGAGGAATAATGAAAAAAGATTGATTATATAACAGCATTAAAGACAATTAAAATGTCCTGGATTATTATTTTTATTTTGTTATTCAGCAGAAGTTTATAAAAGGAAAACAGTCTCCCAATTGTATTTTTGGTATGCACTCATCCAGCAACTGTCAATGAAATCATATTGAAAACCAGGATATCTTAAAGAACTCTAAATGACCTATAGAGGAAGGTCATGTATCACAAAGCATGATAGCTGAAGCAATTTCAGTAACATTTTCAGAAATGACTATGTGTGACTATGGTTATTCCAAGGAGACTAAGGTATTTCTGTATCCATTAAAATTCTGAGGGAACAGTATGTCAGTTTTACTTACTTTAGATAGAAAAAAGTTTTACCTCTTACACTCACAGAACTTTAGCTCAGGTTTTAAATTAGAAATCATCTTGCAAAAATTGGGTGATATTTTCAGAATTTATTTCGACATGATACTGGTAACATATCACAAAGTCTTTCTCCTTGCTTTTCCATCATATTCACTTAATGTTTAATTTGGTTCACTTAATGTTTGAAGTTTGTATTCACTTAATATATATTATATATATATCTGATATGACATCTTTGTTAACATGCCTTAAAATAATATTTAAATATTTTTTGTGTTGTTTCAGGACCCAATCTCGGGCTGCATTTTGCAGAATATTGTCAATAATTGGGTTTCCTCTTTCTAGTTCTAAGGAAACAGATGCAATGGGATGTATGAGAAGCTGTAAGATCAGTGCTGGGCAACTGTCACAGAGAGCAGCTTCGGCAAAGAAGAGGACAAATAAGACATAAGAGCAAAGGCAATGGTTGGGACAAACATCCTAAAAATGAGAAGAAATTAAATCTAAAGAACTTGCCAACCAAGCTAAGGCTGGCACATTACAAACATCCCAACCTTTGAGGATCAACCCTGAAACTGTGCTTTGCAGACCCACTCTGTCGAGGCTCCAGACTACTACTACTGCTACTGGGAGACCTTATAGCGGCCTCCCAGTACCTGAAGGGGGCCTACAGGAAAGCTGGGGAGGGGCTGTTTGCAAGGGCATGTAGCGACAGGGCGAGGGGCAATGGTTTTGAACTAGAGCAGGGTAGGTTTAGGTTAGACATGAGGAAGAAGTTCTTTACAATGAGGGTGGTGAGACACTGGCACAGGTTGCCCATAGAGGCGGTAGATGCCCCATCCCTGGAAACATTCCAGGTCAGGTTGCACGGGGCTCTGAGCAACCTGATCTAGTTGAAGATGTCCCTGCTTACTGCAGGGGGAATGGTCTAGGTGACCTTTAAAAGTCGCTTCCAACCCACAACATTCTAGGATTCTATGATTCTATGATTCTACCAAATGAAGGTGCTCTTCATCAAGCTGACACAATTGCAGAGGTGATGTTAAGTCCTGAAAAGACTTGAGCTCATTGTGGCCTTTAGTGTGATTCAGTTTGCAGTGAAAACACTGACAAGATGCAACTGTTTCAGACTCAAAAACTGAAACAACTGATTTATTTTACAGGTTTCAGTAACACTTACCGTAAAGACTAAATATCTGCATTATGTCATCCTTCCTAAGAAAATGTCAAGGTATTTTGGGGGTTACAATGAATAATGTCAACAGAACTCGGATGTTGCTATGAAGAGTACTGTTTTGCAGGGGTCTAGCAAAATAAAAATTAAAAAAAAAGGAGGGGGGGGGGGAAGAGAGAAATCAGCTAAGTAATTAGTACTCCCAAATACCCAGCAGGAGAAAGACAGAGTTTGGAACAGAGCTTTTTTTCAGAACTCACTTATTAAGATGTAAAAATAAGAGTATCATCTTCTTTAAATTTACTTCCTTGAACATTAAGGGGTCTCAGAATTGTGTTTGGTTTGTCTGGTGGTTGTTTTTTTTTCCTTTTTTTTACCAACCAGAGAGTGAGTCTGAGGCAGTTTCTGTGGAGAATTAGTAAGTTAAGCTCTAAATAAAGCATCCAAATCAGAGGGTTGGGATTTAAGCAACAAATCAGTGTTGAGACAATGACTTAGTCACATAGCAGCTACTGAAAAATTACTTTATGTTTCTGTTGCCATGCCTCACGGCTGAGACAATAACTCCTAGAAGCCAACTGTAGTACATATTATGTAATTAATGCGGAAGAATAACAATTATGCAAGTTACCTTGAACCCATTGAGTGTGCAGAAGTGGAGTAGAAATGGCAGGGGGTGTTGGATACTTCTGTTTTGTTCAGCAGCTGCACTGCAGAATTGCAGCGTAAAGGTGAGAGGCAGTCTCTCATACATATACTTAACTATAGATACTTGGTATAGTGACACCTGTCATAATACTAATTTATTTATATACTGCAATGTAAAAAAATCTGTCACTAATATGGCAGTGGTGGGGTTATAACAGTTAAAAATTGCAACTTTTCTAAGTGATGTATCTCTGTGCTATCAATTGTGTAGCCACTGACAATTGTTTCATTTAATATTTCTTTTTAACAGTAATCAGATATGTTGCAGAGCTGTGAAATTTTGTTTTACTTCATGCTTCTTTAATCCCGTGCTGCAACAAACTATCCTTGTTCACCTCACTGTAAAAAGAAATCTTCTTTAATCCAGTAAAGCACAAGAAACTGTTAGAATCTTTATTTACTTGTTGACATAGGTAAATTCAGTTTAAAACTTGCATAAATGGAGGCTGAGATAGTACTAAGACAGTAATGAATTCCACCCTCAGTCTGTAGCGTCTTTATAGGGATTGAGTGGGAAGGTAGTATAATTATGAATCCTGTAACATTATATGTGAAAGGAAGATTAATATTTAGATAAGTCAAGTAACCCAAATGGAATGATTACACATTTAGATTACACATTTAGAACTGATTACACATTTAGAACTGACTGGGGTGTGCATACTGAGACCATAGCCACAAAACCCCCTACCTGCTTACAGGTAAAATAAAAATGTTTTCCGTTTGATCTTGGAGTTATAAAAATACTGTGACTCTTCCTCAGTTCTGGCCTCATTCACTGGAAAACTAACATGTCATTTCCCCTCTGTTGCCCCACAGTAGTAAAATCATTACTGTTTGGTTTTAGGGTAACCAGCTGATTTGGGGAAACTCATGTGAAAAGAGCTGTCTTGCAACTTGCAAATGAGGTTTGTCAGCTAGTAGCAGAGAAGTAACTATTATTAGCTGTTACAGCAGGCAAGATATAAATGTCATTTTTTCTGAAAGGTGAAGTTAAACTTTTCAGTTTCAGTAGAGAAGATTTCTGTCACAGTTTGAAACAGTGCTATATGTGGAAGCTACCACTGTACCATCTGTTATAGCAAGTGATATTTTAGGGCCACACTGTAACCCAGCTGATGACTAGCTCACCACTTTGACCAAAATACTTCCTATGAATTAAAGTTACACGTGCGCTTAGGGCCTAAATTCAGCTTATTCAGTAGTAGGTCAGCACCTCTAAGGGGCTTAGGAAAGACAGGAACACACCAAATCATGTAGAAACATTTTGCATGAGGATTAATGGGGAACCTAAACCTGAACATGCTTCTAACCCTTGAGTTCTGCTGATAGATAGGGTCATTATGCTACCATTCTTGCAACCTATTGAGACCAAATGGGGACAATATTTTCTTCAGTATTTTTAGCTCACCTTGCACAAAGAGGTGTTGCAATTTTCCTGAACTGGTGTAAACCATTACACCTATTCTTCCTTCCAGTGCTGAAAATCCCAACTTTTGACACTAATTTAGTCTTTAAAAGCTATTTTTGATGCTTTTAACAGGTGAGACTTCACAAGTATGAACACTTTGAAGATCATTGTTCTGAATCAAACTTACAGACTTTATATGTATTATTTTGCCAAAATGTACTACTGCTACAAATGTGATTGCTTTGATATCCTGGGTTACTGCTGGAAGGTGAAGGAGACCAAACCTATCCTTCCTGCAGCCTGGGAAAACAGTTTGTTTCAGTTTAAAAAGCATCACATAGAACTTGGTGAAAGGAGTAAAGAAAGGTCAGCCCATATCTGAGGAAAAGCGGGGAAAGCTCACAACACAGACTAGAGAAACAAATTATTTCTTTTTGCCTGTACCATGTGCAGCTGATGTGCAATAACTGCAGAGAGATTGCTTTGTGATACACTTTCCTACGGTGTCTTTTTTCACCCTTAAATAAATAGCACTAAATTTTCCAAAAGCTGGCTGATCATAGATAAACTCCATGCTGTTCTTATGCAAGCCATAGGGCAACTACCAACTTTATGTTAGGTATCCTAAGGTCTGCTGGAAGGGTAAGGGGACCACAACTGTAAATTCAAGTCTGGAGGTAGAGGACTTCTCTTTCTTACCCGAAAGAAACTCAGATTTGCACAGCTGAGACCTTAGCAGAATACTGTAGGGGATCTTGTGAGGGACAAAGCTGTAGTAAATGAACATCACAGGAACAATGAAGGTGGCTAAAATAATTAAAAATCTATTCCATTTATAAAAGAGTCAATTGACCAGGTGGCCAAGAAGGCCAACAGCATCTTGGCCTGTATCAGGAACAGAGTAGTGAGCAGGACTAGGGACGTGATTGTCCCCCTGTACTCAGCACTGGTGAGGCCCCACCTCGAGTACTGTGTCCAGTTTTGGGCTCCTCACTACAAGAAAGACTTGTAGTGCTGGAGTGTGTCCAGAGAAGGGCAATGAAGCTGGTGAGGGGTCAAGAGAACAAGTCCTGTGAGGAGCAGCTGAGTGAATTGGGATTGTTTAGCCTGGACAAAAGGAGGCTGAGGGGAGACCTTATCATTCTCTACAACTACCTGAAAGGAGGCTGTAGAAAGGTGGGGGTTGGATTCTTCTCCCAAGTGACAGGTGATAGGACAAGAAGAAATGGCCTCAAGTTGCTCCATGGGAGCTTTAGATTGGATATTAGGAAAAATTTCTTCACTGAAAGGGTTACCAAGCATTGGAAGAGGCTGCCCAGGGAAATGGTTGAGTCGCCATGCCTGGAGGTATTTAAAAGATGTATAGATGTGATGCTTAGTGATATGGTTTAGCGATGATTTTTGTCAGTGTTAGGTTGATGGTTGTACTCGATGATCTGAGAGATGCCTTCCAACAGAGACCATTCTATGATTCTACGATTAAATCTTGGAATAAGACTTCCAGATTTCAAAATAGGTGCACCATAGTCCTTGTGCGTATTATGGGTGATACTGGTTTAGGAATACATAGTGGCAAACAAATATTTTGAATGTGAAGATATATTTTTCAGTGCTTATATATCAAAGTGTATTTTCACCTTCCTTAAGCTTATTTCATAGTTATTTCAACAGCACAGCTGACAATAACTCTGAATCTTGAAGCTATAATATCACCCTAACAAAATATAGCATTTCACCTGTATAAGAGTGAGGGAAGAAAATTCAAAAATCTATTCACGATTTTATGACCAGCTGTTGCCTAGCAACTCTTCTGAGGATGATGGGATTTTGCTCAGACACAGGCCAGTAGGCAGCTGGCCAGTGGTGGGTGCAAGGGACTTTTCCCCATGGTCCCACAGCACTGTTAGAAAAAGTCCTTGATTCCACAAGCACCTTTCAGAGGCCTACTGGAGAATTTTTGTTTTATTTTTCATAAATTGCACTTTGCTGTTGCCCAGACTTTGAGGGATTTGACTTGACATGCCATTCTGGTGGATAGACAACATGCCTACAGACTCATTTAAGTGATATTTATTCCATATGAGTTTTCTCTTCTAGCTACCACTATGGTGCTGTACTGCAGTTGTTATTGGGCATGCAACCAAAATCCTCCCAAAAGTACAGCTGAGCTGAAATGAATAAACATTTTAGACTGTAGTCAAACAAGCTCAAAATTCAGGCAGTCCTATTCCTAACATTGGCCCAAACCCATGCCTCAAAAAATCACACTACAACAGCTGTCCGCCCACTATTCCACATTTTAGTATCTTCTCTTCAGAATCTCTTCAGAAACAGAGTTTCTCTGTAAGTGCAGCTTATGAAATCCTACCACTGGTTAGAAACAGCAGCAAGCTATATATGGTGTCCTTGCTTTGCAACATCTTACCAGTAGATTCTCTGCCCAAGAATATACCACTTTTCCATGAAAGCTTGTCACTGGACTTTAGGGATTTCTCTGGGAAAGGCACGGGCAAGAGTGACTCTTTGCTGGCTTATTTATAATTTTGACAAGATGCTCAAATTTAACTAGATTTTTTTTTTTTTAAATGGGAATGGGAGTGAGGGGGAGGATTTTGACAAGTTTTGAGATTCTTATTCCTCCCCCTTTTTTCCAAGCTACTATAGAAATAGATGAGAAAAATTTAGATTAAGCTTTTGTCTGAGGAAAGAAAAAAAACAACCCACTGGATGAATCTTTCTTCCTCCCAACCAATTCAAGATAAGGTTTTGACCCAGGACCACAGTACGTACCTGGATTTTTACATTACATACATTGAAGCCCAAGTTTCAGCTTGAACCTTTGCTAAGCTTACCCAAAACCTCAAACCATTCTGTTTGAAAATCTTGGCAAAGCTAAGCTTCAGCTCCCTTTAGGAAAATTTCTAACACATTTAACTGTGTCTCTGTAGAAAATGTGATGCCTAAATGGTACTTTACGTAACAGAGATATGGTGAACCTAAGTGTCACACTTAACAGAGGTGCTTCAAAATGTTTTTCTTCATGGAGGTAAGACATTATAGGCAAAATCAGTGTTGCTTTCAGGTATTTTTCTTTTGCTTCTCCTCTTCCAATCTTTGCTGTTCTATGATTAATTGAGAAGCAGTAAGATCGTTACAAGCCAGGAGAACTGCTTGTGAACTGACAGATAAGGGTATCCATTTAGAAATAAAAAATACCAATATATATCCATATAAAAATTTTCAGTTTTGTATGCTGTTTATTGATGGTTAACTCAAAAATTGTATCAATAAAAAACAAGTGGAAAATAGCAATTGATATTATCTCTTTTAAAATGTTTTAATTTAAATGTGGAACTTTACAAGGAATTCACAATAAACGAATGAATTCTCTTAAACAGCAAGTAGTAAAATATTCCAAATGCAGTCCAAATGCTCATTAGCACAGTAGAACAAGTGGACAGAATTTTGTTTGCCTTAATCTATTTTATCCTGCACATATCCCAGTTATATCAACTGAAAATAAAGACAGGCAGCAGGCCTTCAGCAGATTCAACAAGAGAACAAAATGCCTAATAGGAAAGAAAAAAAAAAGGTGTTCTTGTTACAGCACCTGTTTCAGACTTGAGAGATCCAGGCTGAGATCTTGCCTAGTAGTTGCTTCCACTGCAGTGCTGAGACCAAGTCTCGAACAATGTTAGTCAGAAACCAACAGGGCTGATCACAGAATGATTGAGGTTGAACTCTGGAGGTCATTTGGTCCAAGCCCTCTACTCAAACAGGGTCACCTACAGCCAGCTGGCCAGGACCATTCCAGATGGCTTTTGAATTTCTCCAAGGATGGAGACTCCACAACCTCCCTGGGCAACCTGTGCTGGATCTCGGTTAGTGCTGTCATTGGGCACCGCTGAAAAGAATCTGTCTCCATCTTCTTTGCACCCTCCCTTCAGGTATGTATATACATTGATAAGATTCCCCTGAGCCTTCTCTTCTCCAGGCTGAACAGTCTCAGCTCTCCCAGCCTTCCCTTATATGTGAGATACTCCGGTCCTTTCATCATCTTTAAGGCCCTTTGCTGGTCTTTCTCCAGTTCACCCATGTCTTTCTTGTACTGAGGAGCCCAGAACTGGACTCAGTACTCCAGGTGTGGCCACAGCAGTGCTGAGCAGAAAGGAAGGATTACCTCCCTTTACCTGCAGGCAACATTCCTCCTAATGCAGCCCAGGATACCATTAGACACCTTTGCCACAAGAGCACGTTGCTGGCTCTTGTCCTGATGGCTAGGTCCAATACTATATGTATCTAAACATTAGTAACCTGAATATTTCAGTGACCTATCTGTAAATTGAACACACTAAGGATATTTCTGGGTCAGTTTTGCACCTTTCTTGAATTTCTCACCATGCTATATTTAAAAGAGAGCACCTTACAACAATGTAGTCTATACCTACTACAATATAGAGGGAGTATTACAACAGTAGCAGCTAGTTTTGTTTTTTCCAGATTTGTGAGTCAGCTTCAATTGAAATAATTCTCAGGCTTTTGGCTCAATGAAGATATTTAACAATATTTAACAAACAGGTGTCAGAATTCCATTGAAACCAATTTAGGTATATTTTTATTGCAACAATGTAATCAAAACTATACTGCCAGTTTATGACAGTCAAATTATCTGCAGTTTAAAGGAAAGCCAGATTTCACAATATAACTGATCGGAGCAAGATCAAAGAATAATCAGATGCTCAAGAGTCTTTTCCTCACTAAGCTGAAATATTAAACATTCTCATATGCCTGTTCTAGCAGCAATAGAACTGCTCCTCAAATAGGCTGATGCTCACGTTGCATTAGCTGTGCTACAATTCTAATTACACACCAAGTATATTTGTAATAAAGCATTTTCTCTCTACTGAGCTGCAGAGTTATCACTCACTAGCTAGTAAACAGAAACACTGCTTACAGTGGGAACTGAAGATATTAAAGCCTTTTATTTTTTTTTCCCTCGTCTCACCAGGTTTAGTCCCTCTCCTGCGGAGATCTTTTTCTTCTCTCAGTTTGAATTTGTGACGTATTTACTCCTTTCCATTTCTAGCTCATTGGACTTGATTCCCTAGTCTGTTTCCGGTTCAGTCACTTTGCCAAGCATTTGTGTAGCCCTTTCATATAAGTGTGTCCTCAATTTTACTCACTACTACTTTCTAATCCATCTCTCACCTCATTTAATTTCATTCCATTTTTCTACTTTTCCACTTCCAAGTTTTGCTCAGTTGCTCGCATTCTGATTCCCGTGGAATGCAATTAATTTCTCTTCTTTTCTTGCTCAGTCTTGGCTACTTGAGAGTAAACTAAAATGGGTAAGATTTGAAATTGCAAAGGAATGCATTATTCATTATCAATGAACTAGAATGGGAAAAGGAAATGAGTACTATGGGCTGAACTATTAGAAGGGAATAGTTCTGGTAGGCTGAATGAATAGCAAAGAGGGGGGGAAATGCATGGAATGGGAATGGGAGATAGATTAAATTACAAAAATGAAATAAGAAGAGTAGGTAAGAGAAAGGGAACGATTCAGGGGAACAAAGAGAAATAAGGTAGTAAGGAAAAAACCAAGATAAAGTAGAGCATGAAAAGAAAGAATAAGTTAGACTTCATGAAAAACACCAAAGAGAAAATTAAATATATTCAGCTGAAGGAGAAGTCCAAATATAAATTAATGCAAGATTAATGGATAGATACTAACATGAAAACAATTATAGGATTAGATTCTGCTTACATGCTCATGATGCAATTAACCAAGAAGAAACAGAACTGAATTATTTGTACAGCTATGTTGATTTGAGTGCTGATACAATGCCTGGTGCGTTTCCAGTCACTGTTGTGAGGTACTGAGCTCAGGGGGTAGCACTCTATTGCATGTCATACTGGGTTCGGCAACAGTGGCTGTCAAATGGGCTCACTTCAATATTTTGCGAGGAGACAATCCTCTTTTTCTCCACGTTTGTTACCTCACCTGAAGATTATTACAATGCTTTCTACATGGGGCATGCCTTCAAACCACTTATAGTTTGTAGATAGAGAAGAGCATCCCAGCACACTTTTTAAGTATAATTTCATGCAAAGGATAGTTTGTTTTGACCTTTAAAATCATTTTTTAAATGGTTTGGGACTCATCTTGGCAAGAAAAAGACTGTCTCTTTTGGTGTCTCCTGCAAAGCTGAAGTCACCTAAGGTACTTCAGCTAAAAGCCCCTTCATGGTGATAAACGAACAAGAGGACACTGATGGTAAAGTGTTCTCAATGCAAAGTCCTTGACTTTGAACCAAGCTTTTTTTTTTTTTTTTTTTTTTTCCTCCTGGGATGTCTCAAAAACTAGATCTGATCATATCAGAAAATACTAAATGTCCAGGGACAGGAGGGACAGGAGAGACAGGAGGGACAGGAGAGACAGGAGAGACAGGAGAGACCACTTAGGCAGTAAGGATGAACTGGTGAGACACTGCTAGTCAGAAGAGGAAGAAAAGAGCAAAGGTGCAAGGATGGAAGATGAGGGAGAATTAGCTGATTCTAGAATTTGAAAGGTATGTTCAATGGTGGGTCCTGTTCCAGAATGACTGGTAATTAAAGAATACCTTGAACATAAGCCAGAGGAGTGAAATCATTTTATGTACAAAGAATTTGACCTTGCCAGATTTTTTTTTTTAATTTTGCTACAATTTTGTACAATGTTTTATAGGAACTCTATGTAAATTAAAACAACATTATCTCTGTCCTGGAAATAGTACATATTAATTAGGACATGCTGGGCCATATATAAATAAAATAAGGAGCATAACGTATTACTGTTTCTTCTAGGTTACTTTTCTAAACTTTATATTTCCTTCTTGTCAAGAACTAGAAATCATTTCAGAGTTTGATTCTGAGACACTGGCTATTGCTCAGTTATTTATTTTCTTTCCCAGTGCCTGGGAGGTGGAACAACTGACTGAAGGTTTTTATTGTTCAGTTAGACCTTTGCACACGAGAAGAGCAGGATTCTGCATGCATGATGATAACATGTCAAGCAGTGGCTGTCAGTGGAAGGAAGAAGTAAAGGCAGCCCAAGCTTAGGTGATCACCCCAATGACAGAGGAGCGCACAGAGAGGGATCAGACATCTTGTTGATGTCCCTGTGGAATGAAGACAGAGAAATGTTCTTGACAGTGGCAACCATGGGATTTCTTTCTTTGTCAGTGAAAGGAAAGCACAACTGACAGTCTCAGCCTGGAGTACAGCAGCAAGAATGTAAATAGCACTGCAGGGTAAACGAGCCATGGGAAGAAGTGCAGTCCGCAGAGTGGAAAGGTAATTTTTAGAGTTTTAACTTAAAAAAAAAAATAAAAAATTACTAGTAAGTGCCCTTTAAAAACAAAAAAAAAAGCACCCAAATTATGGTTTTCTGTGTGATAGCTTAGAGTAAAATGAGATGCTATATGCCCATTCCATTTTCAGGACATTGGAATGAAACATAAATCTTTTCAATTTTATTTCATTTACTCAATTTTTAAGTAAACTTCCATGTTTTGCAAACCTGCTGGAGAAGTCAATGTGAAATATCCTTGATTACTTATTTGTCCATTTCTTTACAATTGCTTAGTACCAGCATCAGCTGCAACATCAATACTTCTTGTATCGTAAGATAAATATTATCTGCTGTGACCATCATTCTACCAGCAGGACTCAAACTATTTGCTTTCTTCTACCAAAGAAACACATTGATTTAGACAAAGAGGGGTTGTGTTAAAAGACTTTAAACATTTTATATTTACTAGATTATCAGAAAGCTTTCAGGTAAAGAATTACTTTACAAATATTAACATAATAACACAAATCTTAGTTCCCCTGGTGAGTCACAATTTTAGGCAGAAACTGAACTGATTCCAAAAATATTCAGAAATACTTCACTAGTTTGAAATATCTTGGGTCCTCAAGGATGGAGAGATTATGATGTTCATTTGGGTGAGGCAGAGTTGGCTTTTAATTCCCAGCTATGTTATTTGTCCAATACATCTTAGTCCTTGGTGGTCAATTTGCCAAACAGTAAGGACAGAAGTATTATATCCTCTTAACTCAGAAATCTCTTCCAACAGTACTTAATTACAGAGTGAGAGGTAATCCTCTTCTATGGCTACTGGGGCCACATAAGCACCTGGGAAGTTAATGCAATCAAAAGCCATTATTTTTTTATTAACTTTCCATCATTTTAGTTAAATTTATAAGCTCTCATTAGTAATTCAATACATTAAGATATGTAGCAGAAATCCTTCTCTTGCCATTGGGTTCTGCTTAGGGCTCTATCATTATGGTCTGTCACGACATGTGCCAGAATACTTAATTGTTCTTTTCAGTTGGATTATGTATGATTTCACCTATTTTGAGAATATTGTTTTATCAAAAAAACCTGAAAGAGAAGAAAAAATAGAGTTGACTTGTCCTGCATGGACAGCACCGTCATAATTTAAAATGGTTTTATTACCAATATTACACAAACACAGTTTATTCTCTTTCTATGAAGGTGTACTCCCTAGAGAAAGGAAGTTTAAAAGGATATTAATGTATTGAAAAGGTAAAAACTAAAATTTTAAGGAAATTATTTAATTTAGATTGCATTTTCTGTTTTGGTTCAGGCAGACTCTTCACAACTCTGTATTATGTATTTTCTTGTGTTATATTGTTCTTGATAATTTTTTCTCAATTACATGACCTTCTCTTTCATTCAGTGTATAGATATGTGCACCTAATAACCATAATGCATTGTTCTACACTGTTCCATTTTTATTATCGCTTCATAGCTCAAAATGAGGTCTTACACTTTATTTACTATTGTTTGAGCCCTGCTCCAGCTCCAGCATTATGTTTCCTTGTGGACTTTCCCATAACATTCATCACTACAATTGTTTCACAGGTGTTAATTCAATTTCACAACACCTCTGTGACATGAAGGCAACCTGTTAGGTATGTTTATTAGAAAAAATAATAAAAACTGGCTGTAAAAATGTAGAGATTTTTAGACACTATAATTACTGTTACAAACAATACAACATCAATCAGAAAGTAAGGGCAAAGACAAAACAAGATGAAAAAGGATTTAACCATTCATAACACACAAATCTGATTTTTCCTCAGTGTTTACTTGTTTTCTGCAGGTATAGGGTGTCAGAAACGACTATAGTACAATCACTGCTGTAAGCTCCCCTGCTGCTGCAGGCAGCTATGTCATGAAGACTGAATGCTGAAGTCCAAACAATATTCATTCTGTACTCAGGCTATGGAAGAGGTTCAGCTCATGTTAATCATGTTAATGCCTCTACACCTTGTTGTTGGCAGTTCCTACAGGAAGGAAATGTTAGTCCGGCACTCAAATAGTGAGTACACGTATTATCATGATGGGGCGGTGGAAACGACAAACTGCATACTCATCTCCAAGATTTTTCATCTGCTTTGTGTCCCTAGTCTCCAAAACTAGCCATTAATTTGTGCAAATAAACTTAAATCACAAACCCCATTTCTCCCCTTTAGCCCTTTATTTTATAATGACTTTAAGCTATACTTCACAATACTAACCTGAAGTTATTAACACCTAGGAGCATTATCTGTACTTGATATGCACCAATTAGGAGGAAGTTAGGGTCCAAAACACAGAAACATAACCAAATATTTAGAGATACCTGTCAACTGGTGAAAACTCCTTTTACTCCAGAACAAACAATCCACATAGTCACCTTTAAAAAGGGTTTCTCAGCAGAACTTGGAGCCCATCTCCAAGTAAATCCAAGCTTTCATCTTTCAAAGAGAGACACCACAAAATTATGCATGAAGCAGTTCAAAATTCTTCGTGGTCCCTTGTAGCATGAATGTATTTGTTCAGAGCACCACTGTGGGTACCAGTTTGCTCTGCACATCAGGATGTTTTGTTTCAAACTAACTCCCGTACAATGAGCATGTAACTACTGACTGCTTGCATAAAGTCTGGGTTAGGTGACCAGCTCAGTACCATCAGAAAGTGTTAGCTTGTACTCTTGCTGCTGTATTAAAATCATGGTAGCACTTTCTTCTGGTACATCCTTCCTTGTTCACCAAATATCTTTCTTCCAACTAGAAGTCTGAGGAACTCCAGCAAAAGATGTGTACTTGAATCTATTACACTGTATGTAACTAAAAATGGTAGGTCTGAAGTAACCAGTTAATACAATTTTAAACTTTCATTTAGATGCATAAGAGCTATGGTAATTCTTTTGTTGTTAATGCTAAGAAAGGGATGCAAAATATGACAACATACTTGCATACACATCACAAAGCCTAAGTATAGAAAAGAACAGCATACAATGAAATGTTGTTTTCAGACTGTGAACTAAATTTTGTAACTCATTTCCAATTGGGATCATTTTACATCCATAATAATATTCCCATGCTCCTAAAAAAGTCCATTCAGTTACTACCGTTTTCAAGAAAAATACTCGAGACTAAATCTTACCTATTAAAATAAAATAGTCAAAACCACTAAAGCAAAGCTCTTTGTGACTGTCACCTTACCCGGTCAGATTCTGTGAATAAGTATAATGTGGATTCCTGAGAAATAAGATTGCCAAAGCAGTGTTTTTCTTTATGTGGAAAACTACAGCATAGATGGGCCTTCCTTTTCAGTATTCTTTCCTGTTGCATGAATTGAATTACCTCAACAAAGGTTGGAACTCCAGCCTGAAATTTGCTACTATCCTATATTAGGTCACAAGAAACCACATTAGATTCAAAGGTGAAAGGCTAAAACACTCATTGTTACTGCATAGCCTTAAACAGCGCACGGAGAAAGATGAATGCAAGATGTAAGAAACAGCAATACGGGGAGGAGGGTGTGTGAAATCCCACTTGCAAGCCTCCTCGTTCACTTTATCAAGCGCACATTCAAGTATCCTTGCCTTCTACTGATGAAATACTATTTCCTTACGTGTCAGTTGGCAGAGGGTAGTCTCTGGCAGCAGAGAAAAAATTCCAAAGCAGTGTCAAAGTGCTTCAGACAGGTGGAAAAAAAAATGTTTCCAGCAAATATGCTGGCAGATCAATACATTTCCCAACAATGCCCTGCATGGCCATCCAGCCCTAAAGTTAAAGAATGCCAATTGAAATGCTGAATAGCTTCTCTGCCTTCAAAAATTCAATGGCTGTTCAAAATCCTGAATGCTTTCTGTAAGAGTTACATTTAGCCTTTCAGTTACAAAAGGAAAGAAGGAAAACATGAGAAACCATACTGTCTTTTATAAGAAGGTACAGCAAAGCTATCTAAAGGCCAAAATATTTAAGCTTACAGGAAGCTGATGTTCTGTGGAAACAGAAGATTTATTTTGTAAGATTTATTTTCTTATTTTTTTCAGGTGACTGTTTATTCTTGTGTTTCTGGACTACTGCAAATACAGTGAAGCTAAGGAGCCAAGGTTTCTACGGTGCCCCAGTACTCAGCAAGATTCCCTGACTCTATGCACAGTAAGGTCTGAAGATGTGCTCTGTTCTTTTCATCAGTCCCTCTATAAAAGGAGGAAAAAGCACTTCATTTTAAAATTGCTTGGCAAAGTAAAAAAAAATATATATTTTTAAAGACAACCAGGTAAAAAGATGATTCCCCAACAAAAAGCTATTTTTTCTCTGAAGATTAAATTTAAATGCCCAGGGGTTAAGAACACACAGTGCTTTTGTAGTCCTTTGCAGGGCATAGCAGATGTATTTTGCTGACTGACTCCACATTCTGTTTAATGCATCAGTTGCCCAGGACTACTTATTCTGAATTCCAAGAACCTTTCCTTCACAGTAGAGGGAATGATTTTGTCTATTTTTTTTCTTTTCTAACATTCCTCCTTCTGCATTAAACTGTGCCAAAGGATGCAGACAGTGGAGAGAAAAAGAGAAAAGGTTACTGCAGCTGCTGTGACAGCAAGTACAGGTTTCAGTCAAAGCGGATAAGTGGATTTAATAATTTTGAAAGTGTTTCATGAGTGCTCTTGTCTCTAGTATATCAGGAAAGTGGACAAATCCCTGAACTCTGCACTCTGTGGTCCCACAATTAGGCACTGAAAACACAGCTAACATTTAAGGCAAGTGGTTATTTGAACACAGCAAGACTGTATCTATTGTGTACAGTAATATAAGTGGCTAACAGAAGTGAAAAGAGTAGAGGCAAGCAGGTAAAGATACTCATTTGGGAAAAAAAATGGTGCATTTCCCCCTTTTTTAGGAAGGAAAACTCAAGGATCATTGCAATTGAAATTATAACCTATTTTCATGTCCTTAATCTCAATTGTTAACAAGAAGACACCTCTTTGTGTGCTGGGTCAGAATTTTTTCTGAATTCTGCAGGCTGCTTAAATGTTGCATCTTTTCAGCCTGGATGAGCACAAGCTACTTTAACACAGCTTTCTAAGGACTTTGAAAGTACCATTGCTTTCACTTGCCTTTGTTTTGACTGAAAGCATTGTCTTTCCCGATATCTTGTGCGGGGATTTTTTTGTGGCACCCATCCCAACTAATAGCTCTTCGGTTAATATGAATCTACTTTGTTTCCTACCTGCTAGTCTGAATGTAGGACCACATTGCAAGAAATACCAGTCAACTTCAAAGATACTTTGAAATCAAGACACTATTTTATTCCGTGGTACACTAAGAGCTCTTGAAAAGAGCTGATAAAAACATCCCAGTAAATCCAGGGAGACTTGTGAATGATTTGCACTAGAAGCTATCAAAAATGTTTGATCCTGGTAACACAGCAGCAATTAAAAACCAGCAGGGTTCATCCAGTGCAGCTTCACTGGTGACCAACAGCCCCATACTACTGACATTATCCCACCAGCGTAATCTAATAATCAATCTTGACAGAAGATTTTCCTTTCTTTTTAAACAGCCCTGAGTAAAGTCCTGTTAATATTGGCACCCAGGAGAACTTGCCCCAGTGAAATAATCTCATTTTACAAAAGCTTTGATTTCAAATATTAATTACACACATTAAAGGCATATTTTTCCATATAGATAGGCTTTCGTTAGTGAGAGTCTAAGTCAGGACCTTCAAACAGGTAAGTATGGGGGCAATGCATAAAGAAAATAAAAAATTTTGAAAGATTCCATGTACGAACTGTCACTTTTGCTGAGACATTAGAAAATACAGGTAGAGAAGCTGAAGGGAGAGTTAATACATTTTGCCAGAGAATTTAAAGAGGTATCTTGTGGATTCCTATCTTTAAATCTCATTGGGTAGCCAACATCCAAGGTGCTTCTGTAAAGCTTGAGCTTTGCTTTCAGCTCAGTTATCTGCTTAGGTGACAAAACAACAAACCTTTAAGAAAGCCCATGCCCTTCAGATAATGCTCTTGATCTGATGTACTTGTACAATGTGAAAAGAATATCTTTGGAAATATAGAAAGTGACATGCAGAACAAAACCCTTTACATTGTGCAAACAGGTGGCATTTCAGTACTTGCACAAATATTCAATAGAGTGTGATTTTGCATATATTTTCAGTATCTCTGATCTATGTGCCCATGAATACATATATAACACATTTTAAAAAATATAAACTAAAGAGTCTCAGAACTCAGGATGCATTTTATTCATATTTTAGGGATGACTTTTTTTGCTAATATCTTCATGCAGGATTTTCAGAGACTAAACCCTTTGTCTCATAAAGAAAATTGTATTATATTCTGATACAGATAAAAGATGTCATGAGGGGTACTGCACAGTGCTATCTCTGAATGTGGATAGCCAGTCATCCAAATCATTGTGGGATATCTCTTTCTGGAAAGGAAATTACAGAATCATACAATCATTCAATCATTTAGGTTGGAAAAGATTTTTAAGATCATCGAGTCCAACCATAGATCTAGTACTGACAAGTCCATGTTGTGTTTTGGCCTCAGACGGCAACACAGAACCACGTGCCGCTCTCTCGAGCTTTCCCAATATGGGAAAGAATTGGAAGAAAAAAGGCAAAACTCGTGGGTTGAGACAATTTAACAGAACCGCAAAAGGAGAAACAACAACAATAACAGGGATATAGGAACCAGGACAGTCCACCACTAAATCGTGGCCCTAAGCACCACATCTACATGTCTTTTAAATACGTTCAGGCATGGTGACTCAACCATTTCCTTGGGCAGCCTCTTCCAATGCTGGGTAACCCTTTCAGTGAAGAAAATTTTGCTAATATCCAATCTAAAGCTCCCATGGCACAACTTGAGGCCTTTTCCTCTTGCTCTAACAGTTGTTACTTGGGGGAAGAGTCCAACCCCTACCTCTCTACAGCCTCCTTTCAGGTAGTTGTAGAGAATGATAAGGTCTCCCCCCAGCTTCCTTTCCTCCAGGCTAAACAATCCCAGTTCCCTCAGCTGCTCCTCATAGGACTTGCTCTCTGGACCCTTCAACAACTTCTTTTCCCTTCTCTGGACACGCTCCAGAACTTCAATGTCTTTCTTGTAGTGAGGGGCCCAAAACTGAACACAGTATTCAAGGTGCAGCCTCACCAGTGTCATGTAATTATAAGTACTGTGTAAAGCAATGGTGGATTCAATGAGTGACTTAAGATGCTGCTCTATAGCGACTGTTGTGATAGCTCGTGACCACTCAAGTGATGAAAGTACTGCACAAAAAAACCCCATATGTAGCTGTAAAATACAGCCTATAAAGGCAAAATGTTTTCTTCCAATTATCAAAGAGAAGCATAACAAAGTTACAGAAGATGATGTGCTTGACCACATCAACAATTACCTCATAAAGAAATCGAATAAATGTCAAATATTAAAACAATTCAGATATTTTCATTTTTCATTTACAGTATTCTTAAATACAGCTAAAGCAAAATCTGTATTTCCAGTTTATCCAACATGTTTTCAAAATACTTATTAAATTATAGGAGCAAATTTTGACTCTAACCTTTCTGGAAATGAAAGAGATGTTTTCATCAGTTCAATAACATTCCCCAAATATGGACATGAGAATTTGAATATAATTTTGTTGAAAAAGTTAAGAAATAGACTCATGGTGTAAACTCCACCTGTAAAATTGGTGAATTCCCTCTTAAAGACCTATCTTGTGGCTCCTAAAGAACCCAGTCTCCTGCTTACCACCTCTAGGAGGAGAGACATTATCTTCAGCAGTCTCTGCTCATCGAGAGAGAGGAAACTTATTCATCTGGAAATAATCAGTAACCTAAGACTATATTTTCCTTCCTCCCTTTCACAAAATGGAGGACGGACTAGGGAGAAGCTAATTAAAAAAATGTTTGTTGCTCTCTTTAGTTTCACAGAAAATGTCCACACCACCCTACCCCATCCCCCTGCTCCCTCCCCCAGATTACTGAGTTTGTATCCCATGTACTGCTTGCAGAAGAACCCCCACTCCCGTCCCAAATTACTGAGTTTTTATCCCATGTATTTTTTGCAGAAGAACCACACTGCTTGGGAAGTACATAATCTCTTTTTGTCTCCTCCTTTTCTATTTTCCACTGCCTGTCATTAACGACTTCAGAAAACAAGCCTGATAAGGAATTTAATTTTCCTTTTCTGACTTCCTCCCCTGAGTTGTCTTCTTTATTTTCTCCTGTTCTTTAACTTTGCAACTGAGAGGATGTGGTCCCAGGTCATCACTGGAAGGTAGAGTGTTTACAGATACAGTGACGTACTACCTTAATTCTACCCATTGGAGTGTAAACTGATGCTAAAACAAATGGATAAAAAAAAAACCCAGCCAACACTACATAATGAACATTCCTGTAAGTAGCGTGAGAACCAACATAAATCCATGTTTTCTGTCTAAAATAATCCATCTCTATTGATCCTTTAACCTAATTTTCTCTGACTAAGATTCAATTTCCAAACCCAGCAAAGCACAACTTTCTTTGATGTTATTAGATCTTCTTCAGTCCTTCACAGGCTCAAGGTATTTAATTTACTCCCAATATATATATATATTTTAACTTCCTAGACTTTTCAACACTGACTTCAGTCTAGATGGTAGACAAATTGAGTGAGATCTGTTTTTCTGTGTATTGTATATAGATCAGACTTGGAGATGGCAGAGAAAATTAAACACAAGTCATCCCCATAATACAAAATCAAAAAGCTTGGATACTCATCTGGTTTTCTATGAGTTTATTCCAGAGTTGGATAGCTACTTACAAGTACAAGCTTTTATGCAGAATTTGTTCTCGCTTTCTAATGCTATAAGTAACTCACCCATCCATACCAGTAAAGGTCTTTTGTGAACAAGGGCTACATTAAGGCATTTGATACAGTAGGAGTTCATACAACCCTGAAGATAACAGGTTAGTTTGTACTAGCTCCCTGGCACTGGGTCACGTACCCACGCTGGGACACAGAGCACGGATCATGATGTGCTCAAAGGAGGCAGAGGAAACGGAACAGCTGCAGCGCTGCACAACAGCCAGGAGTGTCCATTAATCTTGCTGGAAAAAGAAAAGGAGGAGGAAAATAACATGTATCCAGACAGCTCAAACCACATCTAGCTAGAACACAAACAAACAACACAACAAACCAATGCTTAGAATGAGACTTAAAAGTTAGGTGTTTGGAAGGGAGTTAAACAGACACTGGAAGTAGGTTGGAGTAGCATCACCGGTGATATCACTCTGAAACTGACTTTCAGACCACTTTATTTGGTGGTTTCATAAATGAGGTTGGCACATAAAAATTGTTGTTGACACACTGCTAAGAGGGAATGTCAGAACTCAGTAGATTCAGAATAACAGACAGGAAGAGCAGGATAACAGTAAGGACTAGAATGATAGGAAGTGGTGTAGTTAAATTGGAAGTCTACCAGTTGAAAATGATGGTGAAAGAAAAGGATCTGCAAGTTATTTTTAATAAATCCACAAGCCACCGATGACACAGCAATGAACAAAAGACAACAGGAAACCTAGAGATTTTGCATAGAATACTGTGCACAATTCTGGTTAAGTGTACCTGAAAAGATACCTTTCAGATGCAACTTGGTGCAATAAAAAAGTAAGTTGAATGAGATAAAAGGAACCATAGTAAGGAGTCTGCGAGGCTAGCTCATCTTGGCTAGCTCAGAAAAATACAAACTGACAGGATAAGATTATTCACCTTAAAAGCATTAAAAGATAAATACCAAAGAATAGAACTTGTGCTAAAAAGCAACGTTGACAGGAAGAAGTTGTCTATAGATATATTTAAGTAGACTCACATAAAAATATTTCTAATCATCAGATGAATGAAGCTCTAAGGCCATGCTTCCAGTAGCATAGGAGAGGTGGGAAATTCCTACATGACTTGATAAACTTATGAAGGTCGCATTTGACAAGACATTATTGGATTCGGTGACCATGGAGATATAGTTTCCAGACCTGTGTCATCACAGCAAATTCGGTAGGGTCATTTTAAAAGTCCCAGAATTTTAGAACTATATTACCTGTTGTCATGGTTTAACCCCAGATGGTAGCTAGGACCATGCAGATGCTTGCTCACTTCTCCATCTCCCCAGTGGGATGGGGAACTGGAAAAATAAGGAAAACTTGTGGATTGAGATAAACACAGTTTAATAGGTAGAACAAAAGCTGTGCACAGAAACAAAGCAAAACAAGGAATTCATTCACCACTTCCCATTGGCAGGCAGCCATCTCCAGGAAGGAAGTGCTCCGTCTTTGCAAGGTTACTTGGGAAGACAAACACCGTAACTCCAAACATCCCCTCCCCTTTCTTTGTTCTTTCCCCAGCTTTATATACTGAGCATGTTGTCACATGGTATCAAATATCCTTTTGGTCAGTTGGGGTCAGCTGTCCCAGCTGCGTCCCCTCCCAGCGTTTTGTGCACTCCCAGCCTACTCACCAGCAGGGCAGTGTGAGGACCAGAAAAAGCCTTGACTGCTTAGCAACAACTAAATGTGCCAGTGCACTATTAACACTATTCTCATCCCAAATCCAAAACACAGCACTCTAGCAGCTGCCAGCAAGAAAGTAAACTCCATCCCAGCTGTAACCATGACACCTGTAAAATCAGAGTTTTCTACAGAATGACCTTTCTGGAGGAAGTTTGAAGATAAGAATGGTTTCTTTTTAAAGTTTTCTTTTTTTTACAAAATATAAATTTTAACATAAAATAATTTTCTGCCAACTTGCAATCCGTAGCAAGAAAAATGAAAACAAAAATTCAGACTGAGTTATCTAAAAGTGAGAGGACCAAAGGCTTATTCCTTTAAATCAATCTGTTTATTTAGACCAGAAAAAGTACAAATTATCACTAGTTTACAAGCATTTAATCATGTGAAGTGTACCAAAAAAGCAGTGAGGATGATACATTGCTAATTATTCTCTTGGTTAAAAAATTTGAAAGAGAACACAAAGACTGAACAAAGAGAAAAAGAAACATTCATCTGTAACTATGTGTTTTCAGGGGAAAAAAAAAGGTCTGTAAGTGGTGTTCACATGGTCTTGGGCAGAAGACCCTGTGGGGTCTTTTTTTTGCTGTGCAAATAAAGGAGAAAATCTGTATTCCAGGGTCCTCAGACCAGCACTTCTATAAACTTTCAATTCAGGAGACCAATGAGAGCAATACATTAAAAATAATTGGGGGATGTGTGGGGGTGGGTGTGTAAAAGAAAAAAAAAAGAAAAAAAAAAGAAAAAAAGAAAAATATTTTGGGAACTTCGTTAAAGGACAGATCTTGTCCAAAATTAAACAATCTCAGCCTTGGCATAACTTCAATAAATATAGGAAACCTCTTTAGAAGCCCAAGACCACTGATTAGTTGTTAATACTGTTATGTTTTTCTTCCCCTCTGCAAACATTTAAATACATCCATAACAAGCCTCAGGTGAGCGATATAATTAAACCTAAATTGAGTTTTGTGCACAGAGCCAGAAAAAGGTGTTTGAATCATATCAGTTAGCCTTAAATCTGAGTTTGCCTGCAGTGAAAAGTGAGTGAATTCAATAGTTTATCACTGCAATGAGCTTTAGAATATTTGATTTCCAAAGTCCTTGGTTTTATTTAACTTCTGAAATTTCACTGAACTCTGACGATGCCATATCATGTATGTAGTGATTAATATCTGTAGAAGTCTTTCAGATGCAATTTTTTTCATTTTTCTGAATTTCCATGGTCCAAACTCTCACCAAAAAAAAAATAATAAATCTAAACATGTTTTCAATGGCAGCTACAAAAAAATTATAAAACAAATGATTGAAGGGCTGTTTCAAAGTCCCAGAAGTCAGTGAGAGTCTTCATACTGAACAGAGCAAACGTCAATACAGGTGTTAAGTGCTGGAGGTTAGTGATGGCCAGCTTCCCAGCTGTCTAGGCTACTAATTTTATTTCAGTGTTAATGACAGATCTTTACATGCTGAAGACCTTTCCTTATTGCACAAAAGGTCTATCTCACCACAGCAACGATTATGCTACACCCCCTGGGTATTTCTATATTCCCCTTAGAAAAAGAAGTGCTTGGAAGTGGTCCTTAGGCCCAATTAATTGCTCTGCCAGCTCTGCCTGTACTCTCTGTAAGGTAGAGAGTAACTTGCACAACATTTATTAGCTCAGCTGTTTGCATGTTTAGATTTAGACTTTTAATTATTTTCCTAGACCTATTTAAAATCACATTTGCCATTTAAATGCTCCTTTAGAGAGCAAATCTTGACAGCACAAATATTCTATGACACAGCATATGAAAATCATCATTATTTCAGTAAAACAATCCAATAAAACAGTAATCAACTAAACCAGGTGTCATAATAGAAAACAGAACAGAATATTATCCCGTTAGGTCTAACCATGACCTCCTTATTTTAAAACTCTTAATTTCACCAACAAATCTTCAACTGAGTGGGCCTTCACCTTTTGTACCCGTCAGGCACACAATGAATTTTCATGCTTGGATCCTGCAGCCAGTCTTCTCCTAGAAAAAATCCATGCCTCTGCTCTGCCAAATGGCAGAACTTGAGTAGGCAAGAAAGGGCATCCCACTGCTAATACTGCTGTCAGCTCCTCTCCCCAGCATTGAGAGCCTTGCTGGCTCTCAGGTGTTAAGGTCCCACAGATGTTCAGAGAAAGGACCAAGTGTCTGTCCAAGCCTCAGCTACAAGGGCAGTTAGATGGTAGATGTTATGCTTGGGTGTGTTGGGAAAGCTGTGAGAGGAGGACAAGGCAACTTTTAGTAATGATGAGTTCAGATCCCTGAAATCTGTGGAAAAATGTATTTTAATTAAAGTACAGCAGGCGTGAAATCTTTGGTAGCCCAAGCTGCCCAAGCCTGAAGAACCTTTAAATAAGCCCACTGAAAGTCTGAGGGACAATAATGGCAAAAATGGTCTATTAAAAAACAACTGCTGACAAAACCAATTTGAATGATGATAAAAAATTTTGTAACTGCAAACTTACTTTACTAAGTGTAAAAACACACATATACCTTCTTTCAAAACCATCTCTTTTGAAAAATTCGTCTTTGAAAAGCCTGCGGGATACCTTTTATTTTGAAAAATATTGTCATCAAAACGCATCTGGAATAAAAATATTCCAGTGAATTTCAAAACATGAAAAAAAAATCTAACTTTATTTTAGTTTTTGTATGACATACTAAGGATAAATTTTGGAATGTCATCCTTGTGATGAGATTAGTTCACTAGATCATCTTTGTGTAATAATAAATTCAGTGCACTTCTTTGAAATATAAATCAATTATTTTCAACCTTATACTAGCCAGAAGCTGTACTTCTAAGCAACAAATGAACTAGAGGATCCTTCTGTTACTGCTCATTAAGAAGTTCATTGCAAATATTAAAAACTGAGAGAAGACATTACTATGGCATTGCTACAAGAATAAGGCAGCAAATTTCCATATGGCGATGATTATTCAAACTTTCATACGCTGGAGATTTTTACTGGCTCCAGCCCTCCTTGTCTCGTAGAAGCCTATTAATGTTTCAGTAGACTGGTATAACATTGCAGCTGTAATGGCATCATGGGCTAATTCATTAATCTTGTTCTCACAAATATTTTCTGTAACAGTATAAACAATTAGTGGAATTGGTACAATGGTGGACAGAATTTTAGCCAACCAGTTATAGAAGGCAAGGTAAACAAGATAAATCAATGAAAGTAATTTAACTGTGACAATGGAGAATATGTCATAAATAGAAAATAAGGAAGTTGTGTCAAGTGGGAATGATGATAATCTGTTTTTCCCTTATTGAAAACACCACATAAAATAAGGCCTCCTTTTTTTCATAAAGAGACCAAAAATCTGAAAGAATAGGAAGAAACGGAAATGAGAAATACTCAGCTACTCCAAAAGTTTCAGAGGAGGCACCAGCAATGGAGGAATAGAGATTTAGTGGAAGAAATATAGAAGGGGAAAACTTTGTGTCCTTATAGGCAACACACCAAAAACTATAGCAAAGGCCTAACAAAAAGTACTAGTCAGAACCTCAGTATGTGTTATCTGATTTTCATCACATTAAGATGTGGGTCATTAAATGAAGGATGCAAGCCTTTCAATGCCATTGAAAGCTTTCTCTTAAAACAAAAGTCTATGTTCGCAACACAAAACAATATATTCCTCAACAAAGGATTGAATTAGAAGAAAAAGAATGTGCATATACTTGCAAGAATGTCAGTATGCTTCCTAATCTCAGACTTCCTCTTTCCCCAAAGAGGTCTCCAAAGAGCTGTGATGAAATGGGAAGTGAGTTTTTGGAACATGCCCTAGGGGTAGGGGATGCACAGAAGAAAAGGCGGGAAAAACTGGTGTGGAAGATAAACAGCCTGACAGCAGCATAGCTGGCTAATGCCAACTTCACTAACACTGATTTTTCATGATATTTCAGAATCCAGGTCAAAAGCAGACTCCCTTTGCTTCCTGGAATCCCTCAGTACTCTTATTGCCCTGCATGATTCCACACAACCAGTGTAATATTTTGTATCCTCAGAATCAATAAGCTTTACCTAAAAGCTGCACATTACATGGTAGTGTCATCTTTTCCCATCTCTTGATGATTTGTGCTATTGTATTTGTGTTTGCTGAAATATGAATACAATAAAGCTGGTAATCTAACCACCACGGCAGTGATGAGGCATCTTCAGTGTACACAACCTTATTAAATAATGGTGTCTGTTATTTTACAGGATATATCCTGTAAACTCCTATCACTCCTCTGAAGTCTGGAAGCATTGTGCTGATTACAAGAATCATGCCAATTGACTTTCTAACACAACAGCTACATAAAATTTCAAATGTCATTGGTCATGTGAAAGAAATCATAAAAAGAAATTGGTAGTACACATTCAGTGAAATACAGATTGAAACTTGCTTCTCAGTCCAGAAACTTTGGCAAATACAAATAAAAATTACATACTCCCATTTGAATAAATCATGATTCCTTGAAGGTCTTCTGTATTAATCAGTGCACTGTCATTACTGTATATTGCACTTGATTTCTCCTAGTTTAAAGTATAACTATGTACCACTAAACAATATACCAAATGACCCTTACAACTAAAAAGACCCAACACCATGCTATCTTGTTCCCAAGTGATCATTGTATGTACTTTTTTATTGCAATAATGCCAGTACTTACATGATTTTCTACTTATTCTATAAGTGTAATGCATTAGCAAGTTGTAAATAAGTTTCCACTAGGCATGAAAAAATATCACATATTGGAAATCTGGAGCTTGTAACCTAAGTATGGACAAAAGTGTGACTGCCTGCTCCCTTCCTATGTCCTTGACCCAATTTTTCCTTTGCTTTCTCCGAAGGCAGCTTCTACTTTCTTCAGTTCATTAGTGGGAAGCATCCTGACTAGTGTTCCTGTTGCTAGGTTGAAATACCTGACAAAATATAACTCGAGGAATAGGAAGTTAACATTTGTGTAAGTCCTGTGCTCCTCTGAAATGAAAAAGGTTTATTTAAGAAGGAAGCTCACCTGCTTAACATCGGCTAACTTTACTGAGAGTACCCAAGCTAAATATCTGAACGGCTTGGAAAACCCAGTTACTGTCAATGAAATGCCTCTTCCAAATATTAAGTTCCTGACCCAACACATGTATGTGCTGAAAGTCCCCAAATAGAAATGGCTACAAAATGCGGGAAAACACTGTATTTTTCCATGAAGTTTTAAGGAAAAATTCCAAGATTCTGACAGAAAACATTAAACTATGTTAATAATGAAAGCAAATGTGATTACAGCCTTAGCTGACACCTTAGCTTATTATAGATCACACAGAGTTACACTGCAGGGGGAAGGGGGGATAGGGGAAGATTATTTACTTCATTAAACATGTTTACCCTTAACATATACATTTAAAATTCAAAATAGTTTTGACATTATGGTTTGTGCAAGTTTCACATGGCTTTAAATCACATAATCTATGCAAATTTGTGAGTTTGTGTCAAATTTACAGGCTGGCCAGGCTACAATATTACCAGTTGCTCTGATCCCAACATACCACAACATCCACAGCTTCCACACGGTTGCCTCGGGCTAACCTGCTCTGATTAGTATCCATTTGCTCCCTATTGCCTCAGACATCAGGTCCAGGCTTTTTCTTGTTAAGGGTTTGTCTGTGCTTTCCTGATTTACGAAAAGATCAATTCACATGCAAACTTCAAATGATTTAGCTTGTATCCCGCTTAACTCCACTTTAACTCTCATCTCTATTTGCAATTCCATGCATTGGCTCAAGGAGAAAAACCTGGGGTTCTTTTTGTTCTCGTCCTCAAAGTTCAAACCCCTCATTGCATCACCGTGAAGCCAGGTCTTCTTGTACCACCACAATTCAGGTACAGCCAGGGCTCAGTTATTGTGAGCTGGGATAGCTCTGTAGCTTCAAAGGCTGGGTGATATTGGTACTCAGGGATCACAGTGCAGACATACCCAAATGGCTCTGCAGGGTCTCGGGCTGGCAATGGGCTAGGCTGGTAAATATAGCCAGAAGCAAGCAGGAACCTGCCCAGGAATTTGTACCTCTCTGCTATGTTCTAGTTTCCTTGATCTTTGCTTAGATGTAGGGCAAAACCTCAGCTTGTTTTGTGTATTCGTGCCAATCCATGAGCAGCTGAGAATTGCTGAAGAGTTAAAATATACTGCACTGAAATTTAGTGACGTTATTAACAATCCTACTCTTCATTCCTGGCACCTGTTCAAATTTTTGCATTTTAATTTTTCTTTCGATATAATTCCCATTGCTAGATTTCCACTAATAGGAATTTTGGATCTAAGATACCTTTCTTGGAGAAAAGACTAGACCTGTTAAGAATACTACATACAGATAATATAAACTATGTGTATCCAAATTTGATGTTTAAAAGGAAAGATTTGTTGAGTTACAGAACGTGCAGAGAGTGTGAGAGATTCATGTTAGATAGCATAAACATTGTTAAACTGAAAAATACAATCGATCAGGGTTGAAAACAAGTTTAAGAAGTCTTATGAGAAATTTAAACATGTAAAGTCACATAATGAGGGTAAAAAGTATCTTTTCAAGACAGATTCTAGCATCAACAACATAAAATGTACTGTATTTGAAGTCTGACAGTAGCATTACATATTAAAGATAACCCTGCCCTTTATGATGATACTTCATGCACAGGAGAACCATGAATGAGCTATCTTTTTCTCGCTTCTTAAGTAGAAGCAAATATTACAGCTAAATAGCAATATTTAATACATGATGGCCAAGCTGCTAGAATAGAAAAGCTTGTGAAAATATAATATACAGCTTTTTACAATAAACTATAAAGAAGAATATTCCAAAGCCTATTTAAAAATAATAATGACTGTATAAAATTCCAGTCACTGTTTGTAACACCTTTTAAACAAATATTATTTCAGTGCGCAGTAGGTATCGAATAATATGGCAAGGATATTATAGGCTTTGGGAGTCAAGAAATTAGCAGGCTTCACACTGTCAAGAAAAGGAAATAAAGATGCAAGATTACTTTAGTCAATAAGTTTACCTGCTTCTAGTTTCTGTATTAGACACCAGGGTGAATTTCAAGATCGATTTTTTGCTTGTTCTAAAAATAGAATTATTCCCTCTCATTTCCAGCTTCTATGAGAAAAACGAAGTTTCTTATCTTGTGCTTGCCAAGGCAGAATCTCCACATTTTGTGCTTTTAGATAAGACTACATTTTTCCAGTGTATAACCAGGTCAAGCAATTTCAGACTGAGCATCTGTCTACTTCTGCACTAAGAATCTGGGATCACTTCTTTTTGAAGGGGTGCAAAATGGACAAAAGCACAGCTGCCTGCCCTCCAAACTGGTTAGACGTTATGGTTTGGGAAACCATGTAGCTGGGGAAACATAAGGTTGTGTCCAAGCCAATGTGTCCTCCTGCTCCATACCACTCATATTAGTTCAGGTACAGCAACCTCCCAACCAAGATGTATAATGACAAGACAGGTGGGAATCTCAGGGCTGCATGTATTCAGCTGTGGATAATAATGTTGGCTAGCAGTCTTGCTACATTTTAATCTCTAACACTACATTTAAATTGCTGGATCTGGAAGCACTTCCTAACTTCAGGATCTGGATATAGACCCTGCCTATCTTACAAATGGAGACGGATGACCACTGTCCATCTGTTACTGTCTTTCCCATGTGCCCTGCTTTCCATTAAATAAAAAGCTGGGCATACTGACGGTCTGTAAAAAGGTCCCTGTCCCATCCCTATCCTACTGCCCTATTTAGACTACGGAGAGAAAGTGTAATCCTGCTCACAGCATTGCCCTAGAAGTTAGGCACAGAGTATGCCAACTTTGTGCTATGTCAAAGCTGCAAAGCTATTTTCTCAATTCAGACTTTTAGCTGCAATCAAACCTCGTTGAAAGTATACCTTTTCTGCTAAGATGAAGCAGGCAATGACGTGCAGCACCAAGTCTCCTCACAAACAAGTTATTTAGGCGATCAAACAAGTATGTGAACTGAGGTAAAAGGGCCAAATTTGGTAGAACAGAAATTACCTAGTAATCTACTGGCAAGAACTTGTTGCCTCTTCACACATTCATCACATGAAAAGTACTGCATTGCCTTTATTGTAACTGACCAAGCTCTTAACTTTTGGGGAAAAAGGTGCGCAAGGGATGAAGAGATACTTGCAATCCATGTCAATAATTCTTACCAGGCAGCTCATATCACTAGCTTGTTCTTGGCTATAAGCCTAAAGTACGGTCCACCTCGTATTTGCCTAAACACCAAAACTTTTAAATAGTCCTATGATAGAGAGCTAGATCATGGCCCTGTTAAGGTTACTCCCTAGAGTGATAAACATCCCTTTAAATATCCTTTAAAATATCTATAAATTAACGTACTGGACATTGGCAGGTGGAACAGCAGCTAACATCTCTGTGTTCCAGAAAGAGTGGGTATTTTAGACCTTATTGTTTTTGCAGTAGCCACCTGGGGAGACGTGACTTGTGTAATACCTCACTCGTGTCAGGTACAGTCAGATGGCACCTTACAGAGGCGTGGAGCCAAGGAGGGAAGGTAATTAACTTTTCTACAGGACCTTCTACTCTTTTAAGGCTACTTGTGAAACAGTTTATTTTGACGGTCTGATAAAGACATCTTGTCCTGAGACATTAGAAAACATCTTGCAATAAGCACACAATTCATGGCAATGTTAACATAAATTCTTTTATTGGTTTAATCAACTATGGCTTTGTTTCAGAAAATGAAAAAGAGTCACCCTAGAAAATAAACTATTTGGACATGATACAGTTAGAAATGTTATAAGGAGTTATCCTGTGAGATTTTGCAAGTGACAGTAATGACGTTTAGGCAACCTAAAAAATCTGCATTACTTTCTACCAAAGCATTTTGAGACCACAAATTTATTATTGTTTATTGAGACTCAGCCTAGAAGTTTTTTACAGGAAAAATAGATTCATGCTTTTCCCACATACCCACCAAATTCCACTGCAATTTACATCAGATCTTATTCTGATACACTTGTAGGGCTAAATCAGACCTTCAATTTTTAGCCAATTTGGCCATAAAAGCAAGACCATTATCTCAGCTTAAAATAGGGTGCAGGTTAGCTTCTGTATAGAAAATCATTGTCTCTGACAGCTTTCCTTGTGTTAATTATGTCAAAATGGTGTAGCCAGCATGACACATAAATGCTGTTAACTCAGGATAGTTTTAATGTTATGCATTACATTTAGTCCTCTGCAGTTCTTTCAGGGAAATCCAGAGTGATTATGAATTTTCAGATATTTATGCAATCCAGACTATATTTCTAATCACCGCTAACACTGGGGAACTCCCATATTATTCTAATGAAACACAATTTAAATCAAGAGAGTTAGAGCAGTGTAAACCTGGAGGAGGTGATTCAGGCTCTTCTTCCATATATTCCATTGAAATTGGATCTCAAAGGGGCATTAGATTAAAGTCTTAAAGTCTTCATCTGCCAGGGAAAGGAAATCTTTGTGTTATCCTTAGCAAACGAGATAAAATGCCATTTAGGTATCGTGTAAAACAGGACACCTTCAAAGCCTCATGTGAACATTATTATGCTGAATGTTTAAGATTTCACTGGAATGTGTCAGGCCCTAGCTCAATAGGCCCCCAAAATACAAAATGCTTGAACCACTATTTATAAAATAAACAGATGTGTAGAAGAAAGCAATCACTAGAGAAAACACTGACTAGAAAATAAAAAGAGTTTTGCAAACATGTGACAAGAAACCTATTGAAGAGAATAAATGAACCTATTCCTTCATAATAATGTTTTGAAAGTACAGAACCATCACACTGTAGCTATTTCAGACTCTGGTCTTCAATCTGATAAAGAAACTAGCCCAGAAATTACAACACTGTAGTCTTCAGAGACCTCAACACAAGGCATACTGTCCTACTGAAAAAAAAACACCTGACTTTCTTCTGTTGAGCCTGTGTCAAAAAAACCACAAACTAACTTATCTGTCTTTTTTATAGTTCAATACTGTCTTTGTAAAAGAATTTCATAAACACACTAGAATGTGCCATTTGTCTGAATTATGATCTTTCTTGATTTAGAGTAGACACACACTCAGGCAGAGTCTTCCTGAAGTCATGGCAGTTAGTTTAATGGGAACATATAACCAAAAGCCAGCAGAATTTACACCGCATTTAGATAGTCTTTTCTCACTCTCAGATCTCAAAACTTCAAAGGTGAACATTTTGACAATTTCCACTTTGCAGACAAGCTACCCAAGGCGTACAAGGAATACCTGAGTAGCCCGCTGATGTCAAGCAAGCTAGAGGTGGCTTTAGCTCCATAATAGAGCTAAATAAACGCATAAATGAGCTTCCATCTTGAGCTTGTATTAATGGCGCTTGCTCCTTTTTACATCTTAAATGGGTAAGTGCTCTCCCAAATCAACACTCCATGAGAAAAGATTTAACAGTGCTCCCTTTTACAGTTCACAACAGAAATTATATTAGCTACGCATATTTTCTAGTGAAGAAGTGATTCTTATGGTGGGAAGCATTTGGTCTTATTTTGCAAAAATGCATTCAACATTCTGATCTGAAGTTGAAGAACACCCGGTTTTTATGGCAATTTAGAGTTATGGAAGACATATATATTTACCAGAATGTTCAAGCAATTCCTCAAACAAACTCCGGTCTTCGATTATTAAAAAAAAATAATAAAATAAAGGCACTTACATAGACTAGGGGCAAAGGCATTAACACAGTGATTTCAATTTTGCAAGATAATGATGTAACACTCCACGCATCACAGAAGACAATGAGTTTCTAGCTTTCACCAAAATCTCATGAGCTTAAATCAAGCTGTTGCTTCTCTACCTAAGATCTTAACTTTCTACCATTAGCAAGGAAAATTGCTTGAAGACAGATAGCAAATAAACATTAAAAAATGTTTATAATACAAACATATGACACAGGCTTGAAAATACCGCAAGAATACTTATCCTTGGCCATAGTAAGTGGCTGAGGAAAAACTAAATAGTTTGCTCTTCTTCAAGAATGAACTTTTTGTGTGAAATTATCATTATTAATGTATTAAAATGTGTATGTACTAAGTTCCTTATAGTTTTTACAAACAAAATGGTATGAAATTACTTATCTGACAACACAGCCCAGTTTTCCTTTTCCCTCAAAACCTGAAAATATACCTTCTGCTCCTTCAGTTTTGCTGAAGGCTTTTGCCTGTTCTTACATTCCTGTTATTTGTAATGTACTTGAGAATTTTGCTTTAATCCATATGGACAGTTACTCTACCCATGTAAAGATCAGCCAAAATCAATGAGAAGAGCATGAGGGAATGTCTACATGGTTGTAGAGATCTCTTGGAGCTTTGATAGGAAGGAGATCAAAGCACATTCAGGTGTGTTCATCTTCTGACAAACAAATAGTTCAAATTATTATTCTATGATTAATGGACGAATCAGTATTACTTTTCCAACTGATGTCTTCGCTCTTCTGTAAAGGAAGCTGGTTAAATATTTAAAGGTACAGTACAGAGGTTCAATTCCCTTCCTTACCACAAAGTTTGTGAGCTTGAATAAACTAGCAAAGGTTGAGTTTTCAAAAGCATCCCATCAGAATAGTTAAGACCCAGATGTAATTGTGCTTAAGATTTTACCTTTCCTTGTAATACCCAGGCTACTTCGGAAGCTAGCTGCTCACAGATGGTCTTTGGCGAATCTAGTGCAGGAATTTCCCATGTAACCACCCTAGTCCTATACAAGTTACCGCTCTGTCAAAGTGACAAAAGCAAAGGCACTCGTGCAGCTCAGTGCTGCCATTCGTAGTCCAGCATCTTTATTTCAATCGCAGATGAAGGTTTACTTGGGCCAGTAAGTCCACAGCTGCATTTCTCAGCTCTTGTTCAACTTCTGTCATGTCTGCTACAGTACCAACAGAGAACACTGGAGAATTGGGGTGGCATTAATGTCAAGTTAAAACGTCTGTCTGCTTCAGATCATAGATATTTTATGGACTGGCTGACTAAAAAAAATCTGTCTGAGTGTAAGATTAACCCTCTGTGTTGACAAAGGGATTGAAGAAAGCACGCAATAGGACTCTCAAAGAATGAATGCCTACAGAATATAATCACAACCGCTGACATTAACCTATTGGTGCTGTTGTGTTTGATATAGAGAAAATGGAACAGTTGATGCATTCATGCCACTTTAACAGAGAAATGAAAATAGGCAGAAGACTAAATATAAGGCAGAAAAATTTATTTCCCAGATCCTTAGGAGATAAAATTACAATCAATTATGGGTATATTATCCTTTTAAACAAAAACATACCATTGAATTATCTACTTATGCTACATTTGACTATGTGTTAGATCATCCTTGTTGTGGTTTGAGACACTTTCAGACTCCAAATTCATACTAAAGAATGGAAAAACTCCTATGGTATTTCAGTGGTACACAGAAGTGCATGATACATTTATATTAGTACTATATACTGTACCTTGCATAAAACCAAGTGATCTTACACAACTCATCTGAGATCTGCAATGTGGAATGGATGCCAGCATAAACTACTTTACACATGCAGTTTGATTCTGTTTTCACTCCTTCCATTTAATCTGCTCATGCTAGTAATAGCTAAAATTTATGGGCATAAAATTAGAAAAAAGAATCCAGCTGTAAGTCTGTGTTACTAACTGCTAGGTACACTATACCACTGTTTTAAATGTATTCTTAAAAAAAGTAAAGACAGTTGTCATCAGGTAAATTCAGCTGTTGAAAAACAATGAAACATCAGGACAGATTTTTAAATCCATTGGAGCAGAAGACAGAAATCAGAGACGCACAGCTCAAGACATGACCTACAAATCCAGAGACTTCTAAAATCTAAGTGTAAAACATATTTAACAAGTGTTAGCTTCAGAAAAATCTCATTTACTCTTCAAGACAAGCACAAATTTAATGCCATATTAACACCAGAGTGAAGAACCAAGAGGAGTTACTAGTCACTGCAAATGTTTTGCTTAATCAGAAGCTCATTCTTTTCTTTACTTTCACATCAAAACAGATCAATAAACTTCCTAGGATGAAGCTTACTAATCCTAAACAAGGATGTAAAAAGAATGTATCATTATCGAGGTGTCCTGGTTTCAGCTGGGGTAGAGTCAGTTTTCTTTCTAGTACCTGCTGTGTTTTGGATTTAGTATGAGAATAATGTTGATAAAACATACTGGTTTACTTGTTGATAAGGAATGTTTATATTAAGCAAGGACTTTTTCAGCTTCCCATAGAAGCTGAGAGGGAGCACAGGCAGGACAAGCTGCACAAAGGAATATTCCATACCATAGGCATCACACTCAGTATATAAATGGGAGTTGGCTGGGGGGCAGAAATCTGCAATCACTGCTTGGGACAGGCTGGGCAATCGATCATCAGGTGGTGAGCAATTGCATTGAGTCATTCATTTTGTATATTCTTTTACCATTATTATTATTTTCTCTTCTGTTACTGCTCTATTAAACTGTCTTTATCTCAACCCATGAGTTTTTTTTTTTTAATTTTTTTTCCTGCTTATCCCACTGTGGAAGAGGGGGAGTGAGTGAATGGCTGCATGGTCCTAGTCGCTGGCTGGGGTTAAACCGCAATATGTGGATAGCTGCAACAGTATTCATAGTACGAGCCATAGTAAGAATAAAGTTTTTAAGGAAAAATAATAATATTATTATTAAACATACTGGCAAAATAATAAACAAAAATGCATCAAGAACCTCAGACCACCATAAGTGGCACAGCTCTTCTCTACATCTTGTTTTTATGTTCTATACAATGGTTTAGCTTCCGCTGGAAGCATTTCATTGACTTCTGTTTCATAGATGATAAAAAAATGCCAAAAATTTCTAATGATAAAATTACTAAATATAGCAATATTTCATTGTATAACTAGGCTGGTATTAATATTATGGCATACAACTAACATAACAACTATGTTGATGCCAAATAGCAGCTCAACCTGAAGTTGCTTTCACTCTTTAATTAAAAGATTTCTCCTAACTTGATTTTGGGATAACACATTAGTGTAACAGCAGTTCTGTATAAACTTGACCACATAAGTGAGACGAAAAAAAATAAAATTCTATGTCATATGTAGTCCTGATTTGAGCTCTGTGATCGATGGCTACAAGGCAAAAGACTTCAAATAACATCTGTTGGAAAAAAGGCCCAAGGGTGGAAGCGTAATGGTGATTTAATAGCAACCACATCTCAGCAGTGTGGTACCTCCCTCATGAGTTCACAGAGATATATACGGTCTGAGTATTTTCACTGGTAGCTAGTTTTATGTTTGAAGATGCTATTAAGTGGGAAATGACAAACTAGGGAATTTTTGCACTTTGATAGAGAGGGTGGTGTAGGTCTGTAACAACTGAACAAGAGAACAGCCACTCTGACCATGGTTTACATGAAGTCTGGGGAGGAAAGTCCTGGGGGAGGACTTTCTCCCCCAGCATTTATAGCGTATAATCACTTCAACACTACCGCACTGGTAATATTCTGTGACTAGTTTTGCAAGCCCTGTCGGAAACAGGTAAGAAGAAGCAAAAACAGTGATGAAAAAAGGCAAGCTTGCTCCTGTCCAACTCCCAAACCCTAGTGCACCTCCAACATCTGCAGAGCCCGTCTAAGGCTGCAGGTTGCTCAGCCAGAACCAAAATACAGTTCACTGGTTATTGTGTATCTAGGTGCTCCTGGTAATTATGTACAGACAGGGTTATATACACTGAGTGTGTGTACAGCACTTGTGGACAAATCCAGCCTTCAAGGCTTCTGCCACTGCTGTGCTTTAAGAAGAGAGTTCACGCTTTGTGCTTTTTCTTTCCTATTTTGGGGGGAAAGGAAAGGGCATAAAGGGGGAATAAGCGGGGGCTTAAATGAAATACCAGCAGAGGTAAAATATTACCAAGTCTAGAACAGTGTCATTTAGAAATATTTCTTCTATGCAAGAGTAATTAGGCATTACTAGTAAATGAAAAAGAAATTATAATGATACATAGCAGCAGAGGACCTGGTAACTCCTTCAGTAGGTATTGAGAGAAGCACGCTAATGAGCCATGCACACAGCATAACATAAGCATACTGAATCTGATCGATCATATGTGTGATCATCTTGCCGAGATAGTTTATCACTGTTCCATCACTAAGTTCCCTCATAGAGCAGCAAAGCCCAGGACAAAGATTCGGAAAAAAACATGATGCTAACCTGTTTACACAACTGGTAAGTATGCCAGTGTTTGGCTTGGAAGAGTTGGAATTAATGGGTGAACTGGGAAGAATATGTTGTATTCCCACTCAGCAGGCTGAAATCTTCAACTGTGTGGGATATTGTTTCACATCTATCTAAGAACATTACTTGTGTAATATAGTAAAGCAGGTTTGTGTTGAGTAGTACTCATCTTTGGGCAGTTACGTTGACTTATTCTAGAAAAGTTTGTTGATTTTTGCTTGCCTCAAGAACAAGCTCAGTAAAGGATTAGAAACTAAATCTGTATAATGTTTGTGTAAGAGAGATGATAAGCAAAATTCATATTTGTGACAGACAACAACTGCATCTGGAAGACGTACTTATGCAGGCACTTGCTCCGTTTTTGCTTGAAAAGCTACATATCTATGCCGGACATTTGGCATCATGAGCTTGTCTTACCTTGACACAAACTACAACACTAACAAAAGGAAGCCTTGCAGTTAATATGCCTAGATTTATGTGAGAGCAATGAGCAAACTTGTATCTTGTTATCTACGTAGCCATATCCAGACATGAAATAGAATAGATACAGCAATAACATTCACCCCAAATTCCACAAATACTGTAAGATTAAGGATGATTTATTTTCAGAGCATGTTTTGATTGTCATCTAAAATGATACTTAATACAGATGGAAATTTTAGCAATTGCATGATGTAAAGGATGCTTAAGTGTTAACTTCTTAATTAGTATTTTAACTGTTAAGAAATAAATGTAGCAAAAGAACTATTAAGTAACTATGTATTAATCAACAAGTAGAATTATATGTGCAAATAGCAACTAGAGTTGACTGGATTAAGTTCTAAAAGCTACTTATAAAGCACGAAGGTAGCACACCTACTAGCGAGCATTTCTTTTTGATAGAAAGTCTTTTGAACAGTGCAATTAGCACATTAACATTTATGTTTAGAACTGAAATACAAGAGGTGATTGACATGGAACTCAAGAATTATACAATTCAGAAAATCTTTTGTCACAAAAATAGCAACAAGGAGACAGATTCTGGAATCTGCTTAGCAGGCAGCAGAAAAGAAAAGGTTTTTTTTAATGATAAGGCAAAGCATCAAATTATACATGATTAAATTAAGAAGTTTGTTGTTGCTGTTGTTTTTTTCTTTTTAATTTAATATTGCCTTTCAGAGTACCACACACATATTAATCACCAATGCACCTACCTCTTGTTACTTCTGAGAAGAGACTGACCCCCATCTCTCTACAACCTCCTTTCAGGTAGTTGCAGAGAGCGATAAGGTCTCCCCTCAGCCTCCTTTTCTCCAGGCTAAACAACCCCAGCTCCCTCAGCTGGGAAGTCCCTCACAGGACTTGTTTTACAGACCGCTCACCAGCTTCGTTGCCCTTCTCTGGACACACTCCAGCACCTCAATATCTTTCTTGTAGTGAGGGACCCAAAACTGAACACAGTACTCGAAGTGGGACCTCACCAGTGCCAAGCATGGGGGGATGATGGCTTCCCTAGTCCTACTCACCACGCTGTTCCTGATACAGGGCAGGATGCTGCTGGCCTTCTTGGCCACCTGGGCACACTGTTGGCTCATATTCAGCTGGCAGTTGACCAACACCCCCAGGTCCTTTTCTGCCAGGCAGCTCTCCAACCGCTCTTCCCCAGGCCTGTAGCGCTGCATGGGGTTGTTGTGACCCAAGTGCAGGACACAGCACTTGGCCTTGTTGAACCTCATACCATTGGCCTTGGCCCATCGATCCAGCCTGTCCAGATCCCTCTGCAAAGGCATCCTCAAGCAGGTCAACACTCCCACCCAACTTGGTGTTGTCTGCAAACTTACTGAGGGTGCACTCAGTCCCCTCGTCCAGATCACTGTTAAAGATATAAAAGAGAACCAGCCCCAATGCTGAGCCCTGGGGGACACCACTCGTGACCGGCCGATGACTGGATTTAACTCCATTCACCACTGAATTCTGTTGCCACCTGCAGCCAAGCTAGTACAACCCACTTGGGTGGGTGTCCTAAAAACTTTTCAGAACTCATGCTGGTAGAGGATGGACTTGGAAGAATTTTATTTGCCCACATCTGAATTATGGATTTGTCACTTGTAATGTTCAGTATAAAGAAAACTAATGAAGTTTAAGAAAAGAGAGACATAAAAGATAAATCAGAGCATTGACGGAAAAACAGATTTATATTAACAGGTCAAAATCACTAATAGAGTGAAAAATAACTACAGAAAAATAACAAAATGAAGTACTAAAATTATCCATAATGATAATAAGGATCCTTGTGAGTTGCTCCAGTGCTTTGGCTATTTTGAGGTTAGATACTTGGCCTAATAACATCCAATTAAAATAGAAGAAGAGCAGTAGCACTGCCTTCTTCTGTCCTGCTAGTATAATTTCTAATTAAATATGACCAAGACTGATGTGGCTTATGTAAAGTCTGTAGCTATCTGTATGTATTAGGCATGTGCAGGAAAAAATACCAGATTGGACCCTTCTCAGGGGACCTAAATGAGGGAACGTCTAGCTTGGGGGTTGTAAGTAGCAAAAAATGGGAACCCAGCTGCTCAGCCTTTCCAAGACAGCAGATGGCCCTTTACAAAAGCACAACTTTGTGTACTTAGAGACAACTTTTGGTAAGAGCTTAGTCACCAAATAAGTTAAGCAATGATGTGGAGTTTTCTTTCAGGCTTTAACAATCTAACTCATTTTGCATGCATGTTAGCATTAGACTTTACATGATTGCATTCACTTTAAAAAAAAATAAATAAAAATTTCTTCCTGTTGTGTTAAGAAAAAATCTTTTTTGAGAGTAGAATATGTTTCTGGAGTTCTTTTCCCACTTCATAGGTTAACTATGAAGCCCATGGGGCAGATGGGGTGGGCTTTATTATGGTTTTTAAACATTGCTCACTTACACACTTGGGTAACTTAAACAGTTTGAAAGAACCTAAATTCTGTGTGAATGCTGGTTTGGCTCTACAGAGACTACCAGCACCTTTCATCTACCAGGAGTTCTCTCCCTTAGGATGCTTGAAGCGTAACGTAAGACGGGGCATAGAAGCCAAAAGAAACTGAAGCAGGGTCCCTCTTCTTCTGTTCACAGTAATCAACCCACTTCTCTTTTGTTTATCAGTAAATTCTTTCTGTCAGCATGAATGAATGCACTCAAGCATGGGAGAAATATGTTTTTATTGTATTCATTATGAATATACAAGATTTCTGGCATGGTATGTCTTTTGAGAGACATGCAATAAATACAAATGAAGATAACTACTTAAGCCAAAAAGACCTTTGCAGATGCTGAATCCTAGTCACTTTCAGCATTGTAATATTTAGTTGATGAATGAAGATCTGAAACCTTTCCAGGCACAGGAAAGATTGGAATTGCTATATCATAAAATTCAAATTTTACCTAGCATAATTAAAGCCTAATTTTATGTGGGTCTGCATATGTCCAGATGCACTGTCAAGAAATGAGGTCCAGTTGCCACTTCCACTTGATGCTGCTTTGGCAGCTTTGATGTGAACTAAAACGTAAAACTGGGGAAAGAAATTTAGTAGCAACTCCCATAGTACAAATTCCTTATAGCAACCCAAGTAATATACATAATAAGCTAAAAGAAGGCTGTGACACATGCAATTACAGCAGATGAGACCAGGGACTTCAGCAGAGGATCAGAGTGCCCCAGGGTATTGAGTATAAAGAAGTCTGTCTATTAAATGGTTCATGCTTTGCTATGAAAAAGTGTAATTGTCCAGACATTTTAATTTGACTGTGCTATGCTAAAACCTTGAATTTCTTTGGAGAAGCACGTGGTTTTCTTTAAGGCAGTAAGTGCTGAGACTGTGTGCTGGAGAATTGTTATGGAATATATTTTGTGGATGAGGAAAGGCGGAGTATGTCTTTTTCTGTTTGCACATATTTCTATCATCATTTAATTCCTTTCTCGGAAATAGATAACTCAAAACTGACAGCAGCAGGAAGGTAGTTGTTCAGTGTTTTTTATCTTCTTTGTCCTTCCCTTAGAGTTGCTGAATATTTGCTTGTCAATATTGGTGGTGAAATGCACTGTTCAAAAACAAAGCAGAAAGAAAAATATATCTTAAAGCAACAACCAGAATTTAAAGAAAATAATAAAAAAAAAAAAGTTGTTGCAGCACAGTGTTACCGAGGGCAGTAGTACTCAGTCTCAGCACACACTATACGCAATTTCACTGAAGTAAAAACTCTGCGTTCACTTCTCTATGGGTTCATAAGATAATTGTGTTTACTGTAGCAAAAAAATAAATGGAAGGAATAGCTAAATTTAGTCTTAACATAAGGAAAATATGCCTAGGAGAGGTTGTAACATAATCTGTTCCTCAGGGGAATTAGAGAAATCCTATTTGTTACAGAAGTCTAAAACTGAAGTAGGTGAACATGAAAAGAACCCTAAGGCCAAAGGCTCTGCCACCACCTAAGTGTGTCTTTCAGTATTTCCAGGGCTGGATGGAACGAAACAGTGCTTGAGGTGTATTTGAGGAGTGTGCACAAAGGCAAACCAATGATTCTTTCTTCACAAAAGGGTCAGAGGTTAATTCAGGGCTCTCGCACAGGACTGGCATGCTTTAATAGTACAGTATTTGAATATCCCATTGATTTAATAGACTTCTTAAAAAATATTAAGTTTGAATATAAATTCTATGCAAGATAGGGTTTATATTACCATGCTTAGAGCTGATCCTAAGAAGAGATTAGAATAACATAAGAACTGCATGCTGCAGAACTTTAGGACTGTCCATTGCAAGCCCAGAATAACAAAGGTACCAGACTTAAGCAAATATTCCAGAAATTTCCATAATATCTGGTTCACAGTTCAGAGAAAAATATAAATTGTTTGAAGTATTCTGCAATGCTTATCCCACACCTATTTACATGACAAATAACAATGTAAATAGGCTTCCATTTTACATTTTTCCATTAGATGTGATGTAATGTAATGAAAGATTTCCATTATATCAGGAGAACTATGGTTTAATTAAATACTAATTTAGTATTTCCTGAATTCACAAGTATTTCTATTATAAAAAATGTATGTAACTTCTCTCTAGCACTTTCCCACAGTCTAAGTGCGATCTACAAGTGGTATGTATTCCCTCCAGCTTGTGTGGATTTGAAGCTGTCTGAAGAAAACCTGGAGTGGCAAAAACCATTAGAGCATCTGTTAACCACACCGGAGGGCTGGAATTTCGGAGGATACAAAAAGATCACAGATACTCCCTGCCATTCTGGGAAAAAAGCACTGAATGGCCCCCAAATGTACAGAACTGCTGCTTGGAGATAGCAAAATGTAGCAGGTAGGTCAAAGCACATGAGACATTTTTAAATGAACTTACTTTAAGGTATCATAGTAAGAAGGAGGGAGGTGGTGAATACTGGGAGAAAATGTGTATTTCTTTGAGGAATACAGTTACGTCTGTAAAATGGTAAATCCAATTCAGTGTAGGAAAACAGCTAGTGGGCTGAAGCTGGTGAGGGTTTGGGAGTTGTTTAGTTCAAAATGTTTTCCAGCTGCTGTGTGCTGATTGAGAGGCAGAGAACACCTGGAAGGGATTTTGTAACTCATTTTCTTACGTTTTTGGTTTAAAGTTACCATTTGCTGAACGTTTGTTACACCAGTATACAGAAAATAAGTGTTTCAACTAGCTTGCTTATTTCATGATTTGTTTTGCTGGTAGTCTCTGTACTTTGATGATAGTTCTTTGCCCCCCAACAAGTTCAAATGATTTAAATCATCTCAGGATCTGCACTGTCTTTAAAAGTGCTCAGGAGAGTCTCAGATCACTTACGCTCGGTAGAGGTGTTTCTCTTCCATCCTACTGAGCTTAATTAATACAGAATGAAAAAAATTCCAATTGAACAACAATCTGAGAACCTAAAACATTAATAGAACACTCCTTTAGAAACAGAGAAAACAAGAAGTTTGAAGGGTCTATGAAAGTCAACTACATGCTGCAAGAGTACAGCTACAGATTACAGCAACACACATTTAGCTTTTTCTAACGAAAAAGGTGAGCAAAGAGCCCGTATGAAGCCATTCCTGTATTTGCCGATTACGTATCTGTGCAACTAAAGCAATATTAATTGTGTAAAATTATATTAATTGTGTAAAAAAACTAGTTGTCTTTTATTCTCAGTAGGCTGGAAGCATAGCTGTTAATTTCTGTCTTTCATGCACTGTATTTTTATTAAATCTTTCAAGCTGTTTTCTCAGTGCAATAGTCTCCTTACTGTGACTTCCTATGGGCTGAAATCTAACATCGTATTCACATAAAAGGCTTTGGGCACAGTTACATTTAAATCCTGTTGCACAAGGGTCACACAAGGGTCTCGAGCATCTATAAACTGGAAATGCGGATTTCCCCAGCTGGGAATCTGAACCAGTGTCACAGATAGGAATGTACCAAACCATGGAAATCTGAGCAGAAGATTATCACAGAGAAGTTCTCTTCCTTAGCAAACTGAAGCAAGTTTATCATCAGTCCCCTGGCCTGAGCAATCAATAGGAAGAACAATTAACTACAGAAAATAAATGTGTAGCTATCTACGCACTTATTTTGCAGAATGCCTAAGTACAGCAATGGTTTTTTGAGTAAAATAAAGGAGCAACATCAGAGCTAGCAACATTAAGAAAAATATTTGCTATTGTTGCCAAAATTGCTTAAAGCTTTAAGCTTTTTAAAGATAAAGAAGACCGCATTGACCAAGCTTCATGGGATTAAAACAACAAATCTGTATTAGGGGATGTATGTTGTAATCCTATTAGGTCAAATGTTATTATTGATATTATTAATTATTATTCCTATTACAGCAATTCCTAGGAAACCTGTCAAAAGGGCGGTAACACTGTGGCAGGCATTGTTCAAACGTATAGAATAACGTGACCTTGCCCTGAGACCTTTCGCAATCTAATTTAAGTCAAGGCCCAACAAATGGATGCAACCACTAAGAAAGGAAGGTGAAAGCAACAATAAGAATGCTACTGGACAGCCATCACACAGTATTTGGATTAGCTTTTTTCCTGTAGGCAAGGTTATGTTTTTGTAGGACACTAATTTCCATGGTTTTACGATTATATTCGATTACCTGTGACTTGCCTGCGCTGACCATAGCATGCATTTTCTTTATCCCCGTGGTAACTTCTGTTTTTATTTTACCTGTGACGACCTTTGAGAAGCTGCCACAAGGGAAGAAAAACAGTGGTATCTGATTTCATAAATCTAAAATAGGTTCTGGGAAATGGGATTTACCCAAGAAAAGTGGAGTTTTGTTTGTTTACACAGTAGATATTCATAAGAAATATTAAGATTGGCCTGAAGGAAATGTGTGCGTGTAAGCACAGGAAGGAGAGCAGAACAAAATCTTAAAAGAACAGTCGGATAATAAGGGACACTGTTCCCAGGACATTGTTTTCATTGTCAAAATAAATGGAGGAACATGTTTTTGATGCCAAATGCAAAAAGCCTGCAGTCTGAAGAGCAGACGACTCATCAGCAAAAGAGCCAGTGCCCTGGCACTGGCAGGGTGGCAGCGCATCACATACACCACTCCTTTCCTTGTTCGCCTGCCAGAAGAACCAACAAGAGACATGTGTTTCACACATATGCCAACAGAGGAAAAACAGACAACGGGCAGTTGTGTGGCTTAAGATTTGCAGCAGCTCAAGTATGCAAGATCTGAAACGACGATCTACCCCAAAATAGCTGGCAGCTCCTGAAGGAGAAGAAAGGTCTGTCCAAAGACTCGTTTGACATCAGCAGTCGAGAGGGGCTCCAGAAATGCAGAGAGGACTTGACAGATGGCATGCGTTGTCTTTGGTGTTACGCATAAGTGATCTTGGTGAGACCACTTGGACACACGCATGCTGATGCAAGCAAGTATGGGAGCAAGAGAGCGTGAAACCAGAAAGTCAACTTACTTTAAAAACTTGAAAATAAATGCATCTCCCCAGTCCATAAGATCTTGCATAGATCTTTGTTATGCTAATATCACTACAAAGCAGATGTCAACAGAGTAACTAAAATCAACACCAACAAAACAGTCAAGACACTTGATGTGTGCTCTGGCAGCTGAAAATTGTATAAGAACAGAAATATATTTTTGTAGTAGCTCTCGAAGAAAAAGCTGGTTACCAAGTGTGTTTCAAGGGGAACCTCTTCTAGTGAAGACGGATGTAGGAAATTTTAATATCGAGCTTTCCACACCCTTAAACTGCCCTGGGTATTACTGAACAAGTGTATTGCATTATTTTCAGTAATATGTTAGGGGAAAACAGACCACTTTATAATATCTACTGTGAATTGCCCACGCATATGAAATTGTATAACGCATGGACTGTGACAAGCAGTTTGTTCAAAAGAGTTTGAAAAATAAAATATATTGTTAGGTGGTTTCTCACTGAGAAAAAAAAATGGAAAACAGCCAAGTACTGATAATGCCGTTGGACCTGTTAAAGCTGCAGAACTGCTGCGCTTTCCCTTGACCTTGCAACCCTGTAGCCCAGTGTATGAAGTATTACTGTATCTTGTAAGAGGCTACTGCCTTTGTGATAGCTTTACACTGCCTCAGGATTGAGGACTATCAGGCTTCCTTGGTCTGATCTTGTACTGGCTTGCCTGGATCTTTGTTTTAGCTTTGGCTGTAAAAGCAGATTTTTTCTAATGACCAGGTGGCTATGCCTAATTTGTTTTACATTTCCTTATCTTTGTAGAGTATAACCTTACTTTCTCTATACAATGTAGTAACAAGTATTTCATTCTACACAGAATGAACTATTTATGACCCTAGCTTAATGATGTACTGTAGAGGAACACAGGCCTGCTATGATAGCAGAGACCTTGAAAGTGGGGACACAAGACGCAATGTAGAAGAGTACAGACAAGAGATGACAAGGGAAAGGACCGGAGATGACAGTGAAGGCCCCAGGGCTATAAACGATCACCTGTAGTCAGGTAAAAAAATACAAATCTTACAACAGGAAAAAGAGGGATACTCAAAAGTGCGAGTACGTCAGTTTAAACCAAATTCTCATTCCAACACTTTCCTCCCTGTAATAACATTCTTCCCTGTATTATCTTTTCCTGTAATAATTAGATCTAGAATAATAATAAATTTTCACTATAGTGTTAAGTTATTAATTACACTGTCGATAATTTCTTGGGTTTTTATGTTCTTGGCTTTATATGTAAATGCATTTACTTTTTCTGAATCACAAGACTTTGAGCATAACAATATCTTCAGAGAAAAAGCGAGTTTGCTGTGCATTTGTTCCCATTTAGCACAGCACATGGGCTTATATCAGTGAAAACACCATCCCCCTAAAAGCTAGGACATAAAAAAATGTTCATTCTGTAGTGCATACTTCTCTGTAAATGAAATTTCTTAATTTAAGTTCTACTCTGGATTATGGAAATTAATTTCTTGGCTATCTACATATAAAAAAACCCTAAAGATACTGGCCGAGGTTAGGTCCATAATAATTCCTTTAAGCTATCTATCTGTTCCATTGGAACGAGACTGGATTTAGATTGACACAACAAAGATCGGAGTCTGCCTCAATAACTTATCATTTCCAGCTGCATAATGGTATCAGTGATAGCAAAAGGGCAAAGGGCCCAGGTTACATGGAATATATTTCAGATCTGTTGGTATGGATTAGCAAGGACGGGATTGTGACTGGAGGATTTAATACTTCCTCAGTACAGCACAGAACTGTCTGGCAGTCCTCAGCTGGCATCCTCTAAATATAAGGAGTGAAAGAGCATAGCTTAAAGTAAACCCTGCTCAAGTACTATTAATTCTTCTGTCTGATGTTGAAATAAATATTATATTTTAGTTCAACTGTATGCCTAGATTTTGCCAAACTATGACCTATAGAGCTTCAGAACAGAAAGAAGGTTTCTACAAAATTCCTCTGACATAGGAGTCTACATTTTCCTTCATTAAAAATAACCTTTTTCCATGTATGTACTTTGGGATACCCCGAGTCTCCAATTGCTGACAATGCCTACAGCTGCAAAGGGGTAAATACAGCAGTTTACTAAAACCCAAAGATTTCAGTCAAATAAAAGACAAATTTATGAAAATTAACTGTTGTCTATTTTAATTTAATCCATTGTAGTATTAAAAACATAATAACAGCAGCTTTATTCCAATCTGTCTACTGGCAGTGCCAGCTTCTGGTGAAGAGCTGTATCTGTCACTCAACACACAATCAAAGGGCTATAGGGCTATTTTGGTCTCTGGACAGACACTTTGCTGGCTGAATGGTTACGGCTCTTGCATTTACCACCCACCCCACCCCCCCCTTTTTTTTTTTTTTGAGTGCTAAGTAGTCAGGACTGTAGACAAGGGCAAGTAAGTTACCTTATGTGCAAAGCAGGCTTGGGTACTGTCGTGGTTTGTGGTTTGGGCAGGTATTCCTCCATGGACTACCGGTGTCCCTCTTAAACTCTATATTTCTCCCCCAGAGAATCCACCCTTGGCAGTTTCAGTGGCTGTTTTTTAAACTTAATGGGGAGGACTTTCTTCTTTCTGACATTTTGGTTGGGTTTTGTGGGTTTTTTTTCATGGATTATGGCGAAGCAGCAATTGCAGACATCCTCCAACCTTCCAGAGGCCTGTGAAAACTAGAACACTTCCCACTTCTTTAATCCCACTTCTTTAATGATTTCTGCAAGTGACGTATCCTCCCTATGAGAGTTTACAGTCTTGTTTGGTTGTTTTGTTTTTGTTTTTGTTTTTTTTTCCAAAGGGAGGTTAGTTAACATATTCTGTTTCAGTTTGCGTGTTAAATTTAAGTAGCATCTTATCTGCAGCAGATGATAGCTTTGAGCAGTCACATTGGTGCCACCTCTACCTCTGACAGATCACATCTCAGACATGAGGTAATCATCTAAGTCACTTAAATTTTTAAAGCAATCTTTTTTGACCCAGTGTAATTTTCTATGATGCCGGTCAACTCTAAATCAATTCCTTTCACACCTGTACCTGTCACCAAGTTACTTGAAAACCTACCTTGAAACTCTTCTTTTCTTAGATCTGATATTTTTTAAGGAAACATTGTCTTTATTAAGCTTTTATTCAAGTCCAATATATTAACATGAAAAAATCAATAAAAATGTCAAAAATATAAGCTGCAATATAAGAACATACTAGGGAATTTGGTAAGAATGTATTGGGTATGAATGACTAATAAGCAGACCCAATTTCAGTCCTTTTCATTCACACTGAGGACGTAGATGCTAGAAATATGATAAAAGAAAAATGAGGTGATTGAAATCTATCCCTTAATGAAAAACAATGAAAAAAATAAGAAAACAAGTAAAATACAAAATATTTTATATACTTTCACGAAGTAGAAAGTTAAATATTGCATAAATAATGTTGCTAATTTACCACCATCACATAATAATATGCACTAAAGGAAAAAAATAGTGTAAAACAAAACTGCAAGAGCACAATGCTAGGTTTTCAGTCTAGGAAACTTTCAATGAGATATTTTAAGTGCAGAAGGGCTGTCTCTGAGTGTTTCTCTATTTTCCAGCAACACACAGAATGTTTCATTGCAGACATCTGAAAAAAAGTCTATCAGAAACAAACCTATAATATATTTTCCTTTCCTACTTTCACAGACTTTACACCTATCCACCAAGCCCTATATGCTTGACACACCTGGAATTGGGAAAAAAAAACCAAAAAACAAACAATTCAAAAAAACCTACTATGGGGAATAAAGAAATGTGAAGAGAAGAGAGTGAGCTGAGAAGAAGAAAAAAAAAATCAGAATGAACAGAAAAACAAATAATGTCCAGTGTTCATAAAAACTAAAGTTTTCAACCTCCTTACTAAGTGACAATAGGTTGTACCTGGAATTAATATCTTGTCTGAAGACTTCCACAAAAAAAATGTATTTCACAAGGTGCACTCTCCGTGCAGCTCGGTGGCCACTAGCTGTGTCCCACACTCACAAACTCTGAGGGCTGACAGCCTGATAGCTTCATCCCAGCTCAGGGCAGCACTCCATCTCTGCATGCTGCTAACTGCTATGCCCCAGCACTGGCAGTGAAACCCGTGACCCTTCTTGTTGATATCTCTTGTGAAGGGCAAGGGTAACATGTCTTACTGGGGCCAGATACTTTCTTGGGGGAATGAGAAGGTTGAATGGGTCAATGTAGCCCAGAGCCACTGGGAGAATTCCAGAACATCACTTCTCAGCCAGCTGGGAAGTGACAATTTTATTAAAATATTTTACGGAGCCCAGTCCAAGTTTTTTCTTCCCTTCTACAGCTGCTGTAAGATTACCATTGAGAACTGTCTGAGAAAGAGCAGATTCAGAAACCAAGAGGAGACGAGGATTTTTAGTCCATCTAGACTGATCTAGTTAAAGATGTCCCTGCTTACTGCAGGAGGGTTGGACTAAATGACCTTTAAAGGTCCTTTCCAACCCAACAGATTCTATGATTCTATGACTCTAGGCTTGTTACCCTGAATGGTATCTACATGTTATTCAGGAAACTGGCTACATGTCATTTAAAGCAGAAACAGGGGGTCCACATGTCCTTCAGTTTTCCTTCTCAGGAAACTAGCATTGATAGACTTTGTCACAGAAAACTAGGTGAGGAAAACCCCTTACATGTGCTGAAGTCCTAATCTGAACTGCAAGCCAGCTGTTCTGTGCACTGCCCACAGCTACATTTAGTCCAGGGCTTTGTTGTACTGAGTCTTCCTGAGCCAATTAAACTTGACATTTTGCACACTCTCTAATTAAAATGCAAATGAAAGGATGAATTATGTAAAAAAAACAGATTATGCAGGTTAATTAAGAGGAAAACATACCTAGACCCCAAGTTTACTGTTAAGTGGATTTTAAACATAACCTGCTGACACAGCTGACTATGGAGTCTGGACACAGTATGGTGCTTCAGCAGAAAGGCCCTTTACCTAAAGCAAATGTTGGGAGATCCCCAAGGGAGTGCTTCAATAATTGTTCATCTGCATTTAGAAGTTTGAGGTAAATTAGTGAAGATGTATGTGTTATTCTTGCTTTTAAAATTCTGCCTCATTCTTCTAACATGCACAGTACTATGGCTCTCAGACTGGCTTTCTACTAGTTTGTCCTGGAATAATAATACATTTATAGTAAATGTGCTGCTTGTAGCTTCAGTGTATCCATCCCATTTGTAATTTTTCAATCCTAATAATCAAAGCAGAGTTATTGAACACTTGAGAGGGCTGGTTTGCTCCTCAGAGCACTTATTTGATCTCTCATCCACAAGAGAAAATGAGAAAAAAAAAACAGTCAGAAGAAAGCAGGTACAATAGAATGACCTTACCTATACATATACACTGGTGGGAAAGAAGAGGGTGTATGTTCAAAACTTGGTGAGGAACAAAAATAAAATGCATGTGAAATAGAGCTTTGTCAGCCCTTTTCCAAGGTAATATTTCCTTGGCTTTGAAGTAATCCTTTTATAAACACTGTGTCACGTTTAATTTTTAAATGTACATTTGGAATTATAATGGTGTTCCTGATGTACGTTTAGTAAGCAAATGCAATTAGACCTTTTATAAATGAGTTGTAACAAAACCAGCCCTCCAGAATTCATACAAATGAACTTCCACTTTCCATTTTCTGTGTATAAAAGGAAGACAAGCTTAAAAAGGATTAGTCAAGGCAGGGAAAAGAGTGCTGTCTGCAGGGAACTTCGAGAAAGGAGTTCAGGATTGCAGGAATAAAAATCTGAGAAAATGTTCCAACACTCCAGCCTGTGTGAATGTTAGCTTTAATTGCAGAAACTCCATTCATAGGCTGTCAGCTGAAGAGTCATTTCATGCGTTTTATGCATTATATAAAAAGAGCAGAAATAAGATCATTGTTAAAATACCTGATTTAGAACTTGATTCCTAGTTTTACTGCAGATTTCCTGTATAAGATGGACAGCAATTCCAACCCAGATTTTTAAAGCCAGTTAACACACAGCTGTATTAATGCACAGACAGGTGCTTTTGAAAACACAAAGGCACCATCTGCATCTTTGGGTTGCTAAATGCTTGAAAATCTGGCTCGCTATTTCACTAAGCTGCACAACCATCTGTAAAATAGGAAATAATCAGGTTCCCTTTCTCCTAGCTTTTGTCCATTTAGATCTGTTTTTTTCATTAGGCCTGCCTTCTCAGTATGTATATGCCTCTAGTATGAGAGACGTTTTATTTTAGTTGGGGCGTCGAGTCACCACAGAGAAAAAAATATATTCACAGAACAAAAATGACTATTACCTCACCCCACTATACCAATATATTGTACAAGAAATTTGAAAGCACTACCAAGTGAAGCTTCTTGTATAAGTAAAAAAAAAAAAAAAGAAAGAGAATAATGTGTATCTAATACTTGTTATTGGAGTTGCTGCTTCGGCCCAAACTTGGAAAACAAACAGAAAATTAGTATGGTGTGGGAGCACAGGGACACAATTAATAGCAATTAGTTTTATCTTCTACACCACTTAGACAAGTACTTCAGTTCTTAGTGAACAAATAAGTCCTTTAGCAAGGGAACAGGAAGAGTTCTTTAAAATGAGGATGGTTATTTTCTAGCTTCCCAGCTGCTTAGTTAACAAGCAGGATTTAACTTTTTCTTCAATGACACTTACTACTCATCTTTTCCTCAATAGTGAGAACCTAGACCAACAGGCTAACATCTTTCCTTACATTTGAAAATTACATTCTCAACTAATATATAGTTTGTATGTATATTTAAATCCTCTTTAGAGTGTTCAGGCTAAACATTTAAGAAACAATATCAGGGAATCTCCAAGTGCATTTGTTTTCTGGATTAATAAACAACACAAAATATATATAGGAAAACTCATCTGAGCAGTGAAGGAAGGAAAGCCCATATTCCTTGAGAAAATTCTGTTGATAAAATTCAGAAGGTGTTGTGTTTTGTAACTGGAATTGTTTTCCATATTTGCCAGCTTATAATTGTTGCTGGTGCATTTTTACCCACTTCTTGTGTTTAGGGGCAGGGACAGTATGAAAAAGAAGGCTAAGGGCTACCAGCAAGATGATACCTAACAAATACTTGAACCTGAATCACACCCGAACAAAATAATAGGATAGTCAAAATTTGCAAGAAAATAGTTTTTCCCAGATATCTGGAGATGAGAAAAGTACATGCTCAGAAGGATGACAAAGGGGCCCGATGTATTAACAAAGCCCTTTATAGCAGAACCTACAGCATAACACAGCTTGAATGGAGATATATTACCTGTCTATTTCTACACTAAGGTGAATGTAAATATTAGGTGAGGAAAAGAACTGCTTAAGCTAATGAACACATTGAATATAAAACTAAATGTGTAAGGCCCTCTTCAATTTAGGGCATTTCTAATTGTGAGAGGAGTCATGTTCCAGAATGTCATGTTAGAGGTTTCAGGATAGCCTTTGAGTGATTTTTAAACTGGGATGCCACTCGTCTCCATTAGCAGAAAACTGGATTCAGTGATCCACAAAGCCACTCCAGTTCTGGGCCCTGTGTGCTGTAGTATCTCAGACTCCATAATGCATTCTAAGTCTTGAAGAGCATTCAATAAGGGTCAGAAAACTACAGTAGGAAATCATTTGACATTTCCTGGTTTTGCTTAGATCTGTCTTTTTCTTATGCTGGGTAATGTGAAAAAACAATTGGCTTTGGAAATTATTTTGCAAAGTCTGTTCCCATTTGTTTCAGTTATTACATGTCACTAGATGATAAACCAGAGCTCCGGGAGGTTTGGAGCAGAAGCAGCGAAGCAGAATTTTTAGCTGAACTTCAGATGGCAGAATTTATCCAAAATCTGAAGTTATCAAACATAGCAAACAGATGACCACTGGACACATACGTAAATTCAAGCAGTGTGCTTAACCTCACAGGTAAGTCACTGGGCAATTCAACAGTATAAACTGCAAAACCTCTACTTCTAGCAACTGGCTTTCTCAATAGGCTGGGCTTTCCAAGCATCCATGAGTAGCTCGGTGAGTAGTGCAGGGGCAAAAGCAGATATTTGCAAGTTTTCCCATAATGCAATGACATGAACTCTCAAGCACAGTACAACTGCCCTCTGCTCGTGCTGCCAGGGAAATGGTGGCATGAATTCTGCTGGTGAAAGTCTACCAGTGAAGCCGGAAGGCAATACCCCATGCATTCTCTTGGGGAAACATCTCATCTTAGATTTCAAAACATTTTCTGGCGTTGGAGGGCATAATTTTGCTACTATATCCAAAAGTAAGTTGTGGACACAGGGAGTTGGTTTTCCTGGTTTTATTGCTCGTTTGCTTATTTATGTATTTCAAAGAAAAATAGATGTGGATATTTTCTCAGGAAAAAGAAAGGACTTTTATAAGTTTCTTCACTAAGGGCTTCCCAGTAGATATTAACTTCATTAATTTGAGCAACAAATTGCATCTAGTTTGATGATGGGAGAATAATCCCCTACATCTGTGGATCATAGCTGAGGAGAGCACAAACACCATTATAACACTAGGATTTCTTCTAAAAATACTGCTTCCAAGCACACAATTTCTGGATTCCAGATTTCTCCATTCCCAGTTAACTCCTCTCCCAGCTTCTCAGAAAGTGCACTGCTGGCAAGTATTATCTATTCATGTTCTAGTTCTCTCCATCTCTGCATGTGGTAGCGTTAGAAAAATGCAGCAGTTCTGAGAAAGTGATGAAAATAAAAAAAGATTCCTTGCGTCTTGTTTCCACCATTGTGAAAAAAAACCTCACTGCAGTGCAGGAATGCCATGTAGACTACCGTAGACATATCAATTCTTATCATAGAATCATAGAATCTTCATGGTTGGAAAGGACCTTTAAAATCATCGAGTCCAACCAAACAACCTACAATCTCTGCCACTAGAGCATGCCCTGAAGTGCCACCTCTAGACGTTTCTTAAACACCTCTAGGGATGGTGACTCAACCACCTCCCTGGGCAGGCTGTTCCAGTGCCTGACCACTCTTTCAGTAAAGTGATTCCTCCTAATATCTAACCTAAACCTCCCCTGCCGCAACTTCAGACCATTTCCTCTGGTCCTGGCATTATTCCCTTGGGAGAAGAGGCCAACACCCACCTCTCTACAGCCTCCTTTCAGGTAGTTGTAGAGGGCAATGAGGTCTCCCCTCAGCCTCCTCTTCTCCAAGCTAAACATGCCCAGCTCCCTCAGCCTCTCCTCATATGACCTGGTTTCCAGACCCCTCACCAGCCTGGTAGCTCTCCTCTGGACACACTCCAGCACTTCTATGTCCCTCTTGTACAGAGGGGCCCAGAACTGAACACAGCACTCGCTCGAGGCCTCACCAGTGCCGAGTACTGAGGCACCATCACTTCCCTGCTCCTGCTGGCCATGCTATTCCTGATACAAGCCAGAATGCTGTTGGCCTTCTTGGCCACCTGGGCACACTGCTGGCTCATGTTAAGCTGGCCGTCCACCAGCACCCCCAGGTCCTTTTCTGCCGGGCAGCTTTCCAGCCACTCTTCCCCAAGCCTGTAGCATTGCTTGGAGCTGTTGTGACCAAAATGCAGGACCCTGCACTTGGCCTTATTAAACCTCATACAGCTGGCCTTGACCCATTGATCCAGCCTGTCCAGGTTCCTCTGTAGAGCCTTCCTACCCTCAAGCAGATCAACACTCCCACCTAGCTTGGTGTCATCTGCAAACTTACTGAGGGTGCGCTCAATCCCCTCATCCAGATCATTGACAAAGATATTAAAACCGGCCCCAAAACTGAGCCCTGAGGGACACCACTGGTGACTGGCTGCCAAGAGGATTTCACCCCATTAATCACAACTCTCTGGGCACGGCCATCCAGCCAGTTTTTAACCCAGCGAAGAGTACACTTGTCTATGCCATGATTTGCCAGCTTCTCCAGAAGAATGCTGTGGGGGATGGTGTCAAAGGCCTTACCAAAGTCCAGACAGACAACGTCCACAGCCTTCCCCGCATCCAGAAGGCGGGTCACATGGTCATAGAAAGAGATCAGGTTGGCTAAGCAGGACCTCCCTTTCCTAAACCCTTGCTGGCTGGCCCTGACCCCTTGGCTGCCCTGAATTATCATCACTGGAATCTAGCTCTATACACTCAAAACACTCCCTAATGTATAGAGCCACACCCCCACCTCTCCTTCCTTGCCTATCCCTTCTGAAGAGCTTGTAGCCATTCATCACAGCATTCCAGTCATGACAGTCATCCCACCACGTTTCCATGATGGCAACTACATCATAGCTGTCCCGCTGCACAATGGCTTCCAGCTCATCCTGTTTGTTGCCCATGCTATGTGCATTTGTGTAGATGCACTTGAGCTGGGCTACTGATCTTGTCCCCATCCTTGGCCCTTTATCCCTAGGCTCATTACTAGTGGGCCTGGTTTTATCCCCTTCCCCCTTTGTTTCTAGTTTGAAGCCCTGTCCATGAGCCTTGCTAACTCTTGGCCTAGTACCCTTTTCCCCTTTTGGGACAGGGTTTTCCCATTCTTAGCGAGCAGGCCCAGTGTCCTGCAGATCAAACTATGATCACTGAACCCAAAGCCTTGCTCGTAGCACCAGTTTCGGAGCCAGGTGTTAATCTGTCCGATTTTCTTGTTTACCCGTTCATCAGTCCCCAAAACTGGAAGGGCAGAGGAGAACACAATTTGTACTCCCGAACCCTTGACAAGCCGTCCCAAGGCCCTGAAATCTTTCTTCATTGCCCTCAGACTTCTACTCTCCAGCTCCTCACTGTCTGCCTGTAAGATCAAAAGAGGGTAATAATCTGAGGGCCGTATCAGGCCAGGAAGCTTCCTGGCTGCATCCTTAACACGGGCCGCAGGGAGGCAGCAGACCTCCCTGGGGGAAGGGTCCGGCCTGCATATGGGACCCTCCGTTCCCCTCAGAATGGACCCCCCTATGACTATTGCCCTCCTCCTGCTCTTCACAGAAGCAGTCTTAATGCATGAAGTTGGCTGTTTTGGCGACTCCCTAGACGAGGCTTTATCAGCATCCTTAGTCCCTCCTCATCTATCTCCAGAGGCCCATATCTGTTCTGTACGGGCACCTAGGGGGGGCATGGGGGGGTCTGGAGGGGGCTCTCCTGCTGCTGCAAGCAGGTACCCGCTTCCGTTCCCCCCCATCCTCTCCTAGTTCCCGTCCTTCTGCCTGGTGACAAGAGGGCAGGGGATCCTCTACCTCTTGTGGAGCCTCTCCTGCTGCTTTTTCCCCAAGGATGGCAGGGTGTGGCTCCACCAACCAATCTCCGTTTCACACTCCCGAATGCTCCTCAGTCTTTCCACTTCTTCCTTAGGCTCAGCCACCAGGCTGAGCAGATCATTGACCTGGTCGCAGCGCACACAGGTACTATCTTTGCTGTCCTCCTGCCAGAGGGACAGACATTCCACGCAGCCCGCCGCCTGGACGGCCGCACGTCGCTTCGTCACGTCCGTTTGCGTCGCTTTATTCCTTCTGGCTTTGGCTACAGACCTGGTGGAGACCATGTCCGCCGCTAGTGCGGCCTCGCCGACGTACACCCCTCTCTGGTGCTCCCGCGTGGTTCCGCGGGTGACACCCAGGGAACGCCCACTCGCTGCTCGTTCGGTCGGTGCCCAGCGGGCTGGCGGCTGTGCCCCCGAAGGGCTGCTTTTGTGAGGGGGGCGCTGGCGCCGCCCCGCTCCTCCTCAGCTGGCGCCGCCCCCGGAAGCGCCGGGCACGGGCCCGGCCTGGCCGCTTCTCCCGGCTGGAAAAGCCTCGAAAACGAGCCCCTTTGCCGGCCTTTTTTGCCGCGATTCCCTTCCCCAGTACAGACTTACCTGCACTGGAGCTGGTGCCGGTGGAAGTTCAAAAACATTCAAACTCAAATATATTCCGTGCCTGGAAAGAAGTGTTGCCGAAAGCCAGACGTTAAATTTCAGGAGAAGCCATGAGAGAAGGATATCTGCTCCACAAGTTCTTACTAAAGAGAAATTAAGCGAGAAGACAATATCATTTGCTTTAAACAGACAATCCCTTTACACTAGTGATTCCTTCGTATTAATTTTCAGTAATATATCTATATTTGATTATATATATACATATATAAAATATATGTATATGTATATACTAATAGCTCATATTTGTGGAGACAAACATTTGGCATCCCGTGGGAGTTCAGTGGATTGACATTTTACTCCAGTCATTACTAGTGACATGTCAGACATACTAGGGACATACTAGGAAACTAACTCTCCTCTGAAAAAATTTCTGTGTCTGTATTATTACTGTGGTTACAGATGAAGCAGTGTGGCTTCTGACTACGAGCAACAAGATGATGACTGCATTAGTAAATCCATTCAGAGCCAACCCAGGGCCTGACACTGTGCTGTAATTACACGTAAATGATGTCACCTTTCTTCAGAAGTTTCTCTTCTGCTAATGCTCTTGTCATGCGTTATCAAATACTATGTTTGCTTTGTCAAAATCATGAGAAAGAAGACTTAGCAGAAGGGAACAAGATTCTATGTGGTTAAATTTGGTACAAGGAGAGAAAACGGCTTTCATCCCAGTAACAATCCTCCTTGCAGCAGGGATTCTCAGGTCTGGGGAAATCTTTTGGCCTGGAATTTTAACAGTCATTAAGTGACTTATGCCCTCAGCATCCACAGATATTCACTGGCTGTTAGCACTTTAATAAAATTGCAAGCTTCAAAGGCCTGGTTTATTTCTCAGCTTCCTGCAATCTGACAGCACCGATGACATACTCCATGCAATTAACTCCAAGACCAAATATGAGCATACAGTGCGCACAGAAATGCTATAGTAAAAGAAGAGCAAAAGATAAGAAATACCAGAATGAAGGGTACGTGTTCGAGATTTTACTCAAGCTTCCTTCCTTCCCTGACACAAGGATTATTGGTGCAGGTAGGACTCCATCAGCATGTGATGGACTCTGAGCTAATCAATAATGGGTTCCATTTTGCTTTTGCCAAGGGACCCTGCTGTATTCAAGGCACAATGGTCTTCCGTGATGAATTGAGCCTGCTCAGTGAAGATTATTTTCTGTACTTTCTTGGCATATGCAGCTCTTTACGTCTTCCTTTCTTTTCAAGTACTCAAGTCTGAGAACTTACATTTCTTTGCCATAGTTTTTTTTCTGTGTGTGTGTGAGCAAATATAGAAGCACCTCTTGTTTTTTAAATACGGAAATCAAAAATAAAAATTGTAATGGAAAGGCTTACTTTAGGAAAAAACAAACAAATGAACAAACAAACGAAAAAGTGCCACAGTGAAAGGAAGTTCAAAGCCATATAGAGAAGGAGGGAATTTTCTTTTAGAGAAGGCGCCTAATGTTTTATGTATGCATCCATAGATAAAGTACAGTGACAGTGGAACCAGCCCTGAGAAGAACTTGGATCAGACTGTGTGAGTCCCTGCAATGAGAAGAGTCAGAAATTTGTGTTGCCTCTAACGCAGTGTTAGATCGAGCATGCTTTTCGTACACCTTGACGTAGTGCTGGCTTTCTTCAGTACTGACATTGCTGCATGACTGGAGAACATCAGCCACTTGCTGGTTTGAGTATCATAGCATTGCTGTGAGACAGGACAATGATTTTACTCCCCTTCTATAGCATATATCGGAAAGAAGACTATTTAACCTCAAATGAAGATAACATATTCATATCGGTCACCTTCGCCGCATAACATCAATCTAAAAAAAGATAGTCAAAATTATACAGAAGGCAACTCAGTGGGGCGCTTGAACCCATGTGAATGCTTCCAAAACTAGAGAGTTCCCACATGTTTTCAGATTGTGAAAAACCCAGTAATTCCACACATTCAGCTGCTTTTCTTTCTCAGTAGTTTATAGAGAATATTATGCCTTTTACTGCTGATTAAATGTATTTATTGAATACAAAGTTAGACATATCTAATCAAAGCCAGAAATATAACCGATAAATGAACTGATCCAGTATCAGAGAGTCTCTGACACTTTATAACTGATCTTGTAAATCTCTATTGTGTGGAATTGTTCTTTTCCACAGAAGAATGTAGCTGGGGAAGTACTGCTTGGCCCCAAAAGTACAGATGAAGAACTCACAGTATCAGGTTGCTTGTGAATATCAGTTGTTACATTGTTACATTGTGACAAGTGCTGAAAACCAGGAAGAAATCACGTATAGGAGGAACTGTAAGTAAATATCTTGGTGTATCTCAGGCAGCTTTGGATTGACAAAGTGATGTAACACAAGAGAGAATGTGAACATGAACAAAAGCACGTGCTTAAAGAACCCTTCCCCATACCTTACCATTTTTTTTTAATTTGCTGTACACTCTTAAAGCCTGGCTTCCCTAATCAAAATGTAAGATTTAATAAAAGCTGCAGCTGAACAGAACAAAATTACAGCACTCTCTAATATCGTAAACATAATTAACTTTGAATTATGTGAATTAACCATGCCTGACAAATTATCATTCAGCTCTGAAATTAAATTCTTTCATACCATTAGGTTTGTTTGTTAAGCTCAAGTAGGCAAAAGTAGTATTTAATAAAGTAATAACGATACTTTGCTGAGAGTGTTTTTGAGATATATATGGATTTATCCAAAATAAATCATGGAAGTGCTATTATTAGCTCATTTGCAAATAGCATATAATGGTGGATCTGCATAATAATATTACAGAAAGTTTTCTGTTACTACAGGTTGCTCTATGTCTATTAAAACTTTTTTTCTGATTGCTTCTTTATGTTGATCTGGTAATATCACTATTTAGCTATGCATGCAATGCACAGCATACGTATGTTTAAGACAGCACAGCTCTCCACTCTTGAAGTACTTATAACTTGAAAGGACTGGGCAACTTTTTACTACTTCAGAGTTATTTCTAACAGTATGCTGCATTGAATTGTAGTCCTATGGTGGTTGTCTACATCATTTTTCAGCCTCCTTCAGGCTGACAGTTTGATTGATAGTTATCACGTTCCTCCTCCTTTCTCATTAAATTAATATTCATGAGAGAGAAACTTAGCAGTGTTTTGGAATCTTAGATCTCAGAAACCAGGACAAACGACGGGGAAGAATTCTAATATGTCTTCTGAAGGCTCCTTGTAATCCTTCTAGGTTACTTACTAAGCCTAACACCAATTCAACTCAATAAGAAAAGTGCTTTTTTCTTAAGCTAAGGGGACAGGAAAGGTAGTGTGTGTTTCAGAGTTAGCTTTTCCATATTCATTCAGTAACAATCTTGTAGAAAGAACAGAGGTAGGGGAGCAGAAAAAGTTAATCGGATGTATTATAAATGTAATACCTCTTCACTCTGGAAGAGTTTATGATACCAAACTCAAAATATCAGATTTCCTATCCTGACAGACTAGTGATATCCACACAGAAATCTGGCAGCAAATGCTTACAACACAATTTCTGACATCAACCCTCCAAAAAAACTCAAAACATACAGCTTCATATTTCAAAAGCTCTTTATGTTCTTGGATTTTGTTGCATAGAGTGCTTGGGAGAGTCACAATGATTAGCTCTATTACCCAAGAACTGTTGAATCCACATCCCTCTACCCCATATGTGATAACCAACTCCTTTTAGCCCCTCATTTCTGACTAATATCACTGCTTCCAATTTTGTAGTTAAGGGAGACTTCCAGGACAGAGTCTGTCTGGAGCTGCATTGTTCCCTGAAGAGCTTTGGGGAGGGTTTCTGATGCAAGTATTCATAAGTACCTTTTTGGATCTTTTCTGCACTAACTGGTCCTAAAGTGCAAGGGTAGGGACAAGCACTGTCTGTGTTTTCTCCATCAGTCATACATTCAGGAAAGAATGGAGAGGCACTCTTGGCACATTGGTACTTCTTGGTAGCATGGGAAGGAATTGCTTAAACCCTCTTGAGGCTGCAGACCCCACAGAGTATCCCAGAGGGTGCTCACATCAGAACACTCCTAATTTATATCTGTCAAGTTCAGCAACATACAGGTAAAGTAACCTTTCTTTACAGTACTTTGTGCAGAACTGTAAATCTCTTGCAGTTTTGATACTGTTTGATCTACTTTTCCAAGCATTATGTAGAAGGGTTGTTTTGATGGAGCAATAATGAAAAGCAGTCTGTGCCTTTCATTTGAGAGTTTCGTCTCAGTAATTTTTTTCAGGATGCAGTAATGAGCAGAGAAAGCTACTCTGCAACTTAACAGTGAAAAAACTACAATTTTTTGCTACGTATTTTTCTCTCCATCTAACCCTGGAAGGATCTTTCAGGTTTTCCTTTTTATTCTTGTCTAGTAGATGATTACTTCAGATGATCAACCTGAGGAAGCTGCTTTAATCCAGCAGGAGTTTAGGGGAAGAAAGAATATCCCTAAAAAAATCCAAGCGGCAAGGGAAACTGGTATGTTCTATTTCAGATTTGTTTGTAATCAGTCTGGAAACAGTAACAGTGAAGTCTGAGATACATGGCAGAAGAATGACCTATTTTCACCCATTCAGATTTCCATTTTCAGAATTGAATATGTTGGTTAAAACAAGAAATATTAACCAATATTCTAAATGATAGAATATATTCGTCATAAATAATTGGGCCGTAATATCAAGAACTTCCCTATTTCAATGGGTTCATGAACAGAATTTCACGTAAGCAAACAGCATATACAGTTTACTTAGCAGATAATAATGTTGTGCCTTTTAAAGTTTCACACTTGTTGGTTCTTCCTGAAGTTAAGGACAGTTTACGTTCACAACAACATTTAAGGAAAATAACATATGTAACTTGTTGCTGCTGTTACTTCACTTCAAGTAAAAACCACCTACACTAACACTCCCACTCCAATCTGAATTAAAAGAATAATTTAAGCTTTCTGTTAGAAGGGAAGGTAGGGAACTGTAATTTGGAGTGATCATCAGATGACACAGAAGGACACCAATATCAATTAATTAGTTTAGACAGAACATATTCTGAGCACTTTTGTGATTTGATTTACTCTATGCTTATGGATACCATCAGAGACATGCTGAAAGTATTTTGTAATGACAGATAACATTACAGCCTCAAACAAATCAATGGATTAAAGTTATTACCAATATAATTTTGTGCCTCAAGTAAGAAAGAGAAAAAGGTGAACATCTAATTGCAGGAACACTCATCAGTGTTAATGCTGAAGGACAAGGAAAACACCAATATTGGAGTATTTCAGAGCACTGTGGTCAATGAAGAAGTATTTCCAAATTTCTAAATAAGGCATCCCTTAACTAATCCATAAAATGTCTTTCTAAAAAGTTAATTACTAAATTATCTTAAATTGTAATATAAATTCATAACTAATGAATAATAATAATAACTAGAGATATATTTCTAGTATGAATATATAAATAACGTGGATTTTTCTTTCTGAGTAACACAGGAATACCTTTTTCTTTTTCCTCTGCCATTTCATTTACTTCTTTAATACAATTTTCCTGTAGCTGGCTAAAGTCCAGACCTTTGTAAAGGTCTGTATAAAGAGTATAGGGTTGCTGAGCTTTCATATTCAGTAAGAAATGTTTTAAAATCGTTGCTAAATTTCTTTCCTTAAAGCTACCTGCAGCCTTTCTTACAACTATTCCTTGGTACACAACAGTCAAAAAACAGAATGCATACCTTGCCCTACTTTTCTTTTTTTATTTTTGCATTACTTTGTTTATGCAAAGCTAAAGCTGCAGTTGGGTGGGAGATCTTTTTAGAAATTCCCTCTCCGATCTCAAGAGGGACTTGTGAGTCTGTCAGACAGGCATCAAGCAATTTAAATTGAATACACTGGCCTGAAATTAATTGGTCACAAGGAAGCCTAATTTATCTTTGGACCTTTTTTTTCTTTTTTTCCTTTTCAGGTTGTGTAAGAGGAACAGAGGCAATGAGAAACCCTCAGTTTACTTAAACTTTTTTTGTGGTACAATCACCAGCAGTTCTTGGGTGGGTTAACAAACTCCTATACTTTCTTTTGAGACTTTGGTGTAGAAGTCTGAAAGGCAGGAAGATGGGGTCTCCTGGCTATTCAGAATAGTATGTGAATCCCTAGCACAAAACATATTTCCAGTCTTTTGAAACACAGGTTTCAACTGGGGCAATGAGCTGGTACGACACAGCAGAGATCATTGTCACCCCTATTTGGGTGTAGGGATGTTGGGGGTATTGGACTGTGTTACTTCCTCAGCTCCTTTCCAACATAAATTATTCTGAGTCTGTGTCTATGATTCCCACACTTTACAGAAATAGCCACGTCTGCCAGCAAATTCCAGACCCAGATTTAGAGACAGTATCTTATTTAGATGCCAAACTGGGTACTGCAAATAATTTTGTCTACTATTATATGAGTCTAAAGAGCCAAGAAGGGAAGTAAATTACCAGAAAATGACAGATTCACCTACTACACGCGTAGCTCACCCAAAACTCAAACACTTAATCCAGCACAGCTAATTTAGGTACTGCAATAATGTAATTAATGGACATTTAGGAGATGTCGAGGTATCTGTCACTTTTTTGAGAGTGTAAGGAAGCTTCTACAGATACTAAGATCCCAAGTATATGAAGGAGTCAGTTAACTTAGGTCTTTCGTGTCCAATTTCTCAGAACAGTTTCACAGTTCAAGAACTTTGTTAGGAAGCTGGGGCCTGAATTTTAAGTTTTATTCTTCCTGAAGAAAAGGCAGCCTACTTTTCCAGTAACCTGCTCTATCTGCCAGAACGGGATATCTTGAATGAAAGCAATGCTTTTTGGGTTGGTTTTTTTTTTGAGACAGATCCTCTCTGCCGGACAAGGATGCAGAAGTCAAACTCAAACTAGAACCTGACGAAATTAAACCCTGCTCTGACTTACCTGGAAGTCTCAGCTATGAGTAGGGTAACAGCTGCTCCCTGGCCTGTTTTTGTCCCTTAATGTTCAACTGTAAAATGTGTGAATGACCCCAGGAGCAGAGATAAACTATGAACAGCTCAAGAGCATCAGGTCAAGCGCAAATATCATAAAACCATAAGTGCTCACACCTAATGCTTTTCTGGTCCCCTAATATGTATTGTCCACCAGGAAGGTGAGCTACTCTGACTTGCACCATGATGCTCGCACACACTCTTTGGAAACTGTCTTTTTAGTCTAGGAAAGTAGGCAGACTGGATTGCTGTTTGGGAGCTGTGTCAGGATGATGATGCATAAGACTCTCTTAGGCAGCATTTATATTAGAAGAGACTATATCTTTTGTGCTTCCTAACATCCCACGCAGATATTTGAGGGATCCCACATGACTTACTGACTTGGAAGCAGTCATAAATGAAAATATTGTCAAATGTCAGTTAATGATATTTTTCTCTCACCAGAAATTCAAAGATTCAAAAATCAGGCGAAAAAACGAGGTATGGTTCAACACTGGAACAAAACAAACAAAAAGGATGGGTGGGGAAAGGGGGGGAGGGTGTCAACTCTGGAGGGGGACAATTAGTGAAGAATAGACAAAAAACAAATTTTAAAAGCTTAATTTTGACAAAACTGGAAAATTATTTCAAATAGTATAGCAAAGACCAAATGTTTAAATACACTAAGGCTGTTAACAATTGATCAGAATCAGAAAGAATTATTAGCATAATTCTGCATCATTTGAAAGTTTCTTGTGGAAACTTAGAATTAACAAGGTCTTCCAGAAGTGCTATAGATTTTCCTTTTTCTCACTAAAAATGGTTCATCTGAAAGCTTTCAGTGAGAGGTAGAAAGTATCTTGTAATTAATGGTATGCAAGTCTTGCTAAACACACACAAGTTCAACTTGCATCTCACTGCTGAACGACATTTTTTGAATATTTTCCTAGTTATATTCAGAGCAAAACAGTTCACAAAAATGCTCAGATCAGAGTGCATTGACACAAATAAAGCAGGAGCAAATTAGAGCTAATAGTCTATTAAACAGCAGCTAAACTCCAGCCAAGACAAATTTTGAGTATTCTGTTCTGAATAGAGCCTGTCACACATTTCTGGCTTTTTGTTCAATGATGGTTTATTTTTAAATGATCTTCCAAATAGTAGTGAGATTTATATATGTCACACCACAAAACAGAACAAAACACCATGTGCGTGTGCATGCTAATGAACTATAATTACATAATTATTAGTATTATGCAAAACAGAAAGCAGATGTCTTTTTTTTTTTTTTTTTTTTTGAATACGAAGGCATTTCTGAAAGCAACTATAAGCTAACCTTGTGTGAAATGGATAGAAGGCATCTCATATATCACTGCTGCCTGTAGAGTATCCATAAGGACTGCTCCGCAACGAGATGTCAGGATTTTCCTGTAAGGTAAGCAAAAGAATACAGGGGACATAAAGGAGACTTATCTAACCCTACCTAGCTATGTAGCTATGAAGTCTCAAATCCCAAAGTGTGGAAAGAAGAAGAGATCAGAATTGAGGCAGGAAGTTCAGCATCAACACAAGCACAAATGTTGTTGAAGAAGCTCCAAAAAGGCTGCAAAACTTAAGAAAAACTTCATACCCTAATATGTTTTCTCCCACAACAAACATTAAAAAACACTTAGGGAAAGAGTTTAAGAATTGGGCACGGACTGAAGGGTAGTGCTGACATAAACTCCCACTTTCTGGAAATCCAGTGTTTAGGAACTATTACCTGGAGATTTTTCTCTTCTGAAGGAGTGTCTTGTTTCTGTTAAAAACTCGTCAAACTTTCCCTCAGTCAGGTTGCAGCTTAGGGAACATAAACGTGTATGTTTATACATCAATATCTGATCCCAACAAAGCTTTGGTGATACAATCTATATTTATTTTATGAAAAAAATTACTTATCCCTTTGCCACACTCAAAGTTTGTCAAAATCCCATTTTCAAGATTGTTATTACCATACAAATCAGCCCTTCAACATTGTGTTCCTCTTCTTTTTATGGTGTCCTCACTTTACCTCCTCAGTTCTCAAAATGGGACACCAGTTCTTCCTCTTCTCTTGCCTCCTTACCATAACATCGTGTGATTTCCACTCTGCCCCACATCTCAAATCATACCTTTTCAGATGGCTTAGGGGTGGTGACTGGAGCATGGACATCTTGTTACTGTTGAACAGCTCATCTATAAACCTAAAGCGGATGATACTCTTAGCACTGAACACCTACTGCCCATGTTATGTTAGTTACTTTAGTTACAACAGACCAACTGGTATCGAGTAACTTCATGGCGAATGGGATGGAGAATAACTTGGACTACTTATAGCTTACTGAGTTAAGGAAATATCATGTATGCGGAGAATGAAAGCAAGTTCAGTAGAGCCTGTTTACCTCCAGAAATCAAGATTCCCAAGACTCACTATGGAGTGAGACTCACTACTGGCAGCGGAGTCCCAAGACTCCACTGCCAGTAACTGGCAAAATCATCATTGTCTCTTGAGCTAGTTCACAGAGTGGAGAGCAACTGAGAATCATTGCTTTTTTTGCTTTAGTTCAATACGTAGCCCTACCCTTCTTTGGATTCCACTTTCTTTTGTTAGTGCAAATATGAAGGAAATTTTTCTTCTTAAAAAAGTCAGGGTGTTATCCTCTGTTTTCTGAGACAAATGCTGCCATTTTCATATTATTTTAGTGCAGTGATGTAGTTTCTGCATAACACCATCCTGATGCCTGATTTTAAGCTCTGTATCAGTTGCTCTGACACCCTAATCGTACCCTGACATTGTCTCACCCTCTCCCCTTACTGTTCTTACTCATTGCTTCTTCCCCAAATTTGTGCTCTTCCTCCACCCTGTCCCGCAAACTCCAGGGCTTTTTCTGGCTGAGCATTTTCTTGTATTCTCATAACCATTTATCAGAGAATACCTGACATGGGAAATTAAACTCTTGCAAAAATATTGGCAGCTTGGTCTTGAATACTAAGTCTTGAGCAACCTTAAACATAGGAAACCCTGCTTTTAATGCATGTTACTTCATCTCTCATTTCCCTTATCACCAATTAGGGAATTTATAGGGTTGGCATTTTTTCCCTTAGATGTAGTTATCTCGGATTTGCAATGTAAGTAAATAAATAACTCAAACCCACAAATGGTATAAACCCAAAATATCTCACTGATGATAGTGTAGCTGTTCCCATTAGTACATAGTGAGGCCCACATCACTGGTTGTCTAATTGTTTTATAGACCTGAGAGATTAAATCCAGAAATCTGCACAGTCTGAGGCTGCCATTTCAGTGTTCTCTCTCCATTTAATATATTGAAGTATCCTAGAGAGTTTATTTGCAAATGATTTCAACTGTAAATAAGTAGAGGTTTCCCAGAGGGCATACTTTCACAGTATTTCAAATGTAAACCACATTAATTGGCCTATCAATAATGTACTGTCTCATCTAATAAAGAAAAAAAATCCACTATCAAACATCTGCCTCATTTTGTAATAATCTGGAGTCTTAGTACCCAATATCAAACCATGAATATTAATTTTTCCTCCAAAATAGTGTTTTGAACTGGTGGGAAACCATAAACTCATCCCAAAAGACTTAGGAAATGCTTTCTTCTCTCAGAAATAAACATATCAATATAAATACTGATATTTGAAGCTCGAATAATAGCAAGGGAACAAAACAGGGACAGGAGTTTCCTGTTCTATCACCTGAAATCGGAGGTTATTTTGATGATTTTTATGAAACTTTATACCTTCAGAAATGTAACAAGGAAGGAGTACTCAAGGGAGAGCTGTCTGTTCTTCAGCACTTCTGGATCACATTTCTGATGAAAGGATTTAATTGAGTATCACCTTTTAAGTGTGACAAGTTCCACGATACAATTAGTTGCATATTAAAATTCCACTTTTGGAATCATTATGGCCCCTTGATTCTTCATTATTTCAAACCTGCAAGATACTTCAGGTTATGTGGAAAAAATAACTACATCTGTTAAGTCTTTAAAACATGTACTTCACATATGAGCAATATTTACCTGACACAATTCTTGCAAATCCTACTCCTTCCTACTTCTGAATTTCTCATAAATATGTCTTCATGTGCCTGAAATGAAAAATTAAATAACAAGGAAGAAAATGGACATCCCAGCTTTCTTTTTTCTTTTCATTTGTCAACAAGTAAATGTCAGACTCCAGATGACTGGCCTAATATTTATGCACATTTCCCAACCATTTAGAAAGTTGAGAACTCAAAGTATTTCCATGATTTTTGATATAAAGGTCAAGACTAGATTTACATAATGCTTCACTCATGTGAAAAATCTAAAAGTGAGGCTCATGTCTTGCTTATTTTTTCCCTAATTAACACATAAAGTAATTAATTTATTTTTTCAAGTTTTGACTAAATTTTAAAATTAAATTGGCCTGTTGTTTAAGTGATTCATTGCATTAGAAGAAAAAAACCTGTATACCTGTAAAGATGCACTCACATTTTAAATGTGAATGGTATGTTGGGGTTTTTTTCACTTGTATTACTTCTTTCAGATGAGGTCCAGCTCTATTTTCGAACCAGAAGGCATCATTTCCTAATCAGAACTTTCTGCATTCGGTTACATTCAGTATGCATACATGAACAGCTATTCTCAATTTGTGTACTTTAAGATATCTTGCCTAGCTGTCACTCCAGAGGTGCCTGTCTCACAGTGGAGCTACGTGACCTCTGCTGGTCACACATCAATGTCTCAGGTATCCTAGGGTGTCTGCAGTGGCTCCTTCTTTGAGCCACTGAATCAAGCTTCTCATGTTGGAGAGTATGAATTCACCCTAAGTTACCTCTCAGTGCAACAGAGTGTACGTTCACATAGTTAATTAGCAGAACCCTTTGCCTTTCACTTCCCTTTATTTAAACTCATCAGATGGGATATTATGACAATTTCTTTATTATAGCTACTGCTTTTCATGTTATCTCTGAATGGTGATTTCTGTTATTGTATTATCTTTATGGAGATATTATCTTAGATTCTTAAAAGGTATTTTGGACAATGATTAAGTACTTCTGGTAAGCCAAGTTTAAGTGAATAGTATGGAACATGCAATTACAAATAATAATACATCAGTGATTTATAATAATGCATTTTTCAGTACTTGCACACTATTCATGCTTCACAATTTTTTGTTGACTTGCTGAGCTACTGTCCCACAGTGAGCTAATATTTTGACTGTGCGATGCACAATGATGTTGAGGTATCTGCCCAAGCAATAAGTTATAGCTTTTGAGACACACACAATTCAGAGGGTTTTTCCTGATGTACCCAGTTCTGCCTTCTGGGCTCATCCAGCAGGAAATTCTTTTAACAATCATTTTAGTTTTGGGGGTTTTTGGAAGGTTTTCTTTTGTTGTGTTTTGGTTTGGTTTGGTTTGTTTTTCCCCCCGTCTTAGCTTTCTGTCTTACCGAGTTTCTAATGTATGCCAGTATTTTAATTTCCATTCTATGGCTAATGAATTTTTCATTAACCTCAATAACCATGAAATTCTGATCATATTCTGTTAAGCGGTGTCTAATTCTACAAGAAGCCCCATTAACTTATATGAGATCGGCTGCAAAGCAAAGTTATTATTCAAAATAAGCAGGGGTAGCAAAATCTGTCTTTAAATATACGCCAAAACCGCATTCATGGTCATTTTACTATAGCACAGCAGATTAACAGTTTTAAATGCATAACTTCCAGCCTTTCCATCACATCTATCCATTTTTAAGAGTTTTTTTGGGGAGGGCAAATTGTGAGAGAAAAGTGGAAAATTTAATATTCAATCCGTGATTTTCCTTAAGCCTTTAAATAAAATTAAAATAAATAAATAATTAAAAAGAAAAAAGATATGTCTGTACACTGTGGAAAGTTCATACAGAACTGGTATAACTACCCATATAACTGCATGTAAATCCAGTATTAGTATTAGACTCAATAAAGTTGTTGTTAAGCATTACCAATGAACTTTTTGCTTATAGTGCTCAGCATACTGACAAGACTGATGCAACAAAGACAGATTTAAAGAAACTGAAATGCTTAAAAGTCCAAGTAAGCCTCAAATGTCTTCCATTATGGAAAGGAATGCAAAATTTATTATTGATTTGTCCCACAAAAACGAAGCATACGGCATTTTCTTTTATTCCCCTCCGGGGTGGCAAGACCAAATTAAATACTTATACAAAACACTCTGGTTGGTGAAATTGGAGGTAATTTTCAAGGGGCGAAATCATCCACAAGTCCAGGTGCCACCCTAAAACCGAGGAAAGGTGTAATTTTTCCCTCTCTCTGGGGACACAGCAGCAAATTCAATTTCAAAGTGACAGTTGTAGCCTAACATGCAAGAGTGCACTCACTTTTCATCAGCACCTTTGCCTTTTAAACCTGCCCCTTCCTTTCCTCATTTTCTTGGGCATATCACATCGTTGCCCAACTATATCTGTCTGAAATGTAAAGAAATAAAAAGGATTCTTTCCTAGTACTTGTAAAAGCGAGTAATAGCCATGGATTTCAGGCAGATCTCCCTGGCAGTGGAATATAGATCCCCCAGACAGCTGTGACGACACTACCACCAGAATGCAAATATGTTATTAGACATGCTAATCTACACGGTGCTCATCACAGGACATGGATATTTGAGGGCAGAACAAAAAGCTGCTGTCTGACTAACCCACATTTTCACAGATCAAAGAAGCTTTCCCCAGTATTTTCTTCATTAAGAAGCTAACTTCTGTAAGCTTCTAACAAATTTTGTAGAAAGTCCTTAGGGTTTATAGAGTCCTAAATTGACATATAACAACTTAGAGCCTTCAATGTGAAGTGATTAATATCGTGTGGAAATGAGAGCTTCTGTTTTCCACTAGCGTCTATTCTTGATTATCTATATTTTTTGCTACTAAAATTTAAGTCGTAGGCTATCCAGCTTTTCAAAGGTTTCCTTTAAGAGGAATGATCCAATTCATACAAAAAAAATTCAACAGACTTGTTGATATCTGTGTACTCCCCTAAAAATCAATCCCATGGACTTATGTCTCAATTTATAAGAAATCTCTGGATTTTCATTTGTTTAGGGGAAGAGTGAAATATGGGCTTTCTTTGTAGCTTTTGCAATAATTTCCACGACTCTTTACATGGTACAGCCATTCCTCTTATTTATTCAAGCAGAAAAGCTTTTATCCAAGAAAATGTGTGTACTGCAGAAGAATAGAACTAAAGGCATAAGCTAGAGTAGGAGTCTTTCTTCCTTTGCCTTGAAGCTTGATGTTTCATCACTGCTCAGGTCCCAGCCTTTTTCCAGTGCACAGAAACAGGATTGCCAGCTACCACTGAAGGTCATTTCACTGTGTTCTGTTTTACCTCCTTTACCGAGTAATAAGTTTTTCTGATTATAGCATTTTTCCTATTAAGTCCTATAACTGCAGACTTAATAGAAGTCTGAGCCAAACAACATTCAGTACTAGTCTAAGGCTGGTTCCAGGAAAATAAAAATTCTTGGTTTTGTGCGATGTAGTTAAATGCCAGGTCCTAATTTTAGTTTTTAAAAGATAAAGTTGAGGCACATTATGTTAAATAACAGTGTTTGATGTGGAAAACTAAAAGGAGTCAAAAATACTTTACAATTGCTCTGAATAACTGATTTAATTGATGACTCTATCACAAGCCGTATTACCTGAGCCAAAGAAGAATTTGGGATGAAAAATTTTGTCAGAAGCCAACAGAAAGATGTACATGCACACAATGGCACATCTTACAGTTTTCAGAAAAATTGACAGAACACAAAGGTGTTGCAAAGAAATAAATGCCCAGGGACCCTCCTGGGATTCTCCTCCAGGGCAGTAGAAGACAGGCAGTCAAGACAGTCTGGTTTACACATATAATTTTTATGCAGAGCTTGTCTGCCTTCCATGGGGATAGACTTCACAGCTCAAATGTTCTCTGCCTCAGTAGAAGGCCTTTAAAAACCCAACCCATAATGAAAAGAGTAGGAAGAAAAAGAATGAAATCTGAGATGTACAAATTGGACACAAAATCCACTAAGTCTCATAGCAATATGTCAAAGACAGAAGAAAAAATAATCTGTTCTCTTATTAGGTAAAATAGGAAATAACATTGCAACATTCAATATGCTGCTGCTGTCAGTCTCAGATGAACTAACAGAATGGTCAATCTGAAAGTCATTAATAAGGAATTAAAGATGGAAATACAATTAATGTGTTTGGAAAATATATCCTGTCAAACTAAGCTGATGTCATTTCTTGATTAAAAATTTTTCTCACGCAGATGTAATAGTTAAATGTAGATTACTACATGACATTTTGATAAATAAAGTATAAAGATGCACAACTTCAACATGGCACAAGAGGATCCTATCTGGATGGTCCCTTGCAAGCAATTTCAAGTGATTTGTCATGACATGATTTATTAGAGCCAGGTCTACTGAAGTCCAGGACATTTATTTGACATATACCATCTATTTTTCTTCAGTAACCTCAAAAAAAAAAAAAAAGAGTCAATACGGGCCGAGTTTGCAAATAGTATGAAGCAGAGCATGTGGCACATTTGAATTGGCACATGAGGTGGGAGCAAGCAAATAGCATACTCAAGCTGACCTCATCTAGAGGCAAAGTAGACTATTGCTGTTAACTTATTGCTGAAGATCGTGTCAGAAGCCCAGTAGGAGGTTAGTCATGGCTCAGTTGAACATTTTGCCTTAAAGGTAGCCCTGCTAGCTAAGAAGGGGACATGAGGTGGAAGTTCGGTGATCACAGGCAACACAGGATATGCAAACAAGGTCCTGGCCAGATCCGGATAGATGAGTGATGGGTGGCTGAGGTAGTGGCTGAAAGCCAAAGCTCATCTCCTCAGTTCTTACATGGCTATCACAAGGTCACTGTTGTGCATGTTTATCACAAAGTTCCTTATCTCATTTTCATCTATACTGCAGAAAGGCATTGAACTTGTTATTCTTCTACAACCTAGCACCCATGACAGCTGGGAACAAAGAATGTAAGACACATGTCCTTTGGAAGGAAAGTAGTAGTCTGTTTTGCTCAAACGAAAGTTCTTAATCTGAAGATAAGCCAAGAAGGATAACCTTGGGGTGGCAGTGTCACAGCTTCTTTTTTTTTTTTTTTTCACTGTCCAATTCTATTAATCAGATATACTGAAGATTATTGGAGAGCATTCGAAGAGTTATGGCAGTTATTAAAGAATTTGAAAATATATGTTGAAAACTCAAGGACATCAAGCAGATGACTTTATATGACAAATCAGGGAGTATTTCTACAGTCTTCAAATATGGGAAACAATATCTTCTTCAGTTTAGTAAACAAAAACCAGGGAGTGGAAATGGAAGGGAAATAAAATCCAGGCAAAAACACGGGTGTATTTTTACCTCCTTTTGGAAGAGTGAGACCCCTTAAACAGTTTATTGTGTTTTGCAAAGAGTTCTCAATCACTTCCAATTTTAAGATCAGTGTGTGTTTTACTTTGAAGTCCATTTTTCTTTAAAAAGGAATTTATTTTTATGGACACCTTCCCATCTATTTTATTGAAAAGGAAAAGAGATGACTGCAGTGGTACCTCTTGACTTTTAGGGTGAAAAATCTTTAAAAATTGTATTAGACTGCATTAAGCATGTCTAGAAAGATTTATGAAAATATCCAGATAAAAAACAGTACTGTTACAAAAAATAAGAAAATCACTTTCCTGAAAAGTCTTCTCATGGGAGATACTGATTTTTTAGCTTCCCAGCTAGGAAGAGGGGATGCTTAATAGATAGTATTCCCAAATTTTCTCACAAATAAATATGTGCGTATGTGTATGCTCACCACTGCAAAATTTCAGCTGTCAAAAAGGTCAAATAACTTAGTATTTCTAGGTTGACAACTAGCATCCCAAAGAACCACTGCAAGAATTGAATGAGTACATTTGACATTTTCTTCTCTTCTGCCTGACTACACCTGAAAAATTGTAGTAGTATGAGTGGTATTGAGTTGAATTCTGTGACAAGACAGAATACAAGAAATTATAATCAAATTTTTATTTAGGGTTAAAAAAGATTTTCAACTACTTTGGAAAGCTATGCTTACAAGTAGAAGGAAAATAGGTCGGTTTTCAATAATGTGACTTATTAACGTGTCTTCATATTTTTATTCATATAATATGAGTATAATTTGTATTTATAAAAAGTTGTTACCTAAGCAAACCATTTTAACTTTAAAAACATATAATAACTTCTAAAAAGAATGCTCTTCTGATTTTAACTTATCTCCAGGCACATCAATATTCATGGCTTTGAGTTTGACTGAAAGGCTTGATTTGATTTAAAGGTTTGTTTGGATTTATTTTTTTTCCCCCAGCATCATACAGGACTATGCTAACTGTTAAAGCCTGAACTCTGAATTAACGACCACATTAACTACATCTAGCTCTATTTTCACCTCTAACATGTTTGTAATAAAACAGCTCTTTCAACAAATAAAAGTGTTGAGATTCATTGCTGTGTTTTTAAAACCATTGCCTCTGACCTCTGTAGCACAAGCATTCCAGAGGAGGAAAAATGACATCATTTTAGCAATAGAAGTATTTTTATATCTTTGTCTAAAAATACATATAGAAAATAAAATTACATCACTCATTCTTTTGCATAACCATTATTCCGAGACTTTTTCAGAAGTTGGAATGTGCCCTTGTCCTGTAACAGGAGAATTATACCCTAATTAAAATGAATACACAATTCTGAAAATTAATAAGTAAAAAAGAAGATTAACACATTGAACACCTTGCAAGAGTAGAACCTGAATTTCAAATACAATGAATAATATGTTGCAAGACAGCAAAAATTAGTGTCTTTTGCAGTCAGTACTTCAATTGTGTGTACTTTTTTAGCGAGTCTTAGAAAGGCCAGACTTCGTTTGTATGAGAGTTGCACATGAGGGATGAAGGCTAGTGAAGTGGGTACATGAAGAAACAAAGCAGTACGATGCACTTCAGTTAATCAGGATGCACTTAACAGGGAAATTTGCTTAATTGAGATGTTTCCCAAGGAAGCAATTTAAGACTAATGATACCTAATAGCAATAACTGCTGTTTAATGGGGATGGTAATTCTGCTTAATAGGGATACCATCAGGTAATTATGGCCAGGTCTAAGCTACCAACTTCTGTTGGCAAAGCTCTACCTGTCAGGCATCTGAAGAGATGTAATCCTTGATCAACAATTACAGGGAAGTAGAAACACCAAAAGAAAACTTGAATAAAAACTTGGAAATTAAAAGAATATCCTGTGTTGATCAATAGGAAGCTGTTGACCTGTTGATGTAAATTAAAAAAAAAAAAAAAGATTTCTGGTATTTTTGCGCATTGTCTTTAATTATTTTTTTTACAGATATATTTCTATTTTATATTTGGCTAAAATGATCCTAGGGTCTTTCTGTGTTCATCTCTCAACACATTGTACCCACTTCATTAGCTGGATTTATGCACACAACCTATTAGTATATGAACCCAGGTCCAAACTTAAAACAAAATAAAATAATTGTAGAATTAAAACATTCTAACCTTTTGTTCCAACTTTATGCTGCTATTTAGTTATTTTATTCTTTTATGTCCTTTGAGTTTGTTGTTGGATTGTTTTTTGGGTTTTTTGGTGTTGCAAAGTTACTCCACGATGCTCTGATGCACAGGTTACCCAAGCTGGGGCCTCCAAATTCTGTTGCTTACAGTCAAAGAGTGATTGACCAACAGCACGGCAGGCTCACCGCAGCCTCCTGGAGAGCAGCATTAGTCATGAGGATCCTCCCTATCCAGGATGCTGTTACTCTGCCACTGTGTCTTCATTAATAAGGTCTGCTGTAATTGATCTTAGCTCATGCACACACTCCTTGGGAATCATTACATACAAAAGAGTTTCCCTTTGCTAGCACTGCTTAGGCAACACACCTTCATAAATTCCCCTTTCATTCTGTGCTCCTACGCTTGCTAGTGTTGTTTGTCATCTTCCCAGGATGAGAGATCAGCAGGCACAGAGTGCAGGAAGTAGAAGCTATATCCCTAATACCCAAAGATCAGCATCTTTATGACAGTAAACTCCTGAAAGCATGAAAAAGGCCCACTGAAAAATAGCTGCGAGAAACACAGGGAGAAATCTGTACAGCTTGACAAATATTTGTTATTTACTTTCAGGTCACCAAAGATCATCTAAAAACTTTTTGGGGTATTTTTCATAACTGCAGTGTCCTCTGTGGTGGGTATAATTTGTCTAGGAGATAAAGAAAAGGTGGAAGGGTGGCTCTGCACGCTGGAGGAATGCAGTCTTCCAGCAAGTTATATTATTGTAGTGAAGGACAAAAATGTATAGTTCACTACCTCAGGCTCCAAAGAGTCAGAAGAGGACAACTGAAGAAAATAATTTGAAAGTCTGCTGTGAAACACTGACTCAAGAAAACGGGGTGAAGAACTGATAACTAGCAGTTTATACAGCAAATTTAGAGGTTTGTTCTCATCAACCTGTGTACAAAGAGGCTATGATTTACACAGGATGTTGAAGTATCTGCTTAATAGGATATATTTCAGTCCTTGCATTGCTGGCAAATTGTTCACACAGTAACTGTTTCTAATATTTCTGCTCTAATATGTAGGAACACTGTACTGGCTCTTTAATTGAATTTTACCCAGAGCAACTTTCCAGAGATACTACCGTGCTAACTTTCAACATAGCTTCGCATGTCCTTCAAATAAGATCTATATAATCAAGTATTTCTATGTCAATACATACGTGTATATATGTGTGTGCATTTTGTGTGGATGACATGTTCTTGAAAGAGCAGGCAAAAAATGAGAACAAAACAAAAAACAAACAAACAAACAAAAAATCAATGAGAGGTTCATGAATAACATTAAATAGGACCTGACATAAATGTCAAGAAGAACTCAGTGGTGTTCTTCCAAATTTGTTCAGAGTACCACACATCTCTCATTACACGATTGTCTGTTTTAGTGTCCAACTAAACTCATCCGTGCTGTGTTTTTCTTTAGATGGACATCACCCTGAAATTTTGGGTCTTCCTGGCAAGGACAGAAGCTTACTGGTAGTAAGCCTCTTCCAATCAGTACAATTGAAAGAACACATTTGTGACTACCTATTCCAAAATATATTTTTTTAAAAAGATCAAATTTTGGAGCATGAAAGCATGTTTTATTGTGCTACAGCAAACCAGCTAAATAAAATCCCTACTATTATGGAGGGTAAGGGAAAAGAAAAAAGTTCTTCCTATCTACAAATGAACAGAAACACTGCTGCTGCTGCTTTCTCAATTACACTGTATGCCCTGTGGCTTGCCACGGACGTGACCTCAATTGAAACTGTGTTGAGACTTCATATTCACTTCTCTTGCACAAGCAAAGAAGGCTTTTCCACATTACTGCTACTTCAGTCTACTAGATCAGATTGGAGAAAAAAAAAGTTGTCTGAAAAAAAAATTAAAAATTAAAAACCCCACCAACCCAAAACCTCACATTGATAAAAAAACAATCTCACATTGCATATAGTGTACGTATAAAGTCATCACTAGCATTGGTTTCATTCTGTAGAATTGCTCCCATTGGTCTGTTTTACATGGTAATACACATGTAGCAAATTAGTCCAGAATTAGGCATGCTTTAAAGCTACTAAATTGCCATGTATTATGTTAGAACTAAAAAGAAACTGAATTCCTAGCCATAAAACTTAAATCAAGAAAGACAGAATAAAAGATTCTTAACTATTTTAGAATACTGGATTTAGCAATTGATTCCTAGAAGACCAAAAAGAGCCAATCATCACAAATTACTAACTTGTGGAAACTCTAAGAACATGAACTTATACTTCAGATCACCTCTAGGAACATTACAGGAGTCCGTATAATGTTGTTTCAATGCATATCAGTATCTAATCAAGCATAATATGCAAAACGCAGAAAATCCCAGCAGTCATCAATTCTCATTTGTGTGTAGTTACATGTAAAATGTCTAGATAAGTTGGAATCATTCAAGCCACTGTTGTTGTCCATGACCAACCACTTCTAATAAACACAGAAGATCAGTAACAGTTCGGCTTTCTTAACAGTGAGCTTGTAGAGTTATCTGCAGAGACAGAAGCAGTAATAGGAAGAGAATGAAGTATGCCCTGTGGGGCATTACTAGGCAGTACATTCATTAAGCAGTTCTTATGATGCCATAAATGCTTTAGTCATAAGAACCAAACATAAAATCCCAGACTTTCTAATACCCCAATAGGGACTACTTTGATTTTTGTAATATACCGTTCTTCTTTTCAGAAAAACATACCAGTAGCTATTTCTTCACTGATGTAACTGATTTTACTTTGGAACATGCTCAGAATATTACAGGTTTATATATTTTATTAAACCTTTTTATATGTTAGATTGACATTTAAATCATTCATTTAATTAAAGCTATGTTAAAAAAAAAAACACCTTCATGACATCATCAGGGAAGACACTTTTGAAAGGCATTATGAAATCGCCTGCTGTAACAGTTTGGAGCTGTTTTGTATACAGTGTTGTGTGAAATTAAACTGCTCCCATATTTAACAAATATGATACAAAAAACATCTCAGCCTGCAAGGGTAAACGGGAAAACATAGTTGACTGACAAAGCAAGTAGATTCCTACCTTGTCTAGGCAACAGGCAATTAGTGACTGAGGGGATAATGAATATAAGGAATGCACTGATCTACCTGTAAGAAAGAACACGTAATGGACCATGCTTGCATAAATGATCTCAGCTAATACTCATTTGTTTTCCTAGTAAAGCAATAGTCTAGAAGAAACGGTTACAGATGTGCTTAATCACACAGCATAGACTTGGAATTGACTACTACACAGGACATTTACAATATTCCTTTAAGGTGCATATCCATATCTTATTCAGTTCCTGGTTAAAATAAAAAAAAAAGACTGACCAATCAAAATCGATGAGAAATGTGGAGACTTTGGAAATAGATACAATGAAAATTTAAAATATAAATATATAAAATATATTTTAAAAAATAATATAACATATAAACAATATCTATTCATCCTGAAGTTTAGTGTAGCGTTTTCCCTAGCATACAAAAGCCAAACAGTCTGATCCTAACACTTTAGAAGCTCAGTAGGAACGAAATAACCTAAGTAACCAACATTTCAATTCCCAGATTAAGAGTTTATTGCTCATTCATTACTAGTGAAAACAAACATCTCCAGCCTATCTATGGCCTCATCCCTGTACAGCTTTTGGAATCAGTGTGTAAAATCTACAAGCCCTGGACCTCCACATGTGTTCCTAGTTCATGTAAGATGATGTAAACCCTAACTCTAGTTAGCTGAGTGTTTTCAAGTCAGATGGGAACAAAGTTTAAATCAGATAACAAATGGCAAGTTTCTTAGCATCATTAATCCTAAAACACAATGACAGATTATCCAGAAGTTTTCCCTCCAGATCCATAAAATACATCATTACAGGTCAATTATTAGCTTAGTGGACTGCTTATCTCACAAGTAAAGCTGAAGCAGCATTCAGCTGTATCCAAAAACGAAGAGCTACCTAAGCCAATTCTTCACAGAAGACATCTTCCTTTCCCCTCTGTATAGAATAAACATTATCTGGCTGTTCCTGATTTCTTTGTAACTTTTTTCTTTGCCTTCCTTCCTAGCCCCAGCTCCCATCGTCTCAGATTTTAAGGGCCCTACAGCACTACCTTCCATTGTAATTTCAAAAGGAAGTTATGAATATACCCAAATACCACTTCTTCTTAAATATATGAGGTATCTTTTGGCTGAGTTGTCTTGCTGTGTGAAGTCTTGTGTACAGACTTACAGAGCATTAGCAAGGATAGCTCTTTGTCCTGTTGTGAGGAACGGCAAAGGTGCAATGTAAAGCACGTCTACCACAGTTGCACATATTTTGACCACCCAAAACAAAATTTTTGTGCACTGCTAAACACAAGCAAATTCAGCAGTAAACTTCTGTGTTCAGATTGATCACGTGCATCACAGGTGAGTATAGCATTGAGACCAAATTCAACAAAAGTTTTTCAAGCCCATGAGAATGACTGCAAACACAGAATTATAGTTCAGCAAAATGGTGAGGCTGAGACTATTGTAGTCTGTGATCTTGAACAAACAGGTAGGTGAAATGAAGAGTTTCATCTCGAATCTTTGAGGTGACTAGTTAGCAATATTTCTAGCTATTACTCTGTGGTCTCAGTATGTCTGATCAAATGACATATATATCAAGTGATTGATGCCTGTAACGAAATGCTTGACATAAAATATTGAAACTAGAGAAGCAGGAGACAGAACTTCAATCCATTTATAAGTGGGTTAGCAAATGAGTGTTTTTTTTCTCAATTCTCTTTATTATTAAATTGTTCTTGGTAAAAAATTAAATTTGGGGTGGAGGGGGAACAAGGAAGACAGGATGTGGTAGATTGGCTTTAAGCCTTGTTCCATCATGGACCAAGACTTAATACCAATTCTGCCATTGAGGTTACTGTTTCTTATAGGTTTAGAAGACCTAGAGATCCCTGTAGTTCCAGGCACATAAAATACACCAATATGTCAGTCAGCTGCTCTAAGCTGTAAAGTAAGGGTGGGAAACCTACCAACAAAGTAGTAAATTTATAGGTTAAGCTATTCAGTATTTTGGGAACTGGCGTTTTCTCCATTGCTCTGTCCTTGAAGAGCTGGGAATTGGTTTGTGGATTGGTGTCTGCAAAATCTGTGTTAACACCGTTTACAGTTTGCTGAGAATTTTAGCTTTTGGTTCAGGAATAATTGTCTATAGGACTTTGGTCCAGATTTTGCCTCTATACAGTATGTTCTAAGCACACAAACGGCAAACAGTCATGACAATGTGCAATATATGTTCTTTGTTATAAAGTTGTCATATTTGTCAGCACTTTCAACCGTGTCAGTCAGATAACTACAGATAGATTGCTCTATGGAGTATTTTTATTTTGGCCTTCTATCTATGTATATGTTTGTTCTTAGACTTGCTAATAACACTTTATTTTTAGTGGATGAGGAGCAGATCTCAAATCTAGCAAAAGTTCTTAAGGTCAGTAATGCCCCAAAGACTCTGAATGATCTGTGCATTTGTATATATATTTTTTTATGTTGTCAAATACCGTTTCTAATGTTCAAGAGTTTTATCTAAATTGTAAGATGGATAAGTATTTGGGGGTTTACTGTTAATTAAGAATAAGGTTTTATTTCATATTGGGGCTAGACATTTAATTAAATGATGATCTGAGAAAAGACAAGCTGGCTTTAGGGGTAGCACCCCAGTTCCTGGTAGTACAGCCGTGTCTCCAATAAAAGCAGTAGTTTAAATGCTGCAGAGACTGAGGCTTAGAAGAATCAAAGTATTTGGGGTTGTTTTTATTTGGGACATCAATTTTTTATTTTTGTTCATAATGGCAGTTGAAAGGCCTGCTGTCGTGATCTTATTTGGTAGGCTGTTGACCTAATAGAAAAATGAAAATAACAAGCAATGAACGTGTTATTTTAGCTTTGGCAGTTGATTTGGGTTTGTTGGTTGAATATCTCTTTATAAAATGGCCCCTGAAGATAGACAGGACTGTGTGCTCAGAAGATGCTGCTGAGGGGACTGATCTTTGAATTGAGAATCAGAGTGCTGGTGGCACATATCTCCTTTGAAGTTTACATGAGTCTGTATTGACTTCTGAGATCCTGCAACATTAGCCTCTGATCTCCCTTCTGGGAGTCTGGGAGTGTGGATAGTAACATATCCCAAGATAGTAAGCCTTGATTTCCCTGATTTATGCTGTAGGCAGTATTTCAAGTATATAAAGCAAAATAACACCAAAAAGCTACCAGAATGGCAGATCATAATGTTATCCAATGTGTGTGACTTCTTTCCTCCTTTCAAATCAATTACTCCTGTTGCATTTTTTTGCTATTTCAAGTCAGAGTTGGGGTATTTTTATGGATGTTTTGTATTTTTGTTTTTCTCTCAGGAGACAGAGAGCAGTCGTCATTGCTTTGAGGGGTTCTGCATCAATTGGAGGCAGAAGTTAAAACAAATAAAGTGATATTAAGTAAATTTTGTTAACCCTGGAATTTGCCATGTTCATTAGAATATGCAAGATTAATAGCTGAAAATTGCAGAACTTGAAAAATCCCTGTAGAGAAGTAGTAGTTTTGGAGTTTACAATAGCTTTGAATAAACTCATAGAAAAAGACATTGTAGTCCCTATTGCAGGATGGAACAGTTGATGTCTCGTTCCAGGGCTTTGTCCAATAATCTTGTTTTCTTTGGCCTGCAAAAGACGCATCATGCAGACAATTGCCCCCAAGAGACATTAAGTTAATATTCTCAATTACTGCGGGACTCAGAAACTGTCTTGTTTCGGTTGCTTATTTTTCCTCTCTTCTTGTATGTTGAGCAGACTGCATGTTCATCAGAGACATAGGTACTTTGCTAAGGTCTTAATAGATTTTAGCTGTATTTGACGTGAAGTTATGCTTCCATTCTTTTGTTCCGAGGATGGCATCTGGCATTAATTCTTTGCTGGTTGAACTTCAAGGGCCAGACTTTTTAAGGGATTTTTTTTTGGAAAGCATCAGAGGGAAAAGGTGCTGTAATTCAGTTGTTGTTGAGCAGATATATTTATATGAAGGGCTGTTTTGAGGTATTTTGTATGAAGTTTGAAGGGCTGTTTTGAGGAACTGAGAATTATGAAGCCTTGCTCAAACTTTACTCTTATTATGAATATTTTTTCTAAGATTCAGCAAACAAGTTGAAAACTGAATAGTTTCAGTGTGTTTCATTACTCATATTCTAGCTGATCAACTTTACACAAACTCTCCCTTTTGAACATGGGAAATATTTGAGTATCTTTGGGATTGCTGGCATTATTTATCATCCTACCCTTCTTCTCTGTCCTTTACCTCTCCCAGTAATCTGCTTTCATATGGATTTGAGATCTTTAACATGGAAGCTTGATATGGATCAACTTAACAGTTCTTCTAACGTCACAAATGTGGAATGATGTATTAAAAAAAAAAAAAATTCCCTACAATGTGTGAAATAATGCCTTCTCAACGGATTGTGTCAGCATATTCTAGGACAGTAGTCATCACTCAAGGTCCATGTACTACCTGTACCTTGAAGAAAGCACAAAATTACGTGGCTCTGATATTGTGATTTTGAATGTTTTTTTGAATACTTCCTAAGGCAAGGTGATTGTAGATTGCCACTCTTTGTTTCATACTTCTGTTTTCTGATTGTAAAAGAGATCTAAGCAGTTTCTACTCTGTTATTTACTTTCATAGGTGAAAATAAATATCAAAATAGGAATTATGTTCTTTTTTTATGATATTTTTAGACATATACATATTAACATATGCCTATATGTTTATCTACATATGTACCTGCTCATAAACACTGTTTTCAGCCAGGATTACCCATGGCCATTTATTCCTTGCTAAATGATACAGCCTATTTCTTTTTCTTATGTTCATTTACTGTGAATAAGATAATGGCCAAGTTCTGTGGCTAAGTTCTGTATTTTCAGGGTTTGGCCAATTGACTTCAGTGATTATTTCACTTCAATAAGTCTCTTTAAAGTCAACAATTTCATTAAATTTCATTATTTTTGTCCCTTAGGTGCCTGGCAAACAGATAGATACAGTCAATATTTGGTGGGATTAAGAAGAAGAGAACCTGGATTTAGTAAGTCTCTAGCAAAAATGCTGGAAGGCAACTGCCTTGTCTTGAACGTAAGGTTTAATCCAATTGAGAGTCAAAACTCAGCTTGAAGCCAGAACAACAAATTCCCTGGAAATGCTTTAAAGCATTTTGTACAGTGTTGAAAGGAAAAATGCTCAGTGATGTGAAAAGAGAATGGAGAGAGTGTAAGAAATATACTAATACGTATTTTGTGCCTGATTTTACCAGAACATTAATACCAAGAAGACAGAAGAACTAAAGAGAAAGGCAGATTGTTAATAAGAGCTTAAACAGTTAGACCTGTTTTAAGCCATTTAAAATGCAGAAGTTAGTAACTTGGCTTGGTTAATTTTATCTAAAAGCAAAACCTATAGCAAAATTGCAAGATATCCTTGTTGCAAGTGAAAATTACAATATGGAATATAATAGGACCACCCAAGGTGAAGAAAATACATTACTGTTAGTGGACATTTTTGTATATGAACATGAAATTGAAAATTAAGAGCATAGTACAAATGAATTAGAAAAAGGACAGGTGATGGAATGGAGTCAAAGGGATCAAAAAGAAAAATGTGGTTCCTGCATACGATAAGGAGATAAACAAAGACAGAAATTGGAATAGTATCAGAGTACTAAGAAAAAGAAAATTAACAGTTGTGTTTTCAGGTATTGATCAAGACTTAATATTGGCATGTGTCCAGTATGAAATTAGCAATAAATGGGAGAATGAATAGAATCTCAAAACATCATATTACATTCGAACAAAAATAAAATTGTACAACAATGTATTGTAAGCCAAATTAGAAATATCTCCTCTATTCAGTATCTTCATACTTGCTGTTTTCAACTATTTATAGACTATTAACTATTCTTGCTCCAATTTCCCATGCCAGGTGTCTGCCTTGAAGCAACTCACTTCATGAGGTTTCCATAAAATACACTCTGGCCATTTCTGAGAAAATATGTTTTCTTGCCATTAGTAACAAATTCCTAGTTATTTCATTAAAAAAAAAAAACTTTTTCAAGCTCTGGTCTTCCATGCTATACATTGAAATTTGGCAAAGCTGTTTTTCAGCAAACGATACGGTCAATTTATTTTTTTTTCCATGAAAAAATGATCACATTTGGAACTGTCATAAGGTTTTGGGAAAGCTCTTAGACTCATAAGGAAATTCTGATAGGGAGGATTTAGTTGAAAAACTGCAAATACTGACTGGAATTTCTGACTACTGCAAAGCTGGGTGAAAGGAATCACTGAAATTAGAGAAGACTTTGATTTGATGAGCAAGAAAACGTAAAATGAGAGCCTGTAAAAGAGCTGAAAGGGTGAACACACTGAAGGGGAAAGGAGACAGAGGCTAAAGCTGAGTGAAGAAGGTATAACAGTAATATCAGGATGGATATAGGGGTTAGACACTGGGACTATTGGGCAGAGTGGTTCAAGGTAGCAAAGGCAGGAAGAAGGCACCTGTTAAGTACAGAAAAAGTGGAAGAGAAGTAGACAGACCCACAGGCTATTGCAAAGTTACCTATCCATAACTGAAGGGAATAAGAGAGACCTGAACATCCTTTTAATCAGTTTGCCTATACTTTTTCATGTGTTTTTCTCTGGATGGTTTTCTTTCCTGCCTGCACTATAGAGGTTTTACAGGTAAATGGAGTGTTGTAGAAATGTGACAAAAGCGACAGAAAAGGCAAAAGAGAAAAAATGAAGTAACGCTATTGATGAAACTTAGAAAGATTAACAAAGGAATGGAGAAAATGAACAACCAGATGAGAAGGAATGGGAAAGGACAGAGGAAGGCAAATAGGTATTGAAATAGGGGACATCTGAGGAAAAAATATTAAAAGACTAGTCATTAGCCTCCCACAATAATTCAGGTTGGAAAGGAGTTTTGGAGATCATCTTGCCTAATCTCTGCTGAAAACAAAGTTAACTTTGAAGTTACAGCAAGTTACTCAGTGCTGTGTCCAGTTAAGTTTTTGAAATCTCCAGCCATGGAGGTCCAAAATCTCTCAGAGCATCTGTTCCTGGGCTTAACCCTGTTCCTCGTGAAAATATCTTTTTCACAATATGTGAAAATCTTCCTTTGGGGAGATTGCTTTTTGTCTTTGCACTGAGGAAGGACCTCTGAGATGGGTGTGGCTTTCTTTTCTCTGTAAATCCTCTCTAGGAAAAGGGTATTTATCCCCTTTCCTCTTCTCTCCTCTAATGCCATGTGCTCCAATGCTTTAATCATCTCAGAAGTCTTTTGCCGCATTTGCATTATCTCCCTTGTACTGCAGGGACCAATGCTGGACATAGTACTCCAGATAAGGCCTCATGAATTCCAAGTAGACGATAATAATATATCATAGAATAATTTGTTACTGTGTTTATTTACATGAAAAAGTGTTAGACATGGAGTTCTGGAGCAGTGCCAATATCACTGGAACTCACAATCAAAATTACTAAATAATCACAATGAGTAGACCCTAAATCTGAAGGTCCGTCCAAACAAGAATGACAAAAACGATGTTTAAAATGTCAGAAACAGTCTGTGAATGATTCATAAGCCAAATACAAAAAAGTTTTAAACTAATGTAGCTTTTGGTTTGGTGAATCCTATTTAACTAACTGTGAGGAAAAGGAAAGAAGTCAATTTGTCTTTTAGACTCTAAGCTGAGTTTGCAGAATCTGTGTAATAAGAAACATAGGCAAAATGGAAAAAGAAATTAGCAAGGGGCAATGGAGAGGAACAGTCCTTCCCTCTCGTCCTTTGAAACACGTATTAGAGTAGTTTTGAGCTGCAAATTACTGGGTCAGAAATTAACTTGGAACCCCACAATGCTGTCTCATACAAAATCACTTTTTAGATTTGGATTATAATTCAAGCATCCCTTACCAGTAGCAACATAAAAATGAATCATGTCAAAATAAATGGCAGAAATCAAGTTCACCTGTTGAGCAGAGGCTAAGCAAACCATATGTTTAGACACATCTCCATAACCATAGTGGATATTTAGTCTATGACAGCTATGTATTTAGAAAGAAAATGGACCTAAATTTCACAGAACGTTCAAAAAGATTATGTGGTGCTACAAGCACACATTGCAGCTGGCCCTTGTCTCTTCCTTTCCTACCTCTGGCCTATTGTCCAGTGGCGGTAGTGTCACATTTTAAAGGAATGATTTTCATTCAAGGCTTTGGAAAACTGAATAGATGTCCCCCAGCCATGACCCACAAAGTAAATTCTGATTTTCCAGAAATGTATCTCCAAATACATCTTTTTTTACATATTTGTAAAATTACTAGAGTCTAATACTTCTTGAAAGACAAGTGACAGCAAGCACTGAAGCTGAAAGTGATGTGACAAACATGGCAGCACACTGTGGTGAAACAATTCAAGCTTGTAATTAATTTCTATCTTTAAATTCCCATCAGTAATGCTTAGTTGGAAGACTCTGACAGGGTGGAGCTATCAAGAGAGAGATTTTCTGTTGCAAAGGTTGCAATACTGTTTGCATATTTACTATGGAGGCCACCAGATAATGATTCAGAACAATGAGCAAGGAAAACCTTTACAGACTTGTGTATTTAATGAAATCTCAACAGTATTAGTATGCCTTATGAAATGTATTTGATATTACTGAGGCAGAAATCACCTTCGTGTTTCAAGTCAATGAAAAGCAGGAAAATCACCTTGTAACATTCAATTCAGAGATATAGAAAGAATCCATAAATAGGTCACTGTAAATGTTGTTCTAGGGATTTCCTTCATGAATCTCATCAGCCTGCAACAAGGCTTAAGTGAAATGATTCTGAAAAAGGTGGCAAATATACTGGCAGACACAGAATTTCAATTTTGTATCTGTTCCACAAAAGGCTAGCGACGAATGATTCCCAATACGATTTTCCTTTGAACACAATCCTGCTCCCCATCCTTTACTACAATAGGGAAGAACGCCAAATCAACATCTTGCTCCAGGTGTCAAATATCCCTCAGCAATCAATGCCAAGCAAAAAAGACTAATCAAATAAAAAATTGCATTTTATTTTCCTATATAGAAATGTTTAGGGTAGAATTTCTTATTTGTTTTAAATGGTATAATTCAGCAAAGTGAAGGAACTTTATATGTATAGATTGAAATATATACATATGTCTGTGTGTGTTTATATATTTATATACATATAAATGTGTATAGAATCTGTTTTTCTTTAAAAAAACACACAAATACCTGTTTAGAGGTTTATTTTTTTTATTTTATTTTTTCAGCACTGAAGATGTGAGGAAATATGTAGTTTGCGCTTTTTCGGTGTATTTTTTGGGTTTTTTTGGTTGGGTGGTTTTTTTTTTTGCATAATAACATGGACATCAGAGCCCATATATGTTCAAAGAACAGCTAGCATAAATGAAGTACAGTCAGAAAGATGATCATAAAGTCCTTTGAGCTTCTTTGATCTTGAAGCATCTTTGCTTTGCACGTCTTCCAATCTCTCTATTCTGATAGAAGTTTCAGAATTACACTAATGATGGCTTCCTATCAAACACAAAAGGTGTTACAGTAGCCAAAAATTAATGAGGTATAGGACAGTCAAGCTCTGTGGCCGTGGTCTTCCTAAGCAGGGAAGTTAGTGGAGACTTTCTCCAGTATTTGGTGTGAACGGTTGGTCACATAGGTCTTGTGCTGCACGTAACGTAACTCAATGGACCCTACAAACCCAAGAAGTGTCAACCTTAGGAAAAAATTATGCTTTTGCTAAAATTGCTTGTTTTTCTCCGTTTTTCTCCAAAGGGAGTCTGACAACAAGCTCTGATCTAGGCATTGCGGTAAAAGCCGGTTAGGTAAATTTTACAGTTTAAGCCTTATGCCACAAAATAGTTCATGCAGGATCTCACCTACTCTGTCACACAGTACCTTCCTTAGTCTTACCCATTTACATTTTGGAACAGGTAAGATTACTTGCCTCTACTGCTGCGTTGGAAGGTTACTTCAGAAAGGCATTATCCATCACTTCCTCTCTCTATTCTCAACCAATGCATAGCTGTTTATGCAATATATTCTTGAGCACCATCTACTGGTACTTCTTCCACATCTGAAATATCTACATCCAGTCAGACATAAAGCATGCTTGTAACGTTGCCTCTAGAGTGAATAATCTGGTATTCAGTCACCTTGGTGCAATGGAGTGATGTGGTGTTTATGGAAGTGATCTGGCCCGATTCTAAAGAGGGTGCTAATCTTGGCTGGAGAAGAGAGAGAGATAACATTTCTTAATACACAACTGTTATGAGAAGTGAAAAGCTGAAAATTAATGTCTCTCCACTCATCTCCTGTCATGTAGTAGAATTCATCTTCTATTTCATGCTACCCGTGTAGCAAAAAAGGAACTGCAATTTAAGGGTCATATAATTAAGGACACCTAAGGTTTCATTTCAAATAGGTACAGTTTATTTCCGGGAAACAAATATTAAATACTTTGCCAAGTGTGAAGGAAATTATTATGCCAGGTTTATAGCCAGAGAAGTGATATGCCTGTAAAAATTGCTGATCTCAACCTGTTGACAAGTCTAGTTAAAATGTGCTCTTAGTATAACAGTCAGTGCTGCCCCTGAAGACCTCTATTTGTAATTTACGCATTCTTATTTCAGAAGGGGAGGGAGTCTATGTTGAGAAAGGAATAACACACATTTTAAAATTCTGTCTCAGAGCTGCTAGCAAGAACCTTGATTTATTAAAACTGAAATAAATTCAAGCACCTAATTTGGAGTCCTCGGCATTTGTACAACTTGTTACTCCCATTTCAGATGCCTGTGACATTGAAACTAAGCTGGCTATTTTCTCATCCCTACAGATCTGTTCTCACACTGGAAGTGTGAGACTACAAAGCCAGGGTGACAAATTATTTGTGATTAAAGTTTTGGATAACTGTCCCTGCCATATTTGACTGTGGTTTAAGAAGAACATTTCTTGTTCGGCACAATGGCATCTGAATCCTGAGATCACTTGTTAAATGCTATAATAGTGTTCTTGCTAATAGTAAAAGCATTTTCGTACACGATCCAGTATGACATATTCAAACCACTTTCTGCAGTCCCAGTATATAAGAATCTAAGGGTCGAACAAAAACTCCATCTTTCTCAGTAATTAACAGGAGACATTTAAAGAGCTGAAACAGAATGTGAACGGAATGATACATTTTAGAGTTTTTAAGAACTGGAAGTTGCATCTGGACCTCTGCTTTTTTTCTATTTCCTTTGGAAATATTTTCCATAAATTTGTCTAGTTGCTTTTTGAATCTTTTGGCCTCCACAACTTTTCTTGGTAATGAAATCCAACGTACAGTTGCATGTGGGTAAAAAACCTACTACTTCTCATTTATTTTAAATCTCCTCCTTGATAATTTCATCTGATTCCTTTTCCACTCTTCTATTACAAACCATGCCTGAAAACTTCATATTTGCTCTTTCCAGACGATTCATATTTTCTCTGATTTCTGTGATATACCCGTTTCACATCATTCACATAAGGAATACATTACACATCTGATGATTCTTGTACCCTTTTCTGCAGAACCTCTGGTGGAACGCTTCCTGCCTGTACTATATCCTGAGCTCTCTTTGCGTGAAGTCCTGTTTGGTGGATGTTTTCGCATGTTCCTGACTTCCGATGGGCTGCTGTGTGATTGCAGGAGCATTGCAATTCTCCTTTTTGTACTTATATTTGGATATCACACGTTCACATGCATTGTTGTATAATAAAACCGAGCAGATCAGCAGCAGCGCAGTTTACACAATGTGAATATGAGAAAGCTGAGTTTCTTTTTTTTCCTATCTTCTCCCATTCCACTTAATCTGATTTCTGTTGTCCAAAGCTTTTCTATCATTGATATGTTTCTGCTCCTGTTGCTGGTCAGTGTGAGTTATACAAGGTCTGGGTTACCTGTAGACTAGATTTCAAGTATAATTACATTTAAAAGGCCGCAGACTACATCTGCAAATACACCCTGCCACTAAGAGTTTGTCCTGCTTTCATTACCCCTACACTTCTGTTACTACATCTCTGTTGTAGTCCTATAATCTTTTGAACTTTGGTTGGCTAAATTTTACTAAAGCCAAAATTCATTTTTTATTCATCTTTTTATTGATCATAAAATCAATGTCATAGTTCAACATAAGCAGGGGCAGAATTCGTTCATCTGAAGTCCCAGTAAAACTGAGTGTCAGCTGCAAATCAGTATTCCCCTACAGAAAAAAAAATAAAAAAAATAAAATAGTGTATTTTAAAAAGGAGAATCAGGATGATTACCCAACAGCCTCACTCGGGTAGAACACTCCACAGAGCACACACAGCTACTTGAAAGCACCAGACATTCATTGCCACTCTATTGAAAACTAATTTATCTTTAACTGGGTGTCCTGCCTGTTCTGAGGCCACTGACAACTGTAAGTCACATTACACAGAGCAGAACATGGATGTTTTGATTTATTTATTGTGGCTGAATATTTTCAGCAAGATGAAAAAAAAAAAGTAAAAGCAATTTTTATATATTTAACTAATTTGCAATGCTGATTGATAGCCATGCAACCAGGATCTCCTAAATATGAAATGATGTGTCTCAGTGGAGTTTTAACCTGTAAATAAAGCAAAAAGCAATTAATGAATTAAATTTGTATTATGTCCTGAGAGAATGAATCAGGTTTGTTAAATTCCATGTGTATACTCTTGTTCAAACGCAAATGAAAATATGTTGATTTACATAGGTCAAGAATTTATTTTTCTCTGGTTTTTATATTATATTTTTAAAAAATAGTCCAAACACCCAATATTTTAAATAACATTGGAAGACACTTATATGGAGTTATACACAATATTTAAATAGTTCTGCAAATTATCTCTTAAAGACAGACTTAGAATATTTAGTTTTGTTTGCTGTTGGAGAATTAGGGGATTTATTCTCTGTGAAACCTGCCAGGTTTATGCTGATCACTTCTTTCTGAAATATTACAAAATGGTCCCCAAACAAAAAATGTGTATTCTATTTCAATTATGATTTTTTTAGTAGATTTTTATCAGTAGTGCTACATGTCTAATTATACCATGGCTAAAGAAATGGTCCCCAAGTTCTGTGTCCAGATCTGCCATGGACTTTATCCTAGTAACTCTTAGAGGCAAAGCACTTAAGCACTTACTGAACATTGTTCAACAATGCATCACTTCACAATATAAATTTGATAACTATAATTACCCTCACCATTCTGTTAATTGTTTGATTTTGCTCTGAAATGGATTAGGAATACTTCCAGAGTCAGTAACAACAGAGAAAAGACCTAAGGATCAGGTTTTTATTGTTTCCCTTCTGTTTGTTACTGCCTCCCATAATAATAAGCATTACTCGCGGGAAGTCTGGAGTCAGGTTTGGTGTGTCCTAACATATCAAGAGAGAGAAGTGGAAATGTGGTTAATTGTCAGACATGCTGTGGCTGAGCTGAGACTGCAAGAATGATCACATAGTCATGCAGACATACTTAGATTCAAACTCACAGAAGCTGAGTAAATAACCTGCTTTTCAGCGTATTTCCTATCCACTAGAGGGGCAAAGGACAATTCCATTTTTGATGCAGGGACTATATTGTCATATAACTCGAAGTGCATGTAGTGCAGCAGGCGACACTGCTTGGAGTACTATCTTTCCCTTGTCATATGCTGATAAAACGTGAGTTTTAGCATGAGTACAGCTCAATTCTTGCTGATGAAAATAGTCGTCAACATGCCCACTGTTTTCATCAGCATGAATTGATCTGTACTCCTCCTACCAATGACCATCCTCCCTCCTGGTGTCTTCTGCAAGGTTTAATAGGATCTCTGTCAGGCTGCCCCTCACAAGACACTCCAGCAACTGCTATGGTGGCAGGTCTAATGTCCTTTGTTTTTTGCATCTGTTGTAATAGGGAGATATCAAGTCATTTGCAAAAAGTCTCTTTCAGCTCTTGGGATGAGAAAGTGTCTCTTGATAACTGATTGCACAATGTCTGGTGAGAGTTAGTACATCGCTAGTAGAGGACTGAAGTGTAACTGAAATTGTCACAGAATAATGCAAGGGGAAAAATACTCAGCTTCATTTCTCTTCAAGTATCATGTTTATCAGTTTCCCAGCGATTCATGGCTGGTGGTAACAACTTCTTGAGGCAGCTGACATCCAGCAGAAGCTTGAGAAGCCTTTCACAGTCCCTGGCACTGATCAGGCCATTGACTAGGGGTTGGGCACGATAAAGCGGAGGGGTGGTCTGAGTCAGCAGCAAGACGTTCAGCACAGGCTGCTCTTTGCATGCTGCAGCAGATGGTGGAGGTGTGTCTGTTTCCCTCCTCAAATTCTCCTGGAGCAGCTACGGGAAAAACAGTAGACGATTTCCTTCGTGACAGAGTCAGTAATGGCTGATGTATCTGTTAGGATGTGTGATTAAAGGCTCATCTGCCCAGGCATGAAGGAGCAGACAGGCACAGTGCCAGGTGGGGGAAACCCAATAACCCGGTCAGGGACATGAGGCCCTTCCCCAGCCACCCCAGGGCATCCTAGGAGGGCTTCAGCCCCACTGGCTAGGGGTGACATCCACCACCGCAAGTCAGTGGGAGAAGCTGTCCTGAGATCACCTACAGGTTGAGGGGTCGCTGCCAGGGTGTATAGGCTCAATATGGGATTCTTGGTAAGATTGCACAAGTCTCATTAAAGGATGTTTAGGGAGGAATCAAAAGTGGGGAAAGGGAAGGATGGGAAGAATCAAGTGTGGGAAAACAGAGGGAGTTGGGTGTGAGCAGCTGGCAGGCCGGTATGCTTGCCCAGCCATGCCCTGTGCCTGGTGTTTGCAGTCGGTCCTGGCTTCTCTTTAAACTCCATTTTTACTTATTTTCCTGGGCGAGGGGCTCTGTGTATGGGGGTGTGTGTGCATGGGGGCCTGAGTGCAGCCACTGCAGCAGGATCAGGTGTCAACCAGCATGTGGAGTGGCTGGAGACCATGCACATTGTGGGCCAGACTATGATTATGGTGAATCTGCCTCTGGGAGGGAGACAACTGGAGGAGCTGGCTACCAGAGGGACCAGGGCATCCTGGCCAACTGCAGCCTGAGGGAGACCATGCAGCCTGAGGGTGGACTAAGAGACCTGTTTGTGTGTGTGTGTCTGTGTGTGTGCATGTCTGTGGGAGGCAATGGGTGAGGATCCAGGGCAGCTGCTGGATGACCCGTGTGTCTCAACCTGGCTACACAGAGTGTGTGTGCATGTGTGTGTGAGAGAGCCTGCACCAGCGGCTGGAATGGGGCTGTGGCCTCAGGGATTGGCATGCCCAGATGCCAGCAACTGGGGAGACTGGGATCCAGGGGCAGCTACTGGGCAGACAGAATGTCTGAGCCCAGCTGCTGGAGGATCCACATTGTATATATGTGCTGTGTATGTGTGCGTGTGCCTGCGGGGGATAAACGCTCACCCACACTACTGGCTGGAGCTGGGGTCTTGGAGCTGCAGTAGCCTATATCTTGTATTGGGTCTTGGATTTGGCAACCCTTAACAGTATCTGTAGGAATGCACAGTCCCAAATGGGAAATTGCCATGCCAGGCTCAGCTTTAGAAAGGGACGGGAAGTCCTGAGTACATCCAATAAATACTTTTCACCACGAAATAGCAGAGACTTCTTCAGCCTTAGAAATTCACTGCACCTATTGAGCCTGGAGGTCTGTGAACAGATCCTTAGGGACATGTCTTCCACCCAACTGAAGAAAATTCTGCATAGTGGCCTCTTTAGAGAAACAGACCATGGCTTTGAGTTCTGCTGATTACCTTATCTATTTCCAAAAATCAATATTATTGTCAAGGGAAGGCCAGAAGCTATAAAATTAAATAGGACATCTTTTCCAATACTTCCTCCGTTAGCAAGGGGAGCTTCCTTGAACTCCTTTTTGCTCACCAGCAACAAGATAGGAACTCCATTCTCCAAATCTTTATGCTCTTTGGGGCAGTAAGGAATTGTTCTGGACTGGTGAGACATCCTTGCTTGACTGTAGATTTCCAGTCTGTGGTAAAATCACATGGTCTAAGTCAAGCCAAAAATAAAAACTAAAAAAAAAAAAAAGAAAGAAAAGTGGAAATTCCATGAAAATTTTATTGTACAAACATTGTTTGGACATCCATTTCTGTTAGCTATGGTTGGAAACAAGTTCCAACAAACCCTTTACTTCATGGTATGTAATTTTTGTACGTGGTTACAAATCTAGAAGCTTCAGTGACACAGCCATTGAGACAGTTAATCTAGGAGATCTAAAGCAACTGGAAATTGAAATTAGAGCCAGTCTGTCTGTTGTTCTTTAGCCTTTCCAACAGCTGGCTGCCTCAATAAGACATTGAAGAAATTACAGATCATTAGGGAAATCTCCATCATTTTCTCTTTCTTCAGGCATGCTCTAAGAGAACGATCATGTAAGAAGACCTAGTCCAATGGAGTTTCAGAATATGTTAAATGATTTTCCTACAGTCATGAAAACAGGCTGTAGGTTGCATAAACATGGCTTAACATAGTAGAAAATACGTCTTACATTGTCTAGGAGACTTTGGGACCACCTATTTCTCCATGATAAAAAAAGTAAAGCATAACATCCCAAACAGTACAACATACACCTCTGTAGACCTCTGTGCACAGTGTACACCTCTGCAGAACAAGAACAGAATTACCAAGGCTCAAACCAGGACAAAGATGTGACAGTCAGTGTCAAGTAACACTGTATTCTTTGGGGACTCACTGGAATCAGCTTACACAGTGCTATGTTAATCATTCCCTACCCAAACTCTGGGACTTGATTGGATTCTGTAGTTTTTCATGGCAGTCATTGCATCTACTTGCAGTGCACCTTTATGTATTAATGACAACAATGCTCTCATTTTTAATTTTCTTCATCTTGACTTCCAATAAGTTCAAATAAGTATTGTCTTGAATATGATGAGAAGTCCAAGACACAAATACTTTAATTTTCTCTTTATTGTTGTATTCTCATTGTCTTTGCGGCACCCTAGCATTGTGAAAGTGGAGTATTTTACATGTCTTACCGTAACAGTTAACCCACCTTGAAACTAACAGGATTTTTTTTTCATTTTTCTCTTTATTATGCATCAGTCCCACTGATCTCATCATGTCTTGCAGAATTGCTTCCTGCTCTTCAAAACAGGACAAACATAAGTCATTCCTTCTCAGAGGTCCTCTATGACTTACCTACATCAAGGGAAAACGTGAATTTTAGGAATAGCCTCTAGATTACTCAAAACATAATAATTTTAATTTGTTATGCCTTTAAACAAATAGGATTTTTTATAGTAACATTTATTCTTGAAAAGTTTAAGCAATAGTTATTATCTACAAAGCGCCAAATCCTGTGAGAGGCACCAGACGTTTTTCAAACCTTGTTGAAGCTACAGAAATAACAGCCTTTTTCCTATCTGTATAGATGCAATCTGTTTGTTGCCTCTACATTGTATACAGAAGAGAATGCAAACCAGTTGTCTGAAAAATTCATAGCAATTAGTCTAACTGCTATCTAGGAGAGATCCATACAAATAGTGTAATGAAGGCTTGCAGTAAAATTACTGATTATTTCTTTATTGCACTATGAAAGAGACAGGCCAGCACTTTATCTGTGAAGATTTTGATTTGATGACATTTGTGATGTGCAAGTACGTTGTAAAGACTATATGTGGAGACAAAAGCACATTGAAAGGGTTTCTTTTTCCTTTTTGAAAGGAACTTCACCTAACAATTCCATGCACTGTGCTGCTTGTGTAGATGTAGGAAAATCAAGAATTCAAGGCATTCCCATATGGCACAAGGCAATGTACATTCTTACTACTTTGTGCCTTGCCAAGGCAATTACACACCATGAATTGAGTTTCAAGGTTGGTCACCTCCTGCAATTCTATCAGAAGCGTTGGGGTATTTGTCATCTATTTTTTAAACCTAACTTGCACAGTCTAATAATTATATGAGAATCTCTGTTTTGATTTAGAAACATATGGCTTTTAGCTCACCAGACTGTAGCAAAAAGTCTGAGCAGTCAATCTCATTTTGGAACAGCAATACTCATTCGAGGGAAAGACTCCAAACTTACCAGTAAGCCTACCTTTAAGTGCTGTGGTTTGGGGGACAAAGTTTTCTCATTTTTAAAAAAAAAACAACCAAACGTTAATTTATTATTTGGTTCACAAAAGTGAGTTTTGCACACATCAGGGAGTCCACGGAATGCTTGCGTAGGTAAATGTTCACTAACGCAGGCATGTCATGACTGTAGTAGGACAAAGGAGACCACGATATGGCTGTATCATTTGCTTCTTGGAAATAACTGCCATTCATAGAGTGGCAGCTAACTACAGAGCCCAGGCAAGCAGTTCAGAGGTGGTTAAAAAGCACCCATTCGTCCAGAGAAGACTGAACACATGACAGCTGTCTTTATATAAAAAAATGGAATAATTCCTTTATCCACTGGACATAAATGTAATGGCCTGAATTTTTGAAAAAGGGATAATTAACTTGTAGACAGATCTTAAGTAAAGAAATGGATGCAGCACTTTATGGTGCTGTCTCCAGTTCTTTGATTTCACCTCTGTTCTAGGGAATATTGAATCAGAGGAGACAAACTGGCAGTGTGAGACCTCCTCAGACCCCCCTGATGTAGTCTAGCGGCTTGGTTCAAACTACCTCCTACAGTAGGCCGACTTCGTACCACCAGTTTTTAGGAGTTACTTAATCCAGTCAGAGTCTCTCCTCTGATGCAGCAGCACTGATTTAATCGAAACAGTTTCTAAGTCAGTTTAGGGTTTTGGCAGATAAATCCTGACAGATTTAGTTGCCCCCAAGAGTCTACTCTGTTCTGTTGTTGGAAAGGTACTGGCCTCATAAAAAGGCATTACTGGAGCTTCTGTTTTAACCTCCCCAGTTCCCACCTGTGTCCATCAGGCTGAACTGCTGCAAGTCTGTCCTAAGTGATAACACCTTCAACGGCTGCAGGTAATCTACCCAGGCTCCAAGTCTTTTAATAATTACACTAATGGTATCAGCTCCAGACAGACACACTCAGGCTGTGTTTTCAAGCTTTGCTTTGCTACATGGAAAGGCAGAAGGATTTTTATTTTTGTAGCAGATGACTGCTGATGCCCTGATCCTATCCTACCGCTGTGAGAGCTTGGGCTCAGGAGCCTAGCTCTGAGGATGGACCTCCCTGAGCCTGTGTGCTTGAAACAAGCCTCATACACATGGTCTTGCCTCAGACTCTCCCGGACTGGGGGTCTAGCTGCCACTTTTTCAGTACAATGCTGCAGTGCCTCTGCAGCTGTGTGACCACTATAGCATATGCAAATGCCATTAAATCTCCTAATCTGGTGATCAGCTGTGCTTGGAATGGGAGGGTGGTGGAAGAGGAGAGAGTTCCCTGCTTTGTATTGCTCCAGAGCGCCGTAACCTCTTTGAAGGTTTCACACTAGAAGGGACACAAGGGACGTCCTCCAGATGCCACACAGAACTGTGTGTCCTCACCGCTGTATAACTTGGTGTACTAGTTCCATCATGTCCTTTAATGCATGCCTCGTCGCACATGGAAAATGAGGCAAATTGAGAGCTGGTAAGCATTTCACAGTCTTATGCTGAAAACTGAGATACAAAGACAGACTGTCTCCAACCCCCTTCTCAATAGATAAGAGTTCCCTTCAGTACTGCTGAGAAAAAATACACAGAGAACTATCAAAGATGGCATTTTATTCTATCTTCTTAGGCAGCCTTCAGAAATCAGAACGCACTGATTTTTTTTAAACTTCAAAGTGACTCCAATTCTTTTAAGACACATGTGAAAACAGGAACTGTAAAGGTATTGCCTTCATTAAAAGGCATCTGTTTTTCAGCTGTAGTACACTTGTTTTTTATTTCAAATGTTCATGAGAACGCATTTGCATGGTGCTTCCTGAAAAACGGCCCTTTCCCTGTTCCAGCTGAAATGTTGTGTGTACTGGGGGATGGGGAAGAGAATCAATGGTTTGATTAAAATTTTAATTATTGTAGAAATCATTGTTTTTGTACAAGCTTCCCCATGCCCCACCCTTGGGCATTATTTGTTCCTCTTTAAAAGTACCCTGCAAAGACAGCTTTGGGGATTCATTGTATTTTTATGCCAGCTCTTTAAGCAACTTTACAATTATATTCTGGTGTGTGAGTGATTCAGTATTATCTCTTAGGCTTTTATGATCTTGTTCCCCAATCAACGCTTTTGTGTAACAAGCTAGTGAAATTAGAAATATGATTAGAAAAATGTGACTACATTATCTAAAACTTACACACACTTTTGTATTGCTTCAGCTTTTTAAGTCCCGAGGGAACTGACAGCGATTAGGATCTATTTCTAGTGAAGGTACAGTTGGGAATTAGGGTGGTTTGAATAAGTGAATCAACCTTATTATGACAGAAGCTGCAATAGAGATGTGCATTAGAGTATATTGGATTCCACTTTTGAAACCACAGGAATCCTTTTCATAAGTACTCACATTTCTGCCTGGACTAAGTAAACAGGGTACTACAAACAAAATAAAAAAATATCCTAAAGCCTTCTCATCTCCATTTTTACTGTAATATTTTACAGATAGTATCACGCAGTCAAAACAATGGTTTTTCTTTGTGAGTATAACCAGGATTGGTATAAACCTTTAGCAATATGGTTATTCTATTGTAAACATCCAAACCCCCACATTTAAAGTATCTTTTTTTGCAAAGGGTTCAAAAAATACACTTTGTCCTACTGTGGACTAAAGTAGACAAAAAAAGGAAAGAAACAGGATGCAATTTTTACTCTGCCTGTTTTTCTGTTACAAGCAGGCCAGGCCTCAGGGGAACACAAACGGGACTATATTCACATGTTTACATAACATCATTTGCATGTTTTTAAAATGCTGTAATTATTTTAGCTAGCGTGAATTAACTTTAGCATGGATGAGTGAGAGAAGGAAAAAGGAAAAAAAAATAAAAATCAGTGGAAGCAGGATTCGTAAAGGGTCCAGTGAGAAAGGCTACTGGGATTAATGACTGAGCAAAATAGTCTGGAAAGGAGTGAGAACGATCTGGTGTGGACACTAAGTCAGAAATGGGGGCCCTGTGGGAGAAAAAGAGGTACGTGGTTTGCAACAGCACAAGACTGACCAAACCAGGTCTAGCCAAACGTCCGCCTAACCTTCTGGCCTGACAGTGGCTAATAGTGTCTCTAAGAAAACAATATAATAACAAATGCAAGTAAAGAACAATCTCACTGCTGGCACACCTTGCCAGTTTCCAACAATCAACATTTTATCACCAATATATCTTTATCATGATGTTTAATATCCACCAGTATATATACTAACATAAATTATACATATACCTCCTCCATGTAGCTCTGAAATTTCTTTCCAAAATTAATTATCCTTTTGGCCCTCACAACATCCCAGAGCAGCAAGTTTCACAGTATATTTATTTTCTCCTTCTCCATGCTGCAAAGGATTTCACTAACTTCCATCATATTCCTCCTCAACAGTCTCTTTCCTGAACTGAAAAGGTATCACTTGCTGAACCTCTTCTTTTGTGGAAGCCGACTGTATCTCCACTTGAACTTCTCTGTTCCTTCCTTGATTCTGCCATATTCATTTACAGTTGTAAGGACCAGAACTGCAGCATTCAAAAGGTGCCAGCCCTGTAGTGCAGTAGTGCCTTGGTGATTTCCACTTTCTAAACAGGTTGCCAGCTAGGGTCAGGGAAACGAGAGACAAGTGTGTAGATATTTGAGGAAATGACAGCTGAAGAAAGGGAGATGAGTAACCATATGTGGCACGTGGTACAGACTAACAAGGAAAAACAGAGATTCTTCTCCATGTTCAGTTATGAACATATAAAGCATTTAGTCATATCCAAAACCATAATTTCACAAATCCTTTTACTACAGATTGTATGGACATTTAAAAATTATTACTGACCCAGATGCGTATTTCTAATTGAGGTAACTTAAAAGATGTGGGCAGAATTGTGAGAGAGCTTGTGTAGAATGAAACAAGAGCAGCGATACACTGAGGACTCTTCTAATGAGAGAAAAACCTCATATAATTTTATTTAATACAGTCTGAAAGCCAATTTTAATTCCTACCAGTGGTAGGAAACTAAACCTGTCACTTACCTGCAAGGACACTTATGCATGAGTGCATAAACCACAGACTGAAATCTAGCTCAGGGTGACAATAACTCAGTGATTAACTGATACTGTCGTCTTTTTGTAGCCCATGTGAAATAAATTAAGGGAGTCTCATTCCCAATTGACAGGTGCCTGAACCTTACATTTCTTTGTTATAGATAGTGCAGCTGGTAGCTGACCTGTGATGGGATGCTGGTTTCTGTAACCAGGGAGTAAATTCACAGACATGCAGGGAGGATGTTTAATTCTTGGCAGCCATGGTATGGAAAGGCTTCAAGCTGATCCAGTCTGCAGTATTTTCAGAGAAAAAGCAAGGCAGCTAGGAGGGGCTTCGTCCCATGTTGTGGTGACCCTAGTTTAGTCAGAAACTTCAGTAAGTACTAAATATTACTTTTAAAATACACTTATTATTTAACTACTCTCAAATCTGTATTTTAAGCATGGTTGGGTTTCATTGCAGTAGAAAAAGAACTCTCACAATATCGGTGACAATCTTTTCTCATTCTTCTCCCAAAAGGCAAAATATATAAATATGAACAATTATTTTCACTTTTTTCAAGAACCTTAACAATTTTTGATTACTTCATTTAAAAATTGCTCTTTATGTGTAATGTGTCGTTGTTAAAACCATACATGGCACACAGCAATGGCCAGCTTTTTGGTTTGCAAATGATGGTTTGCATCACAAGTTTTGCTCCTTTGGACAAATGTAGACGAACCCTTTCAATTCCTAGTAAATATGACTTAAGCATATCGTAGGCAGAGAAAAAGTATCCTGTACTGCAACACAAGCTATGGATTTTGATACAACTGATACATATCAAACTACATATAGTACCTTCCTATATGCTTTAATTCCTCAGTAGTATATAACATTTTGTTTGGCTTGTCTGTGTATATTAGCTCACTGTTTTAACAACACTTATTCAAAGGATGAGAGTCGCGAATATTTCATACTCCTATGCAGTTCCTTTTCCACAACATATGATGACTTTTTTTTTTTACTTTTTTTTTACTTTTTTTTTTTCCTTTGTAATGGAAAGGCAGCAGTGTCAAGTATATTCTTAACTCTACCAGTCTGAACTCCCTCACATATACTGTTTCATGTGTCCTATGGGTACTTCATGATTTCTGAAGAGTTTTCCTATCATTTTTAAGGAACAGTGTTAGAGCACTTACTTAAAAACTTACATAGTAAAGGAAACAAGGGCTACATTAGGCAGCTCATCCATTCTCTAAATATTCTTATGTTCACCAACCCTGTTCTTTTCTGGGCTTCCACTGTGAAGTGCTGTCTGTACAGACAAAGGCCATGTATATGAAACTATGTGAATTTGTTCTCCTAAGGCTGCCTTTGGCAACGGGATTATCTGAGAACCATTTTGCTATCTGTACTTTTCATGACCCACCTACTCTTTTCTTTCCTAAGTTATTTATTACGGTTTTTTGGGTTTTTTTCTGTCCTGCCTCCTTTTAAAAACCTGCTAATCCCAGGATATCTGTATTTCCCTTAAGTATTCCTAACACTGCTTATTAAATTCATAAAGGAAAGAAAAATAGTTATATAAGAATAAGTGAACATAATAAAAGAAGCGGCTGTTTTAAAATGTATCTCATAAATGCAGCTCTATTGAGAGGGGGAAGAGGGAGGAACGAGAGGAATCAGTGTATCAGCCCTGGGGAAAAAGTGGACTAAATTAAAAAGGCAATTAAGAAACGCTGAACCTCCGCCGTGTCAATGAGCTCCTATGGTAGATAAAAGTGTGACGAAGAAGAACATACTCATGCCTATTGTTTTAGAACAATGAAGTGTGTCCTGCTTGTAATGCTGCTGTTTTAAGCATATCTCATAACATTTCCATTATTGTGTGCGAGCTCAGCAAACATAGACGACAGACAAGGGGGTTTTGGCAGAAAGACAAAGGACACTTTGCTTCAGCTAGTAACAAATTGCTTTCATTAAGAACGAATGGTCTTGGAGCATTTTTCTGCTGTATGGTCTCCACAAGATGTCAAGCACAAATGGTAACCCCATGTTTTCTCTGAACAATAGAGTAAAACCTAGATGGAGGCAAGTATAGTTTGAGCAGTTTGTATGTGGCTCGCTTCAGGACATATTTAGTCTTTGTGTGGTTGAGCAAAAGAACTTGCAGTCTCCATCCTATAAATAACTAAGCATGATAAGAGTGTAACTTTTACAGTAACTGGTTTAGACTTGAATTAAGGCCGACCATTTTAACAGGTAATATAATTAGAATGGTGATTTGCTCAGGACACAATACCATTTAGCAGTATCCTGATTCCCTTGCTTAATGTGCTTTAAATGATACCTTTAGTGATGTTATAGAGATGTTGCACCACTTGGCTGTCTTGAGGAAAAATATCTGTCAGCATTCCTGGTGAACCTATATTTTCAAAAGTGGATAGTGTAGCTTGATATTTTGCCTTCTCCTCATCATGAAAGAAGCAATCAGCTGATATGCAAATCTGGTTGATAGATTGTTACTGAACAGTTAAAAAATATATATTTTTTTCCTTTGTGTCTTGTCTCTCTCCTTGTGTCTGTCTGTCTATTTTAAATTTGAAGTAAAGATCCTCATGCCTAGAAGTGAGAAAACACTGTCACATTGTAACATGAAATGTGGCTTTGGGGTGTTTCAATTTAGAAGTGACTGCAATATGGTATTTAAGATTTGAAAAACTGGTTTTGATCAAGTGTTCTATCCTCTGTTTAGAATATTATTTCGGGAAGTATATTACCACATTACTTCTTGACTATGCATTTGTAAATCTTTATTTTCGAAGTTCAATATATTGGCTATATAAAATCACTTTAGATTTCCATTCCAGATGCAAATCATGTCTGATAAATCTAATAAAAATTGGTCAGGCAAGGGTATTTAAAACTCTCATTCGTTCTGCAACACATAACAAGAGCACTACAAGAAAAAAGTTGTAAAAACCAGGCAGCCAGATTCAGCAGCATCAAAGACTACATATTCTCTTTCTGCCAACACCAGTTCTGTAGAGCAAATTAGGAGGGAAAGAGATGGTATGTTATGCACCAAAGTGTGCCTTCTGTGCTTCCGCTCACAACATAACTGATGCACATTGAATAGCCTAGGGTTAAGTCTGGAGGTTTTTCAAGTGAATGTTACTCTTATATTTATCGTTTCCCACGTTCCTCTGTAATAGCATATTTCATAATTGCATTATTAATGACCCAGGGAAAAACAAAAATAATCAATCATGTTGTCAGGAGAAAAGGAAACAAAAGTACTTAACTTCATGAAGAGCAAGGGAAAAAATATTTTAAAAAATCTTAATACATTCAATCTCCATTGCAACTGCTGTGCAAAAGAAAGGGAGAAGGGAGCCTGACTTCTTTTTTTAATGGCAATGAGTGATGCTATGCCTCATCTGTTGAAAAGATAAAAGTCAAACCTCTTTTTAAAATGTAGAGCTCAACAGAAATTTGTAAGAAAATACAATGATAGTGCATGAAGGCCAGAACATGCAAATGGGATGAAATTTTAACCCCTACAAGCTTCAAAAGGTATTCCAACGATTCTAGATGCTGTGAAAATACACTAAATGATATATACTCCTAAGATAACAGGGACGGGTTATCATAAATTAAAACCTAATAAATCCTCCTGGAAATCAAATATTATATTGTCTTATTTTCCAAGCCTCTGGAGAATAAGCTTTCACTTATTTCATATTTTATATGAAACTAAAGGCAGAAGTCTCAGTAAATCAGAGATAAAATCCCAATTTGGGCATACCAAAAGCATTGACAATCATTCTACAATCTGAACTCGAAACAGAAGGGCAAGTTGTTTTGGGCGGAAAAAGGGAAAGCATTTCTTTCCATTTGTTTTCACTAGAGAAAAGCTGGGAAGTCTCCAGGATTATGTAGCAGCTTGACATGAGCTGTGACAGTTGTGTGATATGGCAACTCGAGGACATGTAGCTGCATGCAAACAGCTTCTGAATTGCAGCTGATTTTTATGAGGCTACTTATTGTCTCAGAGTACACAGAGTCAGCAATCTGCCAACATGACTGGTATTATGTCCCCTGGGGACAAAGGAGTCTTCCAAGTCATCAGAATAAATGCCTGTCTGTCATATGAAAGTGCCTTAGGAGAATAGAGTGGCTGAAACACTGGGGAGATGTCTCCTTTTCCTGCAGGGCGGATGAGCTCCAGCAGAATAATTTCCCTGGGAGAACTGCTGGTTCCTGTGCTTAAGGCTGGAGAAATACTCCTGTCCTTGAAGAAGAGGAAGAGAGAAGCAAAAAGGCAAACTGTTGGAATGAAAAGACACTTTTAGGACTGACAGAAAGGTCAGACAATAAGAGCTGTGGGATGTGGGGTGCTGGCTCAAGAGTGACTTGACGGTTCAGAAGATGAACCTGAACTACTGGAGTAAAACTCCAAAGTAGGCCCTGAAGGCTGAAAGCAGATGCATATAAGCTCCCCTTCACAAAACCGAACAAACCAACCTGTTTGGTGTTGATCACCAAGGCAGGGCTTTGCACAGAAATAGTTCTTAGTGTGTCATTTGTGCTGATATGCTAAATAGGCAATAACTGTGTTAAAAATTCTGTACAAAATCTATCACACATATCTGAAGGACTGACCATGAAAATGTCTGTAGTACTGAAGCTGTGAAAATTTTGGTGGTTGTTTATTTGTTTTTGTTTTTAAAGACTTGAGAATCTAGGGGTGATTGAATTTGTTTCAGCCAGCGATAGCTGGGCTGTGAAGTCAAGCTGTCTTTGCAACCTTGACAATACACCCTAAATTAGAGGTCATGCCTTGAACCTGCTCGGGCTCAGCAAGCCAAAAAGACAGAGTTCTGTACTGGGATAAAATCCCAAGCACCTGGTGACTTTCCAGTCAAGGAGAGTTTGGCCTTTGTCCCGTGTTTTCAGTAGATGGGACATCCATTTTCATTGCTAGTCCATCCAAGTGCTTCCTGCTGCCAAAGAATGTAGTTTCTGTTGGACGTAGTCACTCCATGGGAGCTGACCTCAGTTCAACTACTCAGAACATTAGCTGCTAAAAAATGGAAAAACAATTGGAATAACTTCCCCCTGTACCATTCCATGCCATAAACAATAATTTCTGGTATTAAGGGCTGATGAAAGATATGGTAGCAGTCCATTACTGTCTTTGTAAGGTGTGTAACCTAGCCAAAAGAACTTTAAGAAATTAGAAAATAGCTAATATTGACTTGCTATTACTTCATTAAATGATGACTGGAGAAGGGTTAGATGTTTGCTCAGATCATTTATTTCTGAGCAATGCGTGATCAATGCATTGGAAGTTCACTAGGAATTTGTGATAGAAGAATGTGTCATTTGCAACCATGATAATAATATTCCACTGCATTTCTTCCCATCTAGGAAAGATTTGGACAACTCTTAGAATTTGTATGTAATCAGTAATCCATTAAACACTATTTCAAGCTAAAGAGTGTGAACTCTCTAGAAAAAAAAAAAAAACAAAACAAAACACTAAGAAAGAAAGGTAATAATGTTCCTCAACGCTGCTCAGAGGAAACTATGCTCTGAATACCCTTGAAAAAATTCAAAACGTAATCATGGCGGTAGTGATTTGGGTTCTTACAGTCAGCATAGTTGGAATTTTCTTCCTGTATCTTTTAGAATTTTGCATTTGGATGCCCTGTAGAATTTATCTAAGCTTTCTGGACTTCTCTTTCTATATAGGGAGTTGAAGATATGCATGGCTGTCTCTCCATATGCAAAAATGGTTGAACTCTCATTGCATGTGTAATAAAACATACTGGTTGGGTTTTTTTCATGTAAACTTAGATTGTAGAGCTTAAGAAAGCAGCATGGAAAGATCTGAAAAAACACAGTATCTGTGTATCTGTATTCCTGAAAATATAGCAAGTATTTCTGCTCATCCTGAAAATATTTAAGGCACCAGATCATCATTTAGAACACTATCATCCTATGATTCCCTGGGAAGGAAAATGAAATGCAACTATGAGACAGATTATGTCAAAAGTACAGAATTACCACACTACTGCTCAATAACTTGTATGTGGCAGCCAAGATCAATGCCTGATAAACTTGATTATTATCATAATCTTCAAATTAAACATGGCACTGTCTGAAATTGGAGAATACAGATACTGATCAGAAGAAGGAAGTCTGAGCTCAAGAGGTTTTCTACACTCCTGCCTGAAACGTGATCAAGTATAAGAAAAATGTTACGTTTTCAAAAATCCTGAAAGAGTTCTCATGGCAAAGTGAGGAAGAATCAAATGTCAGGGGGTCTCCTACCTTGCCTTGGCAGCAGAGATGAGCAGCATTCTCCAAAAAGTAAGGAGCATTCAAATTCCTGAATCTGTGTGTGGCCATAAATGACAAGTACAATCTTGGCACAAGACTGGCTTTTACCCTCCAACTTGCCAGCAACACTTTTGACATATTAAGGAAGAAGTTAGTTTAGACAGTGTAAAATTCTTAGACTATGACAGTTCAGATTTCTCTTAATATAATAATTTCACTAAGGATATGTCAAGGATGAATATGATTCACCAAGTACTAAGTAAACTAAGGATGATTATTGGTTATTAAATGGCATTTAGTCAAAATTGGTTAGTAGTAAGTAGCTTTCTTAAAGCTTTTAGAAACATTATTATTATGCAGATCTTGAAATCCTGAATTTTGGTTGTAATAATGGTCCAAATTCCAGGCAATCATTTCTTTTAACTAAATTATAGTAATTGAAAAATTATAATATTAAAGAAAGGAATGTCAGTGTCACCACTCTTTTGCAAACCCTGATCTAAGATTTTAAAGGAATAGGACGTGGAATAAATGAAAACTGGAAAGCTTTTACCAGTGTAGTGGTAATTGAGGGAAGAATTTGTCCTGCATAGTACATAAATAAAATGAAAGGCAGAAAATACTTCTTCAGATAATGTAAGTTTAGTTTTGCTTATTGCTGCTGCCTTCATAGTGCTCATTCTGCTGTTCACAGAGCACCTATTTCTGAGAGTTTTTGACTTAATAGAAATACGAGCTTAGGCAGCCAGAGAAAATGGAGGTTTTTTCCTCATTATGTGATATATATGCAAACATAGCTATACAGAGCAAATGACGATCTCCTCTTGCTGAATCCATCCGTTTATGCCCCACAAAGGGCATCTTTTTCTGTCCAAGTCCATCTACATATCTGCATCCAGCCTCCTTGCGGTTGTCCCACCGGTGTGCCTGACCCTCTCGGTGAGCCGTGCGATGCAGGTACCCGCACGCTTGCCTCTGCCGTTTCCCTGCCAGCCACAGCAATTCTCGTCTGAAAACTGCTGGACTCTGATAGCAAAGCTCCTGTGCCTGCGTGCAAAGATTACGCAACATTAGCTGGAGCGGGATAAATGGATCTGTGTACACCCAGCACTGCTTTGTCACAGGCAGCGCTAAGAAATAGCCTGGCACAGATGCAAAGTGCTGCTGAAGGCAGCGTTGCACAAGGGCAGTGATTATCTGGGAGATGTAGATGCAGCACAGTTGTTATTAGAGCAGATAGGAGTCCTACCTATGTGCCGCATAAATATGAAAAGCCGCTTTCTATTCTCCAGCAGATTTCCTCTACCGTCAGACTCCTCTGGTAAAAGCGATGGATAAAAATGGATCTTCACGTGCCAAAAAAAGTTAAGAAAAACAATGCTTGTTAAAAAAGCCTGTGGTTTGCTATAGCTGAAAGAGATGAGCACACTTCAAAGTAAGCACACAATACAGGTCAGTTGCTTCGTCAGGTTTATTTAACAGGGTGGTGTGTCACTGGACTGCGTGACACGTATGAGGCACAATTCACTCAGACTTTTTCCAGAGACTTCTGGTGCACTCTCTCCAGAAGTCTCTAAAATTAGGTTTTATTATTAATTGAAGCAAACCAATTTATAATCCAAAAAGACAAGTAAGCAACAAGATATGATGCACATTATTTTTTTTTAAAAAAGGCAAACAAAACAACAAACAAACAACAGAAAAACAACCAAAACAAACAGCACAAAAAAAACCCGCCACAACAAAATACCAGAAAACAAATCTTGCCTTCCTAACCACAGTTAGATTCCTCTGCAGAGGCATTCCTGTTCTCACACTTATTTTTCAGTCAAGCAGTCAGTATTGAGTTGTCACCTGAATTAAGCTTTACACTGTGCCCTGCAGAAAGTCTGTGCTGACCTCCCAGGAAAGTCTCATTCTTTTCACCACCTCTGAGGACTGAGACAGTCTCTGGAGATAATACATCCCTTATGCCTTCCACCACTTCTCTATTTCCAGTCCTACAGTCTCTCCGCTTTCCATGTTAATCCTTCCCTGCCTGCTCTCCTACATGCCAGATATTTCTCCAAAATGGAGCAGACTCCATTGTTCTCAGGGAAGGAGCAATTATCCCAATAGGGTGTAATCGGACCAGAATGCAGTTGGCAATGAAGTGCAGGAAGCCACAATAAACTGTAAACAAATCCATTAAACAATTATGCTATCTATCACAGGTGGCGAAAGCTGTCATCACCCAGTTGGTTTCCAGTATACTGACAAGCCTTACACAGTCATCTAAATTTACATAACAATTTCATATTCTACTTAGTATTAGCATTGCTTTTTTTTTTTTTTTTCCATGACCATGGAAGCTTCTGATTTTGCTATGTCAAATAACAAGATTGTACAGGTAGTCATCATGCTCATGTCTCAGGTCCATGTTCTAACATCGGAAGGAAATCCGGGCTTTTTTTCAACCATACTTTTCCCTTGTGAAAACTCTTGAGTACAGTCCTGCACACCCAGGCGTTTGTAGAAGCATACGATAACCATTATTTCAGAAGAAATACAGAAAGCAAACTGAGGAAATCCAATATGCTGCAATTATTATTTAAAGAAAACAGGGCAGATAGTTGAACCAGTAGTTGTCTAAGAAAACTTCAGGTTTTTACATTCTTTATTGGTCATGAACAAAGTATAATTGATCCAAAGAGGCAACTCACTTCAACAGACTATGCTTTGCAAGAAGGAAGAAACGAGTTCATGAATACTACAAACTAAGCAGCTACTCGTAGCAGTCACAAACTGTTAAAATAATGTATACATTAGAGTAGCATTATAAAAATTGAGTCAGCAGCCCTGAAAACTGAGCTTTGGGTGTCATTTGCACTAGGGGGAAACTGTCTGTAGCTGAAGAAAATTCTGAGTCTTATTGATATTTTCTCTTTGATGTCTATCATCTCCTGTAGATCATATAATTTGAACATGACTTTTGCTTGAAACCATTTGCTTGAAAAACTAAGATATTTCACTTGAAGGTTCTTTGACACGGAAGACAATGTCTCAATCTGGATTTTTTGCTTCAGTAAGGTCAACCAACCCGTTTAGTAAAATAGAATAATCTTGAAAGATTGATCAAAAACAACACAAATTTTCTAAGGATTTAGGAGAAAAAAAAATCCTCCACCCTTATTTTTTGTTTTCCTCCTTTTCTCTAACGGATCCAGCTCAGACTCAGAACAATGTACAGAAATATCAGAGACTGCTGACAAGGGATTTTGAAGTCTTTTAACCACCACAATTCAGATAAGATTTAAGTAAGCATCCTAAAAATGGCATTCCTCCATATTTGAATTGCACAAGTTCCTCTTGTTAGTAATTTAAATTCCCTTTGGTTTTAATACTATAATAATTAACAATGAAAAAGTAAAATGAGCTCTATCCAATCATTCGCACTATTACATTTTTCTCTGATATTCCAAACAAGATCTTTTCATTCCAGATCTTTGTAACAGAAATATTTAAAGTCTCAGTCATGCTAGATTATGTATCCAGTTAGGAGCATAATAGGAAATGAACAAACAGACTTGGTAAGTTATGTATTTCATTGAATGTGTCACACATACACAAGCTCTGCAGTGGGCAATTGAATTAATGAAATTACTTCCTCATTTCTGTTCCATAGTTGCTATTAGATCAATGGAACTCTGGTAGCTTGGCAGCAACACGAAGGATCTGCTTGCTTGCAAGGTTTTTGAATTAGTTTGTAGATTTGTTCTATGGAGACTTGCATGGGGATGATCCACTTACCAGTCTCATTTGAGTGTTTTCACTCAACTCTGCCCACTTAGGATATTATGATGCAGGTGTTGGTCTTGGTATCTCCAACATCATACCGTAGTTTACAGATTTTTGGTCTTTCTTCCTGTGAAATGATAAGTTCAAAGCCAATTTTTTTTTTTTTAATTCAATTGTTAGAGAAGTTTAAACCAAATTTGACTCTCTTGCCAACATTCTTTTTCTGTTATTATCATTCCATCTCTAACATCCTCATCTTCCCTCCACTTCCTTCACCTCCCAGCACATACATTGGAGAATCAGGACCTTTGAAGCACTGCAGTGCATGGCTCATTGCACAATCAAGAGTTGAATGCCTCTTCCTGATGTCATTTTTGTATCACAAGAGCCTGTTTCCCCTCTGATATGGGATTAAATAGAGAGTTTGGATTAAAACTAAATGCTGAATCTTTTCAAAGGCCATTTGATAAAGCCAACATTTCAAGAGTGAAAACAGTATAAGCTTTTAGGAGAAAAATATTATCAAAAATCGGGCAAATTAATTCATGTGTATTGAACTGAAAAGTTCTGTAGAACAAACGTCAACTAAAAAAATTCTTCCATTTAATTTTTCCAGCAGCTTGCTGCTGACAACAGAAATGTCACTTAATGCCATCGTCCTTGGAGTTCATAGGATTACAAGGATATTACATCACCTAGCAACTGAAACATCTATTTAGGATACAAGGATCAAATGCATTCTTTTAATGTGTTGTAGATCCCCCAGGATATACACAAATAAACTGCCATAGAAATCCACATGGTTTGCAAGGCAGTCTGTTTGTTTGTCCTTGATGTATCAGTGCTTTTCATTTGGAAGACTTTGACCTTTTGCTAGCAAAACTGATAATAGTGTCCTTGTTATTTCATTTATGTGTTTATTTATTTATTTTCAGGCTGAAAATCTGTGCTGATTTTTTACTTACTTACTGTTCTTGGTAGGACTGAAAGTCTGGCACTCACATTACAGATTCTGCCAGCTGGCTCATTGTCTCTTCTCCAAAACAAGAGTTTTTCTTTTAGTTTTGAAACTTTGTATATTGATAATAGAGTGGGGGAAAAAGCAAGTTTACTTGCTTATGCGAAACTTTATTTTTTAATTTAAAAAAAAAAAAAGCATTGAAAATTTTCAGTAAACAGAAGTTCTTAGCCCAGTGTCTCTTCAAAGACACTGACGTGCAGTTTTCAGTCAATACCAGTGATGGCACTTCACTGCATAGCTTTAAGACACTCTCAGAGCCTCTGCATTCAGGCTTTTCATCCTGATCTGCTCCATGGCCATGGATCTTGTAACTTTGTAGGCTCAGATCAGACTCCCCAGGAATAAAGAGAGTCCTTCACAGGATCAGTCAGAGCAATGAAATGGTTATGCAGAGCAGTATTGATAAATCTGGACTGACTGCAGAAATACATGGAAAATCCCTTTCTGGATATTAAATGGAGAAATTCAATACATTCTCCTGTTTCATCTCTTTTTCCTAATATCCAGTCAAAACCTCCCCTGGCGCAACTTGAGGCCATTTCCTCTTGTCCTATCGCCTGTTCCTTGGGAGAAGAGACCGACCCCCACCTCTCTACAACCTCCTTTCAGGTAGTTGTAGAGAGTGATAAGGTCTCCCTTCAGCCTCCTTTTCTCCAGGCTAAACAACCCCAGTTCCTTCAGCCGCTCCTCATAAGACTTGTTCTCCAGACCCCTCACCAGCTTTTTGCCCTTCTCTGGACAAGCTCCTCAATGTCTTTTTTGTAGTGAGTGACCAAAACTGGACATACTCAAGGTGGGGCCTCACCAGTGCCGAGTACAAGGGGATGATTGCTTCCCTAGTCCTACTCACCACCCTGTTCCTGATACAGGGCAGGATGCTGTTGGCCTTCTTGGCCACCTGGGCACACTGTTGGCTCATATTCAGCTGACAGTTGATCACCACCCCCAGGTCCTTTTCTGCCAGGCAGGTCTCCAGCCACTCTTCCCCAGGTAACCTCTGAGTAACATGCTAAAATATTAGTAATCCCATTGAGCTGGAGAGTATGTGTGTGAGGGTGGGGAGGATGGTGGGGGATGGGAGAACTGGGGGGTGGAGCAGAGGGAGCAGAGCAACCTGCCTTGTCCTCGATATTTTATGACTCAGAAGTGGGTTCTGGCTTTCCTGTGTGATTCTCTAAGTGTGTCTCTTTGTGCTTGAGTTTCCAGTCTGGAAAAATAAAAATAGTAGTACTTAACTTCCTTCTTTACTTTAAGGACAGATCTTCAAAGGGGTTAAACATCTTTGGAAATCTTCCCATAAGACTGTGAAGTTTTAAGATCAGTCTTTTCCCAGTAAAAACGTCTTTTTATTCATTCCTAATTTATAGTTGTATCATCAAAAGCTAAAGTGCAGATAAAGCCAAAGCTGGACTGAAGTGTGATTTGAAAAACTATGAAGCTGCATAGTGACCCATCAAGTCATCAAGTGGGTGAAAACAGTTTTAGGTATCCTAAACTGTTCCAGTCCTCCTAGAAATCCACATGGACATGCAATTATACCACCAATAAAATTCAGTGGGCAGAGGACCTCACACTGTAGGATTCTGGCCTCTAGTGCAGTCTCTAGTGGGACTTCTGTTCAGCATGAAGAAGAAATCTAGCCTAAAACATTCCTGTAGTTTATTACATTATTTGTATCACGTTAAAAAGTGATGAGTGTATCTATGGCATAATCAAACACTTTAAACAGAAAGCTATCGTAAAGGAGCGAAAATAGTTGGTATTGAAAGTATTGAAAGGTATTGAAAGACTTAGTCTCTCAGATGTCAAAAGTTTTAGCCAACCTCAGAAGTCTGATTATTCCACCCTGCTCACATCATGTGATAATAAAAATAATAATACTGTAAATTTAGTTTATATTCAGGATTGCAGTACAATCTAGCCACATATTTGGTAAATACATCAAAAAATAAGACTAGTTTCCCAAGCCAAGTACACGAATGTTACTACAAGCTAACATACTTGCAAGGTTGATATACAGAAGTCCCTTGGAGACAACTAGCTGATATATCAAGGAATTCTCAAAGACTGATTATTAATGCACCAAAGCAATATAAATTCAGTGAAACAATCAGAAGACATTAAGGAAAGGCAGTTTTATGCCTACTTTGGGCCTGTTCTTCATATGATATAAGTCAAGGCAAATCCCTGTCACATCATATTTTTTTGCTGTGGGATGATGTGAGGGAAATAAGGGGCCCACTTAGATCTTTTGTGTAGCTCGTTTAAAATAATCCAGATTAATGGGGACCTGTCTATTTTACCCTTGTAGGGGATGATAAATACTAAGAATTATTATTGAAGCCATTCAGCTGCCCATTAATAATACATTAGTAAATACCATATGATCAGATTTCATTGAAGTAAGTTTTTTTTTACACCAGCCTGCAGCTGAGCCAAGTGTTAGCTTAAATACGAGCAATATTTCATTCCTGAAGGGTAAGGGTCCTGCTGCCTTCTACAGGTACACAGGGTGCAGAAAGGAGACAAAACAGGTCCTAAAATATCTGAAATACTGTTTATCAAAGCTGAGGAAGCATGGAGAATAATTTCCAAACAGGCAACTAGCAGAATATCACAGAAAGTACAATGGTTCTTCTCTTGATTTTCTCCAAGGCCTAATGGCCCAACATTTCACTCTGCTTAAATAGCCCAGTTCAATCCTGCATTGCGTCAGAAAGAATTCTTCAGATTTCGGGGTTTTATTTCCTTTCCTTTCTAGAGAAAAAGTAAAAAGTAATAATTTAAACCTTTTGGCACTGAGTAATATTTTCGTTCTCACTCCCTCAGGGGTTGTCAAATGGGCTTGGAAATCTTAAAAAGATTATGTCCTTCCCTGGAGTTTCTTCTCTTCTAGAAGGATCTGTGGTCTTTTTATAATTTCTTAGGAGATTAAGCCTTTTCCTTTCTGAAAATGGACGAGATTCTGTTATGTGAGTAATGATTGTGTTTCATTAGGTCTAAATTTGCTCTGTTTATGAATAATAGTCAGTTGTCAAGTTCGTGCATTTTTTTTTGTTAGTGACTGTAGGTAACATCCTGCTTCATGCAATAATAGTGAATCTGAAAGGAAGCAATTTCTTACTCTCACTTGCCAAAGGAATGAGGCACAAGCTTTTTTTCTTGCTTTTTTTCTCTTTTTTTTTAATTAAAGAAAATATTCTTCTAGTCAGATAAGTATCTATTTATACTTCATATTTCTTGATTGGATTGTCATATCTTTCTAGGTCATTCCATGCCAGGACAAGTCCTGTAGTAGCTATTCCCTAATTTGTTTTATTTGTGTAGTTAATTCAGTCTCTGAAATTCGGATTACTTAAAATACAATAAAAAAAAACCAACTTGGAATTTTCAAACAATGCTTTTGTTTGTCAATTTTCTGCTGAGTATAAAAGTCCATTGTATTTTCCAGTCTGTGTTATTTTAATTTCTTTCTGCTAAGAAAGCTTTTGATTTTTCATATATACAGATGTGTGTATATATATATGTCTGTGTATGTATGCATCTGTATATAATAGGGAACATAATTTTTCGTCCCTGGGATTTTTGGAGACTCCCAAGTGGATTTGTTTTAACGACTGCCGATATAAAGTCCATGACTTTACAAATTTTAGATAACTTTCAGAGAGACTCTCTTAAGGATTAAAAAAAAAAAGTAATAAATGTTACATTTGTTTTGATGAAGTAACACATTACAAAATTAGGCATATAAAATTAGACCAATAAAATTATATGGAAGCATAACTGCCCTAACACAAAAACACACTGCAGGTCTAAAATTCTCTCCCAAGTAATTTTTTCTTGTTTTCAGTCATCTTTTTCAGTTTAATCCTATGGCCTACACAGAAGAGAGGAAAACCCAGTCAGTGGTCATCTAACTTGACGTTAATTGACACCCCACATTATGTGCCCTCCATGTAAATAAAATATTTCCAGTTTCAGGCTCTTGATTTCCTAGCTCACTGAGCAAAATTTTATTCAAAACTGGTATGTTTTTTAGCATAACAATTTTTTTTTTTAACAAAGTGCTAAAGTTTCTCTGCTTTACTGTTCCTATGAAACCAATGTCATCTTGAATCTTGTCTCAAGAGAAAAAATCCTCTTGGATGTTATAAACAAATTCTTGACAGAAAGGTCCCTAAGAGCTTTCCCACCTACCTCAAGGAGTAAAGGGTTGTAAGGCAATAAATAGTAAGACAAGACTTAGCACTGGAAAGAATCCTGAAATGGAGGGTTCTTCCTATAAAGTGAGAAAATAATGCGTACTTCAGCTGGAGGTTGCAGGGCAGAAGAACATCGTTTGTTTATTCTCTTTAAACACTTGACCCTGGGAGGAGTGAACACATTGTGTGAAGTGTGGAATTTACTTTTTTTCTTTTCCAAAGCAAAAGGAAATGGGAAAACAGATTGTGATGATCTCTGTTAAAATTTGGGGTGGTACTTGGTCAGAGAAGTTACCCTCTGCTTCCTTGCATCTATAGAGCTTGCACTAAATGCAACTCCTGCTTCAGGGAGAAAACATATCATATATAATCATTTCTCATTAATCAAAACAATGTCAAAATATCACTTATGTTTGTCTTCACACTCTGCAACAAGGCTTCGTTATAAAGACAAACAGGAATAGATATTTAAAACTGCATACACAAAACCACCGTGTTTTCAAATTTCTGTGTTGGAAGACCAAAAGAAATACATCAAATAACGAAACACTTAACTTATTCATTGATAATTTGCCCAGAAAAAAAAAGTCCCTTGTAGTTATGCTAAAACTCTTACAATATGCTTGACCGTTTTCCAAACGTGAAATTGGTTATTAATCTGTTATAATTATTTATACATTCTGACATATCTGCAAAATAAATAGAAAACTACAAAGTTTACAGATTTTACATAAATCACAAGGTTGGGTGATATAAGATCAAGGGAATAAATTTTGAGAGATTGTAGAACACAGGGAAATATCCTAAATCCTAACCTGGATTTTAGGATATCAGAGGTACATAATTAGTTTGTCTCCTGGAAGAAATCCTGTGAAATGTTCTAAATAAAACCACTGTTTTTCTGAGTTGATCTTGAAGTATACCATGCACTTTTGGGAGTTCCCGTTATGTGATTTTGTATACGGCCTTAAAAAGCACCATTATTTCTATTTATCTTGAGATGACTATAATTCTGCTTAAGAATTACCCCCAAGTTTTTCTTCTTTAACTCTCCCTGAAGCCAGGATAGAGGATTCATTTTTTATTTGATACTTCTTAATGAAATGATAACTTAGCAAGCATAATTGTTTCTAAAACATTGCTCATCATAAATGACAGGGTGTTACTGTGTTGGCATAAACTCCTGGAGTAATTCACATTGATTGATTAGAAACTATTATTTTATCCATTGTCCTTAAATAGTCTTTCATTCTAGAGTAAACAACGGTAGCTAATAGACATGGTATCTCACTGCTCTGTGATCGAAGACTAGCTTTTAGGACAAGAAGTAAATGGAGGTCTAATCTTTCTAGTGCCTTTTAGAGGTACTTAACATTGGCCTACAAAAAGCATTGAATGAAAAGAATTAGTAATGGAAGAGACCTACTAAGTCATTTGTCCACTCCTCTGCCAAAGCAAGATTGCTTGTCTATGATATAGTATGTTTTTAAGTGTGATGTTCAGTCCAGCCCTAAATTATTCAGCTGATCTGTTACTGTTTCCATTATATCCTTAGGCATACCAGATCTATTTTGTAATGTAAGTCAGATTTTATTTTGTTTTATTTCATTTCATTCCTATAACATACTTTGCAACAACTTACACAGTCTTTTCTCCTCTCGTACATGTACTTCTCAGATGCTTGCTGAGTTAGCCAAGCTACACCAGTGGGATCATTTTTCTTGGCCATTCAGGCTGTGAAATAACTCTGCCTTGCATACAAAATCACAGGTTTTTACACTGTATTACACTTGAAGATCAAATATAATTTGCCGTCTACCAAATTCATCAAATGTTATTATGTTTTTACCTGTTTCTAATGGTAACGTGCTCTTCTACGCAGCATTATTTTCGTATATGTTTTCCAAGTCATATTCGTAAACCTGTGCATTTAATGCAAGGAAACTTGCCCCAAAGGACCAACCTGCCCTGCATGTTCTAAGTGCAGCTCTGCTTCACTTTTTTGAACTACCAACATTAAGCAACAGAATCTTCTTGGCTCCATAGCTGATGTATTGATAAATATTTCTACAATGTTCTTTATAATCCTCACTGTAATGTCTCTGCCTTTAAAAATCTGCATATTTTATTGTTCCTCTCTTCACCTGATTCCTTATGTGTTGTATCTGTTAGATTGAGTAATTTTATTTTCAGCATATATTTCCCCTTTTCTTTAAAATTTTTGTTAATCTAACTCTGATTTGGACGAAGCAGTGAAGAGACAGCTCATTTATACTCTAGTTTGGGAGAACGCTTTGCAAATCCTGTCTGTGGTATTGTTAGAGCTGCCCACACAAATGTAATTGAAATGAAATGTTCAAGGAAATTATATTTGCCAGGATAGCTATTGGAAGTGGGGTAAGAAAAGAAGAGCTTTTATCCTTCCTAAACCATTCTGGACACTGCCTTGTGGGGTTATTACTCAGAGTTTAACCCCTTATCCTGGCAGTGGACCTGAGAAGTCTGTTGAGAAGAGAGAGGGAAGGCAAGAGGAATGGGAGGCAGTACGCTGGGCTTCTTCCAGATGCAATTGTGCCTTGAAGAGGTGCCACCTTATTGTTAGCAAGAGAAGGTCTTGTGTAAAATGCCAGTACAAGAAAGGAAGCATTCTGAAAAAAGAACCAACCCAAAACAATTCCATTAATTAACTATAGCATTCCCAATTGCCAGAATCAATATTTCTTAACAGGTACATCCTAGTGAAAACTAATATGTATGTATTTTTGTCTTCTAGGATAACTCTTTGCAATGTTTATTAGAGCACAAACTCTTTTCTTAGGATTGAGAATATCACTATCAATCATGACGTGCAGCATATGTGGAATATTATGGACCATCAAAGCACACAAAAAGCACAGAAATCTTTCCTTAAAAGCTCACTTCACTTAAAGGCATTTTATAAATAGAATATTCAGCCCTCCTCCTTTTATTTACTAAAAATGCAGAGTTCTAGGTAGCACTTACACGCAGCAGTAGGAAACCTGTTTAATAAAGTCAATTTACCTTGTTGATTCCAAGATTTCAGCTATTTTCCAAGTTCTCCATTTAAGAGATTTTTCACATCAGCTCTTAACATGCTCTTAACAGCTACCATTTGTTGAGCTGCAGACTGAATATCATCTTCAATCAGTGCAACGAACAGTCTTATACTGCATCTGTCCTATAACTGCACTTGCAGGCTAGAGCTAATTAATAAGTCACATACGGGAGTTTACTGTGTAATAGTTAAAAGCAGCAGATTTACATTGATTTACTTCACCTGAAGGTCTGATCCAGTGCCTCAATAAGTAAACTGGAGGAGATGGGAGAAAAACGAACATGAAAACAGGAAATGGTTATTATCCATTTTTCATTATGTGACGCTGATAGCGATAAATGTAATAAAACAATAGTTGGCTATTTGACAGCACTCAGCTGCAGCACTCTGCCAGCCTTTAAGAAAGACAGGAAAAAACTATCACAGTGACCTTAAGGAAGGTGAGTGGAAGTGCAGAAAGAATATTTCTTCAGGAACAGTTGGACTGTGGAGAATACTGTTTTCCTACTGCTTTGGCTTTGAAGGTCCATCTTCCTCCAGCCCAGCAGAAGATTTTACGGACTGTAATTGATCATCCCTGTAGCCAAGTCACTGATTTTTTCTTGCTCAGGAGAGATCACGTGCAACTTTTCCCATATCCCTGGTATTATCATATTTCCCAGGTATATATATTCAGCAGCTGTAAATGCTTTATTTACTTCCTATAACGGCCAGTTGCTGGGAAGTTGCTTTTTTATGCTTTGTTTTATTCTGACCATTACCAGATAGCAATAATCAGACTAAATGACCACAGGATCAAGTAAAGCAATTATAGTTTTTAGCACGTGCATTTAGTGAATAGCTTTCAAAATAGTACAGTTACAGCAATTTTAAAATTATTAAGTAAACCAGAATAGAATAAAGAAAGCAAAGGAGAATATATCAAAACCAGAAAACAAGCTTACTTTGAATTATGACTATCATGAAGAAACCTGAATATAATCTGTTTTGAGGAGTCTGATCTTCAATCACTAAATGTGATGGTGAAGTAGAAAAGGAGGGCCAACAGCGAGGATCTGTCTCTATCATTTGTAAAGTAGTATATTTTTTCCCTTTCTGAACAAAACAGTCATGGTCACAGAGATCTGTTTTGATTAATTAGTAATCTGTGGTGTCATTCTACTTCAACAGCTCTGTTAAGAACTCAAGCCTTGATGGCAGCAAGATGTTCTAGCAGAGTTACTGTACACAGACTTCTGAAATTGTATCCAGGAGTATCAGTGTGTTTGAGAAGAATGGAGGAGAACAGATTGCAACCAGGCTTACGGCACCTTACAATATCTATCTTCTGAGAAAACTGGCAAGCCCAGCAAATATTCACAGTACAAGTTTTGGTTTTGTTTTGGTTTCCTTCTTTTCTGTGTGGCCCAATACCTTTCAGAAAGGAATAATTTAATGCTGAGAAGTGTACCACAAAGAGAAGTGTGGCAGAAGTTCTCTTCCTAATTCAGTCCTTTGCCTTACATGGTGCCAAGCACTTTTGAAATCTAAACAACAATTAGCTCAGCTGGTAATAAACCCAGCAAATATGAGGAGATGCTCTCTGTGGCAGATAGGAAATAAAAGACATTAGGCAGGTGATGGATGCAGTAGGATTCGGTGACAGGGCAATGTGCATTGAGGAATGTGATAGGGGAGCAGAGAGGAATGAAACACAATGTAAAAACAGCAGCACTGTAAAGAGGAATGAGGCAGAACATAACACTATTAAGCTAATGGTTTGAAGGGACAGAATACTGAATTCACTGTGGATGGAGGCAGTACAATATGCACAGTATGAAATAGGACATTATAATAAAGGCAGAGGGAAAAGTTAGACTGCATTTCCCTGAAGGGTTAGGTTATTTGTTCGGAATAATGTATTGCAGGTTTTTTTGACTACATTCTCAAGCATACAAATGTCATTTATCTCAAGAGTTATCTGCTACATACATAATGCATGCTTACATCTATTTATTTATGCACATATGTAAATATATATACAGTGACTTTCATAATTTTTGGCACCAGAACAAAGAGACTGTGACTGTGTTTTTAGCACACAGATACAATGAAGATTCTTTTCTGGAAATACTAAATTCTCAAAAAGACTGAACACAGTTCCCAGTGTGAGACACTCAGCATGTTTGAATTAATGTTCCTGAGTGCTCCCTTGTTAGTGCTAAGCATGTATTTTAAATAAAGAAATCACATTCCAGGCTCCAAATACAATTTGCCAGCTTTGCTTCTGGGAAGTGTGAAAGCAGCAAAAGTGAGAGCCATTTATTCACCGTCTGTTCAGCAACTCACCTCTTCATCACACTGAGGTGCAGAAGATGCAAAGTTTAGTAAGTTTTCTGACATCATGCTGGTAGAAGCGAAGATAGGGCATTTTTTATTAACCTTATAAACATAGTTTCACTGGGTTTCCACATGCCCCAGACCTTAACAAGATCACCAGCAATGTCATTCATATTGTCCCATTGCATCTTATTTTTACAGTCAAATCTATGTAGTTAATATCTTAATACTTACAGGGGTTAATTGCAAAATATTGCAGCCAAGTGATTTGGGGTGATTTATTTTTTTTAAAGATTAAGAAGTGAGAGAGAGAGGAGATCTTAAGAGAGAGCGTGTCATTCAGGAAGGAGACTGCATATCAGACAGGTTTTCAAAGCTTTCTCACTCACTCGCTCACTCACTAGGCTGCGCTAGTTCTTAATCCAGCTGTTAATACCATTCTTCTGTGCATGTATACCTAGAGAAGTATTTACAGGTATTTGTTGCTGAGTCCTGACTACTGGCTGACACTTCTACACATTATCATAATAAAAACCAATAATTTCGGTCTTTTATAAAAGTGGGCTGCTTTGTATTTGTGGAAAAAACCAAAACAAAACCAACCAACCAACCAAATAAATTAAAGACTTCTTGGTTTGCAGTAGTTTTGGCATTTTTTTTATATACCATATTCAGGTGAAATAAAAAAGAATAGCATACATACAAGTTTCACAAAACCTTACAGAAGCATGAAGAATGCCTTCTTGAAAATTTAGCATTACAATAATATGAAAGAATATCTTGCTGAAGGTGGAAGAAATGCCATTTTTCCCCATCCAGAGTACTGATAATAAAATGGATTTTTATCAGACAAAGAGAGTAGTGTGCATCATATTTATATAAATTAGTGACACTCTTCTTGCAGTGTCACACTCCATCTCTCCAGACAGTGCAATACAGAATGAGATCTTGCACACCCCTGCACTCAGACCTGATCTGCAGTCACTTGAATGTTTCCATAGGAGCCGATGAAATCCGAAAGTGGTTCATTACCTCACAATAATGTGAAGGTTAATGGGTGTCATCGCTCTACCTGCTTGATGTTCAGGTTTACAGATCAGTTTGAGTGCAAACCAGACATCATAGTCAATAGGAAGTGCCCTTTCTTGTCCCATCTACCTGGTTACCTTGTCCACGTGATTGCCTCTCTCACACTGGTAGCGCTTTTACGCTGCTCCTTGTTCTTATGTTTAATATGATGACTTCTCTTTCTGCTGGGAATACAGACTTCTACATCAGTTCTTAGTTGGTCATCTTTGCTGCCTGCTTTCAAATGAATGTTGAGGATGAACAGACGGTGCTGAGCAGTGCCTCAGTGGGAGTCAGACACAATGAGGGGACAAAAAAAAAAGACAATGCGAGTCCCACAGGCAGGTTTGTTCTGCAGCTGGGAAAGCGAGGGGCAGCTCTTGGACTCCCACACGAGCAGTCTCATCGTCTTTGTTGGGCTAATCAGGAAATGAAATCTATCACACAGATAAAAACTGTAACAATATTGTGTAATTTAAATCCTTAGTGAGACTGCAGGCCTGCAAAGCTGTACTGACTTGCAGGTGGACTGTATAATACCCTCCCTTGGCCACATCCAAAACATCCAAAACCACATTTGCCCAGATACTCCAGAGTAGCTTCCAACAGAAAATATTGTGCTAGTTGAGTTATTGTTCATCTCTGCCTTCCTCCAGTAGTTAAAAGGGGAGAGTAAATCATGTTTAGTCTCTGTACCTGCCAAACAGTCCTATTGCTCTGGGAAGCAGCCTGACGCATCTCCTGACAACGAGCATGGAGCCCAGAGCTCCCAACCAGGGAGCAGCAGTATCAGTGCCACCCCCCCCCGCCCCGTGCTCCTCCTCATGTGACAGACAGTGCAGTACCAACTAAGTCTTGTGGCTGCATGCCAGCAACCAGCCACAGCAAGTTTACATTCTGTCAGAACACAGCTCTGACCAGAAAAAATAACTGCATGCGTTCTGCGAAATGCCAGAATGCAGGTGATGATATTGGCATTTTTTAGTACATTGAAAATAATAGAATTTTCAAGGAAGTGAGTAGGTTACCCTCTTGATGAAGTCCTTTCTGTAGTCTGTTTAGCAAGAAGCTGCATCAATGGTCCTGTCCTTGATCCTGACAAGCCATGAGGCAGATATCCCAACCAGGCAGAGCTTCCCGCCCCTGGCAGCAGAGAAGTCTAACAGCATCCTGGGCTGTACTACAAGGACTGTAGCCAGTAGATGGAGGCAAGTAATCATAACCTTTTACTCAGTGCTTTTTAGGCCACCTCTAGAGTACTACATCTGGTTTTAGGCTTTCTAATGCAGCAAAGACATGGATAAACTGGGTCAGTTCAGGGTATCCAACAGCATTCCAATACCTGTGAGAAAAGTATGAAGATGATGGAGGAAGCACTTCACAGCAGTGCGTGGTAGGAAGATAGGGGACAATGAATTGAAACAAAAGATATTTAGAATCAAGGGAGGCAAGGAGAGGAGAAAAAAAAAAGAAAAAAAGAAACAAAGCAGTCATGCAAAGGAATAGATTCACTAAAGCAGGAAATCTCCATCCTTGGAGGTTTTCAAGACCAACAGGATAAAGGACAAAGCCCTGAGCAACCTGTTCTCACCTCACAGCTGACCCTGCTGTAAACAAGAAGTTGTATCAGAGACCTCCTGAAGTCCCCCACAACCTGAATTTTCCTTTGATTCCTATGATTTTGATTTCATCCCCATAATTTTATTATGCCAAATATATGACCAAATATATGAAATGGGACTGCACTTTTTCATAAGTGGGATTTGAATAAATTAAAAATAGATCCTGAGAGTTAAAAAAATGGAACAGGAAGTCTAGAGGGAGGTATAGTGGGGATAGATCAAAGCTCATACACGAAGATCTGAGATCAGATGAGATATGAAGACTTGATTCACTGCTGAGATGCATGAAGCTTGCAAGTCATTTGTAGAAGGACTCTTCGGGAAGTTCACTCCTCCACTCTGCATTTATTTGTGATAATTTGGACTTGATGTATGTAATCTTATAGGGTGCAAGCCAGTGACTCCACCTTTCTCTTCAGTGAGAAATTGCACTTCGGGGAAAAAAAACAGGAAGTAAAAAGACAAAATTGTATTAAAGAAGCAGGTTTATTTTTCCATGTACTTGTTATCAAACATTAACTTTTCATTGCTTAGAAGCTTTACCCTAAAGTCTAGTAAATATAATCAAGCTCTAATTAAATGTTAATGTGGAGTCAGTGTGTTAAAAATTCATAAGGAATGAGAGCAGATGCTGTGTTTTAGTCAGCATGGTCTAATTGACACGATCAGATCCCAGTTGTGGAAATCCTCTCAGTTGACATACTGGCAGAACAGCTCCTGTTGGCTGTACATTTAGAACCCCTTGTATGGGTGGCGGCACACTAATTTAGGACACAGAAGCAAAGGTGAAACTATCTCCAATCCATAGGCTATGTCCAGCCCACAATCTAGTAGCTGGACCACGCTACGAACAGCTGAAGTAATAGTGCAAAAAGCAGGTGATGATCTGTACCTACTGACACACAACAGAAACGCTTGTATTGCATTTTGAAAAAGCCATATCTCACTTTCACATTTTAACAATCAAGTTAAAGTTCAAATTTTCAAAATAGAAAAACCTGCACTCTAGCCCTACTTGACATAATGATCATTATTTTTAATAACGTTTTTATGGAAAGGGTGATTTCTCATTAAAAATGTAATTTTGAAGCAGTTCATTAAAAAAAGCACTAAAAAAAAGGTCAGATTTTGTCTTTAATAAAACGTACTGATGAAATGCCAAGAGTACAAAACGAAGCTTTTGCAAAAGGTTTTATTGTTGTATTTGTCCATTCTAAACGAGCACCAAATAAAATTATTTCTCACTAATTGAAACTTATTAAATTATTACCTCCTCTATTATTGCTCATTTACCTGCTATCTCCGTCCCATTTTAGTCTACAGTTTAGGTTAGATAGGTAAACAAATACCTTACTAGCCAATGCAACCACATAGTCATCAAATTTCTTCTACAACATCTTTTTCCTATTTTAATTGCAACATCTCGACTTTGTGCCTACAGATAAATTAGATACTCACTGGGGCACTGACTGTTCCTTTTCTTGAGGGAAATAATGCAGAATGTTGGAAGATGTGGCATTGCACTGGATCAGACAATATCTATTCTTTACTTTAGAGGACATACACATTCCTCCCCTTTCTGTCTACTAAGCATATGACTCCCACAAGCCCCCCCAGACCAGCACATGTCTATTTTTCCTTACATTCATGTGCTTTCCAGAAAGTACACAATCTTGTGTTCAAGATTCAAGATTCTAAGTGTTCAAGGCCAGGCTGGATGGGGCTTTGAGCAGCCTGGTCTAGTGGGAGGTGTCCCTGCCCACGGCAGGGGGTTTGGAACTAGATGGTCTTTAAGGTCCCTTCCAACCCAAACCATTCTGTGATTCTGTGATTCTATGATCTTGGTGCTCAGCTAAGGATGGGACCTAGAACTGTGCCTGATGCTTTTGTGCATGCTATAAAGATGGAGGAAATTCCCTTACTCCTTGCCATGAAAAGTCTGGCCATGCACAGGCCAAAGCACAGCTCTGCTGCAGCCATCACAGCCTGAATAATTAATTGTCTTGGTGGGAATAACCCTGACAGCCATTGTGCTTGACTCATGACCTTGTGCTGTGTTTGCACAAACACCAGTGTTACAGCCAAGTCTCTCTTTAAAGTTTTGTGGTTCTGCAACAGTGCTGAGTCGGGACGAGGTCACTACTGCAAATGTATGCTGGGTGCACATTCTGTCTACTGTTTAACTTTGGTTGTACAATGTAAAGAAAGGCAAAACACAGCAGAAATTACGAAATAACAATGTCTTCCACTACAACTTTTGACATTACTGCATGGAATTGCTGGGAATGTTTTCACAAGCATTTTATCTGCCTAAAAAACAGATGAAAGTCATTATTTCTCTTCACAAAATGAGTTAAGCAAGGGATTGTTTCCACAGACGTTTTAAAAGAGTCTTGTCTCTGAGGGAATCTTACTATATACTGGATCTTGATTAAACATTAAGAACCTTTTTCTGTGAGACCACTCGTTATTTCTCTGAATTGCCCTTCTTTCCTTTATATACGTGTTCCTGAATTTTATCTGACACAATGTGAAATTCTGTCTGAGACAGACTGCTTTGACTTTTTTCTTTTTTTTTTTTTCTCCTACGGTTTTTGTTTTGTTGCAAATAGAAATTTATTTTCCAGATATTGTCAAATATTGATACACTGGCAAGAGGAAGAGGTTCTGGACAATTTTTTTCTAATTTTTGCTGATTCTATTAGTACATTAGACTCAGCTTTCCTCAGACCTGGCATTTAAGATTCCCTGCACCAGTCATCATTACATGAGTGGGTTTACAGTACAGTAATGCATATACATTTGGCATCTGGTGATCAGTTTCCCTGGGTGATTGGTTGACTTGCCAGGGAAGGACCAGGGAATGTGACTATATCTCCTGGGCCACCTCCAAGTGTACTGTGCTGTTCTGTAAATACATGAGCTAGAGCTAGAAAGCTAGAGGGAGTAGTAAAAAGTGTATATCACAGACAGAGACACAGAGTGAGAGAATGAGACTTTGTAAGTCTCAGAAAGATACCTGTCTTACATCCCCTTCAAAATTGTGTGCAGGGTGAAATTGAAGCTCTAAGAAGTTAAAAAAATTAGGAGTCATTAAGTACATGAAAAGTTTTAATGAAATTGGGGATCTTACAGAAATTGTCTTGTAGTGGTGAAATGCCGCTGGAGGGATTTTCTGAAGATATGCATTTGAGAGAAAATGCTTGATGTTTCTAGTATACGTGAATACAATAGAGTATACTTTGGTTCTGTAACTCAATGAAACACCACCAACTCTCAAAACAAACAAACAAAAGAAAGAACTACCACAAAAAAACACCTCCCACAAACGCCAAACTCCATTCTTGCTGTTTCTCTGCTTCTTTTTCTTCTGTAAGCAGAGTCTTCTGACCAAATACACAGGCTCTGTGCCTACACATCCCAGATGTAAGATAAGTTAGTTTTAGAAACAAATCCTGATGGAAAGAGAAGACTGACTCTTATCTGGCATCCACATTTTCCTGGGCACAGAAACATCCTTGTGTTTCTAGGCATGATTTTTGTAGGAAGCATCATTATTGCCAAAAGAGAGAAAAAGATCTGACAAAGGCAACTATACCTAATTCATACTGCTTTAGCTATCATCTAGCTGGCCCCGTTTGTTAAAGTTTTTGAGTTTAAGACTGCTTTCTAAACACGATGGCACCCAAGGATTCAGTGCGGTACTGAGTTAACCTTGAAACCCACAGTTAGTTTTTGCAACCTCAGTGCCTCCCAGTTAAAATTCCAGTCTACAGATGATATTCTGGCAATATTTTATATTCTAATGTATGTTAGAATATTTTATATTCTAACATTTTTCACGTAAAAGATATCACCAGTCTTGTGGCATGTGAAAGATTTGTAATATTATTTAATCGTAATTGTTAATTAAACCACAAAGTGATTTTGATTTTTAAGTCACAATAATACCTTTTGGGCAAAAGCAAGTGCTGAAGTGGAACATGTTAGCTTGATTTATTTTTTTTTTTCTTGCCATCTGCCTTAAGGGATTATGTAATTAAATGTAAAAAAAAATAATTGAACTAAAACCAAATGTATGAGAAAAAATGAATGAATGAATGAATGAACGAAGAAAGAAACTTTCTGAATTAGTTTTTTATATTCTGAGATACAGTATTCTGATAGTAAATCTAACACAATTTTTAAAGAAAAGAACAGTTTTGTTTCTGAAAGACACGGTGAAACCAGAGATAATTTCTTTACTGTGGTCAGTTCCAGTTCAAAATCACTGAAAATGGGTGAAGTCTCAGTGCTGTTTAAATCAGTGACAAAACTTCTTCAGTGGATCCATGAGTTAGTTATCTTTTTTAATGCCCTTGGATGAACAGATTTGTACTTTGAAATTATCAGAACTAATTAGTTTCTCTAGAAGCCCATTTTTACAGTCCCATGCATTAAATCGTATGTGGTTTCCATACCACCGAGATCTTACAAACAACTTTGAAACTACTATTTATTTTTTTTTTAACGTGTTCTTTCAGTGAATTTCAGTGCTCATTTACATGGTTACATGCTTTCATGTAGGTCTGGTACAGGTAACTAGTTACAAACAGGATTGGGTTACGTAGTGGGATCTTTATTTCTGTGCTTATTTCTTTCTATTTATAGAGCTGAATGACATTTTGTTGAAGCCACAGTTAAAAGAAGTTAAACACAGGCTAAAGTGCATTTACCATCTTCAATGCTAGTCCTGGAAGTGAGTAAGTGAGTTTCCTCAGCACTTTATTTTCTGCTACACTACTTGGTTGAAACCAAGGAGCATAATCTCTTTCTCTCTTGTTTTTCCCTCTTTAAGCCTCCCCATGGGACACACCTTTTTGCAGGATCAACGTAAAAAGAGCAGTTATGTTTCTTCATACAACTGTGTGCTAAAATAATTAGGACCATTGCAAGCTGGAGCAGAATCTGGTCCATGCAGTCCACTAGGCTGTCTCTTGTGCTTGACTTCAAGCATCAGGAAATGAGACTTGTGTGTGGAAACGAGAGAAAGAGGGAAAGAAAATCTCACAGGCAGGGATTTCCCAAAGAAAGAGGAGTCAGATATGCCTGAAGTAGTTTGACCTTGACAAAAAGTTTGAAGAGCAAGTCGCCAGGTAGAAGGCGGATTCCTGGAGTGCTTGAGTCTGACTATGTGCAGGGAATCACAGGGCTGTGTTGTACATTACTTGAAAATATACGGGCCATGATGCAGTAATATCTGAGTCTGGCCTCCATTTTATATCCCATAGGAAGGTCATCAGCAAAGCCTCACATGATGATTATTTTGCTTATAAGCGGTTATATTTTTATCAATTTACTAGCAAAAAGGAACACAAAAGCCCTGGCATTTTCAAAGACTGGAGAACAAATTGTTTTGCTTTGTGATGACACATTAATCCAGAGGAGTGCTGCTTTGATAATGATAAAAAAATGGACAAACAAAAAGCACACAGTAGAAAACTTGGATTTATGTAAAGCCTTCTGTACAAAAACGATCTCGGAGCACTTTATTCGAGAGTCAGAGAAAAACAAACATCGCCTTGCTCAGCTCAGGGGGAAAGGTATGATGCTGACTTAGACTTATAATATGAAAATAATTTGCTGCACTTCATTATTTTCAAAGGAGAAGAGAACAAGCATGACCTGATGATGATTAGCAGCAAGCAATCACAGACAGGCTCCAAGGAATTGGTAGTTGCCTAAGCTCTTGTACAAAACACATTTTTGGCTCTGATTATTTGCATCTTTTGTACATTGGATACTCTCTTTTTTTTTTTTTTCCTTACTAGCTCTCCAGACAAAATTTAATTACAAAGCAGACAAATTTGTACCTAAACTAGAACTCAATAGCCTGCAACAGCATTAAAGAGATTAACATGCTCTATGAGTTAAAAGTTTAACTTTTGAATGAGATTTTTCATGAAGTTACACATGGAAATTATGAGTCTAATGAAAACACATAAACAAGGCTGGATATACAAGACATTGATTTATCTTAACTCTCTGTCGAGGCTGTGCTGCCTTCATCAAAGGCAGCACATGCTGAGATGGAATCTAAAAAATGTGTATGTTCTTTTGTCAACTTTTCCACAAATGTGACAATGATGAACTGTATCAAAACCAAAGACCCATTTCTGCTAGTCAATGTGCATGTACACTTCAGAGCTTAAGGGTAGTACTGAACTGATCTAACAATTCCTTCCAGGTAGGTTTTAGTTCTCCCTATCTGGTTAACAAGTGGGAAGGAAGAAAATGCAATTGTCTCCACACCATTAAGAGGGAGCTGAATCCAATGACTTTGGAGCAGTACTGGAAATGACTGACTCACATGAGCTCACCTGTGTAAATATGCCACTTAGAAAAAACATTTTAAACAATTTAACATCATTCACAGGGAACAGTGAATACTGGGGAAAAGCAATTGTATTTTTCAACCAGTTATTATATGGAAAACAGAAATGCTTTTTGGGTTGAGGCCTGGTTTAAGTTAGAATTAATCATGATGGGCAAGCAAGAGGTGCATCAGTAACTGATTCATACCTTTGTTTGTATCAGTACCCTCTAGAATGGTTGCTGTAGGCTGAATCAGGATTAGTCATAGAAAGGGGAAGAAGTAATAAATGTTTGGTCTATCTACTGCTTCTCTAGACGGAATCCATTGCTCCACTTTTTTTTTTCCTTCCTTACCAGGCTGCCAAAATTTTGAAGGTGATTCTGGAGATCTGAGAAGTTTATAAAAAAGAATTTTAAGCCAGTACTATGTCTCAATATAGGAAGACAGAATGATACATGGGGAAATATCTTCTACGAGATATCAGGACTAGGCATTCTCAGATGCCTAGTCTTCTTACCTAGAAGTATCTTTTGTTGGCAAATTAGCTCTTTCTGGATTAGCTGCAAGTGTAAGTGATATCTAAATAATAAACCACCACAGTAAGCAAAACTCTCTTTTGTGGAAGTGTTCTCAAAATCTTGATCTATCAATGCTATTTGACCTTTCCAAGATTCCATCCATGTTTAGCAGTTGATTTTTTTTTAGTATTCCCTGGGGTTCATCCAGGAACAATTATAATAAGTTTTCAGGTCTGTTTTTCTTCCTTATTATGAAATAGAGATTTTCTTAAAAGAATATTTTAATATAATTTTGTTTTTTTCATGTCCATAGTGAATGCTCTGCTTGCTTATATACAGTTTGCTTTAGAATTGGCAGCCCTTAGGTCACCTAGATAAACCTAGGAATTTGCTAGTTTAAGATGTCCCTACTTGTGGAAGAAATTAGAAATAGAAAAAAACAGAAAATAGAAATTTTGATACGACATTTTTAGGACTGTGGAATGGAGAGCATTGCTTTTCACAATGAACCACTGCAGCACACTTCTTGTCCTTCCCCATCCCTCCCTCTTTAATTATCCTTTCATAGATGCTTAGATTCTCCAGTTCCAAACTCTGACTCACTTGTAGTCTCCTCTTCTACTTAATTCTCAGTTCGAGTATCAGAGCTTAGGTAATTCTCTCAGAGTTTCAGTCAGACTCTCTCTACTTTTTTCTGAGGGTATGCTATGGGATCTTGAGTGAGTTTGTTTAATGAAAATACCTCCTACAGCTGGAGATTTCTGCTGCTCAGCTAAGACACTCTAACAGCATGTATATGTTCCTCTTCTGTTGTTATGACAGCTGAGCCCAGTTACATCTTTCATATGTAAATTCTGGTTTTATAGGTGCTCTCTTGTCAGCATTCTCATTCTTGTATCAGGCCAGAACAGTTCAAGTTGAACCTGGGTCTTCACATATGAGTAGCGTGTTTGGCTCATGGTGCCACCTAGCCTTGAAACACAGTAAATATCTCCTTGAATACCAATTGTTTACAACCTTTGGCTTTACATCTACTAAGTGCTTCAACGCTTGGTGTTTGCATTAAGTTCTTTTTGATACAGTTGGAAAATTCACCTTCTTCCCTGATCTCACAAGCATATACAGCATCTGTCAACTGTGAAGAGAGAAATGACGTAGGTATGAATGGCTGTTATTCTAACCAAGAAAGAGAAAAGGGCTGTCACTGAAATCAGGGTAGTTGAGGGCAGACGTTCTTTCTTTGTTGTTTTTTTTTTCTTTTTCCTTTACAAAAACTTCTTGGCATTGGAAATGGCAATTGGCACTACATCAGAAACCTAAACACTATTTCCCCAAGATGTATTTACTAAAGCATGATACTCACAATAAAATCTGCTCTAACAGTTTTGCAGTACAGTAGAATCAAGTTGTGATCTCTCTCATGCAATCAATATTCTGGTTTGAACTGACTGTTGTTATTTAAATAAATCAAATGTAAAAATCTATACTACTTTCCCAAAGTTTTTCTTCTCCATTAAACTTTTCAATGTCAAGTGTTGAAACAATAGCCAAAATGATGCAGATTATAAGAAGCATTGATATTTTAGGTACTCTAAATTAATCCTAGATTAACAAAATTTATATTGTATAATTCCTTTTAGAACCAGATGCATTGAAGGAGGAGAGCTTTTTATTTATTTAACTACCAAGAAGACAAATCTACATGAGAGCTTTAGCTGTGTAGAAATCTGTCGTTTGGAGATAAGTGTAATCGTCAGGAACTAGATTTTGATGTCATTTGCAGTAGTGTGCTAGACCCACTTAAATAAATAAAAAGGGTTTTTTATGTCAAGTGGACTTATATTCAAATCATAGAATCATAGAATTCATCATTTTACAATTTTACACTTAATAGAAGATACAGAATACAAATATTAATATTTACATTATAACAGTTTAATGATAAAAACCAGTAATGACCCAGTTCGCATTTATCACCTGAAGATATTTACTTTTATTTCCTCCTCAGTTATTTTAACAATCCATGTTTTGATAACAATATTTATCTGCTTTTGATTAGGTTTTTAGAAGTGCACAATAACGGATGTTACAAGAGTTAACACAAATATATCAAACACAACGCTTTGTGCTTGACCTTCTGTGAAGTCCATGGGAAGGTAGACTTACATGAGGTCAAGTGGAAGATGTGAAATTATGCAAAATAAATCACTTCTAGAGCTTCTGACAGGCTGTTTGGGCCCAGAGAGGACCTGAAAGAACAGGTAGCTTGGTAAGGATGTTGGCTTCTGGTTCTAGAAATAAGCCCACATTAATAGAATTTATAAGGCTTCTAACCCAGAAAATCATCATCATCATCATGATCATTGTTGATTGTTGTTGTTGTTTTTGTTATGACTATTATTACTATTACTGTTATTATTAGTATTTCTTTTCCACAGGCAAATGCAATAGAGACATGTCATTCTAGATACAAAATATTTTTTTCAGACGAGGAATAGCAGGACCCTGATGCATATAATAAAGGAAAGCAGATGTTCTTTTCCTCCTGCTTTTTGGGAGGGCAGGCAATTGCCCTCTTTTTTGATAATCTCATAAGACTGATTAAGAGACTTTCTACCTAAGTGGTTTTGTCAGTCATTGTCTTGGCGGGCAGAATGTAGTAATTATGCATCTATAAATCACCTATTATGTCCTGAGTGAGGTTGCTGTCCTCTTGTAATTTACGTCTATCCAAACTTATTTTGAAGTGGAACACTAAAAAAGAATGTTAATTTTACATTAAACAGAACTGGCAAAAATATGTCAAGAATTCATTACTCCTTTTTTTTGAAATCTATGAATGACTTCCTACACTCTCCTATTCCTTGATGTACATTGTTTTAATCACTTATAAATAAACATATGTTATATTGGTACAATAACTACTTTTAAAGATTTTTGTAATGTATGTTCCCAGTTACATATTTTCTGCTGCCTAATCATCTCCAGAGTTCATTATATGTCTATATTGTTAACCAACAGAAGAGGAGATTGTACCAAGCTACTGCTTGTGCTGGAGGGATCAAACTCATTTCCACATATATTTTGAGAGAGTCTGATATGATCAACTCTCAACAGCCAATATCTTCCTGCTGCATGTCCAAGTAGAATTATTGTCCTCAAATGGCTTATTAAAAGGGATATAGATGGGCCACTGTATTTCTCAAATTTTCCCTGACAGTATCTCTATCTCTATATGATTTTATTATTGTCCCTCACTCAGGATTTCATGGAATAAATTATTTGGGTCTCAATTAATTGCGACAACTGAGAGTTGAAGCCGTTAGCAAGCCTTTGGCTAATAGTTGGGCATTAGTATTTATTACAGACACAGATGCATGAGAGGTGCAATCAATTTTGTCTTTGTTGGATTTCAACTTCAGTGAATTGTTCATTGATTTTGGAATTTGAGAGGATTCTAGGAAACTATTAAACAAATGGGCAATTTTGGGAACCATTTTATAACATATACTGCACTCTAGACAATAGATGTCACGCCATTTACAAAAAGGTCCTTTTCTGCCTCACTTAATGCACACTATCTTCCACCTCATTACTTATTAGCCCATGGTAAATTGTGTTCTTTAGATAATTTCTCCCCTAGGTATAAATGAGAATAAAAACAAACATGAAAACATCTCATATACAGTTTTTGTTTGGTCATCATTATTTCTCTTCCCATTAATACTCTTTATTACTTTTTAATTTTGCTTCTAATATTGTGTGGTGACTTGCCTGGTGCATTAGAATTCCAGAAGTCAAAACAATTTTAATATATCCTTTTCATCCTGTGTTTTGGGGATTGAGTTATTTTTCCCTATGTCTCTGAAATGTATGGAATTATTTAACAAATTTTGTGGATTTACAGTTTACCCAAGGTAAATTCTCTGAGCTTTGCACGGCATGATTTTGTATAATTTTGGTAACAATGTGGAGATATACAGTTTTGCAGCAGCTTGAATTTCCAAAACCCAAAACTCCTAGTAGCAAGCCCAAAACACCCCAAAACAAAACTCCCAAAATGCATTGAAAAAATGCATGAAACATTTAGGCATATAAACATCTTTTAGAAACTGTCTTTCAGGCAACTTGAAAACATGACTCTGTCATGTTATTATTCATCAAACAGTTAGATTTGATTATATTCTATTCAATATTTGTTGTAGTGTATCATTTAGAAGAGCATTAATTTTCTCTTCTGTGGCTGTTAACAGTTTCATGGTCGTGAAAGAGTATGTGTATTATTGCATAAAATCTTTTTTTGCAACAGGGTGGGAAAATAAGGGGAAATCTTTTAAAAAAGGATTAATTTTTCCCTCCCAGGATGTAGAATTTCCACTCCCAAACTTTATGCTATCTTTTACTGTCAGCAGAGCGTATCTGCCTATTTTAATAGTCTGATATATCTCATCTGCAAAAATTATGTCTTCAAATGCAAATCTATGCATTTCTCCCAAGAATATAGTGCTCTTTTTTTTTTTGCCTGTGCACTCATCTATATAAATTTTAAAATTATTGTCTTTCAAGAGGGTGTTTTTTTTCAAATGGAAACTATCTAGAAATCAACATAATTGAACTCTTTGTATATATTTTTTTCAGTTTGTGACACAAAAAATTTCTTCTTATGACAAGTATCATCTCATATGTCTTTTATTTTCTTATGAGACAGTGGTTTTGATTAAAAATTAATTTTTGATAGCTTTTTCTTAAAACCGGTCCTTGCTGTTTGAACTGATACACTGAAATATAGGAGTATAGACTGTCATTAATCTAAGTCTGTATTTGTTCAGATGCCATAATGACTTCTTATCAAACACAAAGTTATTGGCTTCAGTGCTTCTTTTCCCTTTAGTGCTAATCCAACTATAGTATTCTCACATTTAGACCAGCCATATTTTTAGTGATTGTATACTAGCTAAGCATCCTCTTTTGATTTAATTTTCTTAGCCCACTCCTTCTTCAGAGAAAAATCAGTCTCAGACAGAAAATTCTTTGCCATGCTTTCCTACCAATCACTCTCCACATAATTTTACTTTTCCCCAAGATTTTGGGAATTTTTTTATTAGCAGCTTTTAAAGTTACATTTGAAAACATTTGCTGTTTTAAATAGAATCAACATCCTTAGACTGAAATAAGCTGACAAGTTCTTTTTGTCCCATGCTAAAGATGGCAAACAAATATTTTTATTCATGAGCTGTTTAAACGACACTCTGCAGTAGGAATCAATTTCTCCCATATGTGTCCAGTCTTAGATTAGCAGCAGAAATACATTGTTGGTTATATATAAGTGTCCTAGAAGGCCTTTAATGTCCCCCCTTAATTATCTTCTCTCCTTTCCACTTGGTTGCTTGTCCTGGTTGTTGCTTTTGCCTTTTGCTCCTTATAGAAGATGCCATTTTAATGTTTAATTTTAATGTTTTCTGGTTGTGAAGCTTCTGAGATATGATTTATTGCCAAGTCAGGAGAGATCCTGTGCTGGAGTCATTTATCTCTTTAGCGTCTTTTATTCCAAATTATAATTTCAGCCTCTCAGGAATTTTTACCTATGAGCAAAGTTCTGCGTCATAGTCTCTAGTTTTATCACAAGGCCAGTACCTATATGGAACGACGTATGTGTAATATGCATTTTATTAGTTTAGCCCTTCATTGACTGTTTTTTAATGTAAGGGAGGAATAATCTTGAAAAACAACTGGTCTCTGCACTTACAATACAACATTTCAAATCCTAATGGCTTTCATTAAGTGACTCACGTTTTCACAGCAGTGAAGGCAGGTAAAACTCCTTTAAACAAATGCTAGGTGATTGTATATTAAAAATTCGTTCTTTCCCCTTTCTTACAGATTTCTTGACAGGATCTCAAATATTCACGTTCTGATAATTCCTTTTTTATTTTAACTGGGAATCCCTTTAGATTTACATTAGGTTTTTTCCTGCTGTTATCCACCCATTGCTTTTTAATATCAAATAATATTTCTATTTCCATCTGATCTAATTGCTTAAAGCAGGTGATTTCCACCTTTGGATTTGGGATCTTTTTTCTCATTTTTTTCCCAAGTAGCTGTGTCTGCTTTAAAGGTTTTTCAGATTTCTTTGTGGTTTATACACATTTGTGTTGCTTACTCACCTTCTGCAGAGCTCTGAGAAGCAGACCTTGGGCCCATGCGGCCTGTACAGGAGAGGGGAGCATCACTGGTTTAGTGCACCTGAGAGTTTCTTTAAGCCATTTTCTGCTTCAGTCAGTCTATCAAGTGCTTCTACCTTTCCAGTTTTGTCACTGCCTAGAAGGAGATTTGCACCTCTGCTGCCATTGATTTTATTTGAAGTAAAGAATCTTTAATACCCATCTTTGTGACAGAAACTTTCCTGTTCAATGCCAAGATTTTTGTTGATGGTGGTGTTAGTTTATGATATCAAGCTGACCCTAGAGACTGTTCCAGTTCCTCCTTTCACTGCCTAAAAGGAACAAGTGTATAGGGGTTTTTTGGTTGTTGTTTTTGTTTCTGTTTAACTACATTCCTATACTTGGCCTTGAGGATCTCCAGACACTCTTTAGTTGTGAGTCTCACATTTCCTAAGAACTAAACTGTGGATAGGGACACTTCTTCTCTGTCAAATCTGGGGCCATGTTATTGATCTCCTCTGTTGCAGGGAGTAAAGAGGAAGTGGATGAATGGACCAAGGTTATCTGTCTGGAGCTTAGATCCTTTCACTGAATGGAGCAACCTAGTTTCACTCTAGATAAGTAAAATGACAACTGATTTTTAAATTAATGTTGATTGATTGTAGAAGGCCACTGCAACACCACATTACTATTCCCATGACATCATTTGAATCCCAAGCATTCTAGAGAAGAAATGGAATGAAGGAAGGGAAAATAGACTTGCTTCTTATGGAAGAAGACATACTCTTACATTGTCCCCAAGGAAAGCGCGTGTGTTCATTGACATTCCCTGGGATATCCTTGTTTGAGATATCTGCACAAGCCAAGGAAAGCAAGAGACCATTAGCCCTGAAGGTCACATGTCAGGCCCTGATGGGAAGTCCTCTCCCCTGCTCCAAGGCTCACCAGCCACAACTTCAGCAGCCATCCTATTTTAATTCCTGGTCCTCAGCAAAGACTGTGAGTTGTGCCAGTGCCAAGCCTGGGGCATGCACCAAAGGAGTGCTGTTCCGCTCAGACCTCCTGTACATCAAGACAAGTTTCAGTGAACTCACTTAGGGAAAAAATGAGGACTAATCCCTGGCCACACCTAATGCTGTTAGTTAAACAAGTGTGATCATCCCTGAATGAAAGGATGGAAATAGTTTTACTTGAGGAAAAACAATATTGAATTCAACTGTGAAATACTACACACCAAACTGACTACAACACTCAGTACACTTAAATCTGAAGTTTAACTCTAGGTTATAACAGCTGTATTACAGTCCAAGAGGGATTTTAGGAAGCCTTTTAAACAAGAAAGAACATAGTAGGTTTAATATTGCTACGGTGTTCTTATACAAAGTAAAAACATCAATAAATAGAACCTGAGATTCAAAATTTATTTTCTCTCTAATTGGTTGCCTGCAGGAAAATATATGGTATTCCTGGCCTGAACTGGTGCAAGTCCATGCACTTCTACTTGCTTTCTGTCAATTTACAATGGCTGAAAATTTGGTCGAGTGTTTTATTGACTTTCCAACAGAGGGAAACAAAAAAGTCAACAATGCAATTAAATCCAGATGCAGAAATAGTAAACCAGACTGATTTAGCGATTCAGTCACGCAGAATTCAGAATTTATAACTCTTGAATGACACAGATAAGTTCAATAAAGCAAGAAATCAGCACCAGGGCTACATAAGTGAACATGATACACTTTTGGAACTTAATATATTTTGGTGTTATAAAGAATGCTAAATACATTTACTGAAACTTTCTTTAATTCATTGTTAAATAAAGAGCAAAGAACAAAAGAGAATAGAACATCTGTCAACTGATCTGATTCAGACTGAACTGATGAATAGAAACTTATGCCTCCTAAGTACAGCAATTGTACCTTGGGTCCTGTTAGTTCTTATAGGATTGATTAACTTATGGCTTAAGTCATGATTTTTGGTTTTACTGACAAATTTCAGTACTAAAAAAAGTGTGACTCAGGACAAAATGGCCAAAATCATTTTTACAATAAATAAGAAATAACATCTTGCTTTGACCTGGAATTTCTATTCATTTCTGTCCCTTCCCAGTGCAAATGTCTGCATCTGTATTAATTCCCATAATGCTGTTTCAAACCCCTGTGTTTTCTCAGAGCAACTATTACTGGCAGATCCAGGAGAGACTGAATTACCCGTTTTTCAGTAAGGAGTTCCCTCCCACTTCTCTCCAGTCCCCCCAGTTTTAGTTCTTTAATTCTTTTCCTCCACTTCACCTGTCCATATCTGATCACCCTCCATTACTAATTACTAGTGCCTGCCTCAGAGGAAAATTGTGCAACAGACTGTACAAACCCTCCTAAAGAAGTTCATGACCTCAGAGGAAAGGAGTGCCAGCATGTAGGAGATAGGTAGGGATAGCAGCCTTCATCCTCAACTTGGAAAAAACCTACTTGTGCATGGGAACAAAGCCACATGGTAACTGTTAGTATCCATGACCATATGTGGTCCCTCTCCACTCGGCACACAGGGAGCCTCTCCTCCAGGTGAGGACACTGGGTTAGGGACTTGACAGTTAAAGACCTCAAGAGAAGATGTGTGGTGGGCGGTTGAAGTCCTGGTTTGTGGAGGTGGGAAGAGGTGGAAAGAAGAAGAAAGCATGGATCTTTGATTGTGGTTCAGAAAAAAAAAATATAGGGAGATATATTCAAAGATGTAGGGAGGTAAGAGTTTGGGAGATTCATATTTCTAACTAAAAGTCATCCTCAGATAGGCCCTTGGCACAGACTGTGGGTGACTCACTAGTACATTTTCCTTTTAAAACAAAACAATGCAAAACAACAAAAGAAACAAAAAACACAAGGAAACACACACACTCTCTTCACCCCAGACCATTTACTGAAGCTAATGCTTAGAACTTCATACTTTAAAGATGCCAGCAGCATATTTTACCTCTGAAGAGCTTGACGCATCACTTGTCCCTCAGTATGTATGTTCTCTTTCTATAGATGTGGAAATTCTTCACTCTTGCCCAAAGAATTTCACAGAAGACATTATGAAGTAGCAGAACAATCTCTTGTTGCAGCTCTTTTTCTGGTTTCTATTCCTATATGCCCCATTGGAGAATTGGAGTGGAGAAAGTGAGCTTACAAAAAGACTCTGAATTAATGTCTTTCCCCAGAAGGGAAGGGAAAAAAAATTCTTTAATAGAGCTGAAAGATTGTTTGAGGGCTAGAGTTTCTTTCATCATTAGAAGACTGCTTCTAACAAAGCTTCTAACAAATTCTAACAATCTTTCAAATTATTATCCCTACAGATAAATATTGAAGAAATAAATGAGACTTTATTACCTCTCCGGAGAAGTCTGGAAGGAGGAAGTATTACAGAAAGTGTGATGTGGTAAGTACTTCAACCAGTCCTTTGTAGTTAGGACCCTGATTTCACATGGGACCCAGCCTTACCCCCTGAGAGTTTCACAAGACTGTTCACTCTTTCTGAAATGGCTGTCTGTACAGTTTTTATGTTGTATGACATATGCCAGGTCTTTGCTTTGTTTTCCATGAAAAAAGCTAGTTTCAACCCTATATTCATTCTTGCATCTTTACTTTCAATATTAAACCAAGGAGGGAAGTTTAAAAGTCACTTACCATAAGATAGGATCCAATATTTAGAAAAGTTATGGATAAATGTGACATATATTTCTCTGCTTGAATATCTGCATCTCTACCACCTGAAAAGAACGCTTTTGTTCAATAAGAAATGCTTATGCTGATTCTCAGAAGAGACGTGACTATAAAATTGTAATACTATTTGGGCTCTTCAAGATTTACTCTACCAATGATTTTCTCAGTACATTACAGAACTGGTTACAACGGTAATATAATGTAGATATCATCTGTGTTTAAATGAGAAAACCTGAACTGAGTAGCTTACCATATTCTATACCACAAACCATCTTGCAAAACGAGAATCTTCTCTGAGCCAATCTTAGACAAGAGCAAGACATATAAATTTTGTACATCCTAGCACCCTTTCCCCCTTGGGATTTGTCATGAATCACTTTCTTCACCTCCTGGCGTGGAACACAGCAGCTATTTGACCGTGCACACAATGGTTTCAGAGAAGAAATGAAGATTAATGCATTGTTCAGAATGAAAGGAAAGCTTTCATAAGCCTAATGTAAACACTCGACAGGGTTAAGACAATTTGGCTAATGTTGTATGCTTGTGAAAGGCTTTATTGCGTGTTCAATGGTGGCAAAACTATTGCTTTTATGTAAGTGACTGCCCTGTAACAAGCAAGAAAAAGTTCCTTTCACAGAATGACAGATAAATCTTGATTTTCCCATGGTTACTCTTGTTTTTACAAAAACGTTATTCTGCTGAGTCAATGGATATCTAGATGATAAAACCGATGCACAGGGGAAGAATTAATCCAAAAAATATCTGAACATGTACTCAAGAGAAGCATATTGCCTAAGATGCTGCTTGCCAAACTTTCTTTAGATCAGATCCTCTGTTAAAATAAAATAGCTAAGTTTTCCATGGGAAAACAGCAAATCAGTTTAACATTGATTAGTCTGGTAAAGTTAAGGTCACAAACTAAGGTGGTCAGGCTGCAGGATCCTAGTAAATACCATTTAAACAAACTGCATATTCATCACGTTTGACATCATTTTCATAAATATTATTCTGGGATTTAGTAACTTAGTCATCAATTTGTAGAAAAGTTACGTGCCAACTGTTGTGGTTACTTGTATGTGCTATTACTACAATAGGGCAGTCACAGAAGGTAAGGAACCTCATGAAGTGCAAAGTTCTGCACTTTAGGATAAACAACCCTATGCACAAATATAGACTGGGGGCCACCCACCTGGACAGCAGCTTGGCAGAAAAGGACCTGAGGATCCTGGTGGACACCACGTTGAACATAAGCCAGCAATGTGCCCTTGCGGCAAAGAAGGTCAATGGTATCTTGGGCTGAATTAGGCCAAACTTTGTCAGCAGGTTGAGTGAGGTGATCCTTCCCTTCTACTCAGCACTGGTGAGGACACACCTGGAGTTGTGGGTCCAGTTCTCTGCTCCCCAGTGTAAGAGAGACATGGACTTACTGGAGAGACTCCAGCAAAGGTCCTTCAAGATGGTGAGGGAACTGGAGGAAAGGGAGGAAAGGCGAGGGAGCTGGGAGCCTACAGAAGAGAAGGCTCAGGAGGATTTTATCAATGTACATAAATACTTGAAGGAAGAGTGCAATGGTGCAATGAAGACAGAGACAGTCTCTTTTCAGTGCTGCCCAGTGACAGAACCAGAGGCAATGGGCACAAACTAAAACACAGGAGGTTCCCTCTGAATGTCAGGAAATTCTGTTTTACTGTGAGGGTGACCAAGAACCAGCACAGGTTGCCCAGGGAGGCTGTGGAGTCTCCATCCTTGGAGATATTCAAAACCCAACTGGAAATGGTCCTGGGCCACTTGCTGTAGGTGGCCCTGCTTGAGCGGGGGGATTGAACCAGAAGACCTCCAGAGGTCCCTTTCATCCTCAATCATTCTTTGATTCTGTAACTGCATGCAGAAAGTTACAAGAGGTTATATGTGCACTCTCTGTATCTGTACAGTGGATATTTGTATTTCTGTACAGTGTATATGTATAAACACACAGCATTTTTCACAAAATATGATATAATGCACTGGAAAGGCATCTTAAGTTAGAACTGGATGTAGTAACACTTACTGTGACAATACAGACTTCATTACTTAAGCTGGGTTTCATCTGACAATTTTTCGCTGCTGTTTGAGGTTTGTTGTCTCGTGAAAATCTTATGAACTCATAACAGGACCCATATATTCATCTGGTTTTATCTGCTAAGAATAATATCAAGATGACTGGGAAATAATGTACTGGTCTGACAGAGACTGAGTACCTTGATATAGAGTTTGCATTCTCTGATGCAGCAAGATAAATTACAGAGGTTTATTCCACTTTAATACTTTTTCATGATAGCACAAACAAGGTGACCATTGAAAATAAATAAATAAATAGATCAAACTGTTAATTACAAACTGCACTCCCTCCTGGCTGAATGTGTTACACTGTTGGGCTCTTGTCTTTCTACATTGACTACATCACTACCGTTCAATGCATATATTTTACATTTTGCGGGGAGGAGGGAGGTGCGCAAAAATGTTTTGCTTACTTGCAATCTATATGAAATTTTTAAACCAACATAATTTAAAATCTTTCCATTGTATCTTCTTTCAGGCAGGAATAGCCTTTGCTATCTCTGTTATTATGTGTGTTACAATGTTAGTATCTTCATGTTTGGCTTATCCATGTATTAAAATCATGTGCATAATTTTAATTTTTTAGCATAAAATATTCTGCCATTGATACTTCCTATGTCACTTTTTCCCCTTCTAACTTGTGACACATGCATAAAGTTCGCTGAAGCTACTTCATTTTTGCTAGAATGTGACCCCAGCATTTTAGTGCAAATAAACGAGGAGGAAAAGAAACAAGGTGAGCTTTAAAAGACAGGGCTGAAGGTAAGAAAACAAGTTATGATCTGAGAATTGGAGAGACAAGTGGACAGGGAAGTGCAAGTGAAACAGCACTGGCATTTGAAGCAGAGTGTAATTGCAGGCAGGTCCAGAAGTGCCGGAGTAACCGGCGCAGGGCAGGTACAGCCTCGCTAGGAGACTCTGCACTGTGGCTTCCAGGTTTGACTGCAGGAGTAGCAGCAGGGCACGTACAGAGCAGCAATCACTTTCAGTGTCTCTGTTGTTTATGACTCATCTGAGAAAGGATGAGCAGCATCTGAAGGTAACCACAAAATGAACATCTTAAAGTCATAACAGGCTGGCTTGTGCCATTTGTCCTCTTTGTTACCGTCTGTCATGTGTATAGATTAATGTAAGGTTATTTCCTACTCTTGTTGCAACCTTTTGCTATGATAATAAAGTATGAGAATTTGAATGTCTAGCATGTCCTTGGAGTACAGGAGCATTTGACATTTTCCATTTTAGTACCTAGCTCTGCCTTCCCCAGAAATGAGTATGGCTGTAAATGTTGATGAGTGGAATGAGTAGCCAACCAAAATTAAGAACATTATAAAGGTCAAGGTAATTTACCATTACCATTCTCAGTGGGGGATTCTAGCCACTAAACACCATCGCAAAGGCTGCAGTAAAAACAAGGCAAGAGCACACAGGCTTTTGGGTTGGGTTGGGGTTTGAGGTTTGGGGTTTTTTTGTGCTTTTTTTGTTTTTTTTTTTTTTTGTTTATTTTTGTTTGTTTGTTTGTTTTTTTCAAAAAAAGATAGTAGCAACTGTAACAAACAGATGACAAACAAACCACTTTCTTTACAATGCACAGATACTAATTGAATGGTCTTTGTGCTGCTAAATAGCTTCCATTTACTTTGCATCTGAAATGACTTTCAGAAAGAGAACATAACTGAGTAAAGTCCATGGAAAACAAAAGCATCCAAACCTGTAAGAACCAAGACTAACAAACCAAAGCTGTTCTACATAGTGCTTCATTTTAATATCGTGTGGATTTTTCCCTTCTTTTTTTTGTCTCATACACATAAAAATGGAAAATCAACTGTAACAGCATCATTCTAAAGAGAAATGGAAATATGACATTTGTCAATCCAGCCCAAAATGGTTGCAAAGAATTTATGCATGTTCTCATAAAACACAGCTGTGATATTGCTGTAATTTGAGCCGAATACAAACTGTAATTTTAATGACAAAATGTTTCTGTTGTGTAAAGCTTGCACAAAAACATGATTACGTCTAATGTTTTGATCTCATCAGACTGGAGAAAACTATTAGCCGACCCCGGATGTATGCTTCTGTTATTAAATCTAACCTATTCACACATCAGTTGCACTTCTGTTAGTTCACTGAGCATTGCAAAAAATATAGGCCCTGAATTATTTGGGACAGATACTGCCGGAAGAGGAAATAGTTGATCAACACATAAGACCAGAGAAAGCCCTTAGGTAAAAGCATTTCATTGCAAAACAAAAAGCCCGGTGCAGACAGGACACATGTCACTGATGCTGCTCCCTTGAAATTTTCTTGAACAGGAATTCATGGCTACCATCTCCAGTCCGGCATGCAGTGATCTCAGATTGCACTGAAAATACGAAAATAAAGTCAGCCTATCCATCCTTAACAATTAGCTTACCAGAGCTTTTCCATGCTAAAATACCTGTATCAAACTATCTTAAATAAAAATAGATAGGTTTGAAGAAAAATGGTGCCGTTCTGAGTTGTGCTTGTAAATAGTTTTTAAAAGTTGTGGGTTTTTTTTAAATGCATATTTTTATTGAAAAAAAAAAAGAAACATAATTGCAGGCTATAATTATCCTTTTAATTTAGCAAAATGCTAACAAAGATATAGTAAGTAGTTGGATTTTGGCGGGATTTGTAGTTCTAAAATGGTATATTTCTTTTGGATTATTTTGTGGCTATTTTGGAATCATGCAGGTTCACTTACAACTTTTTTATGAAGCCCATCTTTATAAGGGTTTATTTTATTGAGTTATGTCAAAGTTTGAGTGAGAGAATTAAAAATGTTGCAGCACTGTTAAAATATATTTTATTTTCTTATGGTTTGTTTTGCTATAAATAAAATATATCTTGTGTTGTGTAGATAACTTTACTGCAAAGAAGAAGTGTTATCAAAATAGGTAATGATTATGAGTGAGAAAATAAACACAAGAGAAAGCCTAAACCCAATTCAACAGCAGATTGCTCTACTGGTCAGATATAAAAGAAAATATCTTTTTAGAGACAGTGTTTAGTTTCATGCTTCATTTTTCCTACTTTCTTTTCTCCTTCCTCTGGCTGAAATGTACCTTGCTTTGGGGACAACTTGACATCCTTTTGTTGGTTAACAGATGTAATTTTTACCACATAGATGCAGGATCAGGGCTTCTGAAGGCAGACCCCATTGGACTTGTTAGTGAATGAAAAACAACGTAAATATAATTTGTATCATTGGTTATTCATTGATTTTAGGGTCCACAGTGTCTTCATATATAGATTATTTTCATTATTTGAATATCATTTTCTTAAATTGAATGATATTTAGAAAAAATAGGATGAATCATTAAATCAGCATGAAGTTTTAGTTTAAATCATTTCCCCTTGTTCCTCCAGACTCAGCCAGGAGACATAGTTCTCTAAAGCCTTAACACACCCTCACACTGCAGGAGTCCTTATCTTATAACATTAATAATCCTAATATTACCCAGCTTGATGGGTTTCCCTGCAACAAGATCCCTCAAGTAATTTGCAGAGGTGGAGGTTTTCAAGGGCATCCTTAGAAATCTTTAGAAAAGTGGAAGCATAGGAACACACTATCAATCTTTCTTTCAAAAGTCCTGAAATGTCCATCTGCTTTACTATCTTCCGGAAGATAAACCAAGTTCTGCTATGGGGACAGAGGACACACCGGGAGCTAGTCTGGACTTTGTGCTTCACTAACCCACCACATTTTAATGACCCTTGGCGTTTTGTTCCTGGGCTGGTGGCCCAATGCCATGTAACCAGCAAAGGGAAGACAAAGCAGTTCTGGTGCTTCCTGAAGGTCTTGTCCTGGAGATTCCGTAGTATCACACAGTGCATCTGTGTTTTGAGGTAATCAGGACTTTAGCTATTCTCAGATTTACTACATTCAAGTAAAAAATCCTTCACAGTGATAGTGGTCAAAATCTGGAGAGTATGCAGGGAGGCAGCAGAATCTCCATCTATACTAAAAAAAGCTTGGGCAAGGCCCTGAGCAACCTAATGCAATTTCAAAGCTGGCCCTCCACTGAGCAGGGGATCAGACTCAACAGCCTCCTAGGCTAGGTAAAACCTAGGTAATTCTGGGTGCTGTGTCTTACAAACGTATAGTATATGCTTGATGAAGGCTTCAGTATCTACTGACTTACAAGCTACTATAAAGCTGTAAAAATATTATTCATTACTATTATTAGCTCAGCTTTCATTACTGAGCAATTGTCTGTTAATAATTCTGTGTTTAACCTGCTCTTTTTGCGGGCAACCAATAAAGAACAAACAAAATTTAGGACATTCAAGAATTGAAGTAACAGGATTTCAGTTACCTTCAGAAAGGATCACACAGTGGCAATTCTTCTTTCTCAAAATCCTTTGATAAATACTGTGCTATACTCTTTTATACAAATCTTCTTATTTGCACCTAGTATGGAATGAATGTTTTCTGCTCATGACAAGATTGGACTTTGCTGGACTAATGAGGAGGTCATATTTCTCTTTCTGAAAGGGGGACAGATCATGATATAGACTCATAATAATTTTTTTTTCTTTTTACACCTTCATATTCTCAAATTAAACTAAAAATATATATTTCTAGTATTTCCCTATCGTTCAGATGTTCAAATATGGTAACTGCATTTCTGAAGTCAGTATATATCATTTTCTGCTTAAGATGCAGAGAGGATCTGTGAGATAAGTATTCATAAATGGATTTTTCATTTCTTTTATTTGAAATCCTGATAGGCTCTTCTTTTTTCTGACAGGCTTGCTAATGGCTTTTTGGATGCTAAAAAAAAAAAAAATTCTAACTTTTAATATCACCCATACTTACTGAAGGTTGCCATAATCTGCAGTTTTTCCACCTGGAATGTGCTGTGCTTATCATAATAGCACTGTGATATTTAAGAATGTTATCCTTGCCAACTTGTGGATGAGTCTTGCTAAAAATGATTTCTTTGTTTTGCTGACATGAAAGGGAACGAGAGGAAACTGCAAGAGGCTGGGGAAGGAGTGGTGGAGTCTGGAGCGGGGAGGACATGTTTCAATAACCTCTTTACCATTTTAAGAGGATCCCCTTTGTCGCTGCAATGTATGTCCTGGAAGGAGGTAGGGAGCAATCTAATCTGGATGTATTGCTAAATTGTACAGTTAAAGCAGCCTGGAAAGACGGACCACACACTGCAAGAATACCGCTCTGCACAGAGAGGAAAGTCTCCCCTTCTCCTATAAGGAAGGTGTGGGAGCTCAGGGAGAAGGGACTCTCCCAAATTCTCCTTTACTTTAACCACATCTTGCTGTCCATGAAGACACCAAATCACATTATTTGTTGTATTGTCTCTTCCCTACAAATTTAGACACTGAGAACTGGAGTAATTTCATCTAATTAGTTGTCTGAAAGTTCCCATTTTAATCAAAGTAAGTTATTACTAACTATCAGTGACTGAGAGAGCCTAGAGGAATGAAAGAGAGGGACCTCCATAGTGCAATTATTCCCATCCTCTTGGGACCAATTCAGACCACATAACACAAACATCTCTCTTCAAATGGGATGAATAGCTCTCCAGAGACGCCCCTCTTTCTCTCCACTAACTGTAAAGGAAGCAGTAGACACCTGCACTGATGAGATACAGGCCCTCGGTACCTAGACAGATTTAGGTAAAATGAACTCCCTGATGAATTTCTCATACTATTGACACTATCAATTAAAGTCAGGATAATGAAATTGAATTAATCTATTATTTTAATTTACAAGTAAAAAAGAAATTATCTCTCTAATACTACTCTTAAAGGTGAGAATACATGCTGTAGAATTCCATTTGTCTATAAAAAATACAAATGAAGTCCAACACTAATAATTGCTAAGGTAGGAATAACATAATTTAAAGTACAACAGAAGGTTGCGCGCTGATCAAGGATTTGTGAGAGCTTAAGTAAATTGATTTACTTCTCTTTGTTTCAGCTTCCCTTTACTTAACAATAAGTTTTTAACTATTGAGAAGCAGAAATGGTATCAAGAAAAGCAATAGGGATAATCAAAGGTTTGGAATAGCTTACATGCCAGAAGAGATTAAAATGACCAGTTCTCTCCAACCTGAGGGACAAATATGAAGGAGAATAAAATAATGACAAACATGGAAAAGTAGGAAGCGAGCAATTACACATTGCTTTCTGTGATGAAACAACTTGGAGCAACACAATGAAATCATTAGGGGGAAAGTTTGAAATGGAAAAAGGGAATATTGGTTAATTACATCTTGTTTGAAACAGTAGACCTCTTAGCAGCAGGATGTTGTGGTTGACAGAAGTTTATACAGACTTAGAAAGTATTTAGATCTGTTGGAGTCTATCAAGCATACCCTCTTCCACAAGAAGTCCCTGAACAGCTCATTGTCAAAAGCTTTCATATTTCAGGCAACACATCACAGTACAGTTGCCCTATTCATATGTACCTTCCTAAGACCCTCTGCAGAGAAAAGCTGCCCAGCTAAGTAGACCTTTACTTGGTTTGACTCAGAATATTTTTCCAGATATCCACAGACCATTCTATATCCTCAAATGTAAAGGTCCGTAGCATTTTGAGTACTGTTACAGTTACAAACTTACTAGCTTTCTTCACTGAAGCTGAGAAACCATTTTAAAGACAAGTCACGTTCCACTCGTATTAAGCAATTGACTGTGGCTGGCAGAGTAATAATATCATTGTTTTATCTTTATTTTTGTTTATTTTCACAATCATATACTCAGAAGGGGTTTCAGTTTCTTTGAAATCAGGCAACCTAGATACATACCCTGTAAGACAGTATCTTCACTTGGTGTTTTGTTATGGGTGTTTATTCTTCCTTACTGTTTTAATAAACAATGCAAGTGCAGTTAAAAACTTGATTTGACAACTATGCCACCAACATGCTGGAAGCATGATAACTCTGATGTACTTAATGCCTGACTATGGCTCCATGACAAAAAGGACAACTCATTTTCAGGTCTCCAATATAATACTGATGTGGAAGAAAAATTCTGGAAGACATTTCTGCAGTGGACTTTCAAAACTTCTGTCTTGATCTTTCACGGCTCTCACTGAAATCAAGCTTCCTTCACCTCCAAATTAAGCATCAGTGGCTCAATACTATTTGTATATTGAATGATGTGTGGGAACACTAGCAATAGTGACAGATTACAATTATAATTCAAAATTCCCTTTGGGGCCATGATCAATTGCTTTTATGCTATTCACTATGTTTGGGGTATCCTTCCCACCACTGTAACCACAGAAAGTGGCAATTTTCAATTTGGCAGATGAGAACTGCTTGGTTGTTTTTCTCCTGTAATTGAATGTGGTCATCCCTAAAACCTCCAGCTGATTTCACAAGCTTCTATTTTATGTGGATGTAGGCTTGAATATTGTTAATAAAATTGCTTTCATTTAAAAAGTGCTAAAAAATCCTGCAATTCCTTCCATAATGGTGCTGATGGACTTGGGGGATTTCAACTACCCTGTCAAAGCTTTTCACATGAAAAAAAAAATATATTTCCCCTTGATCTCTTGTTTTAGCTACTGGCAATTGCTGTAATATCATAGATATCACTGAAAAACATATTAGGAAATTCAAATGTAAATACCTGCTATGTCAAAAACTGCCATTTTGTGCAAAGTAATCACTTCAGGCTCTCCTTACAGTGACTGGAGAGAAGCAGTCATGCCAGAACTTGACTCACAGGCATCTAAATAAGTTAGAGGTATTGACTCTGCTTCTCTCCCTTTTCTCCAAAGGCACTCTCACTTGGATCAGATTTTCCTTCTGTGACCAAAGTGAGGTGACATGAATCTCACTTTTCAAAATAGAACAGCTAAATCAAAATCACCAAACATTCAGATCTCAGCTGCTAAGTGTGCTTACAGGTGTTTATTTGGTATGAGCACAGCAGTGTATGCTCACAGCAGTGTATGATGACTTTGGTATAAGCACTAGTTACCAGATGCTTACCATACAACAAATTTTATATTTGCCAAACTGGAAATTCTTCCTAGTCTGGAACTCTCACAAAACTTGGGTGCCATTACCAGTAATACAGCTGGTTTTGAAACAATCTCCTCCTTGTCTAACTTACAGCAAGCATGTTCTTCACTGACCAGGGGTGATTTCAGTGACTGAAAGTTGCTCTGTTGTTTTGTATACTACACAAAGAACCCTAGAATCTGTTCCGTCTTTCCAAAACACTGAAGCATGGGGAGAAACCAGCAAGTCTCAGACATTTTGTTTGCCCTTACCCTTTGGTCAGGTAACTGCACCCAGGATCACGCTGACTGCTCCTGTGGGGTGAATGCTAACCTCTAACATATTCCTGTGAACCTTTTGTCTTCTCATTTTTTAAGATGGTGATAATCAGAACAAATTGATTTTGTTTCTCAGTTTGCTAAAATCCTCCCAACATTTTCTTCAGCACCAGTGCTGAATAAATCATTGTAATGTTCCCCTGAAGTGAATTGAAAATTAATTTACACAGCTAAGATGATCCTCCTAATAACAGGGTACATGGAATGGGGAAATTGGAAATCATTACCCAGCAAACATTATCTGCATTATTTTTGTAGCTGCTTTAGATTGCATTGTAATAGAAAATTAGGAGACTGGCTGTGAAGAAGTTTAAGAGGGTCCCCTGAAGAGCTTCTGCTTTAAAATTGATTCTTTAAGAAAGCATTAAAAAGCTATTGGAATTGATTGCCTGCTAATATAAAGGAAAAACTCTTTGCCACCATTTGTGTTAAAAAAGAGCATCTTCATTCATGCATGTTATTAAAACTACTGGCCTGAAAGCCCCTGTAGAAAGATAAAGGATATGGATGGGATATTAAAACAGCAATCTTTACTTTATCTGGGGTTTAAAGTTAATATGTCGCTTTTATTAATTCAGCAGGAACCATTAGTTAGGATGTCAAATAAGGGATTTACAATTAAAATACTATAGAACAGAGGTGTCTTTAGTAAACAGTGAACCAGGAATTCTTCATTAATCTTCCAAGCATCAGGTATACCCCTGCAAAGAAGAAATCCTTCATTTACAGTTTTCTTTATTGCCTTGTTTGCTATGCAGCAGCAATAACAGTCAGAGCTGATAACACCCCTGATTAGCTCCAGCAACTTCCACTGCTGTGGGCTAATGGTGAATCAGATCTCAGCCAGCAACGAAATGAGATCCACCATACCTTGTTTACAAAAACTCAATTGAATGACCCTTGGAAGATGCCACTGTATGTAACACATTTGTAATGTTTAAAAATTATGTGGAAATAGAATTTCCTTTCCTGACTTTGAACTGCTCAAAGCTTTTCATGGTTTTCTGATTTCTAACACATTTTGAACAAATTTCCCTTTTCTCTTTTAAATTGGGATAACAAGAAACAGTAAAGGGCAATGAGAATTGAGGAGAAAAGATCTTAATAATGATCCTATGAGAAAAACCAATGGCATGAGCTTTAAGGCAGCAATTTACATAGATGCATCCTTCTGGTTTCCTTTCCTTTTTAAAGTGAAAGAGAGATCATGCAAGAGGGAATGCCATCTTGGGAACTTTAACCAACACAGCAATCAAGGTGAAATCTCCTTAGGTAAAGTTGCAAAGAAATGCAAGTTGATGAAACTTTATTTCAATTGCAGATTCAGAGCGAAAAGGGATAGAAACAGAAGAGTGACAGACTAGATTAGCAGCCAATATGGAGATTAAAAAGAAATAGCCCCGTCAGGAAAGTGACAGGCCAGACACAGCGGAAGGGCACCTAGCTGATAATAGCAGCCAATGTTTATTTATTTTGGATTTTAAATGTCACACAGTAGTAAAATAGTTTCATAAAATGGAAAAAAAATTGACAGTAAACAGGGATGAATTAGCTTAAAAGGAAAGAAAAGGTGATGAAAAATGAATAAGGATATTACCTATGATCAGGATGTGATACAAGGGTAATAAATCTTTTTCCAACATTTTATACCTTTATGATGGGAAGGAAGATTTTTTTGTAACTCGGCCTATGAACGAACAGTAATTCTTGGACTGAGTAGAGCTGAAGAGGAAAATGGAAAGGCTGCAAAGAATTAAAGGATAGAAGTTTCTGTAAAGCAAGATAACATTCTCGGGAATCCCTGGTTCAACCTTTATGCATATCAGGTCTGGTGCCTGGAAAATAAGATGTAATGCAAACCTACAAGGATTTTAACATGTGGCTCAGAACTGAGTAGATAATGCAGTTTGCTAGACAAACACCAGGAACTTCTGTCCCAAAGAAAATTCTGGAATTTTTGTCTCTGACTTTGCCATTCATTCTAGAAATTCCTCACATCTTTGTGTGAAATAGTAAGTTCTGAAAACATTAATTAAATTTAATAAAGGGTGATTGTAGTGATCAATACAATATGATGCATTTTACATGTCACAATAAAATTGACTTTGCTGAAATGACAAATATTGATATTAAAACAGGCAAAAATCCATACGCTGTCTGAATCATTTCATTTTTTTTCACACCAAGATTTCCTGGCAGAAAGCACAACTATGCCAATAAGTGTTCCACCACTTCTAGTAATTACACCATTTTTTGTGTGTTAATATTTCTTGGAATGTAAGTTTTTAGGAAAAAAATGTAGCTCAAAACCTCCTTCTTAGGAGGAAAAATAAGTGGTTTTAAAAAGGAACTGGTAAAAAAAAAACACGTTAAAACTTGGGAGGATGCACTGGAAAGAGGAAAAACTTTAATTTACAAGGAAGAAATGCTGATTCATGAGTGGTGAAAACTACATTAGAAAGATCAAAAAGGTATACATACAATTCTGAACATATTTACAATAAAACCTTAGAAGTTCACCCTCAATTATTTATTATAAGTGTTGTGGCTGTCGATGACTGAAGGATTTAACTGCTTCTGTCTACCATCAATAGCCTGACTTTCACTGATGAGCAAACATGTTACCTACAGGCTTCATCTTGTTGTGTGTTTGCCATTCAGAAGTTTGGAGGAAGAGGAGGAGGATAATAATAAAGAAAAAGCACCAAAAAGCCTTCTGAGAGCAATTAAATTAAAAGGAAAACTCAGTTACAAATTTCCTAGGCAGGTGTCTATGGATGAGAAGCTTAACATGTTGCGTTTCCCAAAAAAATCCTTAACCTTTTATGTTTTGTGTTTTAAAGCCTGTTGTTAAAGATTTTATAATTTCAGTATTGTGTTGATTTATCTACATGTGCTGATTATAGCTTGTGAGATCAAAAAATCTGCACAGGAAGACAGCTACATGCATAAGTTGTCACAAGGTAAGCTGGGAAGTAGATTTATTGCATTTTTACTACTCTCTAACAATAGCCTGAGTGCTTCCTCTCACACTGCAGCAAAATTGAGACAGCTTACCCCTCACTGAAGAAGAAAACTACCTACATTTACCATGGCATGAGAACAGGCAGTTATTACAGAGTAGCTGATATCATAAATTCAAACTATAACTTACACCTCATTAACCTGTTCAAAGACTGGGAGTCCTGTACGATAAGCACTGTACAAACACACAGGGATAAATATTCTTTGTCAGAAGGAACAAAGAAAACAAAGGATGAGTTTAGAAACGATGATCTGAATCGTAGAAATCAGATGACTTGCTCAAGGACATATGTAAAGACGTGAAGTCTCAGACCTGGGACTTGAATATTTGTCTTTGAAATTCCAGTCATAAGACCATCATTCCTCACCTCAGCTGTACAAATCCTCTTCTGCAAACAGAGTGTGCGTTTAAAATTTACCTACGTTTTTTCACTTTGGCATTGCTATAAGGCGCTGAAGTCACATCCCTACCTAGATCTGAAAAAAGAAATGTTGGATAAGAACACGTTCAGTGTACTCACAGAAGGGGCCCTGTAGCACGCTTGTGGGATGTTGTCTTGTCCTGCTGCCTGAGGAGATCCAGGCAGCTTCTTGGTCAAGTTCCAAAGGGACAACTTACCGGAGCGACTCCTTGTGAAGGAAATGTTTGGGCGACTCATATTTGTTTAAAATGATAACGCTCCTTTCTCAGCCCCTAACCGTAATGGCGTGTGCTGAAACAGTTAAACAGGAAGGTGTGCTTTTTTGCTGTGACCCTGAAACAGATGCTGCACCCAAAAAAAAGATGGTACCCAGTGCTATACCTGCAAACTCACCTTAGAGCTATGGCAGGTTATTCACAAGACCTCATGAGACATGCCCTTCTCACCTCCCTCTCTGCTCCCGTGTCGGCAGCAAATGCTTCTTTGGTCTCTCTGAGCAGCAGAAGCAGCAGGGATTAAGGCTTGCTTGTGCCTGCACCCTCCAGGAACACTTTGCTGAGGAGGGTTCAGGAATTCCACCCCTAGGTCCTAACCCTTGTTCACACTCTTACTGGGATGCATGTTTCCCTGATGTGCAGTTGGTTAGCATTTCGGAGAGCCATGACAAAATAATTAGGAAATTGCAGTAAGCTGTCAAAGATGCAAATCAACTGAAATAAAATTATGCACACTGATCACTGATGCATTCGGTTTTGAGGGGTTCTTTTTTTTGGCAAGGGAATTGTTCAAGCTGGACCAACACATACATATATAGTAGCACAGGATGTAACTATAACGTGTCAGGAAAAACCACAGTAAAATCCAAATAATTACCCTTAAAACCCCCTACATTAACAAATTACTTTTATGACAGTGGTCTGCGATACGTTCCTGCTATCTCATTGACTATGAAAGTGATTTTACAGATTTCTTCTCCTTTTCCTGTGTTGTATTATTCTTGTGGCTTCCTTGATTTGGAGGTAGATCTGGGTCTTCCAAATCTGTAAAAAGAAGTCATCATTCCACTTTTTTCCTTTTCTGCTTAGTGTCTTTAAACATCTCACTTGCAAGCAGCCTCCATTTTTATTGAAAACTTGCATCAGAGCATCATTCCAGGCACATATTGGACATTCAAAAGCAACTTCGCATTGCAATTACAAAGAAAATCATTACCCCCTTGAAATTAAAATAATAACATAGCATTGCCTCTTGCTATTTCCTAATGCTTATCTCTCTGTTGCTCATTTTTTTCCCTTCAGTTACCACAGTGAACAGCTGTGGTCACATATATAATACACCTGGCAGCTTCAAATGTCCAGATGCCAAGCTTATATTTCCAGTACTGGCATTCATTTATGAATTTAGCTTTATTTGAAGCGATTCTGCCTAGAAAAAATGTTCCAAGTGACAATTGTCAGGGAAGGGAGATGCTTAGCAGAAATAATTAACCTCCCGTTGGAAATTTATTTTGAATGGTCACAGGTATCATAATTACAAGGGCAAGTGAATTATGGGGACTAAAGGAATCTTTGCCTATTTGAAATTCATTAATGAAGGCTTTAATAGTTAACACTGAACATTTAGGTAAATCTTCAAACTGAGTTTTGCATACACCTCCCTTGGCAAATGGTTAAGGCCCCTGATCCCATCTCCACTGATGGTTAATAGAGAGAAGTAGGGTAAAAGGTAATAAAATTCGCTTTTTCTGGAGCACTCAATTCCATCTAAAAGTGCCAGAAGGTACCCTCATGACACCTGCACAAGACAGACTGTATCATTTCCCCCCCCAGTTTGCTGCAAAATAAATTGAGGATCAAAGAGGTTAAACTACTTGCCCATGGATTCATACAAAGCCTGGGGCACAGCCAGGATTAGATTACAAACTTCCTCACTCCTACCCTATGTTTTGCCACAAGACCATTCAACTCTTGATAAACAACAGACTTGTAACAGCCGTGGAGAAAGTACTGCAGTAAAGTGGTTTGGTTGTTTTCCATCTTGCAGTATGGAAGCTCTTGAGCCAAAGAAATGGCATTATTTTATAAGGAAGAGATGCAAATCTTAAATGTTTCTGAAATTCTTCAGCTTTGGGGCTATCAAGTACTGCTCATTTATAGATCATATAAAATTATATATACTGGATAATTAAATAATTGAAGAATTCATAAGCTCCAAGGGTAAAGTTCACATTGTTTAGGATGGCAATCAAAGTCTTTGCCTGTATTGCAAAAGTGAAACATTAAGTCTAAAAACATTAGTGTCTTTGCAGTATTTTTTTCCTTTGGCCTACCAGTCTGGTATTTCCCTTCGAGAAGTCATAATATTTTTGTTAATTCACTCCCCTATTTAAATTATGTAAGGTCCCCTCTGTAAACCATAGTATTGCATCTCTCTCCTTGTCAAGGTAAGGAGAGGCCATGCATGTCATTTTACTCAAATAGCACAAGGAAATTCTTGTTGGTTTTTTTTTTAAATTTGCCACCTATACCAATGTCAAAATCCAAGTCTATGCAGCATATACACATATTTCCAAACTGCAGTAAAATCCAACATTCTAAGAGAAAAATCCCTAGTCTTCCTTTTCTTTAGAAAGTCAACATGTTATGGAAAACTGTGTTGCCCTCAAATACATTTTGCAAATTCGATTTATCTTCCCATCATTTGCTTGTATGTTTTATCTGAATCACAACGAAAGCTAATCTGGAGCCTAATTCTGTACTGCCCTGTAGCTTTTTTAGGTGAATTCTGATGCCCCAACATGAGAAAGATCCCAGGAAGAAGGAGGTTCTCTGAATTGCCTGTATTACTTGCCACTGCAATCCTGGAGACTGTCAGGAGAACTTCCAGGGAAAATCAGACAGGACAGATTAAAATGTGCCGAATACAGGTAGGTCTACTGTTTTCCACACCGTATGAGAGAAACTGGTCTCCAAGCAGTCCCAAAATCGGTGAGATACAAATGGAAACAACGGGTTGATTTCTGTTTGGAACCTGCCTCTTACAAAGGCTTGTATAAAGTGAACAGTTTGGAAAGGGTAAGTTGGGGATGAAACAATTTACAAACATTTAAAAAAATACTACTATTTGTAACTAAACCAATTACAGAGAAGCTCAAGCCAGATGTCTTCAAATAGCCTGAAAGAACACATAGTTAAAACATGCGGCTAGCAGTAGGTAGTACTGGTTTTAAATATAAATAAGAGAATTTCCTGATTTTGTGTTGCTTTGTGCTAAGAATGGTAATAAGACGTTGAAATTTCCAGTAAGCCTTTTACATGTGAAAATCCCTCGTATAAGAAAAAAGCTTATACTAAAATCTGACACTGCTAATAACTATAAAACCAATTCAAGAAAGTATAAGTAACAATTTTAGCAATTTGAATAATCTACAACAAGTGTTTAAGAAAGTGAAGCGAATATTACATGTTTTCATGCAAAGTGCAATTTAAACAAGAACCTTGGTTGTTCTCCAGTGGGTTCCCTTTGTACTGGTTATTGTGAGTTACTCCAGCTGCATGCCGTGAAGGTACAGCACTAACTCGCAGACTGAGAACTTAATCAGACTTTCTGTTTCTCTTGTCATGAAGTATAGTGGAGAGGAAATTTTCTTCAGGCAAATACTGACCTACTCATCAGATCTCAATAACATGCAAGCCTTCAGAATGGAATGAAAGGCTTTAAAATAAATCTAAGGGGAGAAAGAATTAAAGGCATACAATGTCATAAAACGCGGCAGAACTTTACGAAACAGATTATTCTAAATTAAACTGGTAATTTGCTTTGAAAATACAAAAGATTTTTCTTTCAAGCATTTTTTATGCTGCTTTGGGAGAACAAGTTGGTTAACATGGAGAAGTTTAGGACTAGTGCAGAAGTTAGATAAAAAGTAAAGGAAAGGGAGAAAATAGTTGAACATGCTGAAGGAATCTTACCAGTAAAGGATCAGTACTGGGAGCTACCTAATATTTTTTTAGTGACCTTGGTGCAAAAGAAAACTTGCTTTAACAGAATTTACTGATGCTATGAAGTTGGGAAAAATCCCCCATGCATAGAGAGCTTTGAAAGATCTGATAAACTTCTGGATTTGCATGGTAATAATGAGATAAAAATCTAATCATGCAAAGGAAATGTCATACACTTAGGGGCTAATATTAAGAACTTACGTTATGAGCTCAAAATGTTACAAAAGGAGAGGATTTGTGTGTACCAGTGACACAATGACACTTGTGAACCGTAGTGATATAAGTAAAAAGACAAATGTAATTCATACGTGTATCAGGTGAGGTATTTCCAGAAGGAGCCATGGCATTTGAGTGGCTTTGCTGACTGCTTTTGGAGAACTATGCAGTATTTAAGACCACTCAGCAAAGAATAAGTGAAGAAAAAGACTCTTGGAGTGATCACAGAACCACGACTCTTAGAAGAATAAAACTGGATTTGTTTTGGGTAATCTAATAAAGCAGAGGCTAAAAGGATATTGAATACTACCTATAAATACACAGACAGGGAAACACCAGGGTGAAAGAGGATCTATTTAAACTGAAGGACGGCACTGATACAAGAACAAATGGGTAGAAACTGTCCATAAATAATTCTAGTGTGGAAATCAGAAGGAGGTTTCTAGTCATTAGGAGAAAGATATTCTGTGTAATATTCTTCCAGTAGACTTCTTGCCTCCTCCACTCAATAAGTTTATTAAAGGGATTATGAAGAATGACCGCTCACAGCAGATGAGATTTAGACCTGAAGATCCAGGAGCTTCCAGTCTAGGTTAAATGCCCATTTCTATCTTACTAAATAAAGAAAATCTGCTGCACATGACATGTCATGCCACACACACACACACAAAAAGTTGAATGTCTCTCTGCTCGTTAATGTGTTAAACTGTGCGGTGCAGGAATTAAACAGAAAACAAATGTTTTGTAAGAGTTAAAGATGCCTAACTGCAAATTGCTTTATTAAACTGCCGCTTAATAAGAGGGATTGCACAGAAGGGCAAATCTTGTGGCCTAACCTGTAAAAAAAAAATCTAGTGATGTAAAGTTCCTACATGCCCCCTTTAAAGTTTACTGGAGAGTTGTGCCAGAAAAGGATACTGCCTAAACCGTTAGACCATTATTTATTTATTTGTACTCAGATTTATGTCAAAGCAAGACAGGAAGAAACACTAAACTTTTTACTGTAATGAAGCTTGGCGTTTGACTTCCATTATAAACAATGTGAACTAAAAATGCCTGGAGGCACTATACCTTGTGCATCTGGCATTTATACAGCAGATTACCAGCACTCTCACTGACCTTGGCAGCTCTGCAGGGGACACACTGTATTTTCATTTAGCTGAGCTGATTTAAAAAATCTCCTCTCTATGCACATCCATACCAGGGTGAAGCTCAACTTGTCTCCATCATCGTGTCAAAGGGATTCATCTGAACTTCATCACGCTTTCAGCAAAGCACATTTGGAAAGGTGTGAAATCAGATGGCAGGTGTATTGAAAAGCCCTCTCTTCCAATACCCTCAAGCTCTTACACGTGCTTGTAGCACGCTGGGTTCAGTGCAAATGACTGTGGGAGTTTGTTATATACAGTCAAGTGCCTACCAGATCAGAGGATGTAAACATCAAGGGTCAAGCTTTCTCTAGGCTCTTCTGCACTTGTGGGGAATAGCCGGACACAAGAAGTTTTCCATCTACTTACATGTTCTGTGTAAAAATCTCCTCTACCACTTCAAAGAAAGTTAGAAAAGTAGGCCGCTGCCATCAGACTTGCTGGATGGTAATGAAAGGCCAACTGTCAGGAAAGGTTCAGGGGAACAGATGTAGCACTCAAAAGCAAGCAGAGACTGCCTTCACTTTCTTTTCTCATCATTCCACTGTACCTTTAGAAACCAAGTCTCCAAAAATTCCCAGCAGACTAGGCACCTCTGGGCCATCCAATCTCAGAAATACTTTAAAACCAGAGTCTGTCTTTTGCTGCAACGCACTGCTTTACTTGAAGTTGTAATAGTGGTAGCTGAAGCAATATTCCTGGTCTCAATTTCCCTTACTGTTAAGTTCTACTTATAAGAAGACTTCAAATAATGAAAATGCAAAGAATGAAAATGAGTTCTTCTGGCAATCTATTTTGTGTGTGTTTACTTCCATCACAGTTTTCATTATAACAAAAACTTAGTGAGTGCTTAAAATCCAAACCCTTTGGATTTTCTGAGAAATAAAATAGCCAACATCATGAATACTGTGCTAAATATGAATTAATTTATTTCTGACCAATACATATTATTACATATAGACATATTAATATGTATGTATGCCATTATATATATATTAACCTTCAAAAGCCTCTTAAAAGATCTGTTTCACTACACATTAAAATGAATATCTATCAAAACGTGTTATTTAGACATAATGAAGTCTATAATACTTGAATATAGCATTTACCATTCTAAAACCAGATCTGGTAACTGCAGATCTGCAGAGCTTTATTTCATGAACTTACAGAATAGAAGAATCTTTTTACAGAATAGAAGAATCTTTTCTTTCATTGAATAACGCAGTAGTCCAAAGAGCACGTTAAGTCAGATTTAGCTGTCTGAAATGTGTTCTGATAATTACTTTTATATATACATATGCATTTTGAAGTAGCAGGCTAACTGAAGAGCGTACACATTTTCTGAGAATTGTTTACCAAATGATTCTTATTTTTTCTATATTTTTTTTTCAAAATTTTTCATGTATGTTTCTCAGAAGCAGAAATAACCAAAACCACCATGCAGTAGCTTTGTTCTTGCAGTAGAAAAATACAAATCAACCCCTCCCCCAGTCCCAGCAATCCTAACAAGAAAAAAAGCGAACACTGGCTTTGTGTAAATGCAAACATCATTTTCAGCAGTCAAAAACATTGATCAAAATATTCCCTAAAACTAATTAACCAATTGTAATCAATAGCAGCCTCAGTATTTCACTCATTTAAGCAGGTTTTGTTCATTTGGCATGTTTAATTTTGTCTGCTAAGCACAGAATGAGCTTCCTAGTCATTTAATTACCTGAAATTATGAGTATCTTCCTGATAGAGAATGCCTTGGTCACAGTTAGACAGTCGGGGCAGAACTCTTGGCTTTTGTTCCAGAGTCTTTATGTTGCTGATGCGGCGCAATGCTGACCTACTTTCTTCAGTTTCCAGTCCTCAGCCTTTCTTAAAAGCGTTATTGAGGGAAGAAGTGTGGGGGTGAAATGGGGATGGGAAAAGGTAGAATGGCGTGTACAGTGCCCTGTTGGATCCTTGGCCATGAGTGGCATGTGCTGCATTGTAAAGTAGAGTATCCTAAAAATAATCTTAAACTATGGAGCAGATTTTCTTGACTAGACAAGAACGGTTAAAGGATAGGGAAATGGCTGAGAGGCACCCTCGCCCTAGACATTTCTACAGGTACTCTGAAAGAATGAATTCTCTGCTGACACCAGTATACGCGTCCAAAATATCAGATTTCCCGTATACTAAAAGCATAAAACAATGAATGCCTGGTTTTTAAAATTCTTTACTATTTAATGGCAACCAGTGCAGGGTTATTTGAAGCAAATGTATATTTCAGTTCTCCCTTTGGAGTAATATTTTCTGCTAACTTAACAGGTCAAATAGTCTCCTATTTTTCTGTTAGAACCTGGCCTGTCATGCTTATTGACATGAAGGAATTAGAGACTGGAGAGGGGGGAACTGTAGAATATAGCAATGGCAATTAGCATGTATATTAACATTTAAAGAGTGTTATGTGCCTACATAAGAAATGAGGCATAGTTTGTTGTATTGCTGCTATTTCTATACTGCAACAACTCCTTCAGGTCACACAGTGAGGCAGCATCTCATCTAAAATGCAAAAGGGAACAAGGAGACATTGTTTCCATCTATCTTGTTGTTTCAAATACGATCTTAGTTCTCGGAAGTAAATTTATACAGCTTCATTTATCTCTCCAACGTATGAAATTTCGAGAGATGCCAATTTATTTTTCATACATATTTCTGAGTGTATTCATTCTGAGTGCTGGTTTTCATGTTTTTGCAAGTTCAGAGTGCCTGTCTCACACAACTTGAGATATAATTAATCACGCAGGAGTGGGATTATATGTTTAACACTTTGCCTGTATTTTGAAAAAATCAAATTCTCCAGAGGCTGCTCCATTTTCACTGTAGTAATGTTTATAAGGAACTTTCCATTGACATGTTTGAGCAGATATACATAGCTTTACAGCTCCTCATTGGCTTCAGAACACAGAAAAAAACCCCACAGACTCAGTTTCAGTAATAAAATAGAGTAACTTGCTTTAAAGAAGTTTTTGATGGGGGAAAAAAAAGTGAATGAATGAGTGTTTGCTAAAATCTCTTCGTGGCCACGCTATGTTTTAATTCAGTATGACTGACACACTATATACATTCACAGCAGGAATATAGAATAAGAACTAATGAATATTAGGGCAAAAAAAAATAATCAGCAAGTGAAACCCTTGGAGGTTATTTCTTTCTTCTGCAGAAAATCCAAGCATCAGCTACTGCTCAGAGGAAGTTCTGCAGCAAATCCGAGTGAAAATACCCCTCCGTGCTCTGCCATAGCAGGCACTCTGCATGGGATTCATCTGAACAAATGCAGATTTCTACATCTGAATGAGGCTTCCCTTTTAGACCCTGCAGAGAAATAGGCATTTCTATGATGAAATTTCTCTCATTTTTTACTAAACAGCTACATTTGGTCAGGTGGATCCCACAATAAAAATGTCTGTCTCTCTCCACTGTGCCGCTCCCTCCCAGAGTTACAGGAGACCAGCTCAGATCTAGATGTCCTTGTACTTTCTGATGAGAATTCCACCCAAACTACCACCATAGCATTAGTGGCTAGCTGTGTCTGCTTCCAATTCCTTCTTATCCCGATATCCAGCTATATCTCCTTGGGCAGCTGTGCACTCTCTGTGATGACCAGCCAGGGTATTATTGCTGTCCCAGCCTGTATTGTCAGGTAAATCCTGTAAGAATCAACAAGTGCGTATGGGAGGAGTACTGACTGACTGGATAATGGCACATTATTTCCAGTGTAGTAGAATAAGAGCAATGACAAGTTAAGGTCATAAGGAAAAACAGAGAGGGGAATTCAGTAAAAACTACATCTAAAATGTAAAGCTGAAAAAAGTACTTCAAGTAGGTCCATAGCAAATGACAGAAAATTACTTTGTAAGGTGAAAAACCATAAATAATTTTGAAGATTGTTACAAACCACAGTCCTTCTCCTTTGTACTCTGAGCAGAAGTCATCACAAGACTGACATGTACAATCCTTCTAAGGGTGCCCTGAGCTTTCACTCCTCACCATTTCTCTATAGCCATTAATTACACTTCTCATATTCGTCTTTGAACTCTGTGTTCAAGCTGATACTCCTTGGCCCTTGTTTTTAATTATTTTTCACTCAATCCTCTTCCTTTCTCATTCATCCCAGAAACTGATAAAAATGATAAATTGGCCTTTTTCTTTGACTCAAATGTAGGAACTTCCTGATACCGCTGATGCAACCCTCTGTCTTCTCTTCTGTTTTCTGTTCCATCTGCGCTGTGGACACTAATTGAGAGGGAAGACCACAGCTGTTCATTAAAACAAAATGTGTGCAGCAGCTTAGCCTCCTAAAGGAGTCATTCCTTCAATCTGTTTCAATATGTATTCCTCTGTGTGTATATATAAAAAAGAAGGGGGGAAAAAAGAAAAAGGAAACTAAGCGCACAAGTCTAAGGGTACTAAATTCTGCTAGGGAAAGGATATTCATTTGTAAATGTCATCCAGTAATATCTACCCAAATTACTCTGAAAGGTACTTTTCTATGTGACAATGGTGCAAGTAATTGATGTACCTAGAAACAACAGTTGAAGAGAAACAAAACCAAACGTGAATGCATCCTGCGAATAAAGTATGTTCTGGACAGTGTCTTGCATTGGCAGCGCCCAAAAGAAGAACAGAACATCAGAGATGCCTTCAGCCCATTAGATGGCAGAGAGACAGTAAGAACTACCAACCATTGTTTCTCCTAGCTAATCCCCTAGACTTCAAAATTCTTATAGCTCAGGCCATTTCCTGAACCAGATAGGGTTTGTCTGTTTAGTAACCCCCCATGGATATCTCTTCCAAGAATTTATCTAGTCTCCTTTGAACCCATGCATCCACAACATCTTTTGGTGAGGAGCTCCTCAGGTCTGCTACCTGAAAATCAGGTAATTCTAAATGCACCACTTGTGAGGTAAAATCAGAACGGAATAATAAGACAAAACTAAGAGCCATCCATATTTAACTCTTACAGCATATACCCAGAACAAATACTTAGGATTTTCACAAACCCATTGCACTTTCAGATACAACCCATCTATTTATAAAATAGTTATTTATTCTGCAGCAGTATGTAGGTTACTCAAAGGTTCCTGCTACTCTCTCCAAACGTCTCCTTCGCATTACCGCTAATGGTCAGTCTGTAAGTCTTTGACTCTTTCTGTACAGATGTAATTCGATATTAAAGTCCGTGTCTCTTGCCCAAGGATTTACAAGGCTATTAGCGCTGTGACACTTCTCAGTTTGTTTGCTTGGTTTTGCTAAAATACCGCAGGTGGAGCTTTCATTTTTGCTGACTCATCCCAGTAAACTACTAGCCCCATCCTGTCTTCAGACTTTTCAATGGAAAGTATTTCTTTTTAAGAGAAACCAAATTGTGTTTTAGCAATTTGTAAGCTGTATGAGGAGCAACCTACCAAATCAAAGTTTTAGGCCTGAATTTTACCTTTTTAAGGTCGGCTTTGTAATTTGCTGTGATCCATTTTCATTTTGAATCCCTTTACTTGTAAGAGAGTTTACAGCCTATAAATCACTCTTCAGAAATATCCACAGCAGTATCTGACAAAAAAGTAGTGAGCTTTGTGTTTGAATCTTAAAAGGAAACATTTTCAGAAGGATACCATAGGAGCTAGTAGAAGAAATGATGAACCCCTTCAACTTATTTTTTTCAAGAAGAATAACTTAATAAAGATTTTTTGAGAAATGGTGAAAACATAATGCTCTGATTTCCTGAATAAGTTGTAAATTATCAACAGCTTTTGCCTTAATAAATATTATTTTTCCCTGCATTAAGTTTTTTTTGAATCTCAGATGCCTGGGTTTCAAGGACTAACAATGCAGATAGTGTGAGAAAGAACACAGAGACAGTGTCTTTGCATCTTAATTATAGCAGCCCTCTTCTTTCCAGCACTGAACCAAGTTACACCCAGAGCATGGGGAGATAAATGTGGGAGCCGTAAGCTTGACGTCTAATATCTGCTACTGAAGATTTGGGATTTGATTTAGTGCCTCTATTGGAAGGTTTGAAAAAAACAGGTCTTCCATCTTCTTTTAATAAATTCATTTTCAGACCTGCAATTTACCTTTCTGGCAGTTTTACGATTCAGAACAATGGGCCTTTTTTAGTTGTGTAATTTTTTTGGCTGTTTCCTTTTTCTCTCACATTTATAAGCAGAAAAGTGGTGTTCAGTAATTTGCAGAATAGGGAAGGAGGAGACTTTCATAGCTCCCTAGTTGGAAAAATTTTACCATGATTCCTGATCGTAGAAAATGTTGGGGGACTATTTGACATTTTTAATAGTGACAAACCAATATTGCACATTACCAGGACATGTTATATTAATTCCATATATGCCTGCTATATTGGAATTTCTGAAAAGTAACACATTCTGACATGACATAATGCAAATAGCTCCCAGCAGAAGGGAAAAGATGTTTTCAGCAAGGAGGAAAATAATCCTACAATTGTATGACTTCGTTTTTATTTCCCAGTAATCTAAAAATAAAAAGACATCAGGCTGGGTTGGGGGGAGGGGTGGGCAGGAGACATTTAAAAGGACAGAATTAAGCTGCGGAGACTAGTAATCCTGACAAATCTGAGACCTGATAAACTTAGAACACCAAGAGTCGGCCAAATTTTTGCAAGGCCACCAACACACACATCAACAACAGGTTTTGCGATGACTCAGCCCACATGAAAATATACGGTGGCTGCTATGGGCAGTCAAAACCACCAGGATTACATGTTCACCACCTCTTGAGGGACTTTCTGAACTCGTAAGTAGAGGCCACTGGTGCATCTGTGTGACCTTCCAATTCTGAGTGGACTTCTCGGTTGGCCTCCTCATTGTTGCACCCACAGGTAACTATGAGTGTGTGTGTGTTATTTGTATAAGTAAATGTAAATGTACTATGTGAACAGCTATCTGGTATTAACAGCAACAGCTAGATTCTTTTAACAACAAAAAATTAATGAACAATAATCTTTCTAATAAATCTTGGTTATGATCTGCCCGTCCTGACTCAAGAGCCTGCCAGGGAGAAAAGTGGTGACAAGAACAGCCACGACCCTTCTGCATACATACACTGCATCCTGTCTAGTGGTGGTTTTGAGTAACACATATGCTATAACTGCATTTTCTTAAAGAATTGTACAATCTAACTCAGAAGATCAGCCAGAGTGGACACAGCTGTTGGATCAAACACAGCAGTTTCTCTATTGCATTGACCTTTCATAAACTTGGACGTCTTGAGCACATTGTTCAAACAGGTTTTAGATAAATTTTAATTGCTTTTAAATAAACTGTAAAGGAGGAACAAAATATTCTGTATTCCACATAGATAAAGATAGCATCATGTAGTCTGTCTTCTGTCAACAAAAAGAAAACAGAGAACTGCTGAGATTGATGCAGCAATTCAGTTATGTCATATCACCATAAAACTGAAATAACACCATAGTAAATCAGTCCTGTTATGTCTGCAACTCATGGTGGATATTCCGCGCTCCAAGTTCCATTTGTTTGCTAGGAAGCAGCTGCTGGGAATGTCCCTTGGTCAGAAACCAACCCCAGCTTCACAGTCCTTTCACGGCTTGCTTACACACAGACCTAGGCAGGATCCCAGGGTGTCACTGCTCCATCTACACATACTGGTGCTGGCTTCAGTCTCCCCTGCAGATAGTAGTAGTGCAGATAGTATGATAATCATGATAGGTGTTTATGGGGTTGCTTCTATAGGGAAATTATGTTCCATGCATCAGGACCAGTAACAAGAAAATGGTTGTGGTATTTTCTTCTCCAGGTTGTGGTATTTTCTTCTTCAGGTTGCTCACGGGTCAACATAAAGAATGTGTTGCTAGCTATAGCATGGCTTTATTTTCCTTTAGATCCTTTTCCACGGATTGTGGGAGGAATCTTGGAATGATGCTGTGCTTAGCATCTATCTAAGAAATGAAATCACAGCGTTAATCACATAATAAAACATTTGTCTTCGTGTTCTCCAGATTTCCACAACAGGTTAGAATCTTAGAATCACAGAATGATTTCCACAACAGTTTACTATGTTATTAGAAGGGAAGCACAACTGCTTTTATATTTTTGTTAAATTCTGTTGATTAACAGTAAGAGTCAGGTTTATGTTCTTGTTCTTTTGTGCAGCCAGCATCCTTTTCAGTAAATGAAAGGCCCATAGGGCATTTTTGCCCCTCCTTTTTGCATATTTGTCTAAACTGAGTAAGAATGGAAGAAACACTTAGGTTTTCAAAGGAAAAAAAAAAAAAAGAAAAAAATGCCCAACAGAAAAACACCTCACTCCAAACAATATAATTAGGACAATTAAGGATCTAGCCTCCACTCAGTACGCATATGTAACTCTGATTAACGTTATCAGGAAATACAGACTCACAGGCTGGAGAATAGGTCCCTTAGCTCAGAAGAGCGCATTACTCTTGTATCTGAATGTGTCCTTTTAAAAAATGACCCTTAAGTTTATCCCACAGCAACTATTTTCCCTTTTACTGCATATTTGAAACTATTTTAGTTGAAGTGCTGTCAGGAAACTAAAATCTTGTTATAAAATTCCCCACAGAATTTGAACCACATGTTTAAAGAATCACTTGATATTAATTGCAAGATATGTGGAAATAAATTCTGCGATGCCCATGTGGACCATCTCACAGATGGCAAGGGGGCTATATGGATGTAACAGGGAACAAAGTCTGTCCAATTTATGCTCCTTAATGCAACACCATACAGGATTATTTTTGGAGAGAGGAAAAAGGAAAGGAAGAGGGATTGGAAACTGGTTTTGTCCCCTTGTTTTCTGAAATTTCATTATGACTAATGATCCATGGATTGTTTCCAGGTCTATATTCTGCAGTAACAATAAAAAAAATGGAAACATCTATATGCAGATATGGGCTCCAGCAAAAAAACGTCTCAGACAATTATAGAATCTCTCTTCTCTTCCAATTTTCCACATTGTAGAAGGGAGGAAACCTATCTCAGCAAGCCATTTACTGAAACAATCTCAAAACCTATTTCATTAACTCGTGTTCCTCATATCAGCTGACAAGGAAAATATTGAAGGTTTTTGCCTTCTCAGCTCTTTTGAGGGGCAAAATATTACACCTCCCTCACAGATGTGCCATCATGCAGGGCTGCTTTCAAAACAGTTTAAACAAGAAATGCTGGACTGGCAATTAAATTCAATCACTCTGTTTAGCTAACACATCCTGAACAACAATCTCTTCTTTTTGCCAGCAGAATACAGATGTGTTTCTAACTTGCTGCATACACTTGAAGGCCATCAGGTCAATTCTACCTAGATATACCAGAGATGGTCCATTGATTTGATACCAGGTGCTGTAATTCTCTTGCATATATACAGTTCAATATCTCTTGTATTCCTCTGTGTGAAGTCTGTTATCTCTTCACTAAAAAATAGATGTGTTTAATCCTGGTAGAATGTGATTCTTCTGGAAAGTTTACTGAGAATGGAAAGTAATTAAATTATTGGTGTGTGGCCTAAGAAGGCTAACGCACTTAGTTATCTTTACAGAAAAAAAAATAAATCTACTGAGGTCAACTGGAGTCTTTTGGTTGGCTTCACAGACTTCCATGGCTAAAAGGAATCATTAACTTTTCTGGTCTGAACATCTCCATATTAAATTTTATCCAATTAGCTTTCCAGTGTGTTCACTGAGTTGTTTTTGGCTAAAGCGTATCTTTCAAAAATGTACCTAACCTTGATCTTAGGACCTTAGCAGTTGAAGGATTGGTCACATTGATACCTACGTTGTTCCAGAGATTAAAATCTGTGAGAAAATAACATTTGCAAACTTGTGCTTTTCAAGCATTTGAATTTGCTTGATTTACTTTTCTAGAAATTGGATGTTGTCCTTCCTATCATTGATAAGTTTTAGACTTTTACCACCCACTATTCTCCTCAGAAACCTATTCACGGAAATAAGTAATTTCTCAGTCCCCTCTTTAATAAAAAAAAACAGATTTGTCTCTCTTCATAAATCTTGATCTAGTTCTAGTTAATTAGAAGCTGCCTTGAACTAGTTTCTCTAGTTTAAAAACATTTGTCTTTATGAGACACAAAATATCTCATTCTTTTTCTTCCACAGTTTTTAACATAGATTTAGAAACAAAAAAAAAGAGTGATTTGCAGCTAACAGTATGATCTAAGCCACGTTCAGATGTAGAATTACCTAAATGTATCCTAAATATGAGTCACTCTTTCCTTATCTGTAATTCTAAAATTTGTTTTGCCCTTTTACTGAGGCATCACACTGGACAGTTTCTTGTCTGCTATAACCACTTTTTGGAGGCATTGCTTTCCAGAATTGCAGCCCCTCATTCTGTAATAACAGTTATGTACTTTAGTTTTAGATGTATAACCTAGACCTATGCAAATACGATTCTAAGTTACGTTACTATTATGCATTTCAGGCATTTTCTACTGAGTTCAGCTGTCCCTCTCCTTCATTTAATAACCAACTTCTGTACTGGATGGCACTGATACCTAAAGCGAGCTCCTTTTAACTCTGCACAAAGTTAAATAGAAAATACGGGCTAGTGACTGTCACGGGTGAGTTTCAAGCTAGCGAGCTGGTACATTCGACTGAAAAGAGTAGGAAGTGCTGCAATAGAAGTTATATTACATCATTCTCAAATGCAACTGTGCCAGCAACAGCAGCTGGGAAGAGTATGGGGTTCTAATTACAGATTGCATCAATCTCTGTGAACAGAAGCAAATCTCCTTCCTAGGTTTCAGAGCTGCAGCTTGGTTGGAGAGGCATAATGAGTTAGGATTAAATGTTCACTTACAATAGGATGACACTACAGGATGTAAGCAGATGTTGCATGTAAGAGCTCTAATGATATATATTTCAGTGCACCAAAACTTCAAGCTTCTAAATTAAGTCTTTATTAACCTAACTGTAAGTGTAAGGATCCCTGTCTTTATTTTGGGATTCAGAATCAGTGATTGGAAGAATGTTCTCTGTGCATGTTAAGTAAGATTATAAACCAGCTAGAAAAATCTTACAAGAAATATATGTAGAGGGTTTCTACACAAGAATGAGACAATGAATGTTGAATACGAACAGAAATAGTGAAATTACAATGCTAAAAGCCAAAGTTTACCAGATGATACTGAGAAGTAAGCATGTTATAATATTATTTCTCCTGTCACAACATTAAGCCCCAAAGATCCCAAATTAAGACAGCAGTATTCTAGTCCTTGAAATTAGGAAATCCCTGTTACTAACAATGCAATTGTGGTTCTGAGAGGTTAATGAAATTGTATGAATAAACCCGATCTCAAAGCACGTGCATTGTAGTCCAAGGGTCTGGTTGAACCACATCTCCCTTTTTTTTTGCTTTTTATTCCTATTACTCTGATTTCATCACTGCTGCTGGCTTAAAAAAATAAAAATATTTCCTACTTTATAAGGAAGTTTATTCAACAACAAAGAACCTATTGAAAACCCCTTTAAAGGGTGTATAAAATCAGTTATAGGGGTTAGAGAGATTTCCTCTGTGTCGTCTGTACCATGAAATAAGGTATACTGATGCCCTTGTCCCCCACTCTTTTGTTTAAAAGCCTACACAAAAACATGTAACTCTCCAGGTGTTTGGAAGTCTAAGCAGAATCTTAATATATAGTGGCAAGGGAATTATTCAGAGGCCGCAGACTAGATACTTAAGCCAGGCTTCTGCTTCAAATAGTTGGCAAACCTGAGGGATCCTTACATCAGAAGGTCATTAGAACCAGTGCATCTGAGCTTCCGACGATTTCCAGGCATCACATCTTCCATGAGCATCCTCTCATAGCGGGACACATTGCTGCACTACACCAGCTTTCCTCTGCTGTAAAGGACGCACCTGTACAAGTGAAAGTTAAGATTGCCTGGCACTGAGACTGGCCTTCAGAATCAGACAGCTATAACGAGACACCGACTAACCCTCCCTCTCCCCTGTCAAGAAAAGGTCTAGTGCAAGACTATTGACAGCTTGTAAAAACATTGTTTGGATTGTCAATTCAGTTGATGCTAGAAGACAAACAAAATGCAAGGACTAGAAAGACAAAATAATCCCTTTTCTCCTGTTTGATTGAAAGGAACAAAAGGGGATCTGAGAACATTTTAGTTTGATATTACTAATCATTCCTCATAGAGTAGATATCTATGAGCAGAAAAAAATATCTTGCTTAAACAGTTTTCTTGTTTCCTAAAAATAAAGACAATCATGTACCTAAAAAAATTTAAAATGGCAAATAAAGCTTTTAATATATTTTTAATGGAACTCCTTAGATAAATTTTATGGTAAACTCCACGATGCTGTATAGAAGCATCTTTCCAAATAGAAGAAGTGCAGATAAATAATGAGCACTATAAACAACTACTATTTTCTTCAGCAATTACAGTGCTTCAGAACAGAGTTTTACTTCCACATTCCTGTTCTAGTAAGAAAGTGGTCCATACATTCACCCCTCTGAATGATCTACCTTATACACCATTCATATCAATAAAGATTTTTTAAAGAGTGGGGGTGTCAGGGAACAGCAGGAGTTTCTCTGCAAAGGAAGACAAGCAGGAGCCAAGGGTAACTCCAGGACAGACCGTGGCCTCGTCGACAGGCACCATCCTGGATGACCCGAGCAGGGAGGCAGGGGAGGATAGTCAACAGCAGTGGATCTTATCAACAGTCCAGTGAAAATGAGACGAACTTGAGATGATGAGTCAGGACCAAGGTCAAGTCAACCCAGGAAATTTGGCCACCATCAGCTGGGGGACAAGGCACAGATCCATCTAAAACTCAGCTCAGCAACAGCTGCAGGCTGAGCTGAAATGGGGCACCCAGGCCCTTGTGTAGAGTGTGGGTCAGGGTCGCAGGTGGGGTTGGTCAGGGCCACTAAGGCCTATTGGTGCCCCCAGGGCCCTGGCACAGAGACCCTCTTTTTTTCTTTTTTTTTTTTCTTTTTTTAATGCTAAGTACACTGCTTCTGGGATATACTTATAATGGAATTACTTTTCTTATATTTTCACAGACATGTACAGCTAGGCTCTTCAAGTACTTAAAATTCTTATCAACATGGGTTTATTCATTTCAATAAGAGCAATGTTCAATACCTATTCATAAATAAATATGAAATTGGGTCATATTAGTTCAGTGACAGTGGTTTATTTGTGCCTTAAAGCTTCCTATGCAAAACTGGCCAGAAAAGATGAAGAAAAATTCTCTTAGTGGTCTCCTAGGATGTACGTAGGGAAGGGGGTGGGTTTGTCCAGCCACCCACTGCTGCAACAACAACCAAACCACTGAGCCACAAGACCTCCAGGAACCACAAAAAGTCCAGTGCTCAAGGAGGGCTCCTCTCTCCCTGTTTGCCGTTTGTATGCACACACCTGCTTCCAGCCACATGGCTCCATCCCTACAGGCATTTCCTAGGCACAGTATGTTATTTTCATTGCTATGGCATAGAGAGCTTGAATTTAACACTGAGATTACTTTTATTTAAACACTACACAACTCAAGCAGCAAGAGCTTGGCTTTGACTGCGGACCGGAGCCTCAGGCTTTGAAAACAGAAGCCAAACTTTGTTCTCTATAGCTGCAACCCACTTCCTTGCTGAAAAAATAGCAACTACTCCATGCAGAGTCTGTGCAGAAGTGCAGCTTCGCAAGGATAGATTTTTATTGAGAAGAGTCCCTGCATAGAGAAAATCTTACTATTACTGAGATACTGAATAAACATCGTGACACAGAGCAAGGACAATTAGCTATATTTAGAGCACAGATTCGAATCCCTTCACCTTGCATTAGCCGATTATGTCTATTTTAGGAGCATAGTTGCCACCAGAGAAAGACATTTCCACAAATAAATTAGAACACCAGTGGCCTGGAGGTGCTATTTTTTTTCTACTGTCCATACACAAAGTCTAAGTGACTCTCCTGATTTAAGCAGTCCATGAGAGGTGATTTCATCTCAGCCTTGAATAGTAACTGGTAGAAATAATAGTTCTGCAAATCTTTCTTCTTTTTCACCCATGTGTGTTTGAGTTTAGAATAAGATCCTCCATTTTTTTCAATTGGATGAGAGTACAAAGATTATTCTTTCCCTCAGGTAGGCTGCTCAGGAGTTTGTCTTCTGACTAACACATATTTCTGTATGCCTGGAAACAGTACTGGGAGGAGATGTGTCTGGTGGGATAGACATGGTTTTGTCAGCCTAGTCCTGCTGTGAACCGAAGAATTGGGAGAAATCTGAATTGTCTTGGCTTTATTCTTCATTTTATTTTCTCCTCTGCAAGGGAGTACCAAAATGCATAACATTGCCCTGAAATAAAATTTTAATTCTTCTAGGTGTGTAGTTTATCCAGCAAACACTACTCTTCCTTGTTCCCTCTCTACTTAACCCTTTCTGAGGCGTTTTTCTTATTTTTTTTTCACAGCCATGTCCACCTTCCTTTGACATCTTCTGCTCTTCTGGAAGAGCACTTTTTCCCCTCTCACCCATCTATCTACTCTTATATTTCCATCTCGTCTCAGCAACCAGAGTATGTATGTCCCTTGTTTAGTGTTTGTTTTGGCATGCTTGTTTTTAAATTTTATGTCTAAATGTTATTTATCTCACTGGATGTCTTTAAGGATTCAGTTGACATAGAGAAAGCAAAAGTTTCATTATACCGGATTTTTAAGGCTGCTTGTGGAGTACTTATATCAGACCAATGCCTTTTAAACCAGTTAATCCAATACCTCTCAAATCAAGAAGGTTTGCTATTCTCCTGAAGAACTGATTTTATCATCTTGCTAACATTACAAATGCACTGTCTGGTTGCTCAGTCAACATCTCCATTGGAAATCCTATTCTTCTTGTAACTCAACCATTTCAAATTGTAATTGGACCAAAAGCTGGCCTACAAGTGCTGGCCCACTTACATTGTTTTGTTCCAATCTGAAAAGGAAAAACAAGGACCTTCTAAAGAGCTCTTGCTATTCTGAATCCAAGTAAAAGATTGTCATGGTAAAGGTAATGGCTAGACAAAAGCTATTGCCTGCCCTCTATTCCTTTCCCATTCCAAGGTAATATTACTGCACATAACAAGTGCTATTCTGATACTTCATCTTTAATTTAGACTTCCCTAGAATTTGTCAGCTTAAGCCAGAGACTTAACACTATTTTTATGCAGCTTTTTTGTACTTAACAACAGACAATCCATTCTGCTGCAGAGCAGTAAACAAGCTCACTGCAAGATGCCAATTGGGAATCACAATGGGAAATAACTGATCTCCTGTGTGATATTAGCTAAGATGGTGTGTCCTACAGCCAACCTTGAGACTTAGTAGAACATTATTTTGTGAGAGATTAACTCACACTTAATGCAAACTGCAGTAAACCCCATACATTATCAGATAATACAGAGGCGTTTTTTAAACAATTTTCATTTATTGAGAGGCGATTAAAGCTAGCAATCATATATTTCTGTCAAGAGATGTCTGTGTGTTTATAATTCACGTGTGCACGTGCACGTGCGTGGACAAAGTTAAAAGCAACTTTAAATCTGACTGCCACTATTTTGTTGCTACTGATACTTGCACAGTACTGAGGCAGTGTTGAGTACTTTAGAGACACATAAGGAAATGCGAAGGATCAAGTTTACCTGTTTTCTCAGGTGGCTGCGAGCTGCTGTAGTTCGCGCCAAAACAAAAAAGAACTGTAAATCTGAAATAACTGGCAAGGGGGTAGGGGGTGGGTGTGGGTGGGGTGTTGAGTTTCTGACTATTTTGATTTAGAAAAATAGTCCAAAACAGCTAAAATGTGCTGGTGACGTTTGCAAGCAATCTTAGTGAAACAATTTCATTACATAGTAGTATGGAAAATTGAAGGAAAGAAAATCTAGGAAAAGCCATCTCTTTATATCCATCAAGTACTTGTTTCCTCTCCAAAAAAACCTCTGAGATCATGTAAAAAAGCTCAGATCTAAGTTTAACTCACGTTCCTGCTTTGTTTGGTGGTGAAAAGGTATAAGAGAACTTACTTTAAACTTAACAGAATAAAAAACTAAGGATAATGCATCATCCTTGAATTATTTTTAGTTTATTCAGGTCATGGAGAAGGTAAAACAAAATGTGACAAAGGAAAAATGATATAAAAGGAAACCATGACTCAGGACGCCTGAAAAATACCTGTCTTCATTTTAACAGATTAGTTGTGGCCACATGATTCACAATCTAATGATTGTTCTTTTGTAAGCAGACAAGGAAAAGACCTGTTATTCTCAGTTGTTTCATCTCAAAGTAATCCTGAATGTTGCTGCACAAAGCATGGTTCCATTCAGTGCGAAAGGATACTCTAAGGAAAATCAAGGGACTCCAATGGGGGTGAAATATGAATTAGCAGCATTAGCGGTCCAGGTCTCTCCCAATGTCCTATTTTGTACAATCCGGAGGCTGTAATTGAAGACTATCAGCTTACACCAGTCGGCGTTACCCGATTTTCTCTTGCCACCCACTGGCTGAGAATTCCTATCTTGTACTGTTCAAGTTGCTCTGGCACCTGTCAGTGTTATCTTGATAAGTACCTTGTCTCTCCCAGTTAAAATGCATAGTACGTCGTGCATATGAAAAGCATTCCTATTTCTTGTAAATGATCAGAGCACACATTATGTCCTGGGGTTATCAAAAAGCCCCTATGAATATGTCCAACTGTTCCCCAGCTCAGGTGATACTTAAAGTTGCACAGTATGCACTTCAGGTATTGCTGCTATTAAATGCTTTTCTTTGACTGGGAAACTTTTATCAGAGAAAGCTATTATCTGCCTTACCTCCTGGACAACACCATAAAGCTGAAAATTCTTTACTGCTATTTCTACAAAGTGCTTGCTACATTTCAGTTAGTTGTTCTTCCCTTTGTGTGTATAGATAGATATATTTTTTTTAAAAAAAGTGAAAGTTCTCCATTTCATTCTGCAAATGGAAAATTGAGAATAGCAATTACCTCAATTTCTTGCTTAATTGCACTTGCAGGCGGAGATGCCTTTTTAAATAGCATATAAACAAAATGTACTGTTTGAGCACTGGTAAAATATACCCCCAAAACTCGTTGTTACTTGAGGGAGGGAAAATGACAGCAGAAGTAATACTTCCATACGATGAATTCATGCGCAATATTGTACCACAGTACAAACCAGGAACTTGTCTCTTCTGCTCCACTTTCTTTAGAGGCTGCCTGCACCATAGGTTTCAGGGTAGGTGGGACAGCAGCTTCTGTGTAAGGGCAGTACTACTTCCACGTGCCTGGAGAAGGGAAGTGGCAGTGTCAACACAGACAAGGAGGTCAGCATGAGGTGGAAAGGCTTTCTTCTCTTTTGGGTTGATGGAGCCATGGAGAAGAAGCAACACCTGCTCCTAGAAATGGCTTCACTAAGAAGTCCTTCATGCTGGAGCTTCCTGGTAATTGTGCAACATGGGACTCAGATGTGTTTCTGGGAGAGCTTAAAATGCAGTAAATGTTGACAGACTGTGATAGCCCTAGATTTTCTCTGCTAATGTCAGACATGATTCCCTGCGTTGTAATTTGGGTAAGCATATAAAATTCATCATATTTCTAGCATGATGCAGTTTTGTCAGGCTGTACATGTAGACTAATGGGAGGCAAGCGGGACAGTTTGCCTCAAGGCCCCACCAACTGCAGAGATTAGAAAGTCCAGTACAGCAGAATATAACATCATATAGATAAGAGACATAGAGAGAGCATATATTTGTGTATATAGCAGAGGGAGTCAAAACTTTTGACCTGGATCTCTTTGATCCTTTGTATGTCATTACCTTCACAGGAAGGCCTCAGCCAGACACAAACACCTCCTCAAACTAGTCTCTTGGAAGAAGGCTATGTGGTTAGGTACTATTTAAAAGAAAGAAAGAAACAAACAAACCCCAAAAATGCACACCAAAAAAAACCCCCCCCCCAAAAAAACGCCGCACTTTCTTTTTTTTCATGTGTTGCACATTTGTAAGGGCAGAGCAAGGAAATACTGCTTAATTTCCATCACCTTGCTTCCTCAGGAGGTAAGAGTGGATTCATTAACCTCTCCCGCATCTCCTGTGCTGAAAAATGTATGCTATGGAAGAAACAGCCTAAGGAGTTTATACTCTATGTCCCTAATTTCCTAGAACGTTAACAGTGAAGCCTAAAGCGATTTGGCTCATATTATAAACATGTTTAAAGCTAATCTGTGGCCCTAAGTGCAGCCCAGAGGGGACTCTGAAATAGGAATTCTCGGCCAAAAATGCAAAGACTCACATTGTGTAAGCCAAGCAGTGTAGAAAATGAGGTCAAATAATGGTAAGTACTGTGTTATTGACCTTCCTGTGGTTTCTCTGTGTAAGCATTGAGTAGCGTAGCATAGCTGATAATTAAGGTTTGTACATATTGTACAGCTTTCCAATATCAGTATGTTTTTCTCTCAGATAAAGCTAGAATCAGCATGTTAAAGGTCACGTCCACCTTACATTTGAACATATCTGTAAATGTTTGCCCTTGTGCAGGTTACAAGCCTTGCAGTAGTGTGCTAGGTGTGGTTTTTGTTTCTGGTTTTCTCTTCATTGACTACAAGTCATATATGGCATAAAGGAGCTGCCTAAATTCAATCTGATGTCCAGTCTGACTTTGGCTTATTGCTACTATCTGATTCAAAGAATTATCTAACGCCTGTGTTGCCTTACCTCTGGGCTTTCCCAGTAAATATGCTAGAACTTGTAATTTTTCTGAGCTCTTGGATGTGTATATGAAATATTTTGTACTTGTTTCTCCTCATTAGCACCCTAGCTGATTTCTCTTGAACTAGTAAATACAATGACACTAAAAAGCAGAGCGGCAAAATCGCGTTGGTCGTCCTCAACAGCAAGAGGTATTATTTCTTGCCTGCAATAATGCATAAATGTTCTTATCAGGGAACAAAACAACAATCAAATGTCAAGAGTTGAAGCATATGAAATAAAAGCCTCTTACATTTTAAGCAGAGTGGGTAGAAGAAAAAGACAAAAAATAAGACAGTGGAAAAATCCCAGAAAGGAGAGAAGTCAAGGCAACAGGCACGTCTGATATGAACAGCAGCAGTCATTGTACACTCATTATCTAACCAAGTATGTTTCACTGGAATCCCAAATCATTAGATGAGCAAATATTTTGCCTTTAGAAAAACTCTGAATGATCTGATAACGGGCACATGGCACGGTATAATTGTCTCATGCTTTAATCCTGGCTTGTTTCACTGCATAGCTCAGGACAAATCACTTTTCACCCCTCACCATCTTCTAAGTGTGAATAATTATAGCTACCCTCCTTCACAAAGGTGGTATTAGGAACAATTTAATTGATGCCTGTGTAGTGCTTTAAGAAACTTGGGTGGGTAGATCAATGCTAAATTAGAGCAGGCAATTATATTCAGCCTGAGGGAGAGAAATCAATATCCATATGGCAAGGCAGGAGGAATACTTTCATGGGCCTGTTTTAAATCTCACTTACTGCGCTCTCACATCCCCGTATTTTGTGTACTTCCTTGGAATTAGGTCTGGACAGCACTGGAAAGATGAGAGCATGGGGAAGACCCAAAGAGTCCATACCTGCGAGGAACAACGGCCAAAATGCTCTGCGTGGGACTGGAAGAGAAAGCAAAGAGCAGAAGCAGTTACAGCTGAAGCTCTTCCATACTGTGCAGAGTATTTTCATTTCTGCGCTTTTACATAGGCTTGGATTTTTATCAAGTTTTATCTTTTAGGGAAATAATTCTATTACATTTTTAGAGGGAAACTGAAAATGCTGATCCTGAGTTTTTGCATTTTATGGCAGAATCTTTTTTTCCTTCCTTTAGAATAATGACTGAAACTTTTATTTAGTTACTGTCTACAAATAATAAAATTATTCCTTAAATGAAGTTAGGTATGACCTGAACCTTCGAAATCAATTCACTGATTTTATCTTAAGGGGTAAAAAAAAAAGCTTTTAAAAATGATTTATATGCCTAAATACATAAATTCAACTAATAAATATTTTCAAAATATTAGATCTATCTCAAAGCAATACTGAAACATGAAAACATTGAAAGATTTCTCTAAAGTATTCTTCTCCTGTGCAATATGGGGAAACATCCTGACAAATTTATGGAAAAGCACACTTTTTGCAAAAAGAAAATACTGTATAAAAAAGGTTGTTATTAGATTTGTTTTGATTCACAGGACTCAGATCTTAATTTTGCTCTGATGTCTCCACCACTCCAAAGGGCTCGGAGAGCTGTTTTATACAGCAGGTGAGAACAGTTCTGGTGATGAGGTGAGTTATAGCAAATGCAGTGATCCATAGTTACTAGAACAATTCCGTTGGGCGAAGGGGAGAAGTTGGCAGCTGGGATTATGGTAGGCTAGCGCTGAAGCTTGACATTGCCTTCACATCTCAGATCCAATGCCAGAATTAAACAGCAACTCAGATACGGGCCTGGAGAGTGCAACGTATTAATACCGACAGATGTCTTCCTGGAGAAAGCAAATACACAGGTGTACATGTGTGTTGCGCTTCATGCTCCTGGGAACCAGTAGAGAGGCTTTCAAGTCAAGACTGGATTAGATTTGAACACTGGCCCTTTTTTTCCTGGTGTTTATTGCTAATGAAATGCATATTTTGCAAACGGAGCAAAGCACATTGAATTTCCACAAGCTAAAAAGGCCGGATCCTTTCACAAAAACGTGCTTCTACCTGAAATCCTTCTCTTTACCATTACTTATGATGCTGTTGCCGGTTGTTGGGACTTGCAATTAAAAGTTAAGTGAAAGTTTTTGTTTATTTTGCAGTAGAATTCTTAAATATTTATGAAGGACCTTAAGTCTAGCTTGCCTTGAGGAAATATAGATGAATTAATAATTTATGTGGTTGTTTTGCAGAAAATTAAAGGTTGGGAACAAGTGTTTAAAAATTAAATCATCCGCAATCTAAGATAGCAGATGTTATTTTGTTAAAATCTTGCAAACAACAAAGTACAATAAGGTGTTATCTTCTCTTTGGTCCAACTAAAATCTTAGCGATTCATTACAATTGAGCATATTCTAAAGCCTGAGGCTAACTAATGTCAGCATAATGAAGAGGAACTTCAATTATGTAGCCTAGATTTTTTATATTTGTTTTTGTTTTATTTTATTGCCTGCAGTGAGAAAGTCTGTGTCTGTATATTACATAGTGATTTGTAAGATGTTGCACTCCCACAAAAGCCACTGCATATTTCATTAGTAATCCTGCAATGGAATCCCCCGCAACTAAAACGTGTGCGTATCTACCTGTGTAAATAATAATAACAACAACAATAATAATAATAATATTTTAGATGGAAAAGAAGTCCTGCAGTTACATAGCTTAATAACTTAATGATTCATACTTTTTTTCCAGTACCACTTTTTTTTCTGCCGCTTCTTTTTTATCAATGATAGCTGTCTCTAGCTCTCACTTAGTCTAGACATCATAGTTAGCCGATTTCTGTTCAGCATCATAAGTCAATAGACTAGGGAAGATGGCTTTCAGACAGGGTCTATTATGGGTTTCCTTCTTGGCTTTAATGAGCTGCCCTGACAATACAGTTCCAAATTCTGCTTTTGCATATTTAAATGCCTTCCATGATGAAATCTATATTGAGAAGTGGTAAACAAATTGTCTTGCTGGAAGTAAGGACAGGCATGCAGTCTTTTGGAGCCACCCTTTTACAACAAAATTCCCTTTACAACCACACTATCTATGTCCTAAACACGGTCTAAAGGCTACTCCTGCTTCTGGATCTGTTTCCAGTGCAAGGCTTCTAAAAGGTACCAGACCTTGGAGAAAGATCTGCTCTATGAATATAAATTCCAAGACGTCTGCAAATGTAGGACTTTATACCAGGATACAAAGAAACCATCCGTTATTTTCTCCTCTCTTTTTTTTTGCCTCTTTGACTGTGATTTCAACTGCATATATAAAACTTGGTCATTTTGGCAATGTAGACACCAGCATATCAGTCTGTAACCACAACTGCAAATGGAAAGGGGATTTTTTTACCCTTCAAATAAAAGTTCTGTACAACAGAGCAGATGAGAGAATTTTTTGCCTAGATTCCATCTAATAAGGACCCAAAGGACTTCACTGCTATTAAAAATGTAAGTTAAGCAGAGACATCTTCAATTTAAATAAAAAGTATACGTAGGAAAAAATATAGTCCTAAAGGGGTGCTTTTTCAAGACACCATGTGAGGATTTAGCAATGTGATTCCCAAGATGCAAATAAAGGCAGAACAGCTGAAAACTTGTACATTGCTTGGTAATATAATTCAGATCAGCAGTTTGGCATTTTCTGCTCAGAGGAAGCCAAGTATTGGCAATTCATCTACACTGATGCTAAATTATGGTTGGTATAGATACATAAGACTGTAATTGCACAGTAATAATAAATGAGAAACTTTCACAAAAAACTACATACATAACAGTTCATAGACTCAGTCTGATCCGTTTTCCTTCTAAATGCTTGTCTTCAATCAGCATTGCAAAAATCAATCTCTTTTTTCTCGATTTTTTTTTTCTTTTCTAAGTATGGGTTGCTGTTTATGAGGTTGACTGTTCCTGGTGATTTCAGAGGAAGCTGAAATCTTCCTAGCACACATATCTTAATAAAACGGCAGCACTCTGAATAAACTAGAGTGCTTGAAAGTAGAATCACTTTTCTAAATATTAAATGTAAGGGACATAATGAGCAGATTGATTTGATTGCACTAGAAGCTTGCATCTCCTGACTTTCTCTAGATGTGCATTTCCATATATGCAATCTTTCCTTTTTTTTAATGTTCTTTCTACTGAGCAAATTAATCTTACATTTCCACTGCTGGGTTTATTTTATTGTGTCAGTATTATTCAACACAGTCAAAACATAAATCTGGTGCCTTGTTTTTAAGGGTCCATTATGAGCTGCCAACCATTTTGTTCCCCCTTTACAGACACAAAATACAATTTATGAACGCGATCGAGTTCTAGAGGCTTCCTGCGTGATGCAGAGCATTGCTCTGACAAGTGCTAGTACTGCGAAGACAAAATATTAGAAATGTTTAGATTTTGAAACAGCTGGTTTGATTTGCTGTGAGATGTGGTTGAAAACCACAGTTATGCACACAAAAACATCAATGGTATGAAAATTGGTTTTGTTAACTAATGGCTGAGAAAGGAGAGGAAAAAAAACCCTTTTGAAATCTGTCACAGAACAGAGGAGACCATCTCGCATGTCTCAAAATATCTGGCAACTCAGTGGTTAGAGAGCAAACCTCACACCTTGACGCTCAAGGTCAGACCTTTACTCAAAATAATTTGAAATTAAAATCTCTGCCTTTCTCTTTCTTGATGAAATTTCTGTGAAGCCTTTCTATGAAATATTTTAGTTGCAATGAAACATTTTCTCATAACAAGGAAAATATTTTTGGACTAACATTGTTAACTACTACATTGTTAAGTATAAAACTTTGTGCAGTTGCACCTCTGTAAAACAGACTGGATTTAAAATTGTTTAAATGTCTGAAGCTCTGTTGACTTCAGTAAAACAAAACACCTTTTAATTAAATTGAAGTTCTGGCCCAAAGGATCTAAGAAAAACTGTCAAGCATTAAATGAAAATAGCTTACAAGTATGTTTCTCAAAAACCTGCTTTTATTCAGAAACCAAAGGTAAGATACATAAATGTTTTGAGAATTTGATAATGTATCTGACACTTCTTCCAATTTGCAAACAATCTGGAATTCACAAACAGCTGGTTTGTATAATATCTACAAGCGTTGCAGATCAGATGCAAGCTATCACTTTCAACAGGACTAGCCAATCTGAAAGTGCGTTCTCCTTTACATTTTAGCAGTCATGTCTCATTACCCAGCTAATGTTCTATTACTCTGTCTAATGTAACATGACATGACCGGTAAAATTCGAGGAAGCAGACAATTTTTCATATTAGAAAGCCACTCTTCCTCTCTCTCAACTGGTTGTTGATTCCAGTTTGAATGTGCCAAACAGTCATCTTGCCTAAATCACCTATATGGGAGAGCTGGCTAACATAGCAGCTATCTCACTACCAGAGGAATGAAAAGCCGAGCTTGAACAGCTTGGCATATCACTTAAAAAAAAAAAAAAAAAAAAAAAAGAAAGGCATGACATACGATGTTTGTTTCTCTGAAATTGCTTTGAAAGCCTGTTATGGTTGAATACAAGCCTTTTCTCTTCTGTTTATGTATTCAACTACCCACACATACAAAATATAATCGGGTTGTACTTTTTTAATTAAGAAAAACATCACATATATAGATATTAAGGAAAATATATTGCGAAGTTTGATTCTTTTTGGAAGCTGAGTAGTAAGAGTTGAGAGCAGATGGAAGTATCTTAGTCCTGCACATGTGACATGTATATAGTCCTTAGAGAAATGAAATTCCCATTAACTTTGGCAAGTGATCTGTTTCAGTAATGATTTTGAACCATAATAAAGAAACGCTTCTTTGGCACATCTTTCAGAAGTATGAGAAGGGCTCAGTCCTAACCTGAATGGCAGCTATACCAGAATCCTCTGGTTGATCTATCTGACTCTACCTGTTGTCTTATTTCAGTCTCAAGACCAGGGACCACTACACAGACTTAGGTCTACGAGATTTCCAGTTGTCTCCTGTCTATGTGAGGCTGGCATAGAGAGAAAAGAAAACTTGATGTCCGAACCTACTGAAGTTTGATATAGGAAACGTTTTAAATGAGACACAATGAATCTCATGATGATCTTTCTTTAAGGAACACGGAAAAAAACCCAGATTCACCTAGAATATTTCTAAAGCCAACAACCATTACCTACCTAACACTTCAGCACATTCTCGTGATCTCATAAGTGACCAGGTCTGACTAAGTCATTGACAATAATAGGAGGAGGATTACAGAACCAGTAATACAAATGAGGCTGGTAAGGAGTAGCAAAAGCCTTACAAAAGTAGGTTTTCCCAAGTTTGTGGCAATCATATGTTTGGACAGAGCTTAGAAATTCTATTGCCTCTAGCCAGTGGCACCAACACCTCCACATTGCTGGAAACAAAAACTATTAACAAGATCATTCAGCAAAGCCCTGTTAACATAAAAAAGGACTCTCACAAAAACAAATTTCTGCTCTATTCTGATGTCAAGTGCTTCTTTCTTCCTCTACTTTTTTCTGTCAGTCAATCAGTGTCTTCGGAGACAAATTCCCTGTCTTGGCAATAGTTAGGTTAAGTATTAATTGGGCAAAAGTATTTTATGATAGAACTCATTTGGGTTTTGATGTATGAAAACTGCACAATCATGAAGGAGGGCCGTAACAGCTGTTCCTTTTTCTACTGAGATTTTGTAAAACTTCTGAAATTTAGAAGAGAAAAAATAATGAAATTAGTTCTTTTCACTAGATGACTTTAGATACATATTTAGGTTTTTTGATAATCCTAGTAGTCTTTCATTAATTTTAGTATACATAAACTATATAGAGCATATTTATATCTCGCACCAGGAAATCATTAATGACACTTCAATTTTTTATATAAAATTAGTTGAAAAAATAAATTTTGTTGTATGGACCTCTTGTAAAGAAATGCTATTTTTCAGTTTACAAAGAGGGTATTTTCTTGTTGTAATACTGAATACTCTAAATATATAATATTGTAATAACTAGGAGATTACAAATTTTTCTAAACTGTCAAGTTAAGTATACCATGCTTCAGCAAAATTATTACTTGTTTATATTTTATAGAGGTAACAAAAATAGTAAGTGATTTAATCCGCAGAATAAATCTCCTACATATTTATTTTTTTTTCAGTTGCAAGACCTTTATGAAAGACTGACATTAAAGAATACTTCTAGATTTTTCCTCAGTGTAAATAAACAGTTTTTATTGCAAACTTTTCGCTCAGGAAGGATATACACTTACTCTATATATGTTTTTTATGCTGAAAGAATAAAAAAAAAATATGAGGCAAGAGTGACAGAACTTAATTTTTCTTAGTCATTCTGCTAATGGAAAAAAAAAAGGAAAAGAAAGGAGAGATTATATTATCTATTATCTATTATATATCTATTACTATACATTAAATATCTTCTGTAGCAATGGATAAAGCTTTCTTTACATAATCACTAAGACATTCAGGGCTTTTTCCATGTCTGAAAGTTGGAGACTGGAACCCATCAAAAATATATTGGCTCTCCAACTGTTTTTTCTGACTGGCCTAATTTTTCTCTTTCTCGGCTTTCTCTAGATTATGAGGGGGTTTTATTATTTAGGTTTCTCATTTTTAAAAATACTGTATGAAAATGAAATATCCAAATGCCAGAATCCAGCAATTTGAATATTTCATTTTCTTTTTATTTCATTCTCACCTCGTATCGTTAATATGCACTCAGAATACAGTATTTACTGTGCAACACACATATCTTGCAGAGCAATCAATAAGAGTGTAGACAAGTCCTGAGACATCCATTCCTGGACATCTAATTCCTTACAAATGACCATAAGGTGACTTTACATAAACAGAGGCAGTAAATATTGTGATGCTCTTAAAACAAAGTGTTTTTGATTAATAGCTTTCAGCTGGTTTTGCTTACTAGCATGATCTCATAGAGAGCTTAAAAAAAATAAATGTGGAGTGTCCATAAAAAATCATTTAGCTTAACTGCTAACCAAAGTAGAATTAGCTGCGTCTAAAAAAATCCTGACGATTATTCCTCTACACCGCTTTCCAAATTTCCAGTGAAAAAGATTCCCTAAGCTCCACAAGAAATCTGTGTCCATGTTTAACCACCAGAACCACCCTTTTTCTCTGATGGGCTGTAAGCGTTACAAAGGGATAGTTCCTCACAGAAGAGAAAAAGAAAAGGAAAATTGTCTTTTGAAAAGGTGTGTTTAGGAGAATGAAAAGCAATAGCCCAAGCTCTATCTGCTGTAGACTTCATCAGGAAAAATAGTGTTTTCTTCTTCTGAAAGGCAGTTATTTACCATTCTGAGGGGCACAATTTTTACATTTTTTTTCTCAAAAAATATTGTCCCCAAAATAGACCATATTTTCAGTAGTTATCTGCTTTTCAAAGTCTCAGATTCACTAGCTTCCTAGCTATACATATATATGTGTGTATATATACGTGTCTATACGTATTTATATATATATGCATGCACACGTTCCAATCCCACACGTATCTTAACTCTATGAAAGAACATATCCTTGCTATCATGTCAGTGTGCCAGCTGAAATGGCATCCTTTTTCCTTTGTTGCCAGGACTATTACAATGAAATTGTCTCCACTTGTGATCTCATATTATAAAGATTCCCGAAGCTCTGACAACTCAAGGCATTATGATATACTCCTCTTACACTGTTAAAGCAGGCATAGGGAGCAGAGTTCTCTGTAGAGCATAAGTAAAGATTTATAGACATGGTGAAAGAACACTTTCCCTGCTGCCTTCTTAAAATAATTATGACTTTCCATGAATCTCTTTCTAAATCAAGTGCAGAATGACAAAAGCGTAAGGAAACAAGCTGCAAAAATACCTTTTACAATAAGCCCTAGTGGACTTATTTCAGCGGTATATCATATCCTTGGGTGAAAACTATATATAATTATTTCAAGAAGACATGTGCCTTAATATGAAAAATAAGTATTTATTGTGCCTGCCGCTATGTTTCAAAAACTTGCTTTCTGCCTTGATTGTTGTATTACTCTAATACTTTCATATGATAGTACTAAATATTGAAGGAGTGAACAGATAAGAAGAGAGAGAGACATAAAAGAGCACTATATGACAAAAAATAAACATAATAGATTGACCACTTTTAACAGCCATGAAGAAATATTCTTATTTAGAAAAACAAAGTAAGCACCTCTGAAATGAAAGCAGCCCTGAATTTTAAAAAGAACATTGCTGCTCTTCATTCAGGTTGCAAGAGACAACTCTGATTTGTCTGATTTACCAGCAGCAGCTATGTGGGCTTATCGACACGTGGGTTTATCAATACGTGGGGTTAGGTAGCTGCTGCGTGTTCAAGGGTATCAGTGACTTTCCACATTGCCATTTCTGCCTAAGCCTAATATATCTCAATGTAGCAGTACACGCCGCCGAATTAATACCCTTCATTCTTTGTGTTAATTACACGGAGTAAAACCATTCAAAATTAGTTGTTAACTTGTCAAGAAACGGTGGGGACGAAACCACCCTTCTGTTTTATGGATCATAAATGCAGAATTTCTTTCTCAGGTGCCCTCTGATGGCCTCTCTCTGCTAACAGTGCCTTGACAGGCCCTACAACCACCTTCACATCTGGCTGTTGAAGTGCCCACTCAGCCCCTCACCTTGATGGCAAAGTGTCCCCTCAGCCATGCGAGTACCAGGCAACACACACAACCCTCTCATAACAACAGGGTTATTTCATTCGGTGAAGGGCACCCTGCCCATGAGGTGTCATCGGGCACCCTTTTAACGAGTGGAATTCATTCACGGTCATCCTTAACTGACTATTTCCCTCATAGCTGATGTCTCCCTGGTTATGTGGCTCCACACGGGTAGGTAGGCTGGGTTACCCATTCTCTTCGGGTTTCCAACCCCACTTTTTCTGACCTTCAAACACTGGCATGGCTTCAGATGCTCTCCATGGTTTCATGGCATGAGCCTGATCCCTGCATTTTGGATTCAGATAGACTCCTGCCATTATGTAGTAGTACATTCAGTGGGTATACTCAGATACAGTGAAAACCACTAAACGTAGGCACTAAAAGATGATCTGGACACACAAAAGAAGTGAATAAGAACTAGTGATCTAAAGGATTTGTATTACTAAGTTGCATTAAACAAAAAGATATCAATTCTGGCTTGTATCAGGAATGGCGTGGCCAGCAGGAGTAGAGAAGTGATGGTGCCTCAGTACTCGGCACTGGTGAGGCCTCACCTCGAGTACTGCATTCAGTTCTGGGCCCCTCTGTACAAGAGGGACATAGAAGTGCTGGAGCATGTCCAGAGGAGAGCTACCAGGCTGGTGAGGGGTCTGGAGACCAGGTCATATGAGGAGAGGCTGAGGGAGCTGGGCATGCTTAGCTTGGAGGAGGCTGAGGGGAGACCTCATTGCCCTCTACGACTACCTGAAAGGAGGTTGTAGAGAGGTGGGGGTTGGCCTCTTCTCCCAAGTAAATAATGCCAGGACCAGAGGAAATGGTCTGAAGCTGCAGCAGGGGAGGTTTAGATCAGATATTGGCAAGAATTACTTTACTGAAAGAGCGGTCAGGCACTGGAACAGCCTGCCCAGGGAGGTAGTTGAGTCACCATCCCTAGAGGTGTTTAAGAAACGTCTAGATGTGGCACTTCAGGGCATGCTTTAGTGGCAGAGATTGTAGGGGGAGGGGTTGTGTGTGTATGGTTGGACTCAATGATCTCAAAGGTCCTTTCCAACCGTGAAGATTCTACGATTCTATGAATTCAAAGAAAATTATAACATAAATCCAAAAGGTTTATGAAGTACAAAGGGTCAGCACTCAAAACAGAGGGTCTTACAGCAGACACACATGACAAAGCACTTTAAATAAAAGACTCTGAACAGTAAAATACAAAAAGGTTGGTTTCTGCAAAGAAACAGAATTGGGTCTTCTTATTTTGTTTAGCCAAACCTTTCACACTCTGATAAACTTCTGTGCCAGGGGTGGATGGTAAAGCTTTCTAACAGTTGGTTCTCTGAGATAAGGTAATTTTATTCTTTAAAATAAAACGTTTCTGATGTTTGCGTACTTGGAAAACAGGCATCGAAGAAGTTCTTTACGTAATCTTGCGCATGCAAGGAGTGAAAAAAAAAGTTTTAAAATAACACTTGCTTTGCAAGTGCTGGGATGCTACAGCTTCAGTTTCAGTTAAGCTAACTAGTTTACAAAGTAGTAGTGCCCTATAAACATTAAAATTATTGAGATTCTTTAATCTAAAGAAGACAAAGCAGAAGGAAGGAGCATAATGGAAAAGAAAAATGCCCCAGTAACAGACTTCAGATACAAATTAGACCATTAGCAAGACCTGCGAATGCATCCTTTTGTGATTAAGGCAGCAATGAAAGATGTGCTCATCTGTTTGTGTCACTGCAATACAGCTTCCTCTCACATGTCAGGGAAGCAAAACATAAGAAATAACTAGAAATAATCTGAAAGAGTAAAAACTCCTGAATCTGGAGCAAAAATTCTCCAGTAAAAATAATAGATCAGTAATGGCCCCTGCATCTTACCAATATTTCTCTCTACAAACAACTGGCCTAAGATCATCTTAGACTTAGTGGATCTTCAGTGAACTCACTAACCCACAACTAGGTATGCTTTTTGAAGTTACAGGACCCGTTACGAAAACCTTTGCTTAGATAAAGAAGAAAACCAACTAACCCATTTTGTTTTCTTATTCTTTGATATAGAAAGTAAAGCAAAAAAAAAAAAGGAAACACATGGAAAAGTTGTCATGCAGAAGTATATAAACTGAAGATGAGTACATTTAATTTATTTTGTATTTAGAGGGTTTTTTTGCAAGACTGCATTTATTTCAAAGTTCACAGAGTTCTAGCTCTGTTGCATTATGTATGGTAATTTTCATTTCCTCTTGGACTTAACCACTATGAAAATTGAATCATGTTCCAAAAAATCAAATAAGAAAATGCTTTAGTTAACAATACTTACCATGCTTTAACTACTGAAATCTATAGTGATAGATTTTGGCTCTGTTTCTCTTAGGCTTGCTGATAAAAGACATACATGAAATAAACATAACTGCATATAGCATAAAAAAATTATGCTTCTTTTTTCTGCTATAATTTATTACTATGAAGCTGTTTATAGATATACTTTTTACTGAATGAGCAACACTAATGACTATCACTTTTCTTTTAGACAAGTTACATGGTAAATTATGAAGCTTCCAGACAAGGAGTTAAAATGAGCAAGGTTGAACTCATGTCCATTTTATGGTCACTGAATTCAGTGAAGATTTGACTTAGATATATTTTACTGTATGTTTATTAAAACATGTGCATATTTTATATGAATAGAGAACAATTAATAGCCTATATATATTATAAACAGAGTATATGTCATTATATACTATTGTATTACACAGAACTTATTATTGTTGTCTATTAGGAATAGATATTTCAGTGTACCGATCTCTAATTTATAATGGCAGCAGCAAGTTCAGTCCTACAGGATAGAAGAAAAGCTCAAGACAAAGTCTTTATATATTTTTTCAATGCTAACATTAAGATGAAAAAAATATTATTTTTTCAATGAGTTCAGACGCTGCGGAGGCTTTTTTGAAGTGTAGGCCTCTGGTACCCTTTTAACACTTTACTCAGCAGTACACTGTACGTTTTCTCTTGTGCTCCATATTACATTCACAACACATGACACATGGCTTTTGTGTAATTAAATGTGTTGCTCTTGACCCTCATGCAGAAAACATTCATATTTTAATGGGAAGCACTGTATGGATGAAAAAAAAAGACCTATTTGTCATCCTTCATTATGTCAATTCACCATAATAAATTAACAGGGAAGAAACATTCTCCATATTTCCTCTGTGCATTCTATAGCTCTTTCTCTTCAGCATGTTAAGAGACCAATATCTTTAGGGAAATAGTACAGGAGTACTTAAAAGCACTTTGCAATCTGGTGTCTGAATTACATTCTTGTAAACTCTGTTTGGCAGTGGATTAATATCTAATTTTGCTCTGACAAGAATAAGCAAAACTTATGCCGGCTAAAATGCTTATTGAGGCTGAATATGAGAACATTTGTTTCTCTGTGGGAAATATACATATAAAGCTACAAAAGAGAGCCTGAGTTACGGAAAAAAACCTACCTCTTCAATACTTGATAACGGTGGCAGTTCATGCAGCTGCGTACAAAAGATACAACATACGTGAATGTATTAATAATCTATTTCAAACTTTATGCAATATATATGATCAGTCACAAAAGAAATACAGATATATGAATTATGTTGGCAGAAAATGTAATGGAAATAGGTAGGAAACAACATGTACCCTACATTATATGAAAAGTATGTTCTGAGATGCATAACTAATTGGTAAAAAGATCTTATGGGAACATTGTATAATCACTGCCCACCACAGTAAACCTGCCTACAGGACTTCAGAGAGTATTTATGAATTTATTACATATTATAGATGATTCTTGGTTAGGTCATGACCTACTTTATGTCCTTTTCACTCTTCATATCACAGCTGCTTTAGAGCTCTTCAAAACAAAACAAAAGTCAATTGGTCTTTTTGTTAAATGCCTGGGGAAATTAGTCTTTTCCCCGACTCCTCTCTCTCCTGTTATGACAAGAGACCTGGCTTGATTTGGTCAGTTTTTCAAAAAGTAACTTACTTATTACTACTAGTTAATCTTGGTTCCACTTAAATCAGTGAGAGAATCAGCCTTGGATTCTAGTGAAAGACCATGGGTCCACCTAATTCATTAAAAAGTTCAGCTCAAAAGGCAAGTTTTTCAGAAGGCTTCAGTTGTCCACAGATAGACAACTAGAAAGGATCACCTTGATTTCATAGAGTAGCCCCATACCACTTAGGTCTTAACTATTCTAGTCTCAAAATAATAAGTTCTGTTTTGCTTTAATATCTAAGCAGACATAAATAGGTTTGGTGGGGTTTTTTGTTGGTTTGGGTTTTTCTTTTAACAGCTGAAAAAGCATCTTCATTGCAATAAAAACAATGTGACAACTGCCCCTTCTCTCCTTGATACTACTACGAGATTTTTCCTTATTGATATGTTTCTTTGAGAACATAACTCCTTTTTCCCAGACAATGTAGTAGATTTTTCTATTTAGTCATTGGAAAGGTATATTTGATATAGTAGCACTTGGTATACTATCAGTATACCTGGAAAAAAGATTAGCATTAATAGAGAAATTGTAAAATTGACAAAGGTGCATTTTTAGGGAGAGCAGCACACAGATGTTTCAGACAGTAGTATCAAGGTGGTTCCTAGCCAAGTTCCTCAGAATAAGATCTTGGAACTCATCTGGTTTATGGTTTTCAATATGGGATAGTTTTAGATCTATAGTTGCCGATGCGATGAATGTGGAAGGTAGGACAGAAGAGATTAGAACAGAATACCAAAAGATCTGGATGAACAGAAATAGGACTAGATTGAAATGCAAGGTCATGCACATGGAGCTAATAATAAAAAGTTCTCCTGTATGCTGGAGGCTCATCAGCTGGAAGTTATTTGTAGCAATGGGATGTGATAGGCAATCTCCAAATGAATGAACTGCCAGTATGATGCAGCATAAAAACGTTAAATGCAAACTGAAAATGTATAGCAAAAGGTGAACCCGTGAGAGAGAGGAAAGCGCCAGTACTGTTATACTAGGCCCTGGTTAAACCTCGCTTGCAATACAATATTGAGTTTTCTGGTCAGGAAAGGTAATCTTGAAAGAGAACAGGTGCAGGCTATGGAGGAACACAGCAGTCAAGGCCAAATTTTCAGTTTGAGCCTGAAACCGTTTTCCTGGTAGGAAAATGTGTAGAAAAATGAAGCAGAGAGGGAGAGAAAAATGAAGCAGAGAGGGAGTGATTGAGGTCCACAAATGCATTAGTAGATAAATAAAATTAAGAAGAAAGAGCTCATTAAATGACAATGCTGAAACAAAAACAACATTCTAGATGGACATGGAGATGTTGAGGTGGAAATGAAAAAGGCTTCTAGCCATTGCACCAAGCAGATTTTACAATAGCTTTCCAGTTAGATTACATAGGAAGAAAGCTTTTAAAAGAGATCTTGGTAGACCTAATCCCATTGTGAATGGGATTATTTGGCATATGCCTGAGCAAGGAAGAAAATGGGGTACGTGAAACACGTCCCTTCCATTCTCACTAGCAAGGCTGTGGGGCCATCAGTGCCTCTAAATTGCTCTGAAAGGGTAATATATGGTTCTGTAATACCTAAATGTATAGAGACTGATCTTCAGTGATGTGTGTCTCTTAAGGGAAAATTGAGCAATACCACAGATCAGATTCCCAAAACTGGACTTGAAAGATTAATTTGTACACCAGCTTCTAAATACGGCACCTAGAAAGACAATGTACACTTTATAGGATGTCACCTGCAATGCAGGTGCCACTTATCTCTCTCTATTTCTGCCAGCTACATGTATCATGAAATGCAAATTTACTAAGCATGTGATGCTGAGTGTTTGGATTTGTTACAAAAAAAAAATCTGTTAAATATGGAAGTAAGTGAAAACAGTCACGCTCAAAGGCAGTTCTTGAAATACATTATTCAACACGTACTTGTATATATTTACTGTTTTTTTTCCATAAACCTAGAGTCTGAGTTAAAGAAATTCAGCCATTTCCATTGTCCAGAGCTTGTTGTGGATCAACAGTTCAAGGATGAAAACACATCAGCAGGGAGAGGGTGCTGAAACGTGCATAATGAATTTTCTGAATTCTGTAGAGAAGAGCAGAGGGCCCAGCTCTGCAGCATGTCTCCACCGTGATAGAGATCTTTGGATTCAAGTAGCCACATGGCTCAAAGCAGCAATATGCTGAGTGGCACAAACAGAACTGGCAAACTTAGTAAACTGATGGTGGTTACAGAAATGAGCAAAAAATCCAATGTCCTGAGTATTATTCCATACAGACCTGACCTTAACTAGGCTGTTTTAGGAATATTACAGATTAATGAGGTGACTGTCTATCTTGGCCTAGCAAAGCATTTCCTGACCAACAAGATCCTCACCAACAAGAAATCAGTTCAGAGGAAATATTCACTTGGTGATTCTTACAAAACTTCCCTCAGATAAAAGTCCTCACCTGTGTGTTTTAGCAGAGAAAAAGGAGGACCCCCTATTGTATATCAACCAGTCCTTCTTAATCTAAAGGGGTTTCGTTTTCAGGTTCAGTGGAAAAAGAATATGAAAATAACTAACATTTTGTGTCCCGTTGAAATTCTGTGAAGACGTAACTTAGCAAAAGAAGTTCCCTGTTGTGGACAGTAAAGGAAGAAATGGTCATAGTTTACTTTTTATTCAATGTTTGTTCCAAATCAGAAAACAAGAAAAGTTATCCTGGCATCACTGTTGATAGAAAACTTGGAGAAAGGAGCAAAGGCTTCTGGCCCACAGCAATTCCAAGCGTTTTCCCTTTCCTTTAGCTCTGCTTGGATCCTTTCTCCCCCTATAAGTGCAATATTTTAAGTGCTCAAAATAATGTGATGACAGCACCAAAAGTGAAGTGGGCTGTCAACTTCAAAGCTGGAAATTTTCCAGACGCTTCTAGATAGTAGACGAACTTTTCCAGTTCAGCTCCAAAATAAATGTTCAGCACATTTTTCAGTAGCAGATCATTCTGGGATTTAGATTTTCACTATGCTTTAAGAACTAATACGCAGTTATAATCTAAGTCTAAAGCATAGATGGGTTCCAGTTTACCTCATACATGGATTGTGAAGATATTTTTTATTTCTACAGGACCTCTCCTCATCAGGGCACAGGATGACTTATCCCTGGGGATAAAGTGCGACATGTCTTAAAAAATGTTGCTATCTGTTTTGTCTCTGCCCTTTTTTTTTTAATTTTTTAAAATGTATACAGTGAAATAAGTTGCAGTATGCATTTCAACAAACATTTCTTTCTTAAACCGTTTGAATGGTGACATGAAGAGTGGGATACTCTCCCCTTGCATTGCTGGGAAGTTCCAGCAGGATGCTGGAAAAAACAGCAAAACTGAACTGTTCACATATTTCTCACGCATTATGAGTATTTTATTTTTGGACGCCCTACTTAAAAACCTGGGTGTCATTTGTAGAAGGGCTCACCTGTCAGCCGAAGTGAGCACACAATAGCCTTTCAACAACTAAAATGATAATTCCTTGGTAATTTACATCTACTCTCAAAATCGGTGGATACTCTTGCTTCAATTTGTTACATCTCAGTTCTCATCTCTAGAATGGGAACAATGGAAGCACTGTGAAAGCAAATTAATATTCTTTTGTGAGGTATGCAGATACCATATTGACTAGTATCAGAGAAAAACCTCTGAAGATGCAATTAATATTTTCCTCAGTAGAATTTGAACAAATTGGTAAAAAGTGTCTGATCTGCCCAAAGGCCAATGAAAATAAAAGGCCTTTGACATAGTCACCTACTTCTCTCTAAATTGGAGAGATATGGATTTGATGGGTAGACTGTTTGGTGGATGAGGAATTGGTTGGAGAGTTGCATCCAGAAGGTAGTGGATGTCAATGTCCAGATGGATGTTGGTGACAGGAGGTGTCCCTCAGGGATCCGTATTGGGACTAGTACTGTTTAATATCTTCATCAATGACATAGACAGTGGGATCGAGTGTACCCTCAGCAAGTTTGCAGAGGACACCAAGTTCAGTGGTGCGGTTGATAGGCCTGAGGGACAGGATGCCATCCAGAGGGACCTGGAAAAGCTCAAGAAGTGGGCCCATGTGAACTTCATGAGGTTCAACAGGGCTAAGTGCAGGGTCCTGCACCTGGGTCAGGGTAACCCCTGGTTTCAATACTGGGGGATGGGGGATTGAGAGCAGCCCTGCTGAGAAGGACTTGTGGGTACTGGTGGATGAAAAGCTGGACATGAGCTGGCAATATGTGCTCACAGCCCAGAAAGCCAATGGTATCCTGGGCTGTGAGAAAAGAAGTGTGGCCATCAGGTCGAGGGAGGTGATTCTGCCCCTCTACTATGCTCTCGTGAGTACCTGGCGTACTATGTCCAGCTCCGGGGCCCTCAGCCAGAAAGACATGGACCTGTTGGAGCGAGCCCAGAGGAGGGCCACAAAAGTTATCAGAGGGCTGGAGCACCTCTCCTATGAAGACAGGCTGAGATAGTTGGGGTTGTTCAGCCTGGAGAAGAGAAGGCTTTGTGGACAAGTTCTTGCAGCCTTTCAGTACTTAAAGGGAGTTTGTAAGAAAGATGGGGACACTTTTTAGGAGGGCCTGTTACAATAGGACAAGAGGTAATTGTTTTAAACTAAAAAAGGATAGATTTAGACTAGATATAAGGAAGACACTTTTTACAATAAGGGTGGTGAAACACATGAACAGGTTGCCCAGGGAGGTGGCAGATGCCCCATCCCTGGAAACATTCAAAGTCAGGTTGGACAGGGCTCTGAGCAACCCGATCTAGTTGAAGATGTCCCTGCTCATTGCAGGGGAGTTGGACTAGATGACCTTTAAAGATCCCTTCCAACCAAACCATTATATAATTCTATGATAAAACAAAACTTTACACAGCTGCTTAGTCATTGAGCAGGACTCATCTTCTGCAATGATAGACGTCCTATGCTGAAGGAAGAAAAAATATTACATGGTTTTATAATTTTAAACTCTGTTATAATGTATATCCACAAGTAGGGAAGGAGAAGAGGAATGGAGTTAGTAAAGGTGACTTCATTTCTAATGTTGTCTAATACATGACAGCAACACTGTATTGTAATAACAATTAGAGGGTCCGCTTCTTTCCTTCCTCTCTCTCTTTCCCTTCCCTTCCCTTCCCTTCCCTTCCCTTCCCTTCCCTTCCCTTCCCTTCCCTTCCCTTCCCTTCCCTTCCCTTCCCTTCCCTTCCCTTCCCTTCCCTTCCCTTCCCTTCCCTTCCCTTCCCTTCCCTTCCCTTCCCTTCCCTTCCCTTCCCTTCCCTTCCCTTCCCTTCCCTTCCCTTCCCTTCCCTTCCCTTCCCTTCCCTTCCATTTTCCATGCCTTTTCTATTTTTCAAAAAAGACTGGACATAAATATTTCAAAAAATGGCCTGATACCAACAAGATTCATCATTGAAGTCAGAAAGTTAGACCTACGGGATATGTTTCTGCCAGTAGAGCTAATGCCAGGCTTGACAATGGCAACAGATGGTCACCCCTTGGGTAGAGCAGCACCAGGGGAGAGTGAGGAGCACACTTTGCCAACAGGTTTCACAGATATTTATTGATAACAGTGAAACACTGAGGTTTGGGGTGGTTGGTTCATTTCCAAGATCTGCACAGCAGTATGCTCTAGTATTACAGACTTTCCTGTTTCTTTTTCTGCCTTCGTGTCTTATTCCAGTTCTCTCACTCTCTCCCCCACTTCTGGGACTTCATTCTCATCTTCACATCTTCACTGGCCTGCTTCCACCTGACTTTTTTTCACTTAGCCAGCTACGGTCTTCAGTATTTAGATTTCTTCTTTTTCCTTATCAGCATATCCAAATTATAAACTTCTCACATAGTTTTCCCATCTGACTACCACACAGACAAATCTGTTGTCTCTTCCCATGCTCCTTTCCTGCACCTAGCAGTTAGTCATTTGAGTTCAGTCTCTTCCTTACCAGTTCCTCCCAGGTCTCAGGTATTTCTCCCACACTTTTTTACCATGGAAATGCCTGTCACTTCATCTTTGCCAGCTCCCTTGTCCCAAGAAAACCAGGGAAGGCTTCTTGCACTCCTGCGCTCAGCTGAACCAGCCTCCTTAGTGCAGCTTTGGCTCTAACCAAATGAAGAGCAGAGGAGAGACAGACTCTCTTGCTTAAAAACAGCAGCATTGGGAGAGACAAAACCAGGCAACATCTTAATACACCTGGCCGGAGAACAGCTAAACATACACAATTAGCTGCACCTATAATAAACTGCTATTTAGCATGTGTGAACGGAGCATTCAAGCGTTCACGAACTGGAAAAAACTTAATGATTTTTTTAGGAAGGTTCCAAAGGGTCCTCAACTAAACTAATACTTATCGCCCTGCCAAGTTACAAGTCTCTTCTCCATTGCCTGCAGGTCCTAGAGTTCTTAAAAAGCACGTATTACAAGGAATGCATTAGCAAGAAATAAAATAATGTCCCTCAATCTTGTTCTTGGATATAGCTGAGCCATTTGTCAGGTACGCCTGAGGCAGAGCTCCAGCAGCATACAGAATTTCAAGTCGAATCACTGAAGTTTAGCAAACTTATACGAAGCTAAAAGCAGTGTAAGATAACGACAATGTCAGGAAGAAACACAGAAGGGGCAGTAAAATAGCTGACAGTTATTCCTCTTATATGTAAACCTCAGCTGTTTTCCCTATGCTTTTCTGAATGGAAAACAAGAGCCAGTAGGCCTTGTATGTCAATTTGGAACTGAACAGAAGACTAAAATATCATAAACCTGGGAAAATGGTGACTAGTATGGCTACCCAGTGACCAAATAACCGTACATATCCATTGATCTTCTATCAAAATTAATGTTAGGTCTTTGCATGTAATTTTTTTTTTTCCTTCCTAAAGGGAATCATACACGGACATTGGAAGACAAAATTTGATTCTAAGCCTAGTATCTTTGCTTTATTTTTTTTCCCAACATGAAAGTCCTTCTTTAACATGCTAGTCACATTTCACTATGATTTTAAACAAGCTGCCTCTCAACCTATTATGCTTTAGTATGTTTTCCTGTATATTTAGAAAGAGTTGTCAAAACTCTGAGGTGCTGCAGGTAAGCCTGTAAAGCAGAGCTTCAACAAAATAAAGAAGGAGATGGTATGAATTCTGAAATAAATCAAGGTTGGATTACCTTTGTTGCTTTGTATATCTAAGATTTGAATTGATTTTTCTGGCATGAAAACAATGGGGGGAGGGGACTTCTGATATAATGCTTTGCAGAAAACGGAAAAGTCAATAATATGCAGACAGCTCAAAAATATAGTATTTACTGATTCAGCGAAGCATGTTTTTAGTGGGTTATGATGGCAAGTTCCAACCTAACAGAAGTATATCAGTTAGATTTCTTAAAAATTGTATCTATTCTTGTAATACATGAGTTTACATGATCCTATAAGATCATTAAACACCTTAACTTTTTATTAAGTTCTTGAAGGGCACTTTTTTTTTTTTTCAAAAAATAAGGCTATCTGCCATAAATTAAGAAAAAATTGCGGTATCAGACACTTCAGGTAAAACAAAATTCAAGTTTGAAAAATTGGGGTATGATTACATAAAACATACCTTTATGACAGACCAGATGTTTAACAAATAAAGTGACACTCTATTTACCAGAACTGTTACTGAAACTTGAATTCTAAAATGAAAATGCAGGCAGAATATATTCCGATTACCATTAGCTACATTATATTTTAGCAGCTGAGACCATGTGTCCATGTGCAACGAAACAGCATGGCTTTTAATGGTCAGGAGTTGGATTGCGAGCTGAATTGCATATTTTGTCAAAACACCACCATTTCAAGCTACCATCTTGGTTCCTTACCAAGATATAAGGAAGAGTAGCCATCCTGTACCAATCAGTGTCATTTTCTCCATCATTTTGACTTTCTTAGAAAACCCTCTTGAGTACCAAAAAGCTCACTTGGTTTTAAGGGGTCAATGAGATTACAAGCCAAAGCAGCCGTATCAGAAGCATAATAAAGGCTGGGTGTTTCAATCTTACCATTCCTATCTATTGTTGCTGGCTTTGCTTGTTTGCAGAGAATGACACGTTTTGTTTTTTATTTTATTATCAAAGCCTGTTTGTAATAAATGATAAACACTTCTTCAAGTTACAGTACTGAAAATGAGTGCAATAAAGCTGCTGGATAATATACCTTGTAGTAGAAAAAGAAATACACTTTAAAAGAACGTTACTAAAGAACAGAGGGCTCAGCTTTGTATTTCCTTAAAGTAATGGCAACCAAATATCAGCTATTTTTGTACTACGTGAAAGGTGGGAAGCTTGGGTAGCCAGGAACTTCACACTTTTGCATCAGCTAATATCAATGTGATTACCCTACACAACATATCCAAAAAAGGTGTGATGCCTTATACCTCTCCCATACCACAACAGGCAACTCTCAAGTCAGGAGAAAACACTTTGGACTTAGTGAAGAAAACACAGTGAAAAAGCAACCAGCTAAAATATAATATTTAACAGGCTATCTACAGTAGCGCTAAGCACTCATTCATTTTTGAGCTATTAACGACTACTCTTGCCACAACAGGTTGAAATATAGCCTAAATTTAACACTATTTATACAGTGTAGATTTACATCTCTTTCCCATCCCAAACGTCTGCTCTTGAAGCCAGGCAGTCTCATGCACTCAAAACATTCTGCTAATGTATCGGTCACTTCTTGATTTTGTTACTGATCTTAATGAAAATGGGATCAAGACTTCATTTTCTCAGATTAAAACCATAAAATAGCTAGCAAAGAGTCTTGGGCCTTTCTTTCTTTGGGCTAAGATGGCACAGTGCCAGCTGACTATGTCTGAGGAGTCAGTTAGGGTGACAAAATATACCCCTAAAACCTTCCTCCTTGGGGTAAAAAAATGAACAAAGATTCTCTAGGAAGCAGGTGAGTCCCGTGAACTTAGATTTTTTAGCATTTCCCAGAGTTTCATGGGGTTTTTTTGGAGAAGGACTTTTCCTAAGCCACAGAGGATTTAGAAGCAATGTGTGGAGGTCTTGAGAGGATGCAGGTGTTACCCTACACTCCTCACCCCCTAATGAGCAATGGGATGTGTTTTACAGCACAGCCTGACCGTGAGAAATGAGATGAAGGTCTTCTTTCATACTGTCTCCTTCACTTGAGGTGGCATTTCGTTTCCAAGCCCAGTTTCCCCTGTAACATACCAGCTTCTTGTATTCACTGTTGTCACCCAGGTGGCCCGACTCCCCATCCCCATCACCTTTGCCATTCCTTTTCCCCAGATCCTCATGGCATCAGGTGTCCTTTTTTGCACGTATTTTCTTCCACTCCCAGACCAGACAGCTCGATTTTGCAGTGACAGATTCAACTTCTCTGAATGTAGACTTTCCAAAACAAGTATTTTGGAACATGGCTAGTAGGACCACAGCCTAATGTCAAAATATCCTATGCCAAAAAACACATAAAACATTGTACTTTTCCACAGATGTATTTCTATTAACTAAGGTGCTTGTGTAAAGGTGCGAGGTATAACTTTCATATTCTTTCTGTATCAGTGATTCTATGACTTCTCCTCCAAGTGGTAGCAATTTTTTATAGCGCTCGGCAGGGGGTTGAGAGCTGTGGTTTTAGCTTTGCTTCTTTTCTATATTCGTTTTCTATACTGTTTTTTTAATGATTTTGAAGTATGTTATTTATATAATGGGTATGTACATATATAGCATGTACACGTGCACACATTTATGGATGAATATATGATTTCAGACAGAATGTATTTGGATTAAAGGGCATATACATCTATGTGTGTATACATCTATAACATATATGGAACAAAAAAAGGGCCCTGTATATCCTATTTTCATACTCTAATTTTGATTATGTTGGGTTTTGCTTGGTTTCTCTCTGTAAAAGAACCGGAACTAAAACTTTAGACGACACATGGTCTACATAATACATAATTAAATGGTGAAGGTAAAATTATCCAAAATCCTTGTTATAAAGTAAGAATTTTTCATATGCTGCTGTCCACCTTTGCACATATTACCTTAAGCTTGGCAGAATGTTTTTACTCATAAAATGAACACAAGGTAGCAAAAAGACCACAGTATACTTCTTTCTTATTACTTTCATTGTTGAATAGACCCTTTTTAATTGCGACATAGGAGAGGGGTGTTTACTTTGAAAAGAAAATAGCTTGTCTTTGAAATATAAGAATATGATCGTGTGCTATTGTTGCCTGCCAACAATGAGCTAAAGAGGTTAATGGATCATAGGTCTGGCAAACAGCCACGCTACCTCCGGCTCGATACATTTATCTGGGTAATCTGGGTTAAGGTTTGGCGCTATTTTATTTTTTTTTCACCGGGGCATGAATTGTTGGTAAATAAAAGTTAGATCTCATCCAATCTTTTTTCCGAAAACAGCACCACTTATCACTGATCTTGCTTTCCGCAGCGGGAGGAGGGAGGGAAAGCAGCCGGCGGCCTCCCGCGCTCCCCGGCGCCCCCCGCACTCGGGCGCTGCGCCGCGCTCCGCGGCTCCCGCTCCACCCCGCGCCCCCCGGCGCGATTTGCGCGGGGTCACGGCGCGCCCGCTTGGCGGGGGCGAGCAGCTGCGCGGCGGAGCGCAGCGCGGGCCTCCGCGGGTATCTCCGCGGTACCGGGCGCCGGCTCTGCCGCCGCCGGGCACTACCTGCCCCCCCGGGCTCCTTCCTTCCCTCCCTCCCTCCCTGCCGTGCCAAACCCGGAGGCCCAGCAGCCCGGTGGAACGGTCGCAGGGGTCGGGGTCCTCTACAGGCCCCCGGAAAACTCCACTTGCAACTCAGAAACCACCCCCTGGAGCCACCTCTCCAGCACCGGGGGGGGGGGGGGGGGGCGTACGTGTGTGTTTTGGTTTGGGGTGGGGTTTTTTTTGAAAGGGAGTTTGAGAGAGAGAGAGAGAGAGAGAGAATTACCGGCAGGAAGGGAAAGCACACGAAAAGTATCCAACTCCCTCTCGCCCATCTTGCATGTTTCTTGGGTGCTCTGTTGGAGGAGCCAGGCGGCAGCGGCAGCGTTATAATGCAAATCACAAAGCGAGCAACTTTCAGTGCTGTGGTGGTTATTTTTGATTTCTCTCCCGAGAACGGGCTTTTTTGGTGTGCGTGTTGCTTTTTTTTTTTTCACCCTTTTCCGTGTGATTGTTATAATTATGCCTTCCCTCCCTTCTCTGCCTGCTCTCCACCCCCCCTCCACCCCCCCCCTACACGAAGCCAGGCAGTAACGATGCACTGCTATCCTCGCTCCCTTCCCGTGGGTCATTCCGCTCGGGCAGAAGGTGAGCCGAGCAAGGGGGGATGCGGCGGCGTTTGCCGGGCATTGCCGTGGGGCACCGCACCGCTCCCTCACCGCACCGCTGCCTCCTCATCCCGCCGCCCCCTGCCTCCCGGGGCCCCGCCGGCAGCGCTCGGGGGCAGCCGGTTCCCCCTCTCCGTCCCTCGCTTTCCATCCCCTCCAGCCGTCTCCCGGCCCGGCCAGCCTTCCAGCGCCGCCCCGGTGCCTGGGGGAGCGCGGCCGCTGCCCCGCGGAGGCTCCGCTGCACCCCCGCGCAGCGCCGGCGGAGGGCCCTGCCCTGCCCTTCCCTCGGCAGCACCTGCCTGCGCTGCCCGCTTCGGCGGGCTGTGGAGGGAGGGATGGAGGAAGGGATGGAGGGAGGGAGGGAGGGACGGAAGGAGGGAGGGAGGCTCCTGCGTACGCGGGGAGAGGCTCCGGCTCCCAGCTGGGCGCTACCGGCAGCGGCAGCTGCTGCCGCGCTGCACCGCGGGCGGTGGCGGCTCCCGGCGCGGCGGGAGCGTGCCGCTGCCGCGGGACCGCAGTTTTGGGGCGGGGTGGGGGCTCAAACCTCGGCCGGGAAGTAGAGTCAGAGTTTTACTGTATTTTTTTTCTATTCTTTCCTGGTGATAGGGCTTTTTTATTATCATTATTTTTAATCCCTCCCCCCCACCCCCCTCCCCGCCCGCGGCGCGTGTGCCACCGGGGAGGATGCGCGCCTCCCCCAACCCCTTCCCCGGCATCTCCCGCCGCGGCGGCGGGGGGCAGCGGGGGGCGGCGGGGCCGGGGGCGCGCCGGGCCGCACCTGGCCGCGCCGCGCTGGGCGGGCTGCGCCCCCTGAACTCCCCCGCCGCTTCCCGCCGCCCCTCGGTTGCCTGAGCCTCCCCTCGCCGGTGCCCAGCAGTCCGCACACACGCACGGAGGGACTCACTCGCTGACTCGCAGCGCTCTGCCGAGCTGCCCAGGCTGCCGAGCAGCGCAGCGCCGCGCAGCCCCCTCCCTCCCCCTTTCCCTCCTTCCCTCCCTCCCTCCTTCTCTCCTCCTCCTCCTCCCTCGCTCCCGCCCGCCCGCCGCTCTGAAGGATGCCCGGTAAGTAGCGGCGAGGACCGGCACCTCTGCCGGTGCGTGATCTGACGGGTTAGGGACCGCTTTATAACGCCCGCCGGGGGGGGGCGCGGGGCGGGGGGGCGGGGGGGGGAGGGCGAGGGGAGGGGAGATGACAGCGATCCGAGGCAGGAGGCGGCGGGGCTCGCCGGGTGCTCCTCAGAAGGACTTTTAGGCTGCGCGGCCGGGGCTTGGATGTGGGCGCCGAGGAACGGGGTCTGTGCAGCGCAGTGGGCACCGGCCGGGGCGGGGGCTCTTCGCCCGCGCTGCGGGTCGCCGCCTGCAGCACGGCGGTGAGTAACGGGGCTCCGCGCCGCGCCGGGGTCCCCCGGGGACGGGGGAGGTGTGGAGGGTGCCCTGCCGTGCTGGGGGTTCCCTTCTCGGCGGCTCCGCTCCGCGCTTTGCTGTGGCCGGGGCGCGAAGGGCACGGTGCCCCCGGCGCGCCCCGGGGACTGCGCCCTGCTTCTCCCCTCCTGGGTCCCCCGGGGGGGCTGCCAGCGCCGTCCGGTGTTTCGGGAGCCGCGGTGCCGCCGTCCGGGCAGAGAGGGAGCTCTGCCGGGCACCTCACCTGCGGAGGGGAGCACCCAGGGGAGGAGAGCGGAGCCCCGGCCGGTGCCCGGCACGGCGGCGAGAGGCTGCCGGCAGCTCCCCTGCCCGCTCCCCGTCCCGGCCGCTCCCTCCCGTGCGCTGCAGGGGGCTCCGGGGGCAAAACCCCTCGTCCCTTAGGGAAAGCTTAATGTTTGCAAAATGTTTGATATCGAATAGAGTGCGTGGCTTTGCTTCGCCCAGGTGTCGCACGGCTGGCTCCCAGCAGGCTGGGGTTCAACTCCGGCTATCAAATGCCAGGGCCACCGGGCAAGGGGCGTTTTTGTTCTCCTATCGCCTGGTGCGATTTGTGGGAAACATATAGAAAAGCTGACTACTGCTGAAGATTTTTAAGTGGATTTTGTGAAATCATTTAATATTTTTTTTCTTACTTTTACAATGTCTACTTTGACAATGATGTCTTTGCTCACTGTGTTTTGCATCCTGGGTATGATAACTCTCCCATTGAAGTCAATGGCAAAACTCCCAATTGACTTCAGAGGAAGCAGGTTCTGGCCAATACCGAATACTTTTCGAATGAAAGGGACTAGACAGAAGGCTGAGAGATGGCAAAGTGAGAAGATGTATAAAAGAAACTTAATTTTTAAAATACAGTTTTTTAACCAGAGATTAGCTGCACTGTGTCAGAAACATCCTCTAGATTTTCATTCCCACTTTGCAGTGGAGAAATACTGGAATGATTTCTTGACATGTTTGATATCAAGATGGACTGAAGCTGATTGTTTTCCCCATAGACATTATAAAGTATTACCATATTAGTACCTTACACTTTTCTGGTGTTGTGTATCTTTTTTTCTCACTAAAAAGTTGGAAGCAGAGGGAGACCACTGAGACAATTGGATGGGCTCCGATTGACTTCATCGGCCTGTGGATCAGGCCCAGAAAGGTTCAATAGAGAAGTAACAAGAGAAATGTAGTACAGTTAGTAAGGGAAGGTGTTGCGTAAGCATTTAACTCATGAACAGCCTCCCTCTAGGGAGGAGAAAAATCTAAATGTACATTAGTTCCTTATCCCCTTTTTAAGAACTCTCTCACAACACAGACACAAATAAGAAAGAATGCTTCTGATTAATAATTAAAATGAACATATTAATATGACTACAAGGAGGATTTTATGCAAAAATAATCCATTAGCAAATGGAAGTTCTAGTTCACAGAACATCCTCTGTTCAGTGCAGTATTTAGATTGGGAGCAGTCAGATATATAAAGAAACATCAAATAAAAATATTGATGTTCAAGGAGAAAAAGCTAGTCCCTGTAACCTGGCCAACCACTTTCAATTGTTTGGAGTGCCTTAAAAAGGAAAGTGTGAAGACATCCTTTTTTTTTTTTTTTTTCAAATCTGAGTGTTGAAAGAACCCCGAAAATGCTGCATGTGGTCAACAAGTATAGGAATTATGCCCGTACTCTGTGAAGAACGTGACTATTACATTGATAAGAAAAATAACCTTGGTTTTGTCCAATAGTAATGTTTCCCTTCTAAGCATAAGTGTGTGTTAATAGGCAAGTATAAAAAAAGTTTAAGGTGCTGCATCTCTTATTCATCTTTATTTGTAGGCATCTGGTAGAATTGTCATTGAATTGAACTGAATGTGCCACTGATACTTAACTGTGAGCAGATTAAAATGTTCATGTTACAACGAAAAAACCCAAACCTGTAAAATGGACAAATGCTTCACTGGTTATCTCTTCTCTCCTTGCAATTACATGGGGAAGACAGAAAGCTCCTTCTTAAAAAGTCATATTACAGGTTCCTTTCTAATTTCCCTGTGAATTCAAATGTTTATTTTATCATGTGTTATATATGGAGGTGAAGGGTACGTATTTTATGGGACATTGAATGGAGAAAAATTTTCTTTGAGATGCTTTGTTGCTTCCTGTATTCTCCACTCTATCTGCTGTTTACTAACACACTGTGATGCCACAATCTATTTATGTTGATTATACTTCCATTTCAAGCCAAATGTAAAAAACATGGTGATTATTTCTATATTAAGAGTTTTGGACTGTGTTTTTTTGAGGGGGTGGTGGTGGTTTTTTTAAGGTCTAAAGCAATGCTTAATCCTCTTTGCTTGCTTGGATGAAGAGAGCGGTTCTAAAAATGAGGATATATATATTTGCATAAATCTTCAGTTTTGTCCTGAGATCCATCATTTGAAATTCTGTATTCTTTTAATTTTGGTGTTCCAATACTTATTCTTCATACGTGCATATGGAAATGCAGCCAGATGTTCTTGTGGACAGCATCTCCAAAATAGAAATTCAGGTTTTTTTAGGCTTACCTGTAACTGAAGAGTATATAAGATCTGGGTATTTAAAACAGGGTTGAAAGAAGCCAGATAATGAAGTACTGGGGATCTCCAGGCCATGATTCTGAATATCCATTACTCACTTTTAGGGTCTTTATAAACCTCATCCTGTTTTGAGGAGTAAGTGCTGTTCATCTTTATTCACATATCTCTTTTTCTAGACTATTTTTGCTGTCCATTGCCTGACTCCGAAACGTGTTTATGCCATTGTATTGCTATAGTTGTTAAGTGAATGGTAGTGTTTACAGGTCTCTCAGTATTTGAATTTAGGAAGCAATATTAGTAGGACTGTTGAAAGTGATCTGAATTTTGTAATTATTACACCTTTAAAAACTTTTTCAAAATAAATTTAATTGTTTGTTAATCCTAGAACACATTTGTCAGATAATTTATTTAGGACTATATTCTTCTATCCAGCAATTTAAGAACAAAAGCCTCCACTGTAGCTCAAATCAATCAAAATATTGGTTTTAGGTTATACATTGGACATATGGAACCTGGCATGTAAAGCAGATGGTATGTAAAATTATGCATAGCATGTCTGGAGAGCCATACAATATCTAAATGCAGTGCAACAGAACAAGGAAAGAGTGTCACATGCAACTTAAAATATCAATCACTGGCCTATGTCTAGTCTCAACTGCGCTTTGTTTTCGTGTGTGCATGTGTGTGTGTGGTGTGTTCAATTTTCTCTTACTTCAATCAGGACATTTCCTTGAAAATATGATCTTTCCTAGAAAAGCAAGCAGATTGAAATGATATGCTACTGGCTAAATGACATAAAGATGGATATACAAGAAAAAACTATTTTAGTATAGTTTGGGTTCGGAATACAAACGCATGCAAATTAAAGAAAGAATCAAGAGCAGAACTTTTAATCTTTTTAAGGAAAATGGCCAGACAGTATTTGCTATCAAGATTGTGTTTTTCTGTATTATTTATGCACTTGGTTTGCCCAGCCTGGCAATATCACTTAATAGTACTTCTGTCCTGTCGCGTGAATACCGTGTTAACTCCACACGCCCTCTCTCTCAAGTGTTAAGCACAAAATTTCTTCCTGAACAAACAAGCATTACCGTGCATTGTTAACACAATCAGATGAAATGGTAATTGCAGAAAGATTCACATCAGCAAAACCCTTAAATAAATATTAGTCTTTAAGCATGTGCTGACCTCAAAGGGACCTCGTCACCTGTTTTGTTGAGCAAAGATGCTTTCGGGATCAATGACCGTGAAAAGTAATAATTTTTCCAAGTTTATTCAAATGCTTAAATTTGTGGTTATTAAATATTTTCAGCATCGGCCATCTTTAATTTTTAACTTCTAGGGCAAGAGCTTTAAATAAATAAATATTTGTTTATTTATTTATCTATTTTAAGTTTTGTATGCTTTAGAAGTACTGCAAGCCTTTACTTGTTTTAAAAAGAGTTGCACAGCTGTACTGTTTGATATTCCTAATAAAAATTAACTTTTGTAGATAAAATGTGAAGGATGAAGTTTATAATGAAGGACTACCACAAAGTGAACTCTAGGTATAATATCAGGAACTAATGCTGCATAACGTAGACTTTAATAGACAATTTTGTAAGATCCAGACATTTTTCAAGGAAGGAAGTTGAAGGAATGCCCCCATGTTTAAGCTGTTGAATATCCCCAAACATTTTTAAGACTTTTTAAGGTACCTGAGTTGATATAAAATGTTTCACACTACAAAAAAAAAAAAGGTAATTCCTGTACTTTTTGTGCACTAGCACCTTTATTCCTTACACCTCTTGTTTCTTGCAACAGTGTTGCTTGAGAAAATACAGCATTTTGTCGGGGCGATTAAAGTAACACATTTGTCCTGATATGTTACAGAACAGTGTCTATCAATCCATTTCTCTTTTGGATATGAAAGATCTTTTATCCATTCAAATCACTGTAATACAATCATGTATTATAATGGCTTGAACAATCTTGACTGCGTACAGTTGCTGGAGTCTCCAAAGGACCGCCATAAATAAAACTATTAGACTGTGTTATAGCAGATACGTATTCAGAGTCCACCAAGGGATGACAGGATTTTATATGACAGCACAAATCGCTAATAAAGGTCCTCAAATGTTAAAAATGATTGGTAGAAGGACTTCACGAACAAATTAATAATCGATATATGTATATATATATCAGCTATTTTTCTTTAAGAGTATGTAAAGGAAATACTAATATTAGCAGGTTAATCCTATGTAGGCTTAAGCGGAAAATGAGCCATCGAACAAGGGATTTGTCCTGTACAACAGGTACTTAAGCTTGCTCAGTAGCATGTAAACTTTCTGCACTAGCTGACGGACTTCCAACCTACATCAAAACCTCCTTTTGCAACCCAGTGTTGCTGCTATGATGACAGCATTAGAAAACTGGCATCTCATGGGAGACAAGTCAGTTCCCATCAATGGAAACGATTTTACACTGCATCCTGGTTTCTGTGCAGTCAGGTTTGTTTTTATTTTTTCTCTTACCAGATGCTATTACAGAAGGTCTTGACTTTTTGCCAGATGTACAGGCACAACTTGAGTTTGGCAAAACCCGAAATGAACTCAGAAACAAAGTTGGAAATGGTGGAGACATGGCAAAATGAAGTGAAAATATGTAAGGATGTGTTTTGCTGTTTTTTTTTTAAGAGAGGAAAAAAAGTACTCTTTTATGAAACATCCGTAAGACAGAAGTAAAACATAAAAATAAATGCAACTGAGGTTAAAAATAAAATTATGAAAGTTGAGTTACCTAACGTGTTCTGGCCACGGAAGAAGTAACTAAAGCTGACATACCGATAGGATGGGAGTTTCAAAAGAAGACAAAAGCCAGAAAATAATAATTTCCCATGTTGGAAATCCAGATGGCCCTAGCAGATTTTGTGTGTATTTGTATACACATTTATCTGTGTGTGTACACGTGCGTACATATTTATTTATTTTTCTTCTTTTAATATCAAAATCTGCGTAGTGCCCTCGTTTGTTACTGTCTGGTTTCCTCACCCCAGCAGAGATTTGGTGGTTGCTCGTTCTTTCTGACCATGAAGATACAGAGGAAGATATGACAGCACAATAAACAGCTGAGAGTGGTTAAACTGTTTCCTGAAGGTAAAACAGCAGGGTCCAATGGTTCTCCTGCAGAATGTTTTAAACCCAAGGCTATAAATAATAGCCAGTACTGCCAAAAAAATATAAAAAAAATAAACCAACCAAAAAAAACCCCAACAAAACCCCAAAAAACCCCAAAAAACAACAAAACAAAAACCCCTAAGTGAATCCTATAAAAGGAGAAAACAAAATGAATCCTCACTTCGGTATCTAAAACCAATGTTACACTATGTCCCGAAAAACATGAATCTGAAAGATATTTTGCCAGCTACAGGCTAGTGTCACCTACAATCACAGTCAAGATCTTCCTGTTAAGACTTGAAAAAGCAACTACAGTCTTACATTGAAGAACCAGGAAAGATTATCAGTGAATGCAATGTGGAGCTTTAGGAAAACAGAAGACGACAGTAGAGCAGAGGGGTATTTGATACAACACTGTATTTGATACAGTAAATAGATACACCATTTTTTAATACCAACTTTTGATGCTGAAAAGACAGTTGACTGGATTGGGTGGAGCTAACTTTGGCATGATGTCAGAAGTAAGATTTAGGGAAAATTATTTTAGATAATTTGCTGCTGCGTGTCCTCACCTTGTAACTGCTGTATAAGTATAAATAATGTCAGAGGTGTCAGCAAATCCTTCCTATTTATGATTTCACAATCCTGCCTTTTGTAAAAGGATTAATCTCCAATGTAAAGTAAAACAGATTTGCAGTAGGAAAAAAGTCTATGAGTGTAGAGTCTATCAGTATAGTCAAACAACATGCCTTTATTTGTCTTCTGGTGGAGAATTACACTCCTGAATGGTGATGCACAATCTGGCTAAATCAATCTACTATAAGCTTTTTGGTAAATAATCCTGAAAAAGAAAATGTGAATGTTACGCTTTTTACCAACCACAGAGTTTTCACGCAGAAGTAGAAAAGATTTGAGGAGAATTAGTGACAACTTGTTCTAGGATTAGAAGTTCTCAGTTTGCATATACCAAACAGCTCTGGTTACAAGTGTCGTTGCTAGCCTGTCTTTCAGTATCCTATATTCAATGGTTACTGACCTAAGAATGAAATTGACTTCCTTCAGGTATAGCCAAACAACCTGGGCTTCAAAAAGTTGAACTGTGCAACTGCAGAAAATGGAAACACAGATCTTCATCCAGATCTACCTAAAACCATGTTTCATTTCTGTGGTTGCTTTCCCAGCAGTTCCTTCAAGACCGTTGGCTGGCTGCTGCTGAGGTAGATCCGGGTGAACGTGAATCAACAGCTCTTTCCTCCCTTCTGTATCGGTCCCAGTGTTGTCATTGCCTTTGCTTCTCTCCTGAAGGCTATCAAGGAGACTATTTATGGTGCAGATGCTTCAGAGACATTTTCATATGCCTCCACCTTACACAACTTAATAGCAAGAAACAACAAAGGACGAATTTCATGACAGAAGCTTTGCCTACCAGCATTATCCCTGAGCAGAAATTAATTTCTTTAACAAAAATGGATTGGAAAAGATTTATCTGTCATTGAGATCTGTCATATTTCTCCTTCTGTAACAAAGCGAACTAGAAATTTTCAGTTTGTTTCAGAACCAACCAACCAACCATATAAGTTTCTTATGTCATTTTTCTTTTCTGCTTTTCTTTTTGGGGAACCAGGGAAAACATTCAGTGAGAAAAAGAGGGGAAAAAAAGAAAAAGAGATAAAAATATTTTTAAGCTTTCAAACAATCTTCTCTCTTACACAAAGTAAATATGTCTGATTAATGCCTCTTTAGTATGCATTGCCTTGAAAATGTTCTGTATTAAATTAAAAAAAATCCTTTTTTTTAATGTCACTTTCAAATGCATCAAAACATTTTATTACAAAAATCTTGTCTTTGAAGATGTTTCAGTCAGCTCTCATGAAAAACTTGAAGCTGGTTGAAATTTCTTTGAAATCTATGTTTTTTAAACATAAGTTCCTTGAAACCAAAGCTGTCTGTAGAAAAGACTTATTTTCATACGTTTTCTGTATGCTGTGATAATATATCAATTAAAAGGTATGTTTTTCTTTTTTTTTTTCATTTATAAGGTGGATTTTTGTAAAAATAATAAAAAAAATGTAAAAACCCAAGAAAGTCCCCAAAACAATGACAAGATTCTTGATCTGTCTCTAATCAAAATGTTTTTCTTTGTAAATGTTTAACATTTTTAACTTGCTTTTGCAACTTCTAAAAAGAATTTCAAAAGCTCCAAACATTTTTCCTGATAGGGAGAATACCTCTCGCCCACTTCTAGAGCCCGCAGCTTTGGGTAGACCATGTTTTTTTCTCTAGTGGATAAAGTGAAAGTACAGGAAAGGTAACCAGACTTTTTCTTGGAAAGGCACTTAGTGGTGGAGGGTTGCTTACTTTTTTATTCCTGAATACAGCCCATGCGCTGAGGCAGACTTAAGGTGGTAACATAAAGAAAGGGAAGGAAGTGTTTTTGTGCCGTAACTAAAAAAAATAGCGAGTGGGAAATCAGGTTTGTCTTTTTAACAACTTTAAGAGGAAAATGTTCTCTGACCAAACTGTATTTAGGCTCAGAATGTGGGATTAAAAGACTAATGGCCAGCTGGAAAGAAATCTAGTTTCCTTAGTTTACTGTTTCAGGAATTTAAGTTTAATATGTGTTGTTTATGTGACTTGACGGGTATCAGTAAGCAGTACTTATGGATGAGACAGCTTGCCTCTGGACCCGGGAGCGTATCAGCACCAGTGCACTGGATCAATATGGAAAGCACAGCATGGGGATACAGTGCAAATCCCCAGCACGGTGGTAGACAGAAGCTGGCCACTCACTTCTGTTTATCCCCCAGGGACACGAGAGAACAGATTTGTCATGGGTTGTCTCTTTTATTCCAGTAATAATGAGAGATTAGTTGGGAATGTTTACTGTTGGAAGACAAATTTGGAATGTTTGTTGTTTTGATTTTTTTTTTGGTTCTATTACAGCTGCATTTCTCCTCCTTGCCTATATTTTTTATGAATAAACTGAATGATGCAAGGCCTCCCTCTTGCCTGGAGGCCAGCTAAGCATGGCCACTTCCATATGGTTAAGCTTCCTTAGCCTCCCGAGCACAGGCTGCATCTATCCTGCCTCTCGGGAACGGTCCCCAGGCTGGGGTAGTGCCCTAGTTGTGCCCAGGAAACCCTTCGGAGATGGCTGGTCAAGTAGCCAAGATCAAAAATGTGTCAGGGACTGTCCTGAGATTTTATGTTTTAGAAAAAAACAACAAAACCCAACAGTTCCAGGGCATGGATTCATGCCCTAGCATTATTTAATTCGCTTGCATAGATGTAGTCTTAGTATTATTTAGGTCAGTATGACTCTAAATACATACACATTGTTTACTCACTTTCCTTGTTAGGAATGAACTCCACTGATTTAAGTGGTGTTACTACAGCACAGCATGATGTTTTTGAAAATAGTGTAAAAGGAGCTTAATATTTATTTGTAAGCAGTCATTAACCGCGGTATATGCCATAATGTTCTGAAAGTAGTGGAAGATTTAAACATGGTAAGATGTTTTAGGAAATGGTAGCTAATTTTCTGCATACTTTTCATTATTTATACTTATGTTTCTCATTGAATGCTGGGGTCAGTTTATCCAGAAATCACTGTTATAGGAAAGCTTATATCTATTTACAGTGCATTTGTTGTAAAAAGTTTTTAAAATATTGAAAAATATGGTTTACAAAAGTGAGGGTACCAGCACTTCTCAAAGATACATTACTAACTTTTGCCAGAGAATAAAAATGGAGACAAAAATCCTTATTTGGTAGAATATTCAGTATTCTGTGTGTCAGAAAAAAATCATGACAAACCTTTTAGGGTGTGGTCTCAGAAACCAAACTCATTTAAGCTTTAAAATACAGACATTCACAGCTAACTGAAAATTATGCTTACACAGAATAGTTGGATAATATTTGAATATGTAATTGTCTGACAGTGGACTAATTGCACAACAAAAATATTTTTTCAGTTAGTTGTGGAGGAAAAATACATTAATTTAGAGTGGTCCTTATCACGGGTTTTTATTTCTTGGCGTTTAGCATCACTGTGGCATCTTTTGCAACATCTACAAGTCATCTTCTCTACTCTTTCTTCATCTTTTACTGGTGAGCTTTTGCAAGGTTTTATGATTCTTTCACCAATGCTGGATAGCACAACTTCAAAAATAGTGAAAATTAATCTAGGCACTGATAAATAAAAATGTTGCCCAGGAGAGATTCTACTTCTCACGGTAATCTTTCAGTACCGGTTTTGTGGTTCATGGGTTGCACGCATAAATTACAGTGCTCTTGGGGGAAAGTCACCTAGCAGAGAGATAATACTTTCCTACCAGTGGTAAAATAATTGCCTCCAAATGCCGTGACCCCAGGTGCGTGGTAAGACTGAATCTCAGGGGGAAGGTCATGAGGTCCCAGTGCCTTCTCTGGACAATGCTTTCAGTTAGGACTCCGGCAAGCTGCATTGATTTAATACCTTTGGTGGTTTCAAATTGGGAGAAAGAAAAAAACTAAATCTTTTAGCCATTTCTTCCTCTAAGTGATGCTTTTAGGATATCTCTCAGGGGAGTTTCAAGGAGTCTGATTTAACTGTTGCGTAAGTACATAAATAACGAACCTGATGGACCCAGCCTACAAAATGATTAGATCTGATTCTGATAAATAGGCAATAGTCAAATATCAGTTTCATTATTCACCAGGAGCTATTTGGCTTGACCAACAAGGAAGTGAAGAATTTTGTAGAAAATTGAAACTTAATGAAGCGTACCAGATTGTGAGCTCAGCTTTGGTTTGGAAGTTGGGATGACATACAGGTCACTTACTTTGCTTTCCTATTGAAATCACTGAGTTCCCTAAAATGCTTCATGCTTGGAAAATTATGTGTGATATGCAACTCCATAAATACATTTTAAAACAAAAGGATAGTAATAGATATTGAAAGACCCCTAGTGAAAATCTGAGAAAGGTACTGTATGATTATTTATGATATACCTGTAGATACTGAGTTTTAATTTATTCTTCAGTACATACTGTACACACTTATCAAAATGTAAATGCATTTTATCACTAGATATGGGATATAATGATTAAGGAGAACTGAGTATGGTCTAAAAAGTTTAACTTCTTTATCTGTGATACTTAAAAAGGAATAGTTAAACAAATAGCTCCAAAGCTGTCCTGGAGCTTCTTTGATGTGTGGCTGAAGCATGTCTGCTAACCACAACCATAATTCATGTTCTGAGGAGCATCCTGCTCTTTGCATCCTGCCATAACACCTCTGGTGCCTCTGCCTTTGTCTCTTCTCTCCCTTCAGTTCGGTCTGTGGGGATGGTAGCTCTCAGTCGATGAATACAAGTCATGCAGAGCAGAGGAAGAGGAACTCTTACCAAACGGTTGCTAATGGATAGTGAACTAGTAGCCAGTCTCAAATCTGTGGCAGACACAGAATTTCCCACAAGTTTGAGATTTCTTTGGGCATCTTTTTTTAGAAGATGCAGCCTTTTCATCCAGCCTATTTCTTGGAAAAAGCCCTAAAGATTACAACCTAGCTCTGCAAATCTCTTTGCAGACCGCCTCTATATCAAAACATCGTCATTTGTGGCAGTAAGTGTAAGCATCTATTAAATATCTCAGTCTACGTTATAAAGGTACTTTGAACAGATGTTAGGTTGAGACATCCAGGGAGAAAGATCATGACACGTTTGGTGACAGTGTGGTACGGGTGCCAATAGCTTCCAATAAACTATGAAAAAGCAGCTGTTACCCTGACCAAAACTGTCCCTTCCTCTTGCCTGCTTTCAGCGGGTGGCAGACCTGACTCTGACCGCACCCCCCCCCCCCGAGCTAACCTTGAAGCTGCTGTTACGGTAATGGAGACCTCTCTATTAGCCTGGTCCTGCAACCATTTGGCACAGGCTATCGCAAAATTGTTCTAGCCCGACTGTGTCAGCTGCTGCCTCAAAAGTGATACTGTCTGCTAGTAACTCAAAGTATAACTCTGTCATACATACGCTTAGTGCAGTATGGTTCTTAAAAAGCATTTTAATCTGCTGGCATTTTAGCTCGTAGGCCTCTGGGGTCAGGTTGAAAAATTACACTAATGCTGAACTTACTCTGATATTCTGGGCAGCCTTCTGAATTTTAAACAAGTATCCTCAGAAGGCCAGGCTTTTCAAAAATTTTCTTTAAAACCACACACAGAATTTTAAGCTCAGTTCAGTTAATAGCGCACTGATATGCAGGCTGAAATTTATAAAAATGCAGGGTAAGAATCTCTGAATTTATAGATAGTGACAGTTATTTTAGTTTTCATTATCTGAGTATCTGACCCATAGATTGCTAACTATATGAGTTCTGTATTACTGTAATTGTTGATATGTGCATCTGAATTAACTGTTTTGCATTGTTGGTTTTGTAGTTGACTGCCTACTCAAAAATGTGGGATTATTTTGAAACCTATATAGAAAGTAATCCTTTTATAACCTGGAATTAGGCAAGGTGAAAGATACAGGTCTGTTTTTCCAAACAATGGCATTCCTTAATCCATTCCTTCACATGTATATAAAGAAAAAACACGATTACCACCTCTTTGTCTTGAAAAAGTTTTATGTAAGTATTTCTTATGTAGTTTATCCAGTATTTGTTGCTTCTCCTGCTGCTCTACTTGTATGTTACTGATTCTCATCACGCAGCGATCCTCATGCCCCCCAGCCTGAGTTTTGCAGCTTCCTCTTTTGCTGTAGCCTCTTCTATTGTGGAACTGAATCCAATGATTCTTGCTTGTCCAGGCCAACCCGTTGGGCTCCTCCTCTGGTCCTCTACCACCTCCTCCGGTCTGACCCTGCCCTCGCCCTCAGGCTCTTTCCAAACCGCAGATTGCAGCGGGCATCCAGCCATGGAATGGGACCAGCTTTTGGGCACAAAATAAACCCCACTGCTTCTAGGCAGGGACTGCAACCCGTTAGCCATCTGTTCTGATGGATCATTAGGGATAAAGGCCACCCAGAAGTAGTTTTTAGCATGGCCTTAAGCAAGTGTATCTATGGTTTATCTGAACCCTCTTTTGCTAACAGCCTTAGAGGCATGCTAGATCTAACCTCCCCTGTATTGAAAACAAATTTCAAAAAGCTGAAAACTGTTCCCAGCTCACAGCATATCTTCTTACTCGGCTTGACTAGAGCTGTTCTCCTCTGGGAGGAGGTCTTTTTGAGCCAGAGGGAAAGGAAGGATGAGTTCGATATATTCCTTGTTCTACCAGCTGCCACCAAACGTATTCATCTTCCCTCCAAGGAACAATAAGTCCAGATCCATTTGCACTGTGCACCCTGATGAGACAGAGTGACATCTTCCATGATAGGTGATGAGGCTGTGGTTTCAACGTCTTTTTTTTTTATCACATCTAATGAAGAATGCCAAAACAGATGTGTTTCACTGTTGTGCTTTCAGGAGCAGAATGAAGTAAAAAACCTAGGATGGCTGCTACAGTGAAATCTTGCAGCATGCTGCGTACCTGGACCATGAGAAAAAGATATTCTTTGGTTTCCCAGATAAGTCAGTCTTTTCTGAGGTCTTCAGCAAGCTCTAGGAAGAAAGTTTAACAACTGCTCCAACCTCGTGTTGGAAAAGGCTTATTAACTTCAGCATGTGTCCAGCCCTTTGCCAGTTAGCAAAGAGTTTCTAGAAAGCTTCTTCGGCTCCTTCTAAGATCATGTCTTATTTTTAGATTGACAGAAAACTGTGCCTGGCAGTGACATCTGCAAGCTATTCTTTCTGGGGCTGAATGGTTGCTTTTATGCTAGATGTGTGATGCATAATACACCAGTTCTGCTCTTTGAATAGAAGGAGGGCAGGGTTTGCTTCAGAAGGTTTATTTTATCCTTGTCCTAGTCTAAAAATCATTGGCTTCTTAGGAACTGGCCGACTTTTTTTGGTTGTTTGTTGAGGTAGATAATAGTTCTGATTCTCCACAAGAGATTTTGGTACAAATATGCTCCAAATAATGCAAATAAGAAAGGTATGATAATGCTTCATATTATTACAAAAAAAAAAAAAAAAAAAAAACAGAAGGAAAAAAAGATTATACAACTCCACAAATAATCCATTACTTTGGTATACAAACTGTTCTGTTAATATATATGAGTGTAGTTGTATAGAAGATGTAAAGGTATGTCAAGAAATCCCCGTGTCTTTTGATGTTTAGACAGCTCTTCGAGGGTTCAGGTTTGGGTCCTTATGAGGACAGAGTCCTCTTGTCAAACTATTCTAGTCGATTATTTGTTCATTTTCTCATTTGGGAATATCTTTGCTGACAGAAAAAGGATCAAAATGGCATTTCATTGCCTTTTTCTTCCTCTTGGGAAATACACATAAAGTTGCCCCTCTTTTTGTGAACTGCAATTGTGATTGTTATCCTACAGATACAGGTCTTGAATAATGAAATACCGCTTTGCTTGCCTTCATCACGCTAAGTGATCCATCTCGATTCTTCACTTATATGAAGAATGGCTTATGCTTTTTTTTCCTTTCCTCTCTCCCAGAGTTTGACATAGAATTTCAGTGTCACAGGAAGAAAATAACAACATTACATCTGCGCAAAAATAATCTGCTTTACCATATATCATTCTCAGTAGCATCACACTTTCACCTTTTTCAAAATTAGACGACGGATTAATAAATTGGCGTTTGTTCCAATCATAATGGAAAACTGTGACTACTTAACATGCTCATGCCCTCCCTGTAATTGAAATTTGCAAATATTAATGAGATTATACCACTGTTCTGTCAATAAGTATTATCAGCTGAGTTCATTTATGTGGAGGTCTTGGGATTTCTGCAGAATGGTTTTGCATTGTCACTCTAAAGATTTCATTATAAATCTAACAGATCCTGACTACCTCTTTTAATTAACTCAAGCCCTCTCAAACTTTACACAGCATGTCACTGGGTATAAAGTATACAGCTCTTGCACATGTAAGTAGACAGGGAGAATGCACGCTGACATGACTGTTGCTTATGAAGAGTTACAACTGTTTGGAGCCTTGTGGTTGCTTCCCTAGCTGAAAATAAGTGAATGACAGATAATCCAGATCTATTCCACGTGTAATTTGTTCCTGCATGAATATATGTCTCTCCCAGGCAAAAAAACCCGTTCAGCACTGCCTCTGGGAGACACAGCCCAAAGCTCCCACCTATTTCTTATACAGCAGCTTTACAGTAAAAAGTGACCTTGCCGTTAACAAACTCCTTCATTACTCATGCAAACCTGCTGGAAAAAAAGTGTTTACTTCCTTTACACAGAGCCTGGCGTAGCCAAAGCTGAACAGTTGTACACACACAGAGAACAGGAAAACCGTATGTAATAGCACTGCTTGGTGACGCCTGCCGTCAAAATATCATCATTGGGGTGGTTCTAACTACCTTAGCTGGCTTTAATAACTGTGAGGAGTTGACGCTCAGTTTTGAAGGGGCTATCAGTCTCTGAAAATGTCCCTGAACTGAAATTTCCGAGGTGGGCCTAGTGCTGTAGGTACCTGAGAAGCTCAAGGAAAATGGTTTCTCTTTTTACCTTTAAGGAAAGCTCCACAATGATGTTAATCGTTAAATAGCAAAGGACTTGAATATTTTTAATGCCTGAGAAAACTGAAACTTCCAGGGCTGGAAAACTGGAAAAGCTGAATCCAAAGCCACTGCCCAAATAAATCTTTTTTAAAATGTATTTGGTCATTCCAGTGACATTTGACTGAGCTCTGGCTTTTCAAAAAGTATATAGTGCAAGATTTTTCTCTAAACTTATAAATAAATGTAGTTCTATATATATATTTGTAATTATTTGAAATATACTAAACCTTCAAAGGAATGAGAGAGATCTCTTGTCCTCTGTATTTGGCATGAAGGGTGTCCTAATGCGCATTTTCAGCTTTTCATTGAAGAGGAATGCTGTCCTGTGGATTGCTTACAGAAAACGGGAGAGTCTATATCTGAGGCAAGCAGTCAAATGACATTGTATAGTACACAGTCAGCATATTTCAAACTGAGAAATCTTTTTTCTCCTGTTACCTTCCTCTCATGTTTTCCTTTAAAACAACATCACCAGATAACCTTGGAAAAATGCTACTAAAAGTCCATCTAGTGAGAGAAAATTAAAGCTGCCATTGTGCCAAAAAGTAAACTTAGTCAAAATAACTTCTATTGCAAGTATTACCTCCTAATTTCTGTACCCTGTGTTTTGAAAAAGGTCAGAATAAATTACCACGTTGTTTCCTCCTGACCTTAGAATCTGTGTCAGCACATTTTCTTTTTTATTGGAACCTGGCACTGGCATTTCTCTGATGCTTCTCTGAAGGTTCTATCTTTTATTTTTAAATAAAAGCAGAAAATCCAGGGAAAAAAAATGGCATAAGTCTCTAGCTGTGACCATGACAAAGAAAACTTTCAACAAAAAAAAAAAAAAAGAAAAAAGAGTTAAGATTTTGTCTTTTTTTGCCGAGAGAGTGATTGGCACTTGGATTTTACTACTTGACACAGTCTAATTTTAGGTGTGAATAGTCATATTTCAAAGCTCTTTGTATCTGCACTGGGCCTGAATTCACCTTTGTGATGTGCAAGAATTCTGGCTTCATTTTTAACTGCCTGAACCCTGCTACAAAACTAAGCCATCCCATATTTTTTTCCAGTCGATTGAGAAAAAACTTCTGTGCTACAGGAGACTTTCTGAAGAAACGTGACATAAAGGTAATTTAAATAAGGAGAGATTCTGAAAATAATCAGTATCCCATCTTTCAAATAGTTTTCCTGGAAATAAAAATCCGTAGAATCATGGCATGATTTTCACTAGCATCTCTGAATTGCATCCATACCTTGGATATTTCCCTAGTATACTCATTAAAATTTCCCAGACTAGACTTATGGCTAAATATTATATGAGCTAAGGAATTATTCCTAAAAAAATAATCTTCTGCATTACATTCATTTCAGAGAAATATGTGGGGCAATAATTAATAAAATACATTCAATGAATGATTGCAGAAACCATTACAGTTGATTTGTCTGCCATATTCCAGGACCTCTGCTTCTTTTTTTTTTTTATTTTTTTTATAAGCTTTATATTTTAGTTTAATTATTCTACAGATTACCAAATCCTATTGCAATTTCAGAGCAGTATCAGAACAGGGGAAAAAGTGAGGGTCTCTCTAAACTGCGCCTGCGCAAGGTGTTCTTCACTGTGAACTTATAAATGTAGCTGCTCTCTGTTTTTAGTTGATCGTGTATTCAGAAAATTAACAGATCTGTGTTTTTCACAGGAGCATGTCCAGGGGCTCTGCCTGTGTGAACAACCTTACATGAGATTAAATGCTCAGTCGCATATTTTAGTCTTTTCCTTTCTTTACACCTACAAACCAATTCATGCACAGGCATATATTATACTTCAACATGGATTGAGTTTTGGAAAGATGTTCAACTACTGCTACTTTAATATTTAATACTAGTTTTAAAAATTATATCTCTAACTATTTCCAGGGTATAAATTGGAATAAAATTTTTTAGATGCTTCTATCATTGAAACTCATTACTTTGTGCATTCCTGTAGAATGTACATTTGAGCGAATTAGGTTTTAATTTAGCTGAGTTACTGAATTCATTTTCCTCCCTTTTATATATCTGTGCATTTTTGGTTTCTGAAATGTGCTATTCCCAGTAATTTATAAGGGGACATAAGTTACCTATTGGAACTGAAAGTGTTCAAATACTCAGTAAAAAAGGACACTTTTCCACTAGTAGGAGGGAGATGTCTGTACTAGAAATGGTGAAGAGCTCCTGTCATTTTTTAATGTGATTGAAACCATAGGCTTCTCTCTGATAAGACAGACACAATTTCATAAAACTCTCTCATCTCTTAGCTCACACACCTACCAGTTAAATATGTGACTAATGACTAGAACAAATTAATTTTATTGGACGTTATGCCATAATTAGACTAAATTATAATGATTTCCAAAATAAGGAACATACTTGTCAGGATATTCTTTCATAACATGAACTTTAAAAAATATTTTAAAGAAAAATATGGGACAAAAAAAAAAAAGCCTTATCATATCCAACCTAAGGAGTCTTCAGGTATTTCCTCCATCTAATATAAGAGAACTAACTGTTTACCTTTTCTTTTAAAGTTGGGTGCTCCACAGTATGTTCTTGTTACAGTGAGAGTGGTGCGTATCCCACTCCCAGTGTAGTAAAAGGAGTACAGTCCCATGATCAGAGCATTGCTATTAGTAAATGTCAGACTTTTGCCTTGCTTTTAGAGGACACTGAGATCTAAAGATTTAATCTCTCATATAAAAAGTAAATTACAGCTTCTGCAATATCAGTAATTCCATGTATAGCTAAAGGTGAAGTCTAGGGCAAGACATATAGGCTTCTTTATAAGTTTTTGGAAGAATCTGATCCCGTATTAAGCTTTTAAGTTTGATTGCATTGAAAGGTGAAGTGTGTGTGTGGGGAGTTATAACCACAACAACGTTCGTATTCATCATTCAGAAGTGTGTTCCCAGGTACTTTCATGCCAAGCCCTGTTGCTGCACTTATGAATGGTGTACGAGACAAAACACGTGCTGAGCAGTGAGCCATGCCGGTGCTCACTGTCCTTAAGGGCAACAGCAAAAAAAGTGTACCCATATGTAGACAGCCGTTTTCCGACAACACCCCATACGCGTCATTTCTTACTCGTTCCTTTCTTCTCAAACCTCCTAGTCCGTATGTATTTGCGCAGCATCTAAACCCTTAGGTGCCCAGGGCTCCCATCCCCTCTGCCCAGCCCTGCAGAGCAGCAGGATGGCCACCGTGGCTGCGGGTCGGGGAGGAGGGTGTCCTGCCTCAGCACAGAAACCATCATGATTGGAAGGGGAAGACCCATGGTGGACACCTTTCCCTGTGGCGTAAATGTGAACACAAGTGGTCAAGAAAAAGGGTGGAAATGCTCTGAGGATGTCTAAAGGACCTGGCAAAAGAACAGGGTGTCAACTCAAAGGAGCAGGCAGGGAGTATTTTAGTTCAGAATTGGCTTATGTGGCTAGCTGGACCCGTAGGTACTAACTGACTAAGCGTAATTTTTCAAGCACAGTTTGGGGCTGGGTTAAAAGAGAGGTGTAGGAACAGAAATCAGATTTGCGATCTGCTAGCATGATAGCTGCATTATTTTCGCTACTTTCTTCAGAGAACCTCTGGCATAACGGGGAGGGAGTTTTAATGTACCACCAACCAGTAAACCCAGCTCGAGACTGTACTGTCCCCCATACCAGTAACTACAAGTACCTTTGATGACAGGCCCCTCTCTGCCCATTGCACCCAGTGTCTGTGATCTGAGATAGGTCCCACCGTGGGTGAAACCATGGGAAGACAGCGGGGTCTCTGCGGTGGCAGCTCCCCTGTACCTGAACCGGTGTGACAGGAGCTGCGCTCCCAGCACGACTGCCTTGTAGACATCCCTTTGAGATTCCCAGGTAGGACAAATTTTCAACAGCTGCCTTAGTCGCTAATTAGCCCGATCCATGCTTTGATATGTGGTTCAGTCACTACATGATGAAAAGTCTTATTTACATATTTTCCACCTGTAGCCTGTTTTTCGGTCAGCCTAGGGTTTCTGAAAGCGCAATATAATGTCAGCCTTTCCCAGAGTGATAGTGTGTTTAAACCGGTACTATTTAAAGGACTTCAATTTTATACTATTAAAACCCAAACCAGATGCCTTCCAATTTTTTATTCTTTAACTGTATTAAGTTTTCACCTTGCTTTTCCTTGAGTCTTCTTTCCCGGGAGGAATTCGTAGTAGTCCAGTGCAATAGAAAAGAAATAAAAGCATATCAGCCTGGTGGAAGTGACTTTTTCTTTCTATTGACATTGAATATAAAGAGCAGATATTCTGTATTTCTTTGTTCTTTGTTTAAAAAAAAAAAAAAGAAAAAAAGGGAAATAAAAGGACTAGGAAAGTTAATATGTTTCTCATTCTTTTGATGTCATTTATACTAGGTTGTTACTCTTAGGTCTTAAACTCAGAAAATGGCCATGATGGCCAGGGGTCCAGCTGAGTTCTTCCTTGCTTTGAAAAACTTTGGATTTTAGTTTCCTCTGAATATTTATAACTCTTCTGCAATTGTACACAAGTAACTGATACTCCTCCTAAATCCTGGCAGTAACTGGGTTTGCATAGTAAGTCAGTTCTTGAGTTTGTGAAGGAAAAAATAAAAAGAAGGAGGAAAAGATAGGAAATTGCTTTTGTGTTGTGTTAAAGTACTCTGAAATGATCCAAAATCAAACCATCCCCTCATAGTCAGCTACCTGCTGTGGCATTCCCACATGACAGTGGGCTGTCATTTACCACACAAGTTTAACCTGCCATGCATTTAAAAAAAAGAAAACCAAACATATGCGTAAAATATACTTTCTTTCCTTTGCTGGTCTTCCTCACCCACTGCAATTATTTCGGGAGTGTCTTGCTTCCCGTACTGAATCTGCAAACAGGGCTGATGGTTACGTCACTGGGAAGGAATGAAATCCCTGCTTGTCCCTACAGATGAATGTTGGATCTCTTCAGCATTTTGCACGTTCCTGCCGAGTTCACAGTGTCATACGCCACCACCCCTATGACCGACTGCAGCCTGCAAAGTGACTGTCACCATTATGTTGTTGACATACTTGCTCTTTCTGGCATGGAAAGCGTCTACTAGCTGCATTTAAACTAGCAGACCTGATAATTTTCCAGCTCAGAAGTTAGAGGTGAAAAATCCTCTCCTGGGCAAACATTGAGGGCAGACGTGAATGCAGAGCAGCACATGTCACCCAGCCCTACTCCACAGAATAACTTGTCTCTCCAACCACCAGCAGCACAACATTTTCAGCTGACTAGACACCATAAACTCATCTGCTATGGTTCTGCAGCAGGCCAGAATAGTCCATTTCCATATAGTTATTAACATCTTTCTGTATTGGAATGGTCTTATTTGCTTGTCTGTCCTCAGAAATCGTGAAAATTTCTCTTTTCTTTAGTTGTGGAGTCCTTGCCAGTTATTCTGCCCCTGTAAGATGACGGTGTGATGGGACACACGTGGTTTTGCACCACAGGAGCCTGGAAGTGGATTTGTCCTTCACATATCCAGACAATCCTACTACTTCTACTAGTAGAACTAGAACTAGAACTAGAAGTTCTACTTCTGTCTGGACTGCAGTGGGGGTGCAATTGGGGGATGGGGCATATTCCTGCCTCAGAGCCAGTGCATGTGCACCGGGAGAGAAAGATGAGGGAGCTAATTAGCTGGAGAATCCCTGGGATGTTCCAAGTTTATGTTTGAGTTTGTCACACGCGAATGACTAATTTCTTATGAACTAATTTTTTACTTTTATGATGTCTATAGTAGAGCGTACTTTCCCAAGAAACCCATTCATTGACTTTAAATACCTAAACATATTTTTGAATAATTTCATTTGTCTACAGATCCTCTTAGAGACAGGCAGAAGGGGTTTTTTATGCATTAAGTATTAATTTTGTAATTCATATATAACTTTCCATAATCATGTAAATGTACATTCTAATTAACAGTGTAGAAATCAAATTATTCTGTTAATCCGTGACATACCATTAAATCTGATATTTTAACCGTGATGAACTATAATTAGATGAAATATAATTAGATCAAAATACTGTCCTGAACATTTGGTATAAAAGGAAAAATATATGGCTGCTTACATACGCGCCATTATGATAAATTTATTACAAAAGAACATAAGCTAGTGTATTCTATGTTGGTTTAGCGGTCTTGTTCAGAATGTGGCAGGAGTAATTTAAAAGGAGTTCCCTATCAGTTTTATCCACATTATACATAATGAAACTGTCAAATTGAATCATTACTACACTAATTTTGGCTCCTTTAATAACCCTTTTTCTATTGTGTAATCTTACACAATCTTACAATCATGGGCAATGTATATAATTGTTGGTTGCACTAACAGCTTGTCTGCATAAAAGGAGAACAGATTTCAAAAATAGCCACTGCTTTCAGTTGAGCAGTTTGAGAAACCTTATTTAGTCATCCAAAACAAGATGAAACCAAAATCAGGGATCATGACGTCAAACCAGTAACTTGCCTTTTAACCAAGCTGTAAGCAAGTAAGCAGCCGTATAACAAATGGCAAACACTTAAAAATACTAGGAAAGTTTTGAAATCAAGAGCTCAAATGTTAGGAAACGTCACAACCAGGGCACTTTGCATTCAGCCCTCCTCTATGGTTGCATTATGATTCAGACTTCAATTACATGAGTGCATAGTACTTCTTCAGGAGGAATCTTGACTCATTTGGTACGATGACTCGAATGGGCTCTCTAATGAGCAACATTTCAATTCTTTTTATTCTTTTTGTTGTTTACTGAGTGAACCTATGCCTCATTCACTTCATACTGTCAAGGCCTTATTTTGAAGACAGAAATCCTGATTTTCTCATTGACTTTTTCCAGTATTTATTGTTGTAATTTGCAGGAGTCACTAATATATTAATTTTCATAAATCCTGAAGAGGAAACAGGTTATCGTTAGTTCATTTTTACAGTTCAGAACTGAAGCTCAACTGAATGTTAGGATATGAACTCATTTTTGCTGTTCAGGTTGAAATTCTGCACCATAGAAGAACTCAAAGGGAAAAAGAAAGGAGGTGGAAAAGACGGCTGGATTCTTTCATATAAGAAAAAATATCTCCTGAAGGAACATGCTAGCTGTTCAAATGTTCAGTTCCAGAACATGACTCATTCAAGCAAATTTCTCATGTTTAAAACCAAACCCAAGGAATCGATTTTTCTTTCCTAAAAAAAAACCCCGAAGCACAAACACACACCAAAAAAAAACCAAAACCCCCAAACAAACAAATCGGAAAGTACTACTTATTGAAATAAGGAATTCAGGTAGTCTGTGTGTGTTGGGAGAGTGCAATTGTACCTCTCTAAACCATGAAGTAGTAACCAACTCAGAAAATGTATGAGTAGATGGGGCTGTGGTTGGACAATATGTTATACTACTACAACAGTAGTCTAATTTTTTAAAATATAGATTGACTAATTTATTTAATTATATTCTTTACAAAAGTCCATAAAAGTCCTAACCAAGAACAGATCTAGAGGTCAATCTAAGATCTATATTAGAGATCTATTATGGTTTCAAAATGCTTGGAATTTAAATGCTCGCCTTTTTTTTCTGCATATTTGAAAGGCGTATTTCATCAATATGTTGGATTTATATAATACATTTTTTCTGTAATTATTCTTAATTCCCTTTTTTCCACATACATCATACCGAAATAGCAATTGCATAGGCATTTTCCTGTGCCAGAAGTTCTTTTTTTGAAAGGAGCCTTTTGTTTTATTAATTACATTATCAGTTTCCAATTATTACTTAATTTTGATGCAATTAAAGAATTAAAAAAAAAATTCCAAGCTCTTCCAAGCAATTGTTTCTAGTGGTGCATCTTTGGGGGGTTTTTTGTTGTGTTTTTTTTCCCTTCCTCTCATAAGGAACTAATGAAACAATGCCTTAGTATGACACTATGTTTTGTATTCATATGGGCACTACCATGCAAGGTCCTCAACCTCTCACGTCACAGGAAGAACATGCTATGGTACTTTTTACAAGAGCAAGGATGTTAAACTCTGGTGTTCTGGCTATGTTCCAGGTTGATTAATTAATATTCTGCATAGTTTCACTAGAATTTCAAATGAAAAGACTGATCTGTATTTAGACTCGTAGCAAATATAGTAGCACATACACGTTGTGCTCCAGAAAAGACTGCGTTTCTTATTGCAGTTTAATTTTATGAAGCCTTTTCAACTTTGAGGAAAAATAATTGTAGAAATGTTAGTATGTCACAAGAAACTAAGGTTGGCTGTTCAGAACAATGCTTGCCTGTTGCAGGAGATCAGATCTTTCATGGTAAATTCAACTTCATGTGAAAGACCAAGATTTAAATGAGACGTGGGTTGTACATATGGTACAGTAACATGACAAGGTTATCACATAAAGACGAACCAAGATGGATTTGAAGATTCCTGTGACCTTACTGACCTCTGTGGGGACAGGAGCAATCAGAGTCCTTGAGCACAGATGTGCCCAGGGTTGTTAAGTGGTGCTCTCGACTTGTAGGGAGACGGGGTGTTGCACACGCTTTCCTTTCTATCGAACGGCACAGCTGGCCGGCGCAGATCAGAGCATCTGCTGCTCCCTCTGAAATGCTGCTGCTGCAGTCCCCTTACCACAAGCTCTGCGTTCTGCTTGATTCCCACACCTGCCACTTGGATAATGTAACTGAGAATTACCCCAGTGCAATACAGAAACTACACGATGCAATCTGTAACAGCAAATTTACAGTTTTAAAATCCAACAACATCATTGTATAAATAGAGCTGGGACTAAAAATACAGCAATAGAGATGTGTTTCATCTTGTGTTTTAGGAGACAGCAAAGGATAAGTACACCCTCAATGAACCCGTTCTCTCTCCTGCTCTCTTTTATCTTACAAAATATAAATACTCAGTAATGCAACTGTAAGAGATGCTGAAGATCAAATCTTTATATTCAAAGTTGTTGAACCTTTTCCTGTGATATGTGTAGGAAGGAGGAATCTGTGGAAGGACCCAAGGGTCTTTAGCCAAAGCAGTGATGGATTCATGCGGGTTTGGTTCTCGTGATGCCATTTTGAGAGCAGGTGCTTCTGATATTTCTCAGGACTGTAAAATGCCAGCCAGGCCAACCTGTGGGCATACCGCATACTTCTGAATTACATGGTCACTCAAATCACGATAACTAAGGACAACCTGAAAACAAAGGCCGAGGCCTTGGCTTCTTCCAAATTCCGAAAGGGCTTTGGCTGGGAGCTTTCATCCAGTTTCCGCAGGAGATCTGGTTCCTCCACCCTGCTGTGCTGCCATGCTTTAGTCAGCCCAGGTTGCTGTAGGCTTCCTGGTCACACTGGAGCCAGAAGGATCAGTTATCACTGAGAGATCTAAAGAACATTCCTGGCAACTTGGGCTGCCAGCCCATCAGCATCTGAATTTTCAGTGCTACCGATGATACACTCATTTTATCTTTGTTAGTCTCCAAATGGCAAGGGCTAGTGTTAAATCAGCATTGCAGAATCCTGGGGAATGTCAGTGCCTCACCTGCTTTAGCACAGACAATTAGATGGCTTGGTCCTCGTTTGTCGCTTCCCCTTCACAGAGCACTCCGAGGAGACAGTGATTTGAGGACAGAATCTTGCTGGGAGAAAGGGTTTGAAGACGGAGACTTGTTATAAGAAAAAAAGGTAGGAGGCCATTATGCGGCAGGGCAGCACAGCTCACCACGAGCTAATTGTTTCTCTCTTTGGAGAATGAAAGTGAACAGGAAATAAAATCACTCAGAGAGGTAACATAACTCTTGTATGGGCTGATAGTGGTTTTTTGGCCCTGTGGTAAGCAGGTGTAAACCTCTGATGGTTGGGGGAAAAATAGAGGGCCCGATGACACATCATGCTGCAGCCCACACCAGTCCTAGTCTACAGCAAGGCAGGAATATCAGCAGGCTGAAGGGTTACTTGGGCAAGGAGAGACCCCTGCCCCTGTGCGTGGTCTCCCCAGACTCTAATGACACTTGTCCAAAAGTTTCAATACTGCCGCGATCCCTGATGATATTGTGCCCTTTTTGATATGAGGGTTTTGAGACACTCAGGGGCATTACAAATCATTATTACACATTGGTTGTAACTGCTGACTGAAAGTCCCCAAAGCAGTGCTCAGACTAAGAAAAGCTGAAAAAAATATTTACTATGATATGTTGTCCATTGGAAGGGTCATTCACTCGTTGGAAGTGGCATGGATCCTTATTTTGCTCTAGCCTCACACTGTCAGGATAGCAACAGAGGGGGCAATATACTCCTCCAAGGTACACGTAAGGACCCTCACGTCATCAAGCCCCAATATCATTACAGTCTCTTGAAAACTCCGGCCTTTCAGCAGGGTTAATTACTGCGAAGGGTCTGGTCCAGATCCGTGGAGGCTGTGCAGAGCCCTGCTGCAGAAGGTGGTTTGCAGGGAAGCTGGGGTACGCAGCCGTGTGGTGGCTGCACGGGGGCCTCTCATTCGGGTCACCGAGCCTGCATGACTGACACGAGAAATAATCCGCCAGGGCAGGACTCTGCCACCGGAATCCAACTCTGACGGAGTCCCTGGTGGGTCTGAAGCCAGCTGCACGATTTAGGGACGCCTGTCACAAGGTATAACGTTCAAAAGGACTGCTTCCAGCTCTCTGACACACCTCACTCCTCTCCCGTCTGTTTAGGAGAGAATGTAATTATCTGGGTCATATGTTACCATCATATATAGGAAATGAGCGGTGTTGGTTAGGTTTTTCTGTTGGATACCCAGTATCTGACCCTGTTTTGGGTTTTAAGCATTTTTCCTTTAATTTTTAATTCCTCACTCTTGATATAGAGCTTGTGGTAGGTGAATGACAGTGTTATGGGTCAGGCTGTCTTTTTCAGAGAGTCAATATCTGTAGGTGACATAACTATTACTTTACAACACTATAACACCAATTCATTTCAAATAGTCATTTTTAAGTTTACAGTGACAGAAATGTTTGTAAATAAACGCTGAAGAAGAGTATTATTCTCTAGAACTTTTAGGGGCTAAATTGGCTCTTGTACCATCCATTACCAGTGCCTCAATTTCTAAAGTCCCTGTAGGCATATGGCTGTTCATTAAGAAAAAATGGATGTATTCATGGACAATGACGCAAATGATCTTAAACCGGAAAAAGTCAGATTTTCATATCATAAGTCCCTACACGAAACTAATTTGTTATCATAAAGAAAGCGCTATAGGTTAATGTCTTCTGAAGATGTAAAAAAAAAAAAAAAAAAGTCTACGGTTTTGAAAGGTTCATAAAAGTAATTCACATTCTTCTTCAAAAGACGCCAATTCTGTACAAATTTTGTAAGTTGCTTTAATGATAACTGTGATCATTGTATTACATTATGTATTCAGTAACAGTAGCAGAATATTGTGTATTAGTCTGCACAACTGAAAGCTGGAAGAGACATTTATGCAGTCCACAAATGCATTATGAAAGTACTTAATCTGAAGCAAACACAATTGTATATGCTTTTATTATGTACTCTTTTGGATTTAGCTATGACAGAGTATCTTACGGAGCATTCTAAGATATTAGACAAAATTGAATATATTGCTTCAGTTCATCCTAATTTTAAGTAGATATGTCTTGAGGTTTTTCTAAGAAAACTTTTCCCAGTGAATACAGAAACTGTTATGAGGTGGTACACCAGGCTCCCACTTCTTTCAGGCAAATAGTTGCTTTCTGAATGGCAATTTATTTTTTCCCTCTGAGTTTGCTTAATGATGTTATTCATAGAGTGATAGTTTGTCACAGTGTGAGGCTGCCTGCTCCAGAAGAACTAGGCAGGGGCTGGGAACTGCTGCCTCTCTCAGGTCACTCTGCTTTGAGGCAGCAGCTTGTATGCCTATAGGAACTTGCTAACATCCACCCCCCACCCCAGAGAAATATCACCCCTCAATTCCCTCTTTCTCTCTCTCTCTCCCTTTTTTTTTTTTTCGACAATATTGGGTAGCATCTCAAGATCCCAAAAGAAATAGGAAATAAACTTCTACACATGGATGTCTCCACCCAAATATGGATTTTATGAGAGGAGGGAGTGCTTTCTGGTTTTTTTCTGAATGCATAAAGTAGGTTTTTGACACTTTAATCTAAATCTGTCAACAGATAACCAAAATATTAAGGAAGAGGACACTTTTGTGACCAAGGTGCCAGACTAATAGTCAAAAGTGATTACTTCTATTATTGAAGTAAGGAAGTCTGTAGTTTGTCCACAAAATAAAATTAAAAAAGAAATAAACAGAAAACTTTCAATATCCCTTGGGATGTCTTCTCAATGCCTGCTTCGCATGTCTAGAGGCAGTGACTGCATTTATGTGACTAATACTTGATGCTGACAGAAATATTACTTGTTATTTGCAAACACGTGTCTTTGGCACGTCTATGTTTTCACTTAATTTCCCAAATTTCTCTGATTGTTAACTCTTGGAGCTTTTTTCTAGTGGCCATTACTAAAAATGATGGGAGCTATTGAGTTGTTTTCACTGTGTTTATCAGCCACAGATATCAGAAGATTATTAAAGGATTAGATGAATGTTTCCTCCACCACTATGGAATAAATTGTACTTGGCTCAGCGGTTCATTTTATAAAGTGGACGTTGTAATATGTTCATTGAGTATTTCCTAAGGACTTTGGAGAGCCGACAAACATAATTCGTTATTAGGAGGAGCTGCAATAAGGTGTGAAATGCAAAACTGAAGAGCCTAGTTCCGATAAACAAAAGTGTCTCTGGAACTCTTCTGTGTTGCACAGCCCTTCATAATTTAACATCTCTGTGTAATCCTCCTTCTTTCCTGCCTTCTTTAATTAGTACCCCTGTGTACCTGCTGAAATCTTCAGCAACAAAATAATGTTGAAGTGCACAGAAATACACTACTGCCTTAGCAACGGGTTATAATTTTTTTATTTCTTAAATTATACTTCAGGGTCACTGTGCCTTTGGATTTCCTAAAGGCCAGAAAGATGCTAATTTCAGTGGAAATGACCTAGACATTCAGAGAGAGAGAGGAGGGGGGGACAGGGTCATGGATAGTGTTTTGAAAACAAAGGATCAGGACATACCCCAGACCTATGGCTTTGCTCACAGTAGTGTTGCTCTGTTAAGCTGTGTGGGAGATGCATGGGTTTGGTGACTTTGAAAATGAGGTTATATAAACTCTGCAGTGATCCTTGCTTTCTTTCGTGCCCTCATCCCCAGTGACATGTAGAAGCCCCGTGTGTCAAAGAGATTATAGTTTCCTGTCTCCTAATGCTTTCTGTCTTCAGTCCTGTCTTATCCTGAAATCTGGAGTTGACCCGTTGTCTTGGACTGGATTCTTCACACACATCTCAGAGTGTTGATTACACAGCTAAATTTAGACAGAAACATATACTTCTTTTGGGGGGTGGGGGTGGGGGAGAGTGTGAACTGTAGTTGGTGCTGTTCAGCACTGAAGATGTCAATAGTTTTATCCAACGTAGTGCAATTTTTTGTAGAGTTCCAGAAAGCCGTGTTTTTTTCTTCCCCTCTCTGTGTGAAAAAAGTGGGCAAATTAGCATTTCTTCTAGCACTGAGTTGTTGAGAAAGGTGACTTTTCTTTTCCTTTATAGGTTTATTTGAGGGCATTTGTGCAAGAATTGATAATTTACATTCGTTTTAACTTGGTACTTAAAATTCATTGTTGATTTCTCTTTATCACAATGATTACCCAAAAGAATGGAAATTTAACAATAAATCTTCAGGCTCATTATAGATCACAGACATATGTTTGTATGGATGCATTTGTTACTTGTGGAAAATAAAATTCTTGTAGAAATTATTTCAATATGTAGTGGTATACAATTAAATTTAACAGTGATAGTCCAATAAAGAAGCCTTAATAATTAAGGAAAGCATTTGAAAAATTAAAATCTAGGCTTATCTTAATTCTGGTAATACTGTAGACCAATTTGGGTAATATGAAGTGAGCTGAGTCTATCTGCTTTTTTTTCCCTAGCAGAGTTATTTACTTAAGTTCCAGTCAATTACACCTATGCAATTCTATTGCAGGCTTAATCTAAAGACAGTGGGGTGGCCCAGCATTATCCTGGGGTTTAATTTTGCCTTTAGAATCTCTATTACTGGTGATGATGTGTGAAAAGGAAAAAGCACAGCTCGGCTTTCTGAAGCCAGGGTGAGTTTGTTTGGCTGATGCTTAGGAACGACAACAAACAAAGCCTTTGTAAACTGGTCACAGATGATGTGCAAGTCTCTAGAAAACAATAACATTTAAATTATTCCATTTTGGAATGTAACACCAGTTTAACTTGTAGGTGCTACAGAGTTTGTGTTGTAAAGTGATTTTAAATACGTATTTACATGACTTAAGCTAAAAAAGTTTATGGTTGCAAAGAGCTAGATCATATTAAACAAAGGAAAATGTGCCAAATAGTACATTGTTCCTCGCTGAACTTAGTGATACGACCTTGACTGAGAATTAGATCCATAATGAATAATTTGTGGTATGCTTTTTTCTAACAAAAGGTGAATTAATTTTCCTAAGAAAATTAGCAATCTTTAAACTAGAACTGAAGTTCCACTCTACTGAGGTTGGATTGGTATATTTTATACCCACTTAAATAACACCCTTAGCTACTGAGAGGACACTGCAGTTGATGTTGATGATAGGTGGGATTTTATTAGACCCTCATAGATCCTCTTAAAAAATACAAACAAACAAAAAGTTGGCCAACTGTCCTGAGAACAAAACGCCCAAATTCTTGCATTGTCACCAGTCTTCTGAAGAAACCTGTTAACTGCACAGCATTCATTAAGATTTGTAAAGATAAATAGGCTAAAGTTAAATTAACCTCTTGGTATCCCTCTGAAGACCCTCCTCAAACTCTCCTGGTTTGTAAAGCACTTCCACTATTGACTTCTTCATGTTCTGTCCCTAACCCGTATGAGTCCTGTGTACTGACCGACCTCTCCTTTCTATTTCAGGGACTCTTGTAGTCCACTCATCACTTTTTGTTTGTTTGTTTTGTTTCCCTGTAGACATTGATTGCACTTTGCTTCTCATTGCTTCCCATCCCAGATCTCCACTTTTCATTGTTTGATGTCATTCCCCCTGCATTCTGTCTCCGCCTTTCTTCCCAGACCCTCTTTCACTATACTAATATTCCCAGTTTCCTTTTACCTGAGGTATATCTGTTCTCCTGCTTTCCTCACATCAAGATTCATCATATTCTTTCTCACGTACCTAGAGCTTTGTGTTCCCACAGACATCCATGCTGGGTCCCCTGTTTTTCTCAGTTCCACGTAAAGTGCAATTTCTGCCTGTGCTTAAATGTTCTTCTCTCTCTTATGGCTCTGGCAGCTTCTTGTTTTGCTGCATTAAGTTGTGTTATCATCAGCCCTATTCTTTGAGCTGCAGATAATTGGAAAGGTGCTTGTAGCTGCTTAGGTAAATAGATGGCAAAGGCTTAATGTTTGATATGTTTTTTTCTTTTCATGTTTTCCACTTCTTTTTTTTTTCTGAAAAGTCAGTACATTTTGGCCCATTGAATATTTTCTGAAATATGGCACACTGATTATATGCGATACACAAAAGTGTTACGAACAAAGAAATGTATCAGGCTGAACAAGAGGCCTTATAAGCATGCTTGGTCAGTAACCAAATGTAAATCTTCCAGTTAGCCTTCCTCCATTTATGAGTAAGCATTTGCAAATGAGTTAAAAAGAAAGATGCTGTTCTTAGTTCTTATAGATAATTATAGTTATCAGCTGAGGCTGTCCCTCATGAATACCAGTCCCAGGAGGCAAGGGGGAAGGTCTGGAGAGAGGAAGAGTTTTCCCCAGTAGAGGAAGATCAGGTTAGAGACCACTTGGCCAAACTGGACATCCATAAGTCCATGGGCCCTGACGAGATGCACCCACGAGTGCTGAGAGAGCTGGCAGATGTTATTGCTTGGCCACTCTCCATCATCTTTGAAAGGTCATGGAGGACAGGAGAGGTGCCTGAGGACTGGAGGAAGGCCAATATCACTCCACTCTTCAAAAAGGGCAGGAAGGAGGACCCAGGGAACTACAGGCCGGTTAGTCTCACCTCCGTCCCTGGGAAGGTAATGGAGCGACTCATTCTGGATGTCATATCCAAGCACGTTCAGGAGCAGGAAGTTATTGGAAGTGGTCAACATGGATTTACCAAGGGTAAGTCATGCTTGACCAATCTCATAGCCTTCTATGATGTTATAACTGATTGGCTAGATAAGGGCAGAGCAGCAGATGTCATCTACCTTGACTTCAGCAAGGCTTTTGACACTGTCTCTCATAACATCCTCCTTAGGAAACTGAGGAAGTGTGGACTAGACGAGGGGACAGTGAGGTGGATTGAGAGCTGGCTGTGTGACAGGACTCAGAGGGTTGTGATTAATGGAGCAGGGTCGAGTTGGAGGCCTGTAACCAGTGGTGTCCCCCAGGGGTCAATACTTGGAGCAGTATTGTTTAACGTATTCATCAACGACCTGGACGAGGGGACAGAGTGTATGCTCAGCAAGTTCGCTGATGATACCAAACTGGGTGGCGTGGCTGACACCCCAGAGGGCCGTGCTGCCATCCAGCGGGACCTGGACAGGCTGGAGAGCTGGGCAGAGAAGAACCAAATGAGGTTCAACGAGGACAAGTGTAGGGTCCTGCACCTGGGGAGGAAGAATGTCAGGAACCAGTGTAGGTTAGGGGTGGACCTGCTGGAAAGCAGCTCTGAAGAAAAGGATCTGGGGGTCTTGGTAGACAGTAAATTATCCATGAGCAAGCAAAGTGCCCTTGTTGGCAAGAAGGCCAACGGAATTCTGGGCTGCATAGGGAAGAGTGTGGCCAGCAGGTCAAGGGGGGTCATTCTCCCCCTCTACTCTGCACTGGTGAGGCCACAACTGGAATACTGTGTCCAGCTCTGGGCTCCCCAGTTCAAGAGAGACAGGGAACTACTGGAGAGAGTCCAGCGTAGGGCAAGAAAGCTGATTGAGGAATTGGAGCATCTCCCTTATGAGGAAAGGCTGAGAGAGCTGGGACTCTTTAGCCTGGAGAAGAGAAGGCTGAGGGGAGACCTTATTATGGCATACAAGTAGCTAAAGAGTGGGTTTAAGGAGGATGGAGCCAGACTCGTTTCAGTGGTTCCCAGTAACAGGATGAGGGGTAATGGGCACAAGCTGGAACATAGGAAATTCCGATCAAATGTGAGAAAAAACTTCTTTACGGTGAGGGTGACAGAGCACTGGAACAGGCTGCCCAGGGAGGCTGTGGAGTCCCCTTCTCTGGAGACTTTCAAGACCTGCCTGGATGCAGTCCTGAGTAATGTGCTCTAGGGAATCCTGATTTAGCAGGGGAGTTGGACTAGATGATCTCTAGAGGTCCCTTCCAACTCTGAAAAATTCCGTGATTCCGTGAGGCTTAGTTCTCATAGATGGATTTATAAAGCTTGCTCAGATTACCTCCTCTGTCTCCATGAGCAAGTCTGTCTTTCCATTTATTGTCGCCTTTTATTTTGTGATGGTTATATATAGTAGGATTTGGATTCATCTCACCTAACTTTCAACATCTACAGTATTTCAGCTAGATGGCCTTTATAGTTGAAGAAAAGAAAGAGACATTTTTAGGGTGTGATTCATTTGACCTGTTTCAAATGTCTAGTTTAGGAGTGGATGGAACATGCCTTACAAGAACCTATTTTTCTCCACTAGCTGCAAATAAAACCTAGAGAGACTAGATCAAATGTAAACCTCTCATTGTTGTGTTTACATTTATTCAAATTAAGAATCTCAGTTTAGTGATTTGAATTAATTAATGACATCCACTTCTGTACAGAGTTGTTGTGCAACTTATTTTTAACAAGTAAACCTTAATTTGAGAATCCGTTTTTTCTCTTTTGTTTGGCTAGAAGAGACCTTTAAAGATCATCTAGTCCAACCTCTCTGCCTTGGACAGGGACATCTTTCACTAGATTAGGTTGCTTAAATCCTGTCCAACCAGACCTTGAATATTTCTAGGAATGAGGCATCCACAACTTCTCTGGGTAACCTGTCCCAGTGTCTTAACCGCCCTCACAGTAAAGAATTTCTTCCTTACTTCCAATCTAAATCTACCTCCCTTCAGTTTAAAACTGTTGCTCCTTGTCCTGTCACTACAGGTCTCAGTAAAAAGTCTTTCTCCATCTTTCATATAAGCCCCCTTTATGTATTGAAAGGTTGCTCTAAGGTCTCCTCAGAGCCTTCTTTTCTCCAGTTGAACAACCGCAGCTTGGACTTTCTTCATAGGAGAGGTGTTCCAGCTTTCTGATCACCTTCATGACCCTCTTCTGGACTCACTCCAACAGGTCCATATCTTTCTTGTGCTGAGGGCTCAAGAGCTGGACGCAGTACTCCATGTGGGGTCTCACAAGAGCAGAGTAGAGGGACAGAATCACCTCCTTCAACCTGCTGGCCACGCTTCTTTTGATGGAGACCAGGATAAAATTGGCTTTCTTGTACAATGTTGAACATCACTGTTATTTGTGTCTTTTCCCACAAGTGAACCCTCCCTTCAGAGACAGCACATTGTTATGGACGGGGTGGGGAAAAGAAAGAAAAAGAGTGACAGGATAAAGCAGAAGGACAGTAGTAGGAATTGCTTGAAATCCAAAGTCATGATATCTTGCAAACAAAATTTAATGCAGCAAAGCTGAAATAATTTCCAATGTATCTTACTAAAACAAGCAGACCTTAAAAAAAGTGTCTCTGACAGTTTCTTTACTTAGACCATGTTTGCCCTTAAAACAATTTGCTGACATAGCTGGGCTGGGGAGGGGTGAGATGTTTTCACCATCCTGACTGACATAAGTAAGATAGCAACTCCCTGGATGTAGAAATGCTTCTAAAACAGCAAAAAAGCCGTTTTGCAAGTACAGCTTATTCTATTCCCGGAATGAAACTCCTTTGCTGTTGCTCTGTCTCCATGGTTAGGATTTATCAATGTAACCGTAGTGTAAAGCTCTTTCAGCAAATCCTTGTAAATCTAGAGAAGGTCTTCTGCCTTTCGGAAGAATCAGCCCTTATATTCTTGCTTTTTGATAGCCTTATGAATCACCTACAATGAACAACCTTTTTCTTAAGTGACCACATAAATATATCCACATGTGATCTTTGGAACAAGTTCATCTGACCGTTTGTTGAGGACCTTTTCTGCTATCCAGCCAATTTATACTGGTCTCCTGAGGGGTCACTTATCAGATATGTATATTCATTCAGTAAAGATGTGCTGTCTAGCTGAATGTGTGCCAAAATTTTATGACTTCCCCTCTTCATTTCTGCCGAACAGTATGAAACTACTTAATAATTTCTGGCATATTGTGTTTTGTCACTATGTATGACCCGAACGTATCCAGACATATGTTACACAGAGCCTTTATCTCTTCCTTTTCAGTGGGTGGGAGAAAGTCAATTACTTATCAGGAAACTGCCATGTTTAATTCTTGAGGGTATTTAGTTCCAGAATATAGTAGGATTTGCATATTCAAGACATTCATTTTATGCCATCCAGGCAATACCCGGTTCTGTAACCTTCTGTAAAGTTCACGAAAGTTGTTTGTTGTATTGAGGGAGGAAGGTGCATGCTGCTCTGTGCACCGGAGAAGAGTTGGGGCAGCATCTCTCACAGCAGCACGTTTCTCACACTGTTTTGAGTACATCAGCTTCCGGTAGAGTCAGAGCACAGTGGGGTCGTTGAGCATTATGGTCTTGGCAGCTTAGTGAAAGTAAACCAGTGTGAGCAAGAATGGAATTTTAAATGACGTAAGTACAGGTCTAAATCCATTTTGTAAATTCTCTTATTTTAATAGCTATAAATTGGGGGGTTGTGTTGTTGTGGGGTTTTTTTCCAATTTAAACAGAAAATACAAAACTACAAGAAAAACACAAAACAACCGTTCTTACTACACCATGAGGGCGTTCATGTGAGGAGTTATACCTATATGACTTGTACGTTGTAAGTTAAAACATCTGTGTTCAGACAAGCCCTCAGAAAGGAATATTTTATAGCTCACCAAGCCTCCCCTGCTCTTCCGAGTGCACCAAAGCTGTGCTGCTGTGCTCAGGGGGATCCTGATTTGCACCCCGTGTTAGCATGGTGCCCCATTTCAGGTGTTGTTACGCCAGGATGTCCTGTGTATGAAGTTGTCTCAATGGCTGCCTTCACACTGCCAGTCCAACAGATAGCTCTGCTGATAAAACAACTTCCCTACTTTTAACTTACTTACAGGCTGCTATAACGAAAGAGTAAGCCTGCTCCCAGCTGCTTAGACTCTCTTTTCCACCAGATTACAGTCACCTCAATTGCTCCAGCATGAGTGTTTGACTCCTCTCAACATTAAATCTATAAAAATTATCCAGGCTAAAGTCAGAGCAAGAGATATGGTTCTGTGGGACATAAACATGTCACTGTTGTTCCATGTTCCACCTGACCTGAGATTTCCTAGGATTCATACATTTCAGTATGAAGTTACTAAGCTTTTGGTGGACCACAGCACAAAGTGGAGTGCAAACTCAGTGTGATGAGAGTGTAGCCTAGTAAAAAACAAATGAGATCTCATTCGGTTGTGTCTAATAGCTTTTTTTATGAGTGGTGTGCAGAAAATCTCATCTTCTGCCAACCCCTTAATGGCATTTGTGCTTATTACTAAATATTGCAAAATTCCTTTGGGGGATCTCTAATACATAACCAACATAACATCACATGCATTATCCCGGAGATCCCTCATAACTTGCTGCCCCTGTTCTTTTACCTTATGTTTTCTCTCTGAGTTAACTCTTTCATAGGCAGCAGCACATAAGCAGAAACACATTTATTACACTCCTATCCTGTTACGTTACTGATAACTGTCAAGTGCTGTGTCGTTTAGGCCAAACAGTATAATCCACACTATTACTGTTACATACCGGGATCCAAAGACAGAGGAACAAGTTCCTGCACATATTGAAGGTTTCTTTAGGTGATGAAAATGGCAGGAACTAGAGATATGCCATGCCACTTATGCTGATTCAACTGGAAGGTTTAATTACCTCTAATTTTGTTATACTGTAGAACAGAAATGGAAGGAGGTATCTGCTGTGTTGCTCTTGGCTAGGAGAGCTGAGGAACTGACCAAACCAAAATAAGTTATTGCAAACAAGGTTCTGTCTGGCACCTGGGGCTCATTAATTAGCCAGGAGACTGAACTCTAATGAGAATAAAACACTAGAGGAGAGAGCTTTCTGATTTTTCTTGCTTCTTGCTGAGAAAGAATATGGTGGATAAAAGATAGTATGAGGTAAAAGTTCAGATAGAGCTTGGGATTTTTCCATAACAATAGGAACAGGGTTTTTTGTTTTCTTTCTTTTTCTGTTATCTCTGTGGCACTGGAACCTTTAGGCCAGAGGGAAATGAGATGGCAGATGGGTTCCTCCTAGCGCAGCGGTGATAACTTTGCAGCGCTTGCTGCTCCACCTTTGTCACTGCCCTGCCGAGTGGCGTGAATGAGAGAAGTCCCTCTCCGGATTCCAGGGCAGAGTGAAACAGGCTATTTAAACAGCTTAAACTGCTAGTCTAAACTAAGCTGATTTTATTGGCAGTGGATTAGGAAGCTGTTGTATGAATTATGCTGCTGGCTCCACAGTGGAAGCAGAATCTTTGGCCAAAGTTGAAAAAGCAGCAAAAAGAAACAGGGGATTTGTGTGGCTCTACAGAGCCCGTCAGGTAAGGTTTTTTCCAAGTATGTTCCATGGCTGAGTTGTGGGCTAGTTCTGTCTCCTTTGGTTAGTACTTAGTAAACATGACACATCCCAAATATGTGTAAGAAAAAGAGCCAGTCCCATGTGCAGCCAGACATTTTGTGAAGTATTAAACAAAGGCTAATTTCAGCCACCAGCAAGCCGGTCTACAGTCAGTGGAAGAGGGAGAGCAATCTTGCAGCAGCTCCTCCGAGTTAGATTTCCAATCTGAGTCATCACCTTAGGCAATCACTTAACTAGGGATCCCAGTGAATCAGATACTCATTCATACTGCTCTTTTTTGAGAGAGAAGATTATAGAAGGAGTGCGGCTGAAATACCTTAGCAGAGCAGATCAGCACTGATCAGACACTGATTAAGCTGGGTTTAGAACTATATTGGTGCGGAGTTTGTTCCAGTTACAGTAATTGCTCTTCTTCTATTTGATGGCAATCAAATGTCCACACTGACCTTAAGGTGTCCGCTATGAGATTACTTAGAATTGGCTCACATCTTTTCTGAAAAGATCCAAATGTATCACTGAATGATTGCTCCTTCCAGCTATTGCACACACTGAAATAAAATAGTTGGTGAGATTGGTGTCTCTCTGTTCCCCTCGTTTCATCCCTTTTCATACAACAGTGAAGTTGTTGAAAAAAAATGCACATTTGCTACCCATTCTGGATTTACTTCACTTGGACAGCAATTCAAGTTACCCAAAATAAGAGCAAAAGAGCTTGTAAAATACTGTAACACTATATTTTTCAGCCAGTGCCCCAGTACAAATAATTGTATGAAATACAGAGTAGAGACACCAGAGTGAGACAAACAGTGAGTCAAAAAAACTACAGGTACTTTAGCTGCACATCCACTGCAGGCGTCCTAGCCACATGGGTTAGGAAAAACACTGTTGTTCAGATAATGTCTTCCCCAATGCATACCTGCAAGCCAACAGTACAAAAGATCTCTGTGCCTGAGGCAGCATGACTTCAAAATCCCTCTTTGTGTAACTTTCAACTTTAAAATAGGATTTCAGTGCCGATGGCCAAGAAGCTTCCCTCTTGGAGGATCAGAAACCATTGGGCTTTTCTGCAAGTTCAAGGACTTCAACTGTCATTCAGTCACTTTGCGTGCTTAACCGAAAATGAAACCTTCTGTGGAAAAAGCTAAAAGAATGATCTGGAGTTGTTCTTCTAGGCTTGGTGTACTTGAGCAAGTTTTCTTCATGCTTTGAGAATGATTTGACCCAAAACAATTATATACAGTTTGGCTTCCTTTTCCATTTCAGAACTTCAGGCATATAAGAAAGGTGCCTTAACTGTTGGGTAAGGACCAGACCAGTTTCACTGGTGAATTATTTACTTAGATCTTTACAGCAGGTAATGCATCTGTAATATGGTCGCTTTGATAGATCAAAACCCCATTAAAGGCTATTTTTTTTTTCTTAAATATTTACTTTATAAATACATTAGTACTAGTGTTCAGACATGGAAACTTACTCCAGGTTTCTGTGCCTGAAATTCAAATGCAAACAATATTTAGTTATTATAATATTTATCTAACATCTAATTAGCTGGAGTTTTACATAAGGAATGAATGCAAGAAAGCATTTGTGTGAAACAAGCCACCCCTCTACTTTGTGTCCGTAATTATCAGCCAGGTTTTTCCAATTTGGACTGCACGCAATGTGCTAGCTATACACTGCTTGAGATTTGCACTTAGTTTTGACTGAAACCATGAATAAAACTAACTCAATTTACTTTGTTTGTAGTAAGTATTTATCTGTATGACAAGACTATCAGAGACCTAGGAATAATTTGCAACGCTTCCCAAGGTAGCACTTGTAAAACAGCAAAGGTGTTGATAGACCCACTTTATGTCTTTTGGCAGGCTGTTGTGAGGAAACTGGCGGTGTTATGCCTACATTACGTTATTCTCACATCTAGTTAATGGATTTCCCACCACTGTGACAGGAGATCCAAGAACTCACAGAATCACAGAATCACAGAATGATAGAGGTTGGAAGGGACCTCTGGAGATCATCTAGTCCAACCCCCCTGCCAGAGCAGGGTCACCCAGAGCAGGTTGCACAGGAACGCGTCCAGGCGGGTTTGGAATGTCTCCAGAGATGGAGACTCCGCCACCTCTCTGAGCGGCCTCCTAAAAATCTCCAAATTCACTCAGAAGTCCAACTTTACAATATTAAAGTGGAAAGATGGAAGATCAAGGAAATAAACTCCTTCCTTGTTTTGTCTTTTACATAAAATACAGTAATGATTTTAAATAAACTAGAGTAACTATACACAGACTCCAGAATTTGTCTGTCTTACCTAAGATTTTTTTAAAAAAATATGAATATTATTGTCAATTCTTATAGATTCTTCATTCTTATGGTCATTATTGACCACTGTATTTTGTTACTTCAGGGAAATGTCCAGTAGAGCTGTTAAGACACTAAGTCTTTTTTGGCAGACTCTCTACTCTCACATTTTTAATTTGCATTTGAGTCTTAACAAAATTTTAAACAATTTCTCAGATTAAAGGAATTCTGAATACTCGAGAGCACACAAACTTGAAAATACTTCAGCTTGGAAACAGACCAGAGTGGTTTCCCTTTTATCAGTGTGAGTCAGCGCCGCACGTATTGATTCCAAACAACACGGGCATTGGAGCCACATGATGACCCAGTTTTAAAATGCATATAGTTGATTAGAATGGTCATTTCATTTTGGTGGCAGAATGAACAATACTGGACCACATCCAGGCCCTTAAAACAGTTAATGGCTGCCCTCCTCCAACAGATGGTCACTGTGTTAGTTTTATGGGATAGTTTGGATCCGTGTAGCGTACTGCATGGCCGGCTTATTGCAACTAGTTGTGGTTGTGCTACAGTCGGAAGAGCCACTTGCACAAGCAGATGACATGACGGTGTAATTTATACAAATAATTATCAGCACACAGTCCAAACATTGTAATGAAAGGATGAATTTTTAGTGACTTGAGGAAAGAGTTGAAGTCGAAGAGGATAGTTGCTCATTCACTGATGGCCTAATTTATTTGGTATTATAATAAATTTGGTAACTGTTGATAGAAAAAGTCATACACGCATGCCTACTTCCATTTATCTTAATGGCATTGCAGCATTAGATTGCAGCATGAATGAAAAGCTGGTGTGTTTCAATTCCTTGGCAGCTTGCGGTGACCTTCAGGAGAAATGAAATGCTCTGCTGGCTAGGGAAACAATTGAGCTGAAACCAGTCAGGCGCAGTAAACTCAGAGATAGTCTTTCCAAATTAAAAGCTGTTAGTGGCAGCTCAAAACAAGGCAAAAAGTGAGAATGTAACATCTTGCTGCAAGGTTATTTTATGTGCAGATTGAAACAGGAGGAAAAAAAAAAAGGCAAAGTTCAGATCTAAAGGAATTCCCATTAACTTGAAGAATTTGGTGATTAGATTGAACATTAGCATCCAAAGGTACCTGATGTATGAACACACTGTAGAAGCCTTAACCTGTTGAAAAGCGCTGAGATAAATTTAGGCTACTGACCTTTTAGCACATTAGGGCATGAAATAAATCACTGGCTGCAAGTAGTAAATTTGCTACAATCAAAATGCTTTCCAAGTACTTCTAGTTATAGAATTTTGCAGTCAAGAGCACTACATATCTGGAATAACCTTTTAATATTTCAATTATGCCTGAGTATTATGGACCCAATCCTGCATTGTTGCATACCCAAAAATTCCTATTAATGCCAAACGGTATTTCAGGGGATAAGAAAGAAAAGGTCGGGCTTTAAATCATCCAGAAATGTCCTCATAAATTAATGGCTATTTACAAACTGATGAAGAGCCCAGATTAATCTCTAATAAATTTCCACACATTTCAGCTGCGATGCTTAATAATATATTATGCGACACTAAAATAACACTGCACCAGGATCCCTTTATTTATTACATGGGCGTTGCTTCACAGGTGGGTACCCGGGGGAGGCCAGCCCATAGTGTGGGAACTAACTAGCTACCGCTGCAAGTTCCAGTCCATACTTCAAACATAACTTAACAATGTTTCAGAAATGGATTTTGTAGCCCTGTTCATGGTGCCCTGCTGCCACAGAAGTTGTGTTTTCATCTGTTCTAGCAACATAGCTGTAATAAGAAGTCACTTCAAGCGCAGACAATGCTTTTCTCTTTTTTCTGTCCATTCCAGAGTTTTTGTACGGATGATATACAAGTGCGTATGCAGTTTTAAAGGAAAAGAGGGTGTCGATGACTTGTACTTGGGGGAAAAAATTATATCTTCTTCTGTGCATTTTCCTGGCTCTAAGGAGTGCCACTTAGACAAGTTTCTCTCTGAAGAAAAATAATATAATCCATACAGCACATATTAATCTGTAAATATCAAAGTGCATTCTTCGAGGTGGCAAAAGCTTCATTCTTTCCTTTTATTACCGGGATATGTAGAGCATTGACTGGCCAAGCATGGGCTTTTTCAGAGGTCCTCAGGAACCACTGATCTCTTGAAAGCCTGGAGGAGTTATTGGGGTTCAGCATCTTTCAAGATCAGACTTTGGAAGAGACAGGGAGAAATGCTGTCTCACTGCAGCATGAGATAATGTTGGTTTTATTCTGCTAGGCCTTGTTACAGTCTCTTTGTTAGGGGAATTGGAGAAACATAACTCTGCTTTGTCAGCTGAAACTCAAAGCTCCCTAACTGCACCAGGTCAGCAGAATTTCCTGATCACAGGAGTCTTGCTATGACCCTCTCGTTGGCTGGAGCAGTGAATGGTCCTCCTGCTCTTCCAACCAACTGTTAGAGATTTTAACAGGTGCATGATTGTCTTTTAATAAAAGTAATTGGTTTATGGAGCGCTATCCTGGGCAGGGTCCTGTATGTTAAAGAGCTCAACAAATAACATCAATCGCCTAATTATCAAATAATTTTGATAGGTTGCTTTTTTCCCTTTAGTATGCAAGGTATCTATCTAGTCATGCCTGACTTGCACTGTTACATCTTTAGTACACTTTCCCTTCTCTGAAAAAAGTATTTAAGGCATATGCTTTTATACTGCTCAGGGGAATATTTCTCCCCAGATAGCTCTCTTGTGAGATTTTCAGGGAACAGCATGTAGGAAGTGATTTTCTGCACAAATGTCTTAGAAAACCCAGAAGGGTGAAATTTTCATTTTTCCTTCAATTCTGAGGTCATACTAGCATCTAAAGAGACAAGGAGAGGTCAGGCACCATGCACTGGTTGCTCCTTAAAAATAAATACATATATACATACATACATACATAAAGCTTTGGGAGTTGAATTCAGTCTCCTAGTTTCCTGCTCCTAAGTTTAACAACAATACGGATAATATGAATGACCACACGTGTCCTGAGATATGCCCTTAATTCCTGATGGTCTTGCTTGCAGTTAAGGTGCCAGCTTCTGCTATGCCTATTGCCAGCAAGACCTCTTTAACTTTACACTAAGATGACATTCCATGGAAAAATCTTTATTCTACAACATCAATTCAGAAAAAGAAGAAAGAAAGAAAGAACCAAAACCAATACAACCAACCAACCAAAAAAACCTCAAAAAAACATTTGTGTCTTTATTTTTTTGACTACCAGTCTGTTTATGAGCAACATTTAAAATTACTTCTCAAATTAACAAAATCTGTTCATGAAGCTCCTTTATTTGGCCTTTCTTCGGAGTTTGACTTACATCATGTCCACAGAAAATTTGAATACAAAAACATCACGCACCTGCACTCTCAGCACATTGCTGGAGTTCAGAACTCTGTACGGCTTGCTTGGCTCTCTGTATAATGCCCTGTTTGGCAACGATATTAAGATAGTATGTCCCATTTATACAGCGTTCTCAGAGGTTGGTGAAGTACAGAGTGGGAGGATTTGGGAAGATGCTGTTATAAGAGTTGACCTTGCATGCAGTGATCAAGGACATAAATAAGTTACAAGTATTGTAAGGTACACAGAAAAGGCAACAAAAGAGGAGAGGGAAAGTTTAAAAAAAAAGAAGCAACAGAAAGGGAAAAACTGAAGATCTTTCACATTGAATAAAATTACCACATGTATATGCCTTTCATTTGAAGCTAATTTTTACATAGATCATAGAAAACTTTCTTCATCCTAGCCTCCCCTTCTGTTCTGCTTTTTCATCTCCAGTACTCTTCTCGTCTTTTGCTTCTTTATTTTTAATCTTTCTAGTCCTCAGCTTTTGGGGATATTTTTGAAGCCATATGTAACATGATCCTTTCACGTTTGCTTGTCCAAGTCAGTAGCCTGTGCACTATCAAAATTTAATCAAGATTTGAGATTACCAGGTGCTGCTTTTCAGTGAGTATATCATTATAAGGAAAGCAAGGGCTTTATCTGTAAATTTTCAGAATTATTTGTATCATTATCTAGCAACGAGCAAAAGAGAAAGAAGCGATTGCCTGTTAGGGGTCACGTGTCAGTCTTACTGGAGAAAATATTTATGCTTATAATGTCCTCACAAACAGTAGGCTTGGTAGTTAATATATTTTTTTTGTTGGATCTGCAAATCACTACTAAGCACACAGGTTTTGCAATAGAAAAGATGGGAAACGGTCTCCAAGTTATTTGGTTTCTCTTAAGCATTTTGACAAGTATTGTCCTTAAGAACACAGAGTACAGACGATAAGAGAAGGCCACAAACTGCGACATAGGTCAATACAATCTGAAAGTCCATTAAATGTTCAAAAGAGCATTTGTCCCAGACACACGTGTCAAGCATCCATAATTTTTTCTCACATTGAGAATGTCATGTTAAAACTATTGACAGAAACTGAAAAACAACACCTGAATAACAGCTCTGGTGTCTTCTGCATGCCCAGCTTGAAGTATCCGTAAAAGTCCAATTTTTGCGAAGTCTTGAGCATAGGCCTTTTAGAATCAATTTCTTGATGTGTGCCAGTTTAGACAAAGAAAAATGTGGGTATATAAAATTTTAGGGTTTGAAAATCTGCATGCAGATGTTTCTGCAGTTTAAGTATGTTATAATCTTGAATAGTTTTCTAAAGAGGATCACCACTAACACGAGTGCTGATGCTGTCTTTGTTCTTGCACATGTACAGTAAGTGAATTACACGAAGCTCCAAGGGGACATTAAATGCATATAATACACCTTCAACATACTTGCTTTATTCATTTATTTATTGATGCAAATGCCTTATTTTTATAACAGTGTTTATTAATTTAAAGTAAAGTGCGTCCATGTGTGTGTCACAAGTGTCCTTTTGGAATCCCAGCAGAAGCTGCTGCCCGCTCCATTATTTAAACCTGCTCTTCTTCTGCTTTGGGCTCCCTGTTGTCTTCCGTGAATTCTTTCACCATCTATCATCTGTTGTATTCTTTTTTTTTTTTTTTTTTCTGAAGGAAAACTGTACCTTTGCTCTTACTGATCTGGAAATGGAATCAGCAGTGCAAAGTCAAGAAGCTCAATTAAAATCAAGACCCTTTGCCTTGATGGGTTGTCTGTACACTATTTGCTCTTGGAAGTAAAGCATGGCTGGGCCCATTTAGCATTGAGAAAGGAAACATGTGATTCCCATTTTAGCACAAGCCAAGGAATTATGGTGAAACAGTTGGTAGAAGTCAGTCTACAAAAACTGGAGGAGCAGAAAGGCTTCGTTTAGTCCCTTTGCCATTATTAAATAAATAGTGGGATTCCAAGCAAAAACCAGCCACCTTCAGCCAGGACCAATCCTTTGCTTCAGAAGAAGAGGAGGAGAACAAGAAGATATTGTCATCTTCCCTCCTGTCAGCCAGAACCTTTCCTCAAAGCTTCCCGAGTCCTTCCCAGAGCCACCCCTGCCTATTGCTTATCCTTCCATTGAGCCTTCTTTTCCATGTTGATATTCTTTCTAGTCTCTCTTTGCAGCTCAGATGTGATCTTTGAAGCTCTAGCTCATGATAGCAGAGAGCTTATTTATTTATTTTTCATTTCCAGTTGTTTCAGCTATGTATCTGGTTTAAATGCAGTAGTTAAAAACCTAAATTTTCCTGAATCCAAAATGAGCAGTGGGCAGCATCTGAAAGGGTTCTAAATATAAAAAGAAATTGAATTCATCACTTAGCAGCACTAATTAAAATTTTTGTTTGTTCAGTGCCTCCATTGTTTATTTTAATATCAATATTTTATTAGGCATTGAGAAAAAAACTGCATTTCTTGGTAAAATGCAAATTCATTTTTGTTGCTTTAAATAAAAATGCAAATTCCTTCTTCCCACTTATCTCTTCAAAAAGAGAACACAGCAATAAAAAAGGAAAAAAATTCTTTCTACGACCTGCATTTCCTTCTCCTTGGTGACACAGAAAAGTTACACAGGTATAAACCAAAGAGATGAACTAAAATGACCTTGCTAAATGAGTGAAAATCTGTCTGGGGACACTGTTTTCATTTTAATAGTGTATTTTATGGGTCAGCTGGGACCAGATTTATGAATGAAATCACCTTTGCACTGATATAAAGCCACGGACATATGAACACGGACACAGAGGTCAAGGCATTAACCAAATCACTCCACAGTAACTTCACGAGAAAAAAAAAAAACAAAAACTCATATTAACCCTAATTTAGGGCAGTGTGGATGCCTACCTATTCAGAAAGCTGCTTCGTGACTCCAAAGAGTTTGAAGCTCTTCAGGGTGAGGATCTTAACCCTTGTCAAAAATTACTGTATTCATATGATAGGAGATTAAAGGATATGTCCGTAGTGCAGCTCCAGAGGTAATTTCAGTATAACATGGAGACATAAAACTTGGGATAGAGTAATTTACCCTACTTGTGTGAAGTATTTAGACATAGGATTTTTTAATGTCCAATGCAGGTGTCTATCACAGTATCACTATCAGCTTTGACATATTAGCAAGTGACAGGGTGACAATGTGTTACCAGGCATCAGTGACTCCATGATAACTGTGCATTGTGCATGCTCCATTTCCTCATGATAAATGTGAGGTATTTGATACGGGTTACCCTTCGTAAGGAGGGTAAGCTTCTTGACGTGTACAGAGGATGCTGCAGAGTAAGATTATGCATAAGAACATTGGAGCAGCTGATTCCCAGGACTACATTTGTGTGTTAAAGCTTTATGCCAGATTGAAATCCAATTTAAGTTAAATCAGTGCAATTCTGCCCTGCAGGCGGGACATTAAGATTAGTGCATTAGTACACACTAAAAGCTATACTGGTACAATCTGTGATTTAGACAGTCACCCAGTGTAAATGGGCATATATTAGTTCAATCCCATATAGAAAGGGAATAAGTCACACCAGTCTAAAACCAAATTTGCATTACAGGTTTTACTGGCATAGCTATATTAGCCAAAAGCCTGACAGTGCACACTCTGGTTGACACAACTCTAGGACTAAAAGCGACTAAAAGCACCTAAAAGGATGTAAAGAAGCAGTTAAGCCTTTGCCGGCAGTAGTCTGCGTTCAAAGATGCTACATTTCTGGTCACTCTAGATACAACACCCTTAAGTAAAACAGTAATGACGGCAGAAGTGGTAGTTCAAAAGACAGAAAAAAAATTATTTTGATAGAATATGTTATTCTGCTCAAGGAGCTGGCTTAAGATGTACCTGTGAAGAAAGCTATTTTATCAGAGTGATCTATTTCTGTACTACAAAGGAGTGGCTGGTGTAATTCTATCAGTGTAGCTCTTATCACCAAACCTGTTAAGTGCAGCCAGGCTCACAAGATGATAACTTATTTATCATAGGAAGAGGAAAGGTGTGCTGGAGTAAAGTATGCTGTCTGGAGTACGATTTTGCTGATTTAAGTTGCCTTCTCAAGAGAAGCATTTTGCTTGTCATGTTCCAGCACAAAGTACTCTTACAGTGGCCCTGACCTTAAAAAACTTTTTACTGTGTAAATGATCTTATCAGGGCTTATACCAATAAATTGCTCTCACTGAAAAAAAATAAAGTAATAACTGCAGTGGCTATGTAAAATTGTATTAAAAAATCTCTGTGTAAACCAATATTTAGGCTCCAAATATTTTTCCTTGGAAGTTGTGGTTGAATTTTTTTGTAGATCAGCACTGAAGTGGTCTGCTCTGGTCCTGGTGGTTAACTTCCTGCCTCACATAGGCTATTTGTGACTTGGTTTTTACTGGAATAAATAAAGATCTTATTTCGATGAGACCTGAACTTCTGATCTCCTCTGCTGTGTCCTCCTTTGGTCATACCCATGTGATGCATCCTGGGAATTACACATTTATGTTCAAATTCTCTGCAACACAAGTTTCACATAGATATATCAACATATACAGGTATGGCACTAAGAAAACTCTAAAATTAGTTGGGTTTTTATTTTTTTTGACAGAGTAATCTATGGGCTTAATTTAATTGCAAAATGCTCAAAGCAAACCTGTCTCTTCAGACACATTTAATTTGTGATTTTAGCAAGAACTTGCACTTCTGTTCATTTCTTCCTCATTAATGTCCAAGAAGTTATTGCTTTCATCATCACGGCTTCTCAGGAGTCCTGCCCTTCACTGTTTTTTTCCTGCGCTGAAGGGTGCCAGACTGAGCTCACAATGTTATTGCTCCAGGTAACTTTTACTCAGTTTTTCTGGAAGATGAGCTACTTTATCTCAGTTCTCACATTTAGCAGGTTCAAAAGAGAGACATGCTCTGTCTTCACAATGGAACAAACAGTCAGGATGCTGTAGTTATTCTACCTTGTTCAAAATAATCGCCTTATACAATGATTCCCTGACCTTGACATTTCTAATTCATACCTGAGATGTATTTATAATTAACTGTGTAGCATTGAAGACTTACTAAATTGTCATGTATCTCAGAAAACCTACAGCCCAACAAAAGCATTGGCACTTAAAGTGATGCTTACCTTTGAATAACCAGTAAAAAATTAGAAGTGCAGATGGGGTACTTTTGGGGAAGAGGGAGGACTCAGTAGTAGTCATCTTCTTTTCCTCTTTTCAGTTCAGATGCATGAAAATGCTGTACTTGCCAGCCACCATTGCTTGGGTATTTGGTAATAGCGATTAGTATCATTCACATAATGCTAATGGGATCACAACAAGGGTAAATTTCGTATTTTTGATAAATGCAGGAACTATTTGTACTGTGATATTCTTAAGAACTATTTAAGAACTATTTATAGGTAGTAAACATTTTTTTACACAACCAGTCTTCATTTGAGCTTTGTGTTGAGCAGGCAGCCTTTTCTCCTGGAAGGAAGCGTGGAAAATGTGGAAGAATGAAATAACTGACAACAATGAATACCATTCAACAAAATTTAGACAGTACTATTTTCATTTGTGTTTAGAATACTGTCATGGGAAGTCTAGTCTTTTTTTTTTCTTTTTCTTCTTTTTTTCCCTTTTTTTTTAAATCAAGAAATTTTGGCCAGGGATTTTATAGACTCTTACACAGTGCGATTTTGCATCCTTACCTGAAACAGTTGTAATAGCCTTGCATAACAGGGAGTCCCAATATGTAAACTGACAGCTTTAATAGTGGCCATTCTATCTACTTTTAGGTAGTGACTTTAAGGCTCTGTTGTTAAAATAAAAAAGGTAAAACAAGCAGAAAATATTACTTGTTGAATCATTCCAAAGTTAGCAATAATATGAATAGCCTAAGTACTCAGCCAGAAATTCACTATAGCATTGTTCATAGTTTCATACTTGAAGCAACTGAAGCAAGTCATTACAGGCTTTGGAAGCTGATTAAAACACTCACTTGAGAAAGAAATGTGTATGGATCTATGGAAAAATAAGGGAAGTTTTTATCCTTGCACAGCATAAAAAGGAACTGGTCCCTGGTTAAAAGCAGGATCACATATATTTGGGGTTAATTGTCATCTCTTCTTGAGGTTTTAGAGGTTTTAGAGATAGGCTGCAACTGGAATATCACGCTAGCTGTTACTGACCAGTACCCTGGGACTGCATAAAGAATACTTTTCTGTGATCAGCCTTGTCCACATACCTATCTCTACACAGTTCAGGAGACCAAGAAGGAATGTTTTCCCCACCCGGTTAGCAGAGATCATTAGACTTCTCTGCACTGTGAGGTATGAGTCCTGTAGTATGATTAACTGGGCGTGCCATCCTTGTTCAACTCTCAGTTATTGCTAGGGGTTTGAGGAACTGTGATAACCTAGATTCTTGCCTTGCCCACAACAGGTTAATCACCTGCAGATGAAAAAAAAAAATTCAATCCAGTCAAAATATTAGATTCTATACTGGCAAATGGATGACACTTAATGAGCTGTGATATTCAGGAGGTCAGACTCGACAATCAAATGTTCTTTCTGGCATTAAATTGCCTGAAATCAATGACACATGAGGAAGCAGTGATGGTAAAGTGAGTTAGACATACTTTCCATAAAACAATGCAGAAGTCTCATACGCTGCCCAGAATCCCTCAGTTCAAGGAGAGAAAATATAGGCTACTTAAAACTTATGTGAGAATTAAATGGTGTCATTTTTAATTCAAGTTCCATAGAATTAAACTGCAGCACACTTTATGTGAGCACAGTTAAAGGTAGAGCATAACCCTTAATCTCTTAGGAATGTTTTAATAGACCCGAGAACTTAATGGTATCAACTTCCCTCAGCTATTTTTGGTCAACCAAATGCTTAACATGTTTTTTGGCCATACAAGTCAATTTTATACTAATGGCAATGTGGAGACACAAATGCCCTTTAATTATAGGGCACTGTGATATTAGTGCTGTAAAAAGCCAAGATGCCACTAATAGAAAGAATTTTGGCAGGCTACATTGGCTGGGAAAAAAACTAATTTTATCTGAACATACCGACTGTCTATAAGATGAGCCTTTGGAGTCCTTTTAAGCCAAAGTCTCCCAGTTGTAACTGAAAGCGAATGTGTGAAAATGTAGTAATAACACAACTTGTTCAAAACAAGACGTCTTTTTGTGAATTACAAAACTGAAGATATTGCATAGAGATCGGGGATTAGATAACTGGAATTTTAGCAGATTCTATATGCATATTACAGTCATTTTTATGGTATGCTTAATTGAAAGGAAACTCTATTTTGCTTTATAGAGAGATCAAACTATTTTGAGCTGCAAAATGTTTGAATAAATTACCCAACATTAAATTATTTCTGAAGCTGCAGGCACTTTTCAATCTACCTCCCTACTCTACTGTAAAGTTCACATTGTTCAGTGAATTCAAGGAAGGCAGAGGGGAACAAACCAAATAGTTAAGAGGCTAAAGAAGACAGTGCTTCCTCATGGGTACTACTACTCAGCTGTATGAAGGACAACAATTAACTTGTAGATGAGTTCAAGGGTGTCCTCTTGCTCTGAGCCTCAGCAAGCCTACCTTGTTTCTTCCAATACCGGGGATGTGTCCTTACACAAGCAGTGTTATTGCTGTCAGACAGTATACACTTGGCAGGGGAGCCTCACTTGACCTCCTCAAAAACCACAAGATAGTCTCCCATGAATAAATCAGCTTGATTTCTCATGTAAGCCACTCAGATTCCTGTAGTTCTTCTACAGTAATAGCCAATCGCTTAACTTCCAGTTAAGATTTTAATGGTACCACTTTGTACGCTGGCCATTGCACACAATGGATCCCCATTCCTCTTATTGTATCCTAAAATAAGTTCAAAATTTTGCTCTCGGTTGCTAAGCAGTTTCACTCTCTGCTGGAAATGCTTAATTGTAGGGCGAAGATGATGGGGTTCATGAGAACCACTGAATATTGGAAATGTGTTTCTTTGAATGGAGAAGAGGACATAGTAGCAACTTCTTTTGAGATACTGTTCTGACATGTGATTTGTCCTATCATTAAAGTCTGAAGAGAAGACTAGAAATATATACATCTCAGTTATCACACTTGTACATGAACACCGGCTCAGACATCTACACATGCAGTTATATGCGGGGGGTGTGTGTGTGTTATTTGTTTGTTTGAGATATTTTAGCATTGTTGTTTCCCAAGTATCTTTCTTTGAAATGGCTGGAATTTACCAAATGTTGCAGTCTGAGCCAGACTTACGATGAATGTTGTGAGCCCCTATTATTCAAATTTGAGTGGGTTACAAACAACCAAATAAGATTTTATAATGGAAAGTATTAGACAACTTTACATTTCCTGTGATTGAAGCAAAGTTCAGACTATCACCTGATTAATAACTGTAGAGTTAATGAGTATGCAGAAGACATAAAAAAAATCGATCAGCTCTCCATGGACTCTTTTTAATGGCTTGGTAGGTTTAGCACAAATTTATAATAGCCCTTGCTTTTTGAAATGCTGTACGCATGAGACAAGGCTGGGTCAATGATCCTGCCCCAGTTATAATATTGTTAATTCTTTTTCCTTCTTTCCTTATTTATTTATTTATTTCCCCCTTGGCATCTAATGCCTCAAGAGTGGTATTCAGGCTTTTTGGCTTTCATTCCTTTACTGTCTAATTTAGTACAAACTGTTTCAGTAAACAGGAATATGATACTTCAAATGGAAGTCTGTATTTTTGTGTAAGACATAAGCAATATAAAAAATGGGGCACAAGGAACCTTATACAGTTCTAAAATCCGGAGAGTGTTTATTTTGTCATCACCTAGTTTATCAGTAATATCCAACTTCTTTTTGTGCTGATGTTCTTAATATCCAAAAAGGATATGAAATTGCATCCATTATTTATATAAAAGTAGTCCAAACTTTATAGCTGACTGATTTGGCATCCATATATGACTCTTAAATATCTAGCACTCCTGAAAAAAAGGAGCCTTAAGTGATGAGATCTGTTTTACTTACAAAATAAGTCCTGTTAGGTTTTGTTTATTTGGGGTTTTTTGTGGTTTTTTTTTTAAATAATAATTTCATTATGTAAAGATTTTGTCTCTACAGAAACAATCAAACTGGAAAAGGATTAGCCTCTTAAACAAGGCACTCTTTGGTGCTTCATAAACTCCTATATGAGAGCTGTGAAATGTAAAGCATATGTTCAAATTAGCTCAAACCTCTTTAGGTGAAACATTGAAATGGCTAACTCTGCCATACTCTACTGCAGTTATTTTGAATATTTCAAGTACGGATATCTGGGATTCTCCAAAGTAGCCTGATTTTTCAAGAACCGCCTCTTTTCCTTTGGAGCCTGATATCCTGCTCCAAACCGCTTGAAATGAACACCCAATATCACATTTAACAATTGCAGTGCGGTCAGCTCTGTAAAGCTGGCTTTTTGACAGTGTATACCAAATCGCCTGCTTAATTACAATAATTTTCTATAATTTAATACTACTGATGTTGACATAAGCCAAGTACATATAAATGTGGTTATATCGAAATGTTTTAGATTCTTTTTGCTATAAGATAAAGTCGGTATTGCTTTATGGCTTTATTATCCCTTTGCTAAAAGGAATCTTCATGAAGATAAAGAACACCATTGTAGCACATTTTTACTACTTCAAACAAAGCTACATAAATAAACGTTTTTTAAATTTTTTTTAAAATATATTGGCAATATAGAAACAACCAACTATTGCCAATATTTCAGAACACTCCACCAAGTGGTAGAAAACAAGGCTGTAGCACCCCAGCTCCCAAGCCCAGATAAGCTATGCACATCCTGACAGGCTCATGTCTAATCTGTTCTTAGAAACCTTCCGCAAAGACGACTTCGCAACCTCCCTAAGCAGTCTAATCTGCTGCCTGTCTACACTGTTCACAAGTTTAAACTAATGCCTAAACTAAGCCTGTCATTTCTTCATGCTCCTATTCTGTCAGGAGCATATCACGTGTGAGATGTGTCCCCCCCTCCCCACCAGTGGCCATGCATTCCTGCCTCCCTTTGAGCCCTGACAGTTATTTATACCAATTCAGCAGTTTTTACCCCGATTATAAATGAGACTGGTGAAATGGCATGTTTTTATTCAAAGGCAAGACTTCTTCTTTCTTTTTTTTTTTTTTTGAGCACTTCATTTTGCAGGTCCAGTTTAGAGCACAGCCACGTAAAGAGCTGAATCAGCATAACCGAGAGGAGAGAAATCTCCAAGGGGGAACTAGAACGAGTGGCTAAAAGTAGAGAAGGTGAATAATGTTTGGGCTACTATAAATGGCATGGTTAATGTTAAACCACAGTCTGCAGGTCCCTCATTACAAGATCAGCCCCATACTTGCTTCTCTGTTCCCAGTGGATTCCTGATCAGAAGTTAAATTTTAAATACAAAGCAGTCAGGAGGTCATAATTTGATGGATGAAAGGTGGCAGAAAGATGATGGAGCTGACCCAACGTAACCGCATGGTATCACTAAAGATGTGGCTCCCAAACCATCTGTCTGCTTTGCTGTTCCTCTTTCCCGTCCCCTCCTCAGCTGCTCCTTGCGCCCTTTTCCACTTTTTCCTCCCTCCCTTGTACGAGCTCTGGTACTCCTCCAGCCTCACAGCACTCTTATTCAGCTCACAAACCTGCCAGAAATTTGCTTGCTCTTTTTGCTGGACTAGTGACCTGCACCGGTTGGGCAGACTGTCACGAGCAGCAGCCGGCCAGTGTGCGGCATAGGAGGGCAGGAACGGGAAGCTGCGCTGTCACTGTGTGCAGCTGCCCCGCCAGAGGGGCCTTGAGCTCCCTTCTATCACAAGCAGCAGCTCGATGTTATTCATCCCTTTTACTACATAAAGCACGTGCCAATGATGCTGTCTTATCTGTAGGACCTTTCACAGGCGAAACCTGAAGACTCGTGAAGCTACGACTGCTGGGGTTGCAGTACAGTTCAGTCACGCGCCACTCTCATTTGTGTGACTAGGCCCACTGGCTTCAAGTAAGCTCGGCACAGTTAATAAGTACTCACACTGGAAAACAGGACTAGAAAAAGGGTCATTATTTTAATCAATAGGATGAACCTAATTTTCCTTAAATCTAACAGATACACACTGACTGCAAAGCAAGCAACAAAAGAACCAAACAAACCAGGAAACGTAAGACATGCACAGCAGCATCTAAAGCAAAATATTGGGTAAAACCTGCCTGGTTTCTTTCCCTGGAGGCAGCAAGAGACTTGACTTTGAGCCCAATTCTCTCTCTGGGATAAGGGTCAGCATGCCCTGATTCTCCAGTTAGGATCTGGGTGGGTGGGTGGGTGGACTCCCTCATCCTGTTAGACCTGTTCAGCTGCGAGGGAAACAGCACGAGTCGTCAGGGAAGGATAAGCACCAAGAAGAAATCCTCACCCCGAGTGTAATTAGAGTACCCTACTGAAAGGAAGCCTTAGCAGAGCAGACCGGGACTCTCATGCTGGCACTTTTATACAGGTTGTTGTACTAGAAATAGGAGTAATATTGCAGAGATCAACACCTGAAATGCTCCTTTCCCCTCAATTCCAGTTTTTATTGTAAACATTGGTGTTCTTTTCTCCACTTTTCATCTAAAGTTTGAATTCCTATATTCCTAAAGATCTGAAAGCCAAACCTTTGGCCTGGTGTTTCGACTAATTAATTTTAGTCATAACACAACAAATGCTTATGCCAGAAGATACATATAACTTCATATCAGATATAATCTTGCATAAATTATTAATGAAGTGCTCTATTTTTCTTATTATTTGGCTTCATGTTACCGGTAACCTCAACAGCTAAAGGTTATGAACATTATTTATCTGGCTGATATTTCACATTTGTCCTCAAGTCTGGTTTGCTCGGGAAAAGTGGATTATGCATATGGACAGCAATAGCTAACCATAGTCACTGATTTACTGCTTCTCTCCTTTGAAGTTTTTGCTAAAACTAGATTGGTGTTATGGTTAGCTCATTCTACAGAGTTACTGCCTTCTCTAAGACTGATTATACATACAATGAGATTTAAAAAAAAAGTCTAGCGTGTTGGAATCTTGAGGCTGTTGCCTTTTTTGCTGAATTGACAAAAAGGGATCTGTACTTACATTGAATTTTTCTATGGCAATGTTGCATTGTGTAAGAAGAAAAAAAAAATCAGTTTCAAATCCAGATATACATTCTTATAGTATTATAACTAGTAGGTTTTACACTGATAGGAAAAAATGTTTTTGTAGTGAAAAGTTGTTCATTTAGCATACCCTGTCAGCCTATAACTTTTGGAATCAAAGTCCAGTTCTGCTTAGGATTCTCTTATTGTTCTGACTAAATTCAAAGGTTGAATTTTACCACTAAAATAACTGGTTCATAAAGCAATTAATAGTTCCAGTGACTGAATTACTTTTAAGTGTGCTAAAATATTAATCAATGGAAGATCATTCCTACTAAAAAATTCTTCCATTTACATTTTATTTATCTTCAATACAAGCGTACATCATTGTTGCTTCTTCAAGCTACCTTTCTTGGTATGTTTGAAGCGAAGTGTTGCTTGCACAGTAACAGTTGCACAGTAACAACAAGGATTCCTTCCTCTCAGTTGCTACTACAGGGCTGTTGACAAAAGTGCAGAAGTAAACAGTAGTCATTGTGATTGCTTGCTAATAAAAGTGGATTCCTACTTCACCTGTGCAACCGACAAACACTATCACATTGTTTCAAATCTAGCACGTTATACTGTAAAATACATATCATGTAACAATACGAACTTCTTTAAATATTGAACTGATATACAGCTTATGTATTTTCTTAGTTAAGCAGGTTTTCTGATACACAGGCTGGCTGCGTATCAGTATATAAAAGGTTGGTTAAAAACGTTTTTCTTCATTTTGCTCTCTTATCTGATTAAGTTCTTAATGCAGGTCCAGCTTTAAGCAAAGTTCAAGGCGAAAAGTGTAGTTTGCAGAGCGCATTTAGAATTACACCCTATTCCTTTAGTGATGCTTTCAAAATTGTATCTGGAAGAAATCTTTGAATCCTCCCTTCTAAGTCTAATCAACTGCTAATTATTACAAGCCTACAAAAAGAATAACAAAGTATTTGTCATTTTAAGCCCTCAGCATGATATGCAGCAGTTATTGGTATTGGTACAGTGAACGCTTTTAAAAGCTGATTCATGCAGTGTTTAACGCATCTTTCTGGACCGCGTTTTGAATGTCAGTTAGATTGAATCTGGAAATGTAATAGCAACAGGAGAGGAATTATATATATCTTGCGTCATCATGTTGATATCATGCACATGTATGAAAGAGAGATGAGAAAGAAAGTTAAAGCGAAGTGTAATTTGCAGTTACCTACTGGATTATAGTAACAAATAAGAGTAAACTGGAAAGCTGCGCCACCACGAAGAGGCTTCAGTAATTTATACACTCATGAAAACTGTCAAGAAGCGTGCCGTTTATCTTTTTTTAACGGAAGTTGATCCTTGCTACTTTAAGCTGAAAGCCAATTCAGTTCTGAATAGAAAAAATAATGAAAACAGAAGCGTAGATAAAGTATGAACACTGAGAAAAGATTGGAAGCTGGAGAAAATATCTGTAGATTTCATTTGCAGTCCATTTTCACTTAGTACTCTTTGTATTTAAAGCAGCACAGAGAAAAGTTGCTACTTACAAAGGTGTTCATTTTATTATAACCTGATGAGATCTGCAACAAGACTCCACCGCGCTGGATGAGGGAAGAAGGCCTTTCTTGGATTAAGGGTCTCTCTTTAAGAAGTTCTTGCTCTTTTTCTTCTGTATTAAATCAGGGAGATGGCCTTTTGCTAGTGACAATTGCTACACTGCGCATAGTTGTTCAGGGAGGCAGAGCACAGACTGCTGCTCTCTTTACAAGCAGGAGGGTAGGGATAAACTTCTGATAGAAAGTACGCTGTAACCTGTCAGAAACTCTCTCTACTAGCTGAATTTTCAAGATTTCCTTAAGGTGAAGCCCCATACAGAGAAAGTTACAATTTTTAAAGGCAGAGAGTTTCATTGGAATCAGATGCAGGTTTGATTTATTCATGCAAACTGCATGAGGTCCTTGGTCTTTATAAATATTCTCCAGTATAGCTGAAATAAATTAAAAAAAAAAAAAAAGTCACAGAAGTCTGAAAGTGAATACATATAATGATATCTAAAGAATTAAGAAACTTCAGAGGTTTTGGAGGTAGAAGGAAAAAAAGTGTATTGTGCTAATTAGTAATACCTACTCCAAAGACTCGCACAATAACCTAACATTTATGTCTCTGTTCTAGCTTCTTCTCTTAAAATTTTAGTTGACAGAACAAGTCTCACAGATATATCTGTATCTAACATCACAAATTTGCTGTTTAACCAGGTTCTGAACTCAGTATCTCTCCTTAAGACCAAGTTAAGACTTTAGAATTTGATCTATACCTTGTAAAAAACACCATCTTTGAGTTGGCAATTATTACTTCCAGCTTTCTAGGGGATGGATAAATCACCTTAAAAACACAAAAATTTTGTAACTTTTTCTGTGAATTCTCATAACAGGTTATGTTGACTATATTGCACCTGTCAGTTTTAGAATATGCATACATTTAAGCTTTTCAAACAATCAATACTAAGCCTAGTAACACTGATTTATTTTTTTTTATTATTCATGATCTGGTGACTAATCAGTTGACTTTGGATCTTCTGATAAAATGTATTGTTATGATTATCTCAGAGTTCAGAGGACTGTGAGAATGTCAACCAAATACAAATGTAATCAAATTTAAAGGTCATAAAATCTTGATGATGTAAAAGTGGCTGAAACGTTTGTCTAGTGTGTAAAAATGTGAGAGCATTCTGACTATGGGTTATATGAAAATCAGACTGTAGATTGTGGTTTTCTCTAAGTAATTGCATTTTGATTATCTTATCTCAGAAATGAAATATTGCAGCAGGGCCGAAAACTAAAATGTTCCCTGACAAAAGCTAACCAATGGAAGCAAACTGTGATTAGCTCCAATGTAAGGAGATACAAAAATCTAGAACTGTTGAAAAGATGTGAAAGCTGATATGTAATCTAAATACGTGTAGTGGATGATGTTCAGCTTCCAAGTAGCCACCTGCAGACTGGATGTGTCCTGGAGACAGATGTGTGGCTGCACAGAGGATGCTACCAAGAGGAATTCAGTTTGCTTTATCTGAGATGAAGTTCCTTGAGCAGTGGGGCAGGGATTAAAAAGAAGAAAGGAATGCCTTTATAAAGCTTGTGAAAAGGGTTTTACAGGTAAAGATTTGAGCTGACTGAGGAAAAAAAGTCCAATGGTAATGATAAACAGAAGAAACCTGCACAAAACCACAAAAAAAAAATAGGAAAGAAAAATTTAATGAATGGGGTCATAAGAGGAACATGAAGGATAATAGATCAGACTACTGAAAATCTAAGACACATAAAGATATACTAATGCAGAAAATACAGGAATAAAGAGCAAGAGCTGGAAATCTCACTACACAATCAAAATATTATTTAATTGGTATAGGAGAGACATACCAATTACCCCTTTGAATTCATGACAGATATATTACAGTAAAAGGTTACAGTTCGTTCAAGGACAGACAGTGGAATAAGGGAAATGTTCTTTGTTTGGTACATCACAAATGCTTCCTTTTAACTTCTGACTTGGATTAGTAGAAGACAATAGACCCCATACAGATCAGATGGATGAGGCTTTTTCTGAGTATTTTTTATGACTAAGTGGCAGAATTAGCCAGTAGCAATTGGGGATTTTGACTGTAGATAGAGAGTACTACAGGGATATGATGTCCAGCGTTCTAAGAATGTGTCCATGAGAAGATTTGGATACAAAACTTCAAGAAAGGATTTAGAGGGTGACATTTTTCTGGGCTGATTCCAGCCAACAGAAAGATATTCACTTGATACTGTGAAGGCTGAAGGCAACTTGGATGAGAATGACAGTAAATTGACAGAGTTCACAGCTTTTCAGAAGAGCCCAGAGAGCAGAATTGCAAAACAAAAATAAGCAAGCAAATTCAGTAAACACTGAGAGCTGAGAAAAAAGCTCAACAGGAAAGGAGTTAAGCAGAAATGGCAGTTCTTTTAACAAGCAATTTTAAAATTAGAAGTTCAAACTCTTCCATTCTTAAGGAAACATAGAAAGACACCAACATGGCTAAATCACAAGCTGTTTAACGACTCTCAGACAAGAAGAAAAACTAAGGAAAAAGAAAAGTAGATTGGATTGCCATGAATAAAGTGTAGGAACAAAGCAAAAGACCACAGAGATACAGTACACAGAGCTACAGTTAGGAGGAACACCAAAGCCTGCCTCTCTCTCAGAAAAAAAAAGACCTATTAAGTATATTCGTAATAAGATCAAAAGGAGAGAAAACTATTAGTGGATGATTCTGGGAAAGCCAAAAAGTTTAATATTGTCACAAAAATACATTAGATATCAGTGGCATGGGTCAGGGTAGAATACAAAGTTAATATATTCTAGAATATCAAACTACGAGCCTTCAATACGTTATTAATGTTTTTACATTAGCCAGCCATAAGGTCTTTAGGAGCCAGATGATGAAAAGTTGAAATTATTAGCTCATAGCTTTGAGAACTTGTAGAAGAACTGGGAACCTGGAGGAATGATTTGCGCCCCTCTCTAAGGAGGGAAAAAAAAAGGAGGAATTTATAAAAAATTATAAACTTGCCCTTTCACATTCAAATTCTAAAGCCAAAAAACAAATCTAACTATTTATAAATGCCAGGCTGATAGCAGAAAGAAGAGCAGAAATCGGTGCAGATTTGTGAAGAAGATACTGTATTTAATTTTATTCTTACAGAGCAGTGGGCCCTATGGAGAGAAGGATATGCTTTAGTAAAGTTCATGACATGGTCTCATACAATGATTAAAAAAATGAGATTTTTTTTCCAATAAAGCCATACTAAGTTGTGTGAAATATATGAGCACATCATCTGGATATTTCTATTTGCCTTTGGTTGGAAGATGTGAAGTAAATAATTGGCAAACATCATATTTAAAAAAAAAAAAGTTATTTTTGAATTCATAAGTGAGATTCAAACAAAACAAAAAAGCCAGGTAAAATTAGTTATAATTTGCATGATTTTAGATGTTATCCAATTTAAATTGAGGACACAGAAGAAATGGTTTTTTGCTTTATATGGATGTGTGTGAATATGTAGCTGAAGTGGACTGTATTCTTCCAAAACACCTGAGATTGATCACTATCGGAAATCGCTATTCTATTTAATCAAGCCAATCCCATCAATCAAGCTAGACACATTTTGAATTGGATGTATTGGAATGAAATTTTCTAGTGTCTGTGTGTACCTGCCGAGCAGTACTGTATGGGGCAGAGAAATCCCAAGTACTGAGATATCTTTTCTTTGGGAGAGCCGCAACATCACTTCTCTTGTCTAGTATCACAGGTACCTGCTACTATTTAGGACTTGTCTAAAAGAATAGAGATCCAGACTCAGGTGGCCTTTAGTATATTTCCCAGACAAACCACTCAATCTCCTTTTTTGTGAATCAGATTCATGTCCCATTCTCCAGGGGTGAGATGCAAGTAATTGAAATCAAGACTTTTCAGACTTTAGGACTGCATTGGACCATGCAATTGATTTGTTGTTGATGCGGTCAAAGTCCAGCCATGCCAAAATCTGACACCGTCCTCCCCCCTTTTTTTTTCAGTCTGCTCCCTAAACTCATTAATATGTTGATATCTATGATGGCATAAAGTGAAAGACAGAATAATAAGTTGAGCCTAAGTATTGGTTACAGCAGAAAATTTATTTCATTATCTAAAAGATAACTCTTGTTGGGATGATTGACTGGAGGTACATTTTTCTTTTTTTTTTTTTTTTTAATTTTCCCTTAACTTCAAGATCATAGTTCTTAGGAAAAGCAAACAAAAACGGAATGCTTTTTTTATGTATTTGTCAGTTGGATACTCATTAGAAAACTATTCACTCTGCTACTATTCACTCATCAAATTCATAGCAAACATTAAGATGAATCACTGTGGCATGTGAGAGACAGACTGTTCCATGTTGTGCTTATATCAGAAGGAGTAACAGGAAAAAATGGGGCAGAAAAGTAAGATAAATCCCACAAGAAAAGATCTGACTTTCCTGTTCATCCTGTTCACTTTTTACAACTTATTTAATTTGGTATATACAAATGAGATTTAAATTATATTACCTATAGCCTAAAGCATTTATTTTAATTTCTAAAAGGGTAAACCATATTTTGCTGTCTGCTTACTTCTGTGTTATCTAATTTTTTGGCAAATATTGACTAAAGAAAAACTTCTGTCTAATTCCATTCTTTCTCAATGTTCTCTTCTGAGAGGAATACAGAGAAAAGAATATTAATCTTTTAATCTTTTCTCCAAAATCCAGTGCATGGTCAAAATCTAGTCTAGTGCTCAGAACATACATTTCCATTTTCTAGCTGTATCTGGAAAATTACCCATTGATTTGTTTGGCAATTTAGTTTCTACAAGGTAGCCACAATTACACAAAGGAAGTTTCTTTTGCCACTGGTAGTATTATGGATTTATGTTCTACTCACAAAAATGGTTTGGGCATATTTTACTTCTTTTTGGAATACTAAGCAATAAAATAGTTACAATCAAGGAGTCACTAATTCTGAAGCAAATTGCGTTTTTTTCCAGAGAAAGGCAGTAGAGCCAATGGTATATTGCAGAGATTGTTTTAGATTCTTGGTTTCTACTAAGACCATCATCCCTGTGTTCTCTATTCAAAACAAACATATGATGGTTGTCATAATATTTAAACTATACTTTTGTGATAGGAAAATGATTGAAAAGTTCAGCATGATCCTAACATGCCAGGCACCATAAAGTTGCAATACACTTGAATCATCCAAAAGGGAAATACAGTACAGAAAATAAGAGGGAAGCTTAAAAAACATTTTAAGAAAGACAAGAGAGGAGCAGAAGCCTCATGTTCTAAAGCAATTTAATAGGTTGTATAATTCTGTGAAATGTTTGATTCAGGCACAAATTTGAGTGAAATTGTTGCTATGAATTTTGTAAATGTCTAGAAGTAGACCTTTATCCAACAGAAGTGTACAAGAATACTTGCAACTTCCAGCACATGGATAAACCTGTAGAAGAAACTGAATGGTTCATGAAATTCCACCAGCCACTATTCTGCTTGCATAACTTGGCTGTCTCCAATTATCCTACTCCACCCATTCTGAAACCATTAATATTCCTACTGTTACAGAACTTTCCTTACCCTTGCACACATAATGTTGAAATAGCAGAAAGAGAAAGGAGAGAATTTTCTTCTTAGCAAGGTCATCACTACTAGTTTTTACTTTGATGAAGAATTTTTTTTCCTAATCATTGAAGAAATGGAAATCCAAACTCTTTTTCAGTCTTCTGTTTTTTGCAAAGTTGTGTAATTGTTATTCCAACAACCTTTTGAGAACTAGCCACCTGTCCTCCCAAGCCATAGAAGAACTTTTACCCTGTTGGTCTTTAAACAAAACACAGACAGACTATCCAACTACACTTATGAGAAAAAGCAATGTTCAAAGTTTCAGTAATTTCCAACTATATCTGAGTGGGACACTCTAAATAAATTCTGTAAAATTCTACACTCCAAGGGTTATATTTTCTAGTATGTTTGTTTTCTGGCTACATTGCATGTGTAAGTGTTGTGAGATCTGTTGGCTGTTCACAGCTTAGAATGGCATCAAACCAGAGAACACTGCCTAAGGCAGAAACCCTAAATTAAGGGGTCAGATAATACTGGCGTTGGCCTATCTGTCAGTCTGTAACAGGAGAAAGTAGTTCCTTATTTAATTTTAAATCATGCTTAAAGCAGCTTGGGAGACTAAAAAGAACAGTTTTATATTTTTTAATGTTATTGGGGATAGATAGCCTATTATTAGAACACACACTTACTGATAAAAAATTCCCCCCCCCCAAAAAAAACCCAACCAAACAAAAAAAAACCTCTGCACCCTGCACTAGAGAAGCTAGATAGCCACAGATTTTTCTGATCCTCCCCAACACTGTAAAGTCTGGAATACTATAGATAGTGTGTTCAGTCTAGTATTCTTCTCATCAGCTCCCGCTTTCATAGATTTCCCTTCTGCTGTTGTAGAGAACACCATGCATGTAGTGTTTACAAACACCACCACTAATTACTAATTTGAAGTTAAAGAACAGACCTCCCCCTTCTGTTTAATCTTTGGCCAGAGCTTGGAGCGTCTCAAAAATTATCTTACAAACCCATGCCCTACCCTAGAGATTACGTAATATTATACCTCTGAGCAAAGCTTTAACAAGGTTTCAGAGTCAGGAGACTATAGAGACTGAATCAAATTTCTGCGTACTCTCCCTGGGGTCAGTGACAAATCAACAGCTGCTTGTTTCCATCAATAATAGTCCGGCTGCTGCTGCTGCTGCAGAAGAGAGACAAGTTTGAATTCTTGTGATTCAGCTCAGGCGAGACAACGGGGTGGATGACTGGCTTTACAGATTTTAGACCAGGTGCGTTGTTGTCAGCTAAGCAGAATGGATAGTGCTGATGCTTAATTACTGTGTACTTGCATAAGTCATGGATCACATAGTAAAAAGAGGAAGAAAGATTTGCAAGGTAAGCCATTCTCTTTAAAATAATCTATATAATATAGCAACATTGTCTTGAGATTAGGAAGTTTTAAAAATAGACTACGTTTGTGCTTCCTTATGAAAGCTGTCATTTAGCTACTGCAGTACCTGATTTTTACATGATTTTCTGCAATGTGGTTGTACTTCTAGAAGTCCAGGCAAAGACTAATCCAGTAAAAATTTCCACTGGTGATGATAATGAGATTCATTGATATCTCCTGTTTAACCTTTAGGGAATGAAACAGTGGGAGCTTCCAGAAACCCAGTTATAGTCCTCTGATTCTCAAAGGCCACCTCCAGTTTTAATAATTTATAACAATCTAAAGAATATCCTGTTGGACTCAAAGTGCTTTGCTTTCCATGCCTTTCCTTTGAACACCTGTCTGCTGAGGGCTGTCAGAAGGGGTGCTTTTCCCCAGGACTCTCCCATAAGAGTGACCTTTCTGCATGGAGAACCTAAAGTGAATCTAGTAACATTAAAATACTCCAACAAAGCAAATAATACTATAGTTAGCCTTCTACTCATATTTATTGTAACTCAAGTGGCTGGGACACATTAAAAAGACAACGCATAGCATGCATGCCTCAGTGAAATTTTGTTTTTAAAATTAGCATCTTTTAAAAGGGCACTCCAAAGCCTGTTGAACTGAATGTCTTCAAAGATTCAAAGTAAGAAGTTCAATGAGCTTCAGATCAGCTTATGAATTGCACCCTGCTTTCCACTATCAACCAACACTTGGTCTGTCTGCCAGGTCTACCTGACAGCCTTTTGTGATACCATTAGAGGTGTTTCTGATATCACTAGATCACTCTCAATGTCATTTAGAATCTAATAATACTTATAAGTTTATAAAGAAAGATGTTTTTTGTTAGGTAATTAATTATTTGAAAAAAATAGAAGGCAAGGGAACAGGTCATCTCAACATCATAACGACTGGCTTGCTAAAAAATTTTCTAGGTGCCATAAATTATGTCTTTGATCATATTTATGTGGTTATAAAACAACTACATAACTTTGGGGGGGGGGGAACCTAATAATGTAAGTCTGAATAGTGAGCAGCCCTAAATACAGACCCTGCTAAAATATAACTCACTTTAAACTGACTTGAGCCCTAGATCTACTCACAGCTTACAGAGAAAAAGAGTGTGGCTGTATCTAAATAATTAGGGCATTAGAAGTTCAAGTACATCACTTAAATTAACAGCCAGTATAGTTTCTGAATTGTTGTATCCATGTGTTCAGAATAGGATTTGTCCCATAATATTCAGGGAACAGCATTCATAAACTTCCAAATGATCTCACAAGTACATGATTTCACACAGGCTGTATTTTGGCAGTCTTGCCTCAAGGTGACAGAGGCACAGATAACAGAAGCAGTGCTCCCATCTCTAAGAAATGCTTTTTTTCTCACCATACAAAGGTGGAAGAACTCACTGTTACTTGGCTGCTATGCGAACACTTAAGAGCAATAAAAACTCTGGAAGGCTGCATACATTTTGAATTTGCATAACCTATGTGGCTTGTACAGATGTGGTGTAATCTGCATTTCCAACTTGTTTCTTTCACTTTATTAATAACAACACTCATCCAAGTTCTACTGTCTGTATGACTATGCTGTACAGACAACAAATTCCCTTTTTCCTGTCCCTTTGAGAAACCTCATGACCCACATGATGGATAGTAAAACAATTTATTGCATTATTAATAATCTGTGGTTATCTTAAAGTTTAAGCTTCCACATCCTTTAAAACATAGCTGTATCTCAAAAGCATTTGAATACCCATCTTCTTCTTTTACATTCACAACAAAAGCTAAAAACTCAGCTAAGCAAACTCAGTGATAGACATCCTTCCACCTTTCCCTTGAAGTAACAGCCCACACACAAGTGGAGAGTGAGCTGGAACCTGAAAGTCAGGTTTTTTCTCAGCCACATATACAGACGCTGCAAGAGGCAGCCTAAAATTAAGTGCCTGACTCTTAAAAGATTTGACCTGGGTTATATCTGAGCATGGTCAGCAAGCTGCTATTCGAGTCAGTTGTGTGCTCCTTCAGCGATGAAGGCTAACTACAGACCAGACTGCATTGCCAAGTTATTAGCTGTTGTTCCAGTCAAGTGACTATTTCCCTAACATTGACACGCGAGACATCATCTGGAGAAATGTGTCCTGTTTGGGGTCCCCAATACATGAAAGATAGTGACATGGTAGAGGAAATCCAGAGGATGTCCACCAGAATGATAAAGGGGATGGTGCACATGAGGTGTATGGAAAGGCTGATAGCAGGAAAGGTGGAGCCAGGCTTCTTTGAAAGGTGCAAAACAAAAGGACATGAATTATAATGATAGATAGTCCAGTTAGGTATTGGGGAAAACATTTTTTGATTCTTTTGAAATAAGGGTGGTCAAACACTGCACAGGTTGCCCAGAGAGGCTGGGGAATGATTCTTCTTTGGAGATATTCAAAGCTGGGCTGCGTATTACCCTGTGTAACCTGATCTAAATTCAAAGTAAGATCTAACTTTAAATGTGGCCCTGCTTTGAGCAGGGAGTTGAACCAGATGACCTCCATAGGTCCCTTCAAATCTAAGTTATACTATGATTCTGATATAAAACTGCATGCTTCCCAGCTTTATAATCTTTCTCTACCAGCACCCTCAAATCTTTCTTCTCTGTAGATTTATGAAAGATCTCTTTGTTTCCTATCACAATAACTTGTAGCAATCAAAAGTTTTATATCTTACCTCTCACAAGATCCCCAAATTACTTTCTTTACTACCTACAGATTTCTTAAAATATAGACAAAATTCTCAGTCACCTTTTCTTGCCAATAGAAATGTCTGTGAGTTATATTCAATTTGTTTCCAGATAAGCTCTTTGATTCCAGACACGTCAGCTATCCAGGCTGCCTTTTTTGACCTAATTATATGCTCTAAAATCCGGAGTGCATCTTTTTCTAAATCACAATTGATGTGATATGGATTTATTATCCGCTCCACATACAGAACAGCAGGAAATCAATGTGAACGCAACTTGTTCATCTTTTAATAGCTGATAATAATGAAAAAAGTCAAAGTACTGACTGTACATTCATATTTATGGTCCAAACTGTGGTCTGTGTAGTGTGAAGGAGTAATAGAAGGGAACTGAAAGTTGTTTGTGAATTTTTAAGGCAAATCATCTACTAGTATAAATTATTTAAACATTCTCAAAGTAAATAGGGCTATAAAAATTTACAGCAGCTACAAACCTGTCCCTTCCAAAACTTAACACGCCCCCTCCCCCGCTAAGGTTTACACACACCCACACCCTTAAAGTCCAGTTTCTTCAATGAAGTTCTAGCGGACATACCTCTTGATAGCAGTGTTATCAGAAAAGTGACACATTGGCAGCTGAGAGGCAGTTAGAGTGTCTCACTGAAAACAGTGTCTTAGAGAGGGTGAAAATAAAGTTCTGTTAGAGAAGCCATCGTGTTTTGGATATGCATAGTGGAAGAAACACAACATTAAAAATCTGCTTGTTCTCCTACCGCGAATAGACATAAAAAACTATCTCTTTTTTTTTTTTTTGTCAGACTTAAACTTGAACAGCTTCCCAGGTGGCTGTAAGAGAGGGAAGGATGGGATTGAAGAGGGAGTATTTTAGGCTTTTTGGTTTTTCAAGACCAATTACCCTTTTGATCATAATATTTTAAAATGTTAAGCAATAAAACTGCCACATGAAATCTGGATAAGATGCTATATAGAAGCTTCTCAAGCGAATTCTTAATTTTCACTGTAACATAAACATTTGACACTAATTTCACATTAAATAGCTGAGTCATGAAAGAATTTGGGTTTGTGCTCAATTGATGCTCTGCTGATGTGTAGCTGTTAAGAGAATGATAGGCATGTAAAACAGCATGAAGGGAAACCTGACATTTATTTTAAAAATATTTTTTCTATCTAGTTCTGTATCATTACGCATACTATTAGCAAATTTTACATAAATGAAAGAATTTTTTTAAACTTCAAAAGACAGCTTTTGAATTCACTTCTCTGTTAGAAGAAATCTCACATGGAAGCAGCAATTGTGTCCTCTACAATGGCTTTAGATATTGGAATGATTTCAAAGTTTTTTTTTCTAAAAAAGATCTCTTTAAGCGTAATGAAAAAAGAACATTTGAAGCTTTTTAATTTCAATGGGACTATTCTCAAGGACTAATGTCTGCAGCATTGGGGTGACAGTTTATTAGCCCCTGATGTAGGACTGTGAAAGAAGTCTCTTTGCTGCTAGAAATCTTCCTGATAGTAAAATTTCACCGCAATAGATAATACGTATCTTTTTCTTTATTATTATTTTTGGCCATTTGTATTGTCCCTGTTTCTCCAGTAATGCATTACAGTCTTGCACGAACAGCTTATATGAGAGATATACTGATCTTTTTGTATATGTTATTTGACTCCTTGATCTAATATTCATATGAATTTAAATTATCAAATTACTTAATTAACAAAAGTATGAATTCAGGATGTCTGGGACAAAGAAGGAAGTAACAGCTTTTGCTGTTTTTGAAAATTTACTTCATTAAACTTTTAAGGTAGCACACAGATTCTTCGTATATGATTTCAACCAGATTTTATTCATGGAAGATCATGTAGAGATAATTGATTCAGTCTGCTAGCATTCAGTACTGCCTGTGGAAGAAGAGGTTCAGTTTAACTGATTCAGTCTTTTTGCTAGGTGAGTTTGTAAGGATTGAGCTGTATTTTTAATGGTTTCCTTTTTCTGCAGATTAGGACAGGTTAAGACATATCCCCTTTGAAAGGCTTCAAACTCATCTTTCTCTGCTAGAAGGGTGATGACGAAGATTGCAAGATGATGCTGAGTGACTGGTGTTACAATGGATAATATTTTAGTTTTAGAAGTGAACAAATAAGATAAACCCCTGTGTTTTCCAATTGTGGCAAAGTCGGCCTGGTGCAGGAGAACAGCAATCAACAGAGTTACAGGTCTGATTTGTACACATTGATCCAGAGAAAGATTTGAATCTGCCTATTGAAACTAATGCCAGCTGTCTGCAGCACCCCTGGGACAAATACGCCAGATGGAGGTTGCCAGAACAGTATAACCATGTCCCTTCCCTGCCAATATGTTCCTTTACACCAGTGGGACTTGGGGAAAGCACTTGAGCTAACTATGTCACAGGGGAACTCCTCGGCTGGGGCTTTCCTCTCCTTCTGTCCAGAAGATGGAATAGGGAAAAAAAAAAAAAGAAAAAAAAAAAAAAGCCAGTGACTATATCTCTGCAGCGTCCTGACCATATTTAAGTTATGATCATCATCAGAACTATAGCGCAATATTATTGCAAATAGTACTGTAAAGCTGCGAATAAGTTTCTCCTTTGTTCTTATTCTGATGATATTTTCCTCAGCATTTTATCAGTTAATATAGCTTTTCAGTATGTTTCCTTTATGCTGTTTGTTTTGCCAATAAATAAGATTCCATTATGGTCTCAGTACCATAGCCTGTGATTTGATTGCCGTTTAAATCCTTTATGTGTGATTTTTCTCAGGGCTGTTTTCTGAATTCATTCCAAAATGGTTGCACTTGAATTGCACTTGATTTCCAATTCATCAGGCAGTGGATTGTGTAAATCCACTGCTAAATATGGCTGTTCCCTACTCCTTTGCTATTGCATGTACCGCATTCATTCCTTGTGGAGCTCTTGTGCAGGCTGAAGAGCTAGGGACATCCAGGTCTCTTTATCCTTAACCAGTGATGGGGTAGGACTATACTAGTGGTCATTTGGTCTGATTTAATAGAGTCAGCTGTTAACACAGCCAGACCTAAATCAGTGGTTAAAAATGCTTTGTACAAGCTCCGTTCTACTGTGCCCTTCTGGGACCTTGGCTTTCCACATTTCTAGAATGTTTTTTCTAAGTTTGCAGCTATTTAGAAAACACAGATGTTGTTTCTTCTTCTCCCTGTCACGGGTGCATGGGAAGGGGTAATCTAACCGTGAGTTATTATGCTAAAAAATTCTGCTGTCTGCTTCTCAGGTGCACATCACAAAAAGACTAATCTTGTATGGATTTTCCTGTTTGTTATCAGAGGCAAAATGGGACTCTGATATTCAGGTATATAAAAGTGGGTTTTCTCTTCTTTTCTTTCCTGCATTAGGTACAGTGAGAGAGATGGATAGCTGCAATTCTTTACAGCTATCAGGAAAGACATGTTATGTTACCCTGATTGTTAAGTCAATAATTTAAACTCAATAATTTTGCTTTTGAATAGAGAGGTTATCTGGCTTGCAAGTTAACTGTACCATGGGTGAGGTGATGCTCTATATTGTTATGCTTCTGAAGTGAGTTGCCATTTCCACATCATTTAGGATATCTGTGGTCTGCAGTCAATACTGTGTTGTCAAGTTTTCTTTTCTGACTTACTATTTAATAATATACACTTACAATTCCATGTGCTCTGTGTTATTCATGTTTTTGCATTGTCTGGGGCCCTCCGCTATGACAGAAGATCAGGAGCTGACCATAACAAGTCTGTGCACGTGTACTGAAAGAGTAACAGGCTTCTGATAGGAATGTTCTTCCAGGAGGTTAGAACAGCACCCAGCAAGAAATCTCCAGTGAGTCTGTCCGACGCATGAACGCTTGCCTGGTGAAACTGCCTTCACCCCGTGATATTGTGAGGAGGGTTAGAAACCACGAAGAGCAGAGGCTTCTACGAGGAGAACGTGTTGTCATTGCTCTGTTCATGATGAATACAAAGCCGGCAGCTACTGGCTTAGAGCTGTACATGGGCAAAGCCGCAAAGCTTCTTGGGGACCTGCAGTCGCCAACTGACCTCCGAGTAGCAAGGAACGGCCATAGGTGGCATATTTGTATATTTACCTGTTCCTATATATTTTCACATTGGTATGAAAGACTCTGCTGAAGTTCTACAGTCTGAAAATAAGCCCAGCTGCTGTTTCAAGGCAAGAGGCTGCATAACGAACTCACTCCCTGCTGCAGGCTCCTTTTAACTGATTAGTCATTACTGCAAGCAGTATCCAGTTGCACAGCTAGTGTCTCTTGCCCTATGACAATGGACTTGCCTTCCTTCCTGTAAAGAAAAATAAGCAATCTCAAGGTCAAATACTACAGTATATCGTGGTGACTTCAGATTTTTAACACTGTTGGTTGTTTTTTTTCCTCCCTGCCCTCTTCCTCCCTGAGTGGTAAGCTACCGGTGAACTATCTGGATTGTCTGGCTCTCTGCAGGCTATTTCCTATTGCTTCACTTTTCATTTTGAAAAATATGCAAACTTCCATCTGTTTCTTGAATACAGTCCTTCTGAGATCTATGTATGTATGAGCTTTTTGTGCCGAAGAGGCAGATTTCTTAGGACTGGGCTTTATGTAAATGCATTTTGACATCAGTTTTCTCCATCCACGTACTCATCCTTCCTTTATATTGTGTTTTAGGTGTCACTCAGAGCAATCACTAAACTTCTGTCATGTTTGTAATGCAATTGGGCAGCAATGTTAACTGTAAGTGAAGGCAGAGCTGATCAACAGTAAAATCTCAGGTTTCTGTTTTTAGCCAGGGTGTATGTGCTTGTGCTCTACAGCAGATGTTTCTGCCTTTGAGGCAATTTCAATGCTGAGCTATTTTAAAGACAGATTATTCTACAAGAACAAGTAAATTCATAATTAATTCCACTTTCAACTTTTCAAAACTATTTTTTTTGCCACTGCGGGAAGACGTGTTACTGCCTAAAACCTAAGTTCTGAGAGTTTCTATAATTCTTGTTTCATCAAATGACGTTTCAGTGGCAAAGGATAATGTGTTCTGACCAGAGGTGGCTTTGATTCATACCTAACACTGAGAGGTAGGATGTGAGTCAGATAACTAAAGGCTGTCATTATATAACTGAAGAGAGGCATGTCAAATAGACCCTGTTAGAGCACGTTGCCTAAACATTCTGTCTCTCTCTGAGACAGGTGATGTTGGCAGCACTTTTTCCCTCCCCCATCTGCCCATATAAACTGTGTTTATTAATTAAGTCTGGGACAAGACTCACATAGGCTGGAGACCCTCATGATGGAACATCTCCTCAGAATCATCTGCCAACTTTGCTGCAGTTTCAGGGTACCCTCTTTAGGGAAGAGGGACCACTTTGCTGAACAAAAATAAGCAACTTTGTCAGTTCTCTGCATGCACTTGTACCTTTTCTGGAAGAATATTTTGATGGCTTCTTGTGATGTGGTAAATATGAGTTATAGTGGTGACTTGCAACAGCACTTCCCTGTTCTGGCCTTCTGGAATGAAGTTGGCGGAAACTGCAGAATTGTAGAAGGTGTTATCAGTAGTTTAACACGTGACATCACCACAAAATGGGGGAGATGCTCGTCCAAATGAAATTCTCTAGATTTTAAGCAGTCACGTGTGGTCATCCAGATAGCACAGGCTTAAACATCGGCAGATTTGAATGAAATGTTCTGGATAGACAGAAATGGAAGGAAAAAGCCGCATGTGAAAGTGGAGACTGAGCTGCCTTTTCAGAAAAAAAAAGATAAGATGCATTAACTGCAGGTGAGCTGAGATGTCTCCGTAGCTCTGTGCAGGGTTGTACCCCAGGGGTGGTACAGCTGCACCTGAGCAGCACAGGCAGACGTAGGGCCAGCTGCCCTTGGCATCCTGCCGTACCGACTCAACTACATCTCTGTTCCAGAGGTGTAGGTCTTTCTTAGTTCAGGTACTTGCGTGGAGTGGCACAACACTACAAAAACATACCTTTGATGTGAGACACTCTGTTCACATCCTTACAGCTCTCACTGCTTTGACTTTGCCTTTTTTTTTCCCTCTTCGAGGCTGAGGTTTTATGTATGATTTCTTTGTGCAGTTACTAAAGTGATGTGATCATGTTTGCTTTCCGTCCAAGGGTTGTTGGTGTCCAGATGATAGTATTTTCTAATAATTATTATGTTGTGAAAGTTATCAGAAAACATTTAATGTGAAGAATGTGATCTTGTGCATACAAACACACCTCTGAATGGGGCAAATTAAGTTTTGGGTCTTGGAATAGCTTCTTCTTTCACTAGATCCACGGAAGCTACTGGTGGTGTACCGTGTCAACAGTCAGCCCTTAGGGAAGAAAGGGAAAATCACTAATGCTGACAGCAGGAGCAGTTGTTCTGCATGGCCTTACAGATTTAGATTTCTCTTTTCTTGCTCCAGTGTGTATATTTATAATGTGTATTTTCTTGAGAATTTGTGTTTTGGAGTGCAAATGCAGCTTCAGACAATACAGCAATATTTCCTGATAATCTGTCTCTTGCTAAAGTACAAAAGCTTCTGCGGTTAATATCATATTTTGTGTTTTTATAGTCTTCCCAAACTTCTATGTCCTACAAAGAGCAGGGCAGGAGAATTTTTAGCCTTTATATTTCTAATCCTGTTTTATATAGGCCACAGGTTCTTTTTCAAATATATATCATTATCTCCCACAAACACTAAGGCAATGTTGGCCCTAATAGTCAAATAAAAATTATATCAACTAATTTAAGTCCCAATGTTGGAGTTTTGGTGCCACTCTGTTTCCCTCCTGAGTGCCATTGTTCTTGTAGAATAGAAATTAGCAAGTGAGAGGAAGATAGGAGATGGTGGAATAAAGAAGCTGGAGCGGTTTTGGAAAACAAAAACTGTGTGTCACTTGGCTAAAGCAGGAAGTGACGATCAACCGTATTTTATTAAATGTAAATGCAAGAGAACAAACTTGTAAATGCAGTGTTCACGCAACCCCAAGTCAATGAATGACTCGGTATCAAAGACTTTGTTTTTCATTTCAGAAACGTCTGTCTCATACACAGGCTAATTCCTGGAGGCAGCCATTCATCCAAATGTAACTTGTAGAACAAAATGAATGGAGTTTAGTCCTTAATAGGAAAGAAAGAAAGACAAAAACTGTGTGGAAGTAGCAGATTCCTTCTCTTTCCCTCCTCCCTTAAGAAAAAGCTTTTGCTTTGAATTGCCTTTATTAATTTTGTATTGAATTAAGTACACTGTCAAACTTCTTGTCCAGATTGCTCAAAACGGTGTTTGGTCAAGTTGACAGCTATTACAAAAGCCTCTACTTGAGCCCAAATCATCTTTTCATTGCTGCTGAAATGCCTCAGTGAATATGAAACAAAATTGAATAGGTTGCATTTTATAACTATTAATGAGCCTTCTTTCTAGGTATATAAACTGTCAAAACCAGTAAAACATTATAAAAAAATCTCTTGCCTATTTAATATTTCTTAACATTGCCAGATCCCATCAGTTTTTGACAATCATTCATGTTATGTCAGTTGTAACGCTGTTGAACACGGTACAGGATTTCCCTTGGCTTTAACCTACTTTTACTGTTTATGGGAAGTAACTTTTCTTTAATGTAAATGAAAGCTACTTTTTCCTCATATACTTTGTAGCTTGTTTTTATTTTTCGGACACATGTTATATTGTAACATTGTTTCACTGTATTTCTTGACTTATTCAGTAATTACTTTTGAACAATTTGAATAAATTAACATGTAGCAGAGTTGTATTTTAGATAACTAGAACCTAAATTAGCTTGTGCAAATGACAAACCAAGTGCCAATTCCAGAAAGTCCTTGAGAACTTCCTTAGTTTTCAGTCCTTAAGTCTTACTTCTGTCCTGTTCACTCCAGTTCACTTCCCTGGTTTACACCAGATTTCAGCTCAAGTTTAGCAAAGTGTATAAATGTGTGCTTAAGCTTTGCTGTTCAAAAATCATGATGTAAAAATAAGTCAAAACAAACCAACAACATTTGCACTTGGTTTTATTTGCCTTCTGTTTATATATATTCCGATAATATTTTCAATTTTTAGCACAGCTATTGAGGCCAGCAATATGCTTAATAATTAGAACTCAACATTAAGTTAAAACAACTCCTAGAAGACAGTTCTTTAAGAAAAGCACATCAAGAGACTCACAAAAAGTTATGGGCGCTCTCAACATTCAGTTGTCTCGAACAAACTACTTACTTAATACTGAATTATGGATTACATCTAATAGCAAAATGAGTAAGCAAATGTTTTAACAGACTACTTCTGCCAGGCTAGCTTTTTCCCCAGGCTTCTCTTAGGCTGGATATGAATCAGCTGTGGTCCAACTATATTGGCACGTTGCTAATTTGCTCTGCTATGTCTTACTCTACCATCTTCCTGGTTTGGGAGGCTGGTGGGTCAGCCCCATCTCTAAAATGCCATAACTGAAGGCTTTTGTGTTTTGCATACTTAATCTGAAACTTTTCATATATTTCACATTTCTTTCTTATAATTTTAAAGATGTTCTGTTGCTCATTGAAATCTGTTCCCTATGCTGCAGTTGGTATTTTTGCAGCAGTGACTGCTTTGAATTGGCTTCATTTTCATTAGACAATGGGTAACAAATCACTATGCTGAGGAGTCTCGCTAACAGTTAATGTTTTATAAATACATGGCCATTACGTATTGCAGTATGCTACTTTAAAAATAGCTCTTTTCATATCATCCTTTTGGTACAAAAGGGAGAATAAAGGATAATTATGTGATGCTTCACAAATCTGTATTTAAAGTGATTAAAAATTGGGATGATGTTTTCCATTGTGAATCTTCTTAGTAATGACAATCGATAATGAAAACACACAAAGAAATGGAATTAAGTATTCCACATTCTTTTGCATATCCTGTTTTTTCAATTGTCTAAATAATAGCTTAGTTTTTCAATAACATTTTTTTGTATTTATTTCTCTTTCGTGTTGCGGTTAATTACTTTACAGTGATCAAAGAAGCCTAGAAATCTTGATTTACAAGTGCTAAACTAGAGAGTTTACTTCTTGCAGTTCCGATTCTTCTGTGATTATGGTCTCTTAATGTTATCAAAGACTTAAAAGTGCTGGTGAGGCTGAGGTTTACTTTCAAACAGAACGGAAGCTGTGGGAAATATTGGAAGGGCTGAGCACGAACAATTAAGTTGTTCTGCCAGCAGAGGCTATAATCCTATTGCTACTGTGTGTTGGTTACAGTCTTCAGGACTGTGCACATAAGCTCAGTGTTCAAAAGTCAGATGTTAGAAAAGGGCTTCTGCCAGCTCTCTCTAGCTCAGCGCTGCCTGAGGGTGGGATTTGTTTGACCTAACTCCAACTGTCAGGAAATTAGGTGTCTAAAAAATATCAGTCACCTATTGTGGCACAAAGGAGAGAGATTCACATGCCTAGAGATTTATCAGCGGGGTCCATAGCTGGTGGCATACATTGACAGTCAAAGTAGCTTTTGGGGAAAGATAAAAACGGAAAAGGAGAGAGAGAAAAGGGAAAATGAAAACTATCCCTGGTGGCCACCAGGGAAGAGAAGTGACAAGGGTCACAGCTGAGCACCCCCAGGCCCCACTCCCATCAGCAGCAAGTAGTTTACCAACACACACACCCAAACTTCTGGAGTAACTATATAGACGTCTTCAAAACCTGCTCAAACTGTCAGTGGTTTATGAGCATGATGCTGTCAGTGCTAATGGAAGCACACTTTGGGGGCAGGTGCTGCAGCTGGTTAAGCTGTGTGCATGCATTTTATTTGGTCCACTGAGTAACCAAAGTGTAGGGAAAGGCTGGAAGAAGGGTAACTCTCATGCCGGTGGCAGTTGTTTCCCATAGGAACGTGCCATAACAACAACTTTGAGGCTTGCAGATGCAAGGATGTGAGAGTAACAATGGGAAAATACTGCCATAAGGCTTTGGGAAAACACTGACGAGGTGACTTGGATGAGAGATTTGAGCTGTGAGTGAAAGGCAGACCTCAGAGTTGCCAGTAGAAGGCCCTTGGTGATAGAAAGCACAAAGACATTGTGCAACACTACCTTGGGAAGCAATGAACCATCCCAGGGAGATGCCTGTCTCCACTGGCCACAAAGGGATTCCTATTGAAGTTCGTTGCTTAGCTTTTAGTTAATGCGAGTTGAATCCTACTGCATATACACACATCTAACGGCATGATGTTTTTAATGTGAAGTTGTATATCTGCCTTCAGGAATCCTCATAGGCCATGCTCCTGGTAATACTATATGGTTCTTGGTATACTAATAGCTATCTTTAGCTTAGCAGTTTTTAGTAGAATACTTTTATTTATATCGAAATGGCATATTGTGTAAGGAATTGACATTCTTCTAAAATGATCTGAGAAAATGGCCCTGTCCACACTCAGCACTTGTAGCACTTCAACTGTGCCAGGAAACTGAAAAAGGCCAGTATGCAATAACTGAAAATTATTCCTAAATATTTCAGCAGCTCATGTTGTTATGTCATCAGTTATATCTTGCTTATCCAGGCTTACTCCCATAGGGTTTAATGAACTGCTTAGAGTGGTAGTACCTCAGTCCCATTAGCAGCTGGAGAGGTAAAACAATTTCAGTAGAAGGAATCCCTTCCATCACAGAAATAGTTACACAGGCACAATACGTCATGTAGTGCAGGGCTAAGAAACCATTGTAGGATGATTTACTGACTACAGCACTGGGATTTTTATTCTCTTCCCTGCCTTCTACCACCTGCTGTATCCAGTTTTTAAGTTGGATTCTTCCTTTGACAGAGCATCACTCATGCAGATCACTGTCCTGTTAAGATTGTTCTGATATATTCCCTTTGTGTGACTCTCTCTCTCTGAAGATCAGGCCCTTCACCCAAGTCTACAAGGTTGAAGAACTGCCTGCTGTTCTAGCTATGATCTCAAGTTCAGGAGTGAGAGGACTAGCAGAAATAAAACTAGTCCCCGGGCTCTTTAACATACAGTACCTCGAGTATAGTGAACTGGCTTATCTGATCCCAGCTCTTGTACTGCTCATCTCTGCTTCATTGAAGTGGCAACTCATCTTTTGGTGGGTGCTATACTAATCCATAGTTCATACTACCCCATCAGAAACCTACAAACACACAGACCTTATCTTTCTCTACAACTACCTGAAAGGAGGTTGTAGAGAGGTGAGGGCTGGACTCTTTTCCCAAGTAACAAGTGACAGGACAAGAGCAAATGGCCTCAAGTTGTGCCAGGGGATGTTTAGATTGGATATTCGGAAAAAATTCTTCACCAAAAGGGTTATCCAACATTGGAACAGGCTGCCCAGGGAAGTGGTGGAATCGCCATCCCTGCAGATGTTTATAAGAGGGGCAGACGTGGTGCTTAGGGACATGGTTTAGTGGTGTTTTTGGCAGTGTTAGGTTAATGGTTGGACTCGATGATCTTAAAGGACCCTTCAACCTAGATGATTCTACGATACTATGCCCACACGCAGTTGCATCCAGGAATGAAGCTCTGACACATTGACATAATCAGTAATCCACATATCAAACATTTTTATGTGATTTGATGGCAGCTTCTGTTCCCAAGAAGTATAGATATTCACCTTTTCTATCAACAGTAAGACGTGCTTGATGACCAGCAGTGAGCTTGGCTGGTTTGCGTGAAATGTGTAGATAGTATCTTCAGCAGTCATGTAGTAACACTTTTAAAAACGTTTTTGTCAAATAGTTTTTGGGTTCGAAGGTATAAGCACTTAACAGAATAATGTTTTTTGACAGCTTAACTAAGTTTGAAAGCATCAAGCACCGGCACTTAGATAATGACACTGGCAGGAATGTTTTTACTGCATTACATGCCAATTAAATTACTGATTTCATAATTATAAATCAGCATGTTACAGCAGATAATTAATGTTGTCACACTCAAGCTGAAATACTTTATATAAGCATAAGCCTTTCCTCTGTTGATTTGCTAATTCAGGGACCAGAAAACATTGCATATCATCTTTTAATATTTGAATACATATCTTTTAGGATTTCTGCTCCTGCCTACAGCCATAGCCGTGTGCTGTGCTATATAATGGCTCAATTTAATGAGTGTGGACGATGTTCAGAAGGGATGTAATGATCTCCAAGGAGAGAACTGTTTATATGAAATTAAGAGTAGATTTGGGGGCAAAAAACCTCAAAACACTTTAAAATATTTGTCAGATCTATCATTGTACCAATAAGAAAACCTGTTAGAAGGAAAGATGGTTGGCAACTCACAGTAGCAAGGACTTGGTGCAGAAAGTTTTGTTGGTTAATGTGGAGTTGCTGTAAATTATAAAAGAGATGGCAGAGAGCTAGTCTTAGAATAAGGTCTTCAATCCTCTAATAATGAAGCATAATGTCCCCAATCTTCTTGGCTAATTGAACTTTTGCTCTCAGAACTTTTTATGCTTCTGTTATTCAATATTGTTGTATTAAAAGTATAGCACAGCTGCTCTCAGCATGGGCATAAAAAAGAATGAACCTTGCATGGACCTATCCAAAAGTACACATTCTGCTTTGTAAGAGGATCAGGCATGAATGGGAACAAGACATAATCAGAAGTTGCTTTAGGCCACCATTTGTCTTCACCATCTACAGCTTCCAATGCAGCCAGCCTGCAGCATGCCTATCAACATTGCTTTACTTTTCCAGCTCTTTCATTTCTTTAGTTTTCTTTCTATGACAGATTAGAGAATTCTGGTGATAAACGCTTTCCTGGCTGCTCAATAGGACCTTGAACCCTCCAAACATTAGGTTTGAAACCATGGAACCAAGGGACTGCCCAGTGTACAAGGCAGTGGAGGGTGACATCTGCTGACACAGTCATTCATGTTAACACCAAAGAAAATCAAAGTAAACACTTGACGCTGTTATAGATCTAAAAGATGTTATTTTATCAGTTTATGGCATTACAATAAAACTGTATGAATTTAAAGAGGTAAAAATTGAAAAAAACCCTACTCTATTTTAATGTAGTTTTTCAGTACTAAAATAGGAAAAAAGTTATATTCTTGCAAAATGTCTATTTTATAATGGAAAGGTAATTGTGATGCTTTTATGAGTCAACAGGAATTATATAATGACTGATTATTCTCAGTTTTCTACATACGTGTACATTGTCTCTTTTTGACATTAATACACCTTTGAAACATTCAATTGAAAGAATTATTCCTGGGGGCTTTTTTATGCCATGAATAATTTTGTAATCTACAATTTTTAAAATCAAAACCTAAAACTATTTTTGATTATTGAGACAAAAGCAACGCTCCCTTTATAAATATGTATATACACCAAAAGTTAATCAGTTCACTGTTCTGGAATTAGCTGACTTGTTTGCCTTGGTGTGTCGCCAATTAGCAGGAACCCAGGGATGCTGTCAGCTGACAGCTGGAAAGAGATCCCAAGCTCTGCAGCATACGGTTTGGTATGTTGTACAAAACCCTGAGCTGATGGTATTAATGCTTTAATATTTCTTATTAGAATTTTCATCAGCAATCTGTCTGCTACATTTTAATGAGCAAAATATATTGCTAGAACCCTGCAAGGAGCAGTTTTCCTCAAAAATATACCTATTTTAGGGTTACAAAAGGCAGCTTTTTGGTTGGTTGCTAAAAAGGTTTGGTGAGGAGAAAAACAAAACAAGAAAAATCACAATAGATAAACAGAATGGGGACAGAGGGGAGGAGAAGGCAGGCAATTTACTGTCCAGGAAACTGCATAATTCAGAATGATTTCTGAATAGAACACCTTTAGAATATTATTAAAGGGGCTTGTTCATGACAATCTAGTTTTAAAAGAAACATAAATACTTTTAGAATTAAATGTTCATTATTATTGGTGGGATTGTACTTTTGAGGTACAAAAGTGGATTCAAATATTTTTTTCAATAAACGGTTGTGAATGGTTGACTTTTTTCTAGCATGGAATATACATGCACAAATACAGTTTACTGACATAACAGGCACAATATGAAAACACAGTTTGCTTCTTTTAAGATTTATAATAAATCATAATTGCTTTCTTAGCCTATTTATGCTTGAAAGGCTGAATAAATAAAATCACCTAATAGGATCAGAAAGGTAAGCCCCACAAGAGTGAGCAATGCTGAAGGTACATTATTTATTTTCCATCCTTAACGTTATTCTTCTCTAGAGAAGAATATATTCTAGAGAATATATCCTCCATATATCCTTATATGTATTTACAGAGAGAGGATGCAATTCTCCTTATATTTTGTACATGATCCATAAGAGCAATGCTGATGTTGCACACTCCTGAAGTCCCTGCCATGACTGGGAAAGAGCAGCCAGTCAGAATCTACGGCACGGGATGTGGCTGGAGTCATAAATATAAGAGCTCCGTGAGAATTACACATAAACAGTTCAAGATTAGTATTGATCTATTTTTGCATTATTTACAGTTGCCCTTGAGTCCACGTGCACGGTTTTAATGGAACTTAGCTGCATTAGGATTCAAGCTAAATATCACATTAGAAGCTCCCCCAGGGAGAAAAGCTTTCTGAGTATAGTAATAATGGAAAACACATATCTGTGGAGCGCTAAAGATGACTGTATAACCTCCTGTGTTGGCTGCTACATAGATTAACGCATGACTGTGCAAAGTAATTGATATTTGTTGATAAGGTAGAAGTAATATGTGTAGTTAATGGACTAAAATTAAAATTGCCATATTTCTTCCTTTGTCTGCAGAAGTTTCATCACTGAATTAAAACGTTAGGAGGATAATAATAGAAGTGAGGAAAACTTTTTTTCCCAGAGATATTTGAAAACAAAAGTGTGATGGGAACGAATGGCCTTGCATGTTTCACAAGCTTAAATAGGCTCCTGCTGGCAGCGCGCCGCTGAAGGGCAGATAACAATCCTGCTGTTATCATCAGGGATTGCAATCACTGTCACAGGGCTTGTCATGTGCTGTCTGTGGGAGCAGCAGCAGAGTGCAGATTTGAAATCAGTGTTATCTGCCAAACAGTGATAAACACTGAAAACAGTGTTATCTGTTCCCTGCGAGTTGGAGTTATTTTGAAACGTACACATCCCTCTTTTGAGTTTTGGCTGTTTGAGCAGATCCATGAGCAAAACTGCTGTGTCAGCATTTTTCCTGGGAAAAAAAAAAAGCTACACAAAGACCGGAAAGATGTATCTGTCCTGTGCACGGAGGAAAAGACCAGATGCATGGGTACAGGCAGTGCTCCACAGAGAAAGCAGGGCTGTGTGTGTAGCAGCAGTTTAAGGTGGTAACATTGGCATCAGCCAGTCTTCTTCATGAGGCAACTGGAGATGTATTGCTGACTCCTCATTGTATCACTTTTTTCCAGGCAAGGACAGCAGTCAGCAGAGCAGCCTGACTCTTTATCATATGATGTTCTCCCTTAGTCGGGATAATTTTCCTTCTCAAGCTATGTTGGCTTTAGGGGGCGATAACTGTTGCAGTAAAACTAGGAGCAGCTCCAGCTTCCTGGGGAATCTAACGCTCTGAGTTACAGATACAGGAAAAAGGCAAGTTCATTACTGGATAAGAGAACAGGACTTGCTAGCATGGGATTCATTAATTGTTTTTAATAATGGACTGTTTGGGAACAAATATGTGTAATACAAATCAGTGAAATTGTTAGCTCTGCCTTTATAGCATCATTGCTGAAAAGCAAGTAGAAGACAGTAAGCTGAACGGATCTGCCATTCTACTCAGTAGCACGATGGAGTTGGTATGAGTGTTCATATAATGGCCTCCCTTGCTTAAACCAGAGAGCCCTGTCTTCCTAGCCCTATTCGTTTGCCCTACCTTTCCAGATCCTTGTAGCCTGGGACTCTGCTCCCTCCAGACCATAGACCTTGGTACATTTATACTTCCTGAAGTTTAGATAGCAAGGAGATGGTTGAGTGTTTCAGGATTATTTTTTTTTTTCATTTTCATTTTTAACACAAAGTCGATGATTATGAGTGAATGTAGAGTTTAGGTATGTTTGAGACTGCAAGCTGTATTTAACATTTGGACACTCACACTGATACTTTGGAAAAAGATTCAGATCGTGTTTCAAACAACTAAATTTAAGCATTCACATGTAGGTGTCCAGATGAACTAGGTTCTAAACTCTTATTGTCAATAGTTCAGTAGTCAAAGGCTTAATATAGTCATCTTAGAGAGCTGCCAGTATGTGTTTATAGCAGCCAAAAGCATCAGCACTGGTGTAAAAATATCCCTTCTCTGGCTGCTCAACCTCTTCTAATGCTGCTTATTAAAGATTTCCTGCAAGTCTTCACCTGGTACCAAAGTCCAGAGGGACTAGCCATTGCTTTTTAGGGCTACAGGTTGATTATTTTTTTTTGCTAGAGCCAAGAGAAATGACTAATAAAACTCAGCCTTCTTAAAGAGAAGTTATTAAGTGTCAATTTGTGAGAAGAGCTATACTATTGAGTTATGCTGCTGCAGGCAAAAAAAATTCCATTAAATGTAAGGAGTCAAGAAAAATAACAGTTTATCCTAAATAAGCTTGTCTAGTACAAAAATGCATTTTTGTCCATATTAAAAATTAACTAACTGCCCATAAGATTTAATCACATTTTGTGAGGTTTGAGTGTTCTCTGATCTGTAAATCTTCAGCACTCAGCCTTCAAAGAAGTTGGATGTCACAACACCCAGTATATGGGTAGCAAGAGCACTGGACGAAGTTGTGCCTGGTGCCTATGTTCCTGGAGGGAGGTAGAGGAAGGAAAGGAGAGACGTGGTAGGAAAGACAGTTAAAAGGCTGCTCATTACTTTTAGGTAAGAGTATCCTCTTCTGCTTGGCTGTATTCTGATCCCAAGTGCCTAATACCGTGCTGAAAGACAGCGAAGGAGAAAAAGGCTACAGAACTTGTACATGAAAGTGATATGATTGACTTGAGACAGCATTCACTTTCAGCAATTTGGAGGACCTGTGGCAGAACAGCACATTTGTGCCTAAACACAGTTGTGTTCTGCTCAGAAAACCTGAAAGCATAGCCATGGCTATACTGCTCCTTGAGCCAGCTCAAATGCTTCTACATCATGTTGTCCAACACATACAACTCCAAAATTGTCTTTAGGCAGGAATTAGAGCAAAGGAGATGTCTATCTGTACGCTCTGCTTAGACAAGCCCCTTCACTTTTTGCAGGTTTTCCTTCCTGAAAGCCACATCAGTATTTTACTTGTTGCTCCATCCTGGAGAGATATGGCAACAGAATCAGCTAAAAGTCCTTAGAAAGTCAGAGAAAGATCACGAGGGACTAGTACTGGTCCCACCACTATCAACACTGCATTTGTAAGTCAAGAGAGTTGAGACTGCTTTCTGCTGACCAGACTGTTCTACAAGGCAGTAAGGGCTGTCAGATTGCAAGGAGTGGCCCTCACACACCTCCCAGGGCACATGCTCACCATCAGCATTCATTTCTGTATTTCCTGAATGTGACATGGAACCTCAGCTGAGATTCAGCCTTCCCTCATCAAGCTGAGGAGCCACACAGCCGAGAAATCACGAGGGTCTAGCTGGACATGGTGAGAAAATAGAAGTGTTTCACAGATATGGGAGACTAGTTCTTCTTTAGATAAGAGGATCAAGAAAAAATATATCAGCTGATGCAATAGAGAGTTAATTTCAGTTCAAAATTATGCTAATGTTAACTGCGCTTTGTGGCAGAAATTATGTAAAATTATTTTTAACACCCCAGCCCATGCAGATACCAGTTGCATTTTCTGATTTGTTTTTCTGACCTTGATGCATTTTTCCAGCGTCTTTTTTGTTTGATCACACCTTGTCGGCTGCATTTCCCCTTCTTCCTCAGTGCTCACTCCTTTGTAGTTTATTGCTTATATGTCTGAGCTTTGCGCACATGTCTGTGCCCAGTGCAGGAGCTTCTTGGTAGTGATGTAGACCAAAGTACTTTGACTCTGAACACTTTTGTCATCAATGGGTAATGCTGAAGATCTAGTCTTTCTTTTTCTCTGTTTAATCTTCGGTGCTTTGTGTAAGAATATTGTTACACATATTCTGAAAATGCATATCACCAACTTCAGTGTTATTGTGAGAACTCACAGTTACTAGTCAACACTTAAAGAGCAATTTTTGTGCTGATATTAATTTACAATTAAGAACATGTACATAAACAATATAAATTCTTAGAGTGAGTGATATTTTTTCTGGGAATAGGTCAGAACACTCAAATAGGTCAAAACACTCAAAAAGTGCACTTCTAGCATTTCACAGAATCACAGAATCACAGAATGGTAGGGTTGGAAGGGACCTCTGGAGATCGTCCAGTCCAACCCCCCTGCCAGAGCAGGGTCACCCAGAGCAGGTTGCACAGGAACGCGTCCAGGCGGGTTTTGAATGTCTCCAGAGATGGAGACTCCACCACCTCTCTGGACAGCTTTTTTCATGGCTGTTTCACAGCTGGCTTTTCATACTGTATTTATTGTTTTGTAAATATACAATAACACTTGCAAAGTATTGCATAATAAAGCATGAAGGACCTGAAAGATGTGACATTCTCATCAAAATCATCCTTCACTGAGATAATTTTTTAAATTAGTCTTTAGTGCTCTAAGCTTAAAGCTTGATGAAGCAGTTCAGTTAAGGGAGGCACCTTGTTTAGAAAATGGACTCCCTTGTTTTAGACGATTAACTGTCATCTCAGATTTTGAGTTTTTACACTTACGATATTCCAAGCTCCATGGAATTTCTTTGAAGAATTCATCTTAATATGTTTTCAGATAGCATTGGAAACCTATAATGTTACCTTCTGCCTCTAAAAGCCATCAGGTTATGGATTCCTTTCTATGAATTTTTGATAAGGTGGTCCAGAACAAGGGAAAGAAGAAGTAGCTACCTGCCAACTAATCTCATGAAGTCTGTATTCACTGTTTAAATGCTTGCTTTGTAGAGCTAAAGCAGATCATGCAAAAACTCCCAGCAGATCCATGAATGAGAAATACATTTTGGCTTATATATTATTTACTGCTGCAAAGCTGCTGCACTTTTTATGAGAAAATAGATCCTAGTTTATTAAAAGAAGAAAAATTCAATAATGGAAAATTTTTCATTACTTAGTTTCATCATTCAGTTCTGTCCTGTTTGCAAGTGTCACATTAGACAAACCAAACTTGCAAATCTGCATCTTTCTAGCAGCAGGTCTTGGAACTGAGGTTTCCCTTGGGACAACGGGGAAGAAGTCCTTGGGGTCCTGCACGCAATTGCAGATGCACCTGCTGGATCAGTCGGGCTCCCCTGGTCCATGTGCACGCTGCCATGCAGCTCTGTTTCATGCCACCCAGCCTCTTTGGATTCTCATCTCCTTTTTGAAAACATGAATATGTATAAAGCAGTTTTGCAGCTTGAGTGGTGGACAAAGCAGAAGATTGCATATTGATACACAGCCTAGAATTTATCTGATTATTCTGTACAAGTCGCATTTCACTTCACCATGATAAGCTTGATATGCTGTATTTCTGGAGCCCACCTGTTCCACACAAAAGTGTCAGTTTTCTTCCTGATGAGAAAAGCTGAAATAACTATAATACTGTTTCCCTAGAATTTATCTGCCTTCTGAAGATGTGAAAGCATGTTCAGAGAATATAACAAAAAGGTAGATAAAATGAGAATGGGACTATCACTAAAAAAAAAAGGTAGAAACAATTCAGTGAATACTAATCTTTAAATCCAATCAATCCAACAACAGTATTGAAAGAAATGCTGCAGTTTTTTTAGCCTTAATATCTTTCAGAGATTCATATCAACCTTAAAAGAAAAGAGAACAATTATTGTTCTTTTGAGGGCATATACAATAAGACACTGAGATGTAAAAATGAGTCTTCTGTGTTGTGTAATATTCTTCTGATAGGGGAAAAACAGTTAAAAGAAGTAAAATAGCTTGGGTTTGTTGTTTTTTTTCTTTTTAAACCTATGATTCACTACAGACGTCTTACAAAGTCTTGTATTACTTGTTACAGGCACTTTTTTGTGATGATTCATGGCTTTGACAATTCAGCCTATTGATATCAAAACCACCTTGTGCAAATGCTCTGTGCTCCTTTGTTCCACTGACAGTATGCAAAACCCTTCTTATACCACTTCTTGAACTTTGAAATTTTTAGCTTCAATCATCTGTTTAATTGATATGTTTTATAAAACAACAAGGTTTTAGGATTGTTTTCTGCTGTTCCAGGCATCACTAACAAGGAACGACAACATTTTTGTGGGTTTAAGTTTTAAACAGTGTTTTTACTAGCTGTTGCGAAAAACTACAATTACATTTCTTTTGTGTTTACATTCTGGATATGTTTCAAAATTACTATAATTATGTAGAAAAGAGATGATTATATGGTCGGCTTTATGCATTTCAAAACTATAAAAATATTATAATAATATTACATATCTGAGTTACTCTCATAGAAAAGTGAAGGGTATGAGTTTCCTTCTGGTCTTAAATCAGGCTATTTATTTGCGGTATATGTCAGATCAGCTTCTAGGTTGTAACCACCGCAGTAAGCCCTACAGTGATGAGCACAGCGGATGATTTCGGCATCTAATAGGAACAAAAGAAAAATATCTTTGGGATATGTCATCCTTGTATAAAAGGTATTAAATTTGCAAATGAGTAGAACCTTTGAAACGCTGAAGTGCTGATGAATTTGTTTATCCGGCCTGGCAACCAACACGTCATTCAAATCTCACTCCCAGCTAGATTTTGGTTACTGACAATTCAAACAAGAATCTTCTTTTTATTATTGATCAAGAAAGAAAAGCATGTGATCAGATTGGGTATGTGTATAATCTTAACTGTTGCCTGGACAGGCAAATTTGTTTTTCTTGCATAAATTACTTTCATAGGTTGCTTTCTTGGATAATAAAAGTTTTGCACCTGTGACAATGGTGAAAGAATTTTTTAAATGAAAAATACTCTATGGCCTGACCATGCTGTGGGTTACAGTTCTATCAAGGTGCAAGAGTATGACCAAGGAGAGAAACGTAGCAAAAATGCTTTCTTTAAAATGAGTCACAACCCTGACTCCCAGTGACTCCCAGCCGTGGTAGATTCCCAGCTTCTAAACCAAACAAAGTGAGTACTCCTGACAAGTGGCAGGCAAGTACACTGGGTGCCTGGGGCTTTGCTCTCTTTGGTAGGGAGAATAAGTGTCCTACTTAAAATTGCTGCAACCTAAGGACCCTCACTGAATAACTTCTGAGTCCTAGGTAGAGGGATAATGTCAAATAAGTCATCCAACAAGTGCTTTGTTTGGGAAATGGAACCCAAAAGGAAATTGTAGAAATTTGTAACTTTAAAAGGGTTTTTTTTTTAATGGAACTCTTGTTTGAAACCATTTTTCTTCTCTCTTATCAGCTTAGTTTTCCCTGTAAGCATAGAGTTAAAAAATTAACTGAGGAAAAAATACAGAAAAGCTTCTTTCCTAATGTCAAGATAATCTTTTAAACATTAAACCCAGAGGATAACGATATGAATGCTACCTCAAAAACTGGGTCACTCGTCACTCTTCTTAAGAAAAGTTTTATTCCATTCTTACAGTACATCAGAAAAAAAGTAGTACTTTGATAGGAGTAAAAAATCACTGCCAAAACAGCAGGATAGATTACAAATTATTTTTATTATTCCAATCCACCTTGCTTCTCTGAAGCTTTCTTGTGGAAAACTTTTTCTGTGGAAGGAGACAAGTAATCTCTACTATTCTTTCTTCCTAAATGCCAATGACAGGAGCAAATAACTTTATTTGTACCTGAAGTCATAAAATTATCTAGCTTGTTTCCTAATTACTGCCATGGATTTTCTAGACAACTGAAAGTTTTCCAGAACACCTTCTGTGTTGTTCTTTCTTCATCTCTATGACAGTGATTATCTCAATCTATAGTAAGGGGAGGCACAGTGGTGAATTTCTGATGCCCTCCTTGCACTTATGATCTGTTTGGCTCATGGTGTACATGTTGAGTGTATTTACATGCTAATTCAGCACTTCTGCTCCCCTGGAGAAAAGCTAAATAAAGTTTGAAAGTGGGGGAGAAAAAAGCATTTCTTTGGTAAATGAATGCAGCATTTTTTAGGTCAGACCCTCATTAGTGGAAATCAATGTATCATCATTGACTTCCATGAAGCTACAGCAAATTACATCAGCTCAGAGTTTATATGCAGTGATCATATTTGCATTTGTTGAGGCTTTGAACAAGTGCTGTAAAGCTTTCATATGGAACAGATTTGTTGCACTGGGAGTTCTTAAGACTTTCTGTTTGGAGTGTTTGGAATTTGCTGTTTTTCAGATTTTCAGTAGTGCTGTAGAGTACCATATTACTTGTTCTGCTGGGATTTCCTAATTAGCAATGCTGAGCAGGAATTGTTTTCAATGTAGTATGAACTGCTGCACCTCTGTCCATTTTTCACGCTTTAAAATTAATCTGTTTGATCAGAAATGTGTCTATAGGAATTAATTAAATGACCACAGCTGTTACACCTGAGCTCTTGACCCTGAAAGTTTCTCTATGCAAGTACTCATCTGAGAGTTATAATTCATTTGCATAAATAAATTTGCAAATAAGATTTTCTTTTACCTTTCAGCAAAGCTAGTTAGAAAAGTTTAAAATTTTGTTCTTCAAAAATGCAGGAAAATATTTCTCCTAGATTGTTTTCTTGACCATCTCTAATTTTAAGGTTATTTGATGGCAAATCATCATTTCCCAGATGAGTTACCACAGGGGTTATAACTGGTGGGCAAGCTGAGCTTCAGAAAAACACGAGTGGGGGTTATATGCATACTGTGACAGCAACAAGCCCGAGGGCACAGCCTTCTGTTCTGGTGAAATAAGATTTAGGTCCTTTGAACCGTCTATCCTACAGGTCTCTAGAGAAGAGTATGAAAAAAGGAGTAAGCACTTTCTGGACAAGGATCTTCTCAGACATTGATTTCGGAATGATTTTTTCTGTGTACTCCTGAAAGTATTCCTTCTAATAAATAAAGTACTCCTTCTAAAGGGAATAAACTCGATAGACTAAACCACTTTCTCAGACATCCTTCAGTTCCTACCTGCACTGAGACCATACCTGCCCAGGGCAGGGTTAGAGGATATGGCTGCAAATATGCCTATGACTTGTCAGTGTTTCATTCAACTCTGCCCATTGCCTTCCTGGTAGCCTGTATCTTGATGCCTCAAGAAAACCAGAGGTAGAAGTGGAAGATTTGCTGAATGTCAGTAATGTCACTTTAGCCTGAGTGAAGGGGAGCGTCAGAACCAGAGCTGATGTTAGTGTTGCGTTAGGCCCACCCAGCCACCCCCACCTTCTGGCATCCAGCTGCCTGTGACATCCATTGTGGTCTCTGCTGCTTGTAGGCAGAGTGGGCCTTAGGATCTGGGGAACAGCTACTGATGGTCTTTTTGGGTCACACGCTGTGCCAGATCAACCCAATCTGCCAGTAAAGCACAGCTAGTGTGCAATGCAGAATTCGCTTAAGGGGGAACTGTAAGAAAACCAGTGAACTCTCTCTCCATAAGCACCTGCTTTCGAAAGATAGTGTTCTGCTGATGAGTATTTTGGTTTGTGTTTTTCCAATGTTGCGGGTGCTCTTGATTTGATTATAAGTCTAATGATATTTTGTGGTCTTTTGAAAAGCCAGGAGTCAAGTGAGCGCATAAGAACCTCAGTTTTCATTGAAAAATGAATTCAAATAGACCAACTGTTGTAGGAAAAATAAAACCTAGAAAGCATTCCCCTGATTGCATTGGGAAGGCTTGGGCACCAGAAAAGGATAGAAAATAATGCTGTTTTTATCACAAGGGAAAAAAAAAGATCTTCTTGTATTTTAATTCAGTTTTTCAGCTGCCGATGTTTTTTGCGCTACAGCAATTGTGAGAACTACTAAGAAAACGTATATTCTGCATGTCTTTAAAGCTGACACGTGGAGCTAAATCAGCGCTCTTCGTGTCCAACTTGTTAAACTGGAGCTAGCAGAGTCTCTGCTTAACTTTTTGCACCCCATTTGCAAGGTCTCTGTTCAAAGTGTTCATATTAATGTAAGTGGAAGTCTTTTACTGGGAAAGGGCCGATAGGGTTGCCTTTAAGGCTTCTTGGCTCCATCACGTAATTTATAGTTTGATAGATTAATTAGCAGATGTTATCGCTGCAAAATAGAGCTGAAAGAGCAGATATATTGGCCAACTTTTGTGGCTAAACAAACCTTCTGTGCATCCACAGAAGCTCCACCACTCTTCCCCACAGCTTACTGAAACATTATCACAAGTGGCATTATTTCAATATGTTTACGGTTTCTGCTCATTTCAAGTTTTTGTGTTGTTCTTACCACCCCAGTGCCGGAGCACCCTAAAGATATACACTTAATTTCCAAAATTGACATGAATGAAGTTGCTCACTAACATTAGTTGGCTTCTAAACAACCAAAAAGTGTTTCAGACAGTACTGATCTTGATATGTTTAACAGAAATAGAGAGGAAAATATTCACCAAACTGAAAAGAAAGTCTTTTCAAGCATTCATCTTCCTTTCTCAGTGAAGCAGCTTCTGTCACTCACCTGCCTGTCCTTGACAATCTTCATTTATCATAAGCCTCTTTTTCAGTTGTTTTCCCCAGCCTTCCTAGCAGTTGCAGCTGATGAAACACCACAAGCAAAAGACAGCAATTGCTGGTGGTCTGTTCTAGAGGACCCGTTGGTTTTTACCAGAACTGGTAAACACACGTGCATAGAAATAACATGGGAAGCGGGAACAGCTTCCCCTGACCCTGTTTTCATTTCAATCACTTTCTCAATTTTTAATGAAAGCCATCTCCGGTTTTTTAAAGAAAAAATCTTATTTCTAGATCTGTCACTAAAGAAAACTGTCGTTCTTAAGCACCAAAGAAAATCATACGTACATGTAAAACTGGACATCAGAGTTCAGTCTGTATTTTGCTGGATTGATCATGTTCTCATTTTTCCAGGTAACCACAAAGAGCAGCAGATCGCCTTAGAGCAGATTGTAATTCTTTTTTTCTTTTCTTTCCCATGAGAAAGGATGGTATACTGAAGCTGTCTGAGCAATGTATTTTTTTTTGTAGTCTTAAGTAAAGTAAATATGACCATGGGGAGGAACTATCTTGTCCCAATAGGCCTGATGCTGATCTCTTTTGTGCCGAAGTAAATCAAGAATAATTTTACCAACGTCAGTACAGCCACACCAGTAAAATTCTAGTGGGAGTATGGGATGTGGCACAGTATCTCTGTAAAGAATAATGAGAGATTGCATTGGGAATTGTTGTGCCTGTGTATCTCTGCAGGAAATCAGTGGAATTTGGTATTTTAGATGGTTGAATAAAAGAAACTTCTAATTTTAATTAATCAGGGCTGAGTTAATTAATCTGACACGTGACAGGAGAACACTGTGAAACTGCTGAGACTGGACTAAATACCTCTGGTCTGGAAAGGAAAAACACTTTTCAAATCTGCTGTTAGTATGATACTGGTTGGCAGCATTTGGGCAGGATAGGAACTGACATAAAAGCAAATTGGAAATAAAGACTGCTGCTCTGCCTCAAACGCGGCTGTTATGTGGCGCAGAGCAATTCTTTCTGCCTGTGTTTGTGAAGGAAACCAGGAAGCAGCAAGATAATTTTGTTAGCACAGGCAACTTTTTTGCATTCCTGGACATGTGCATGGCGGACAGTGTCTTTGCTCAAAGTGCGGAACTGATTTCTGAAAAGGTGGCCGTTTAGACTGTTTAAACAACTGACCGGGTAGCGATAAGCTGCTTTCACGGGCTGTACAGAGAGAGACATGGTGCATCCGTACCCGCAGCGCTGCCTCATGGCACCTGGCAGCTGTCCCTTGGTGTGCCCATGGAAAACTCCTCTTCCCCCCCCAGCTGTGTGCAGCAGCTGCAACAGCCAGGAGAGAGGAGGCTGAGATCAAAGGATGCTGCCTTTGAGGGAGGGGGGTTAAATCAGATCCCAGGAGGTTCAGCACAGGATGGCATTGTTTGCACTGCCTGCCCAGAACCATACTAAAACCCTGAACATCCCGTTACATCGAGAAGATGTGAAACTGCTGAAAACACGGATGAAACAAATAAGCTGTCCAGTCAGAGAAAGTAGAACTGCAAAATATTAATTCATCTAATTTATATGCTTATCAATTTAGGGAGAGAAGTGCTCAAGGAGAGACATTTAACTTATCTTATGATCGGCCTGTACTTCATCCCCAAATGAGAAAAAGAAAACTTTGTTTAATGGCCAAATGTACTGAAAAGATAAGCCATAGTGATATTTGCATTGAGAACATATTTACTGCTCTCTACAATCTGTGCATCTTTTAAGTCAGCTCAGGTCAGTGAAGTTAGGTTTCCATGAGGCTGCATTTCCTCTGGAAAACTGATCGGGCTGAGATTCTTTAGGACATGTGCATACGATCTGGTTTGGGATTCAAATTACTGCTGTGCGTATTTCACTCAGAAAGATAAGAAACTCTTTCCTCCTAGCAATACCCAGCATTTTGTGGGAAGCAGGTCTGCAAGAGGTGTTTGAACAGTCAGATGAATCCAGGACTTCTGCTCAGCAGAGTCTGCTGCGCGGTAGGAGTCTTCAGAGTGTCTCTTGTCCAACCTCTCACTGAAAGCAGGCCAGTCACGCAGCAGGTAGCTCAACCTCATGCTGTTGAGTTTTGAATATCTCCAAGGATGGAGAGTCCACAACCTCTCTGGGCAACCTGCTCCAGCTGACCATCTTCACAGTGAATTTTTTTTCTTTTTATTCAGGCAGAATTTCCTGTGTTGCATGATGTGACCAGTGCTTCTCACCCTCCCACTGTGTACCTCTGAGGAGAGTCTGGTTCCATCTTTTCCATACCCTCCTCTTTGGTGGCTGCAGACTGCAGCAAGGTGTCCCTTTTGCACTCCCTTCTTAAGCAAACCCAGTTCCCTCATCCTCTCCTTGTACATCATATGCTCCAGTAACAGGTATTCTGGTGCTTTTTCTTGCCTCTTTTTAAAAAATCCAGATAACTGGAATATTTGCAAGCTCCAGTTAAGAGGATAGGACTCAGGACCAAATATACTTCTACCCTGACACCCAGCCTAACATTAAAATAAAGAAAAGTTTGCCTGTGGTCATGTATTAGGCAAGATAGAGTACCCATGACATAGGAGCAAAGAACCCCTTATTGCGTTTTTTAGGTTGTTCTCTCTCGCTTACAGATTGGATCAGGCACTACATGGTAAGCTGTAGTAAGTAGCTCTGAAGAGATGGAACAGCTAATATTCATACGTATTCAGGTTTTGAAGGGAAAAACTTCCATAGCACTTACTATAATATTATTATAATATGTGCTGGTTTTTCTCTCTTCCTTTTTCCGCAAAATAATTAGTGTTATGAATACATGTATTTAAATACATGTGAACATAGAAATACAAGTATTATGAGAAATATCTTCATAACAAACGTCTCCTTTCAAAATATAGGCACCTAAACTGTGTTCCTGAAATCTTTGGGCAGGGTTGTCAGTTTGCAGCGTGCCGATGAGCACGTGTGAGTCCCGCTGGCCCTCCTCGTCTTCTCGCTGTCACACAGAGCTGCCGAGGGTAGGTATGTGTTGCAGCCTTCGCTCCCCAGCGAGCACGGTGTACCCTGCTGCCAGGGCTGTGACATGAGCGGTGTCACTGCTCCATCCACTCCGTGTACGCTTTTGCACTGTCTCTCGTGTTAATATGACAGAAAGGCATCTCTCGGCACACAGGCATGAATGCTGGGCCACTGGCTGTTCCTTTTTCTGACTGTCATAGAAAACAGGTTTCCTGCTAAGAAAATTCACATTGGCCTTGTGTCTGCAGGGGCATCTCCTCCCAGGAGGAAGTCCACTATTTATTTCCTCCAAGAACTAGCGATTTCCTCAAAATCTGACAGATTTCTGTAGATCACGTAGCTTCAGCTGCTGTAACTGCCTGTACAGTTGTGCTAATGTGCTGAATTTATGTTAGTAGAGCAGCTACTCTTGTCCCAGGTAGCAGTTTGTATTGAATAACTATTGCACAGCTGGTGCACAAGAACCCACAAAAATAGTATGTGATACGTACATATTGTGTATATGGTATGGTGGATTAAAGGTATATGCATCCTCTTTTGTGATACTTTGAACAGTAGTCAGGTACAAATGAGGTTTTGTTTGTTGTACATACCACTGTTGAAGAGTACTTTGAGAAAGGTTGTCCGTTAATATTTTATTGGTTTTTTTATTAAACTTATATTACAATAGAACCCTGTTATTTCAGACTCCTGCCTCAAGAGATTTACTGCACATTTCACACCTTTTTTTTTTTTTAATGTAATTTTAGTTTGAGAATTTTTTTGGACTTCTTGTAACTCTCTTAGTGTAGACACACTGCACTAGGTTGACACTGTAGTAACACGTTACTCAGCGTGGAATGCCGATGCCACTTTTTGCCTGACAGTTAAACAGGAGAAACAGGAGGTTTGTGCTTATTTTGAAATGTGGACACACTAGCACAGTGTGTTTACCAACCTCTATTACACATCGATGCAAATAGTCCAAGGTGTGTTTTATCACATTCAAATTTCAGTTCAAAAGGAAAAATGTATCTTTTTAAAAATGCCGGTTGCTAGTATTCAGCTTTTTGGCGGCATATTACTGAGCTGCTTGAAATTCATTCCATCCTGCAACTAAGATTCAACTTGGAACTGAAATGCTGTTATGAATGCAGTAGTGTGGTGGTCATGATGACATGCCATGGTGTCACACGTCTCCAAAGCATTTTGAATAGGTAATATGTGGCATGTCAAAATTTGCAAGAATAGAGTTGTTTCCCCAAAGGTATTTGTGCTTCATACATAGGTGGCAGGTGAAAGAAGCAAGCTATAGAAATTCCTCCCAGATTTCATCAAGAGTTCCTGGGCTGCACGCGGCCAGCTCTGCAGGTCTGTGCTGGAGGGCTTCCCAATGCTACTGGCCTAAGGCCATCTGTCAGAAAGGTTTACCCCAGAGACACAAATACTAGAAGCTCTGGTTTCTTAGAAGTTGGGGCAGTCTGATTGCCAGGGTTGGACACATGCCATAGGCTCAGAAATTTGGGGTTATTCTTAAAATTATTTTCACTGAGCAGAGGGTGCTTCTTTGTCCCCAGTCACGTAATTATGGCTCTCTGTATGTGTTTTCATGGCATTTATGGCAAGCTCATTGTTTTTGTAGCGACCAGCTCTGACTGTAAATTGAACCCGCCAGAGCAGCCCTGACTCTTGCTTCCGGGACAGCCTCTTCACCGCCATGGAAGCAGCTATAGCTGCTCTCTGTGCTGTTTTCACAGCAGTGTCTACAAGGAAACGTAGCCAGTTCGCTGCTTCTTATCCACCTTAATTTTCACATAGCATTCAGTTAAAACACTGAGATTTAAAATTCTTTAGAAAGATGCACATTAACTATTGTATTATTAAATTACAATATCTGCATGGGGGCTCAAAATAGTGCTAAACCCAAACAATGAAATATTGTTCATTCGGTCTTAGTCTGAGTGACCTTTGGTGTTTAGACTTACCTCAGGTAGTTACTACTGCCTACTACTGATAAGTAAAAGAGAAAAAATGTCTACCCTTTGAGATTTAGCGCCTTTTGCCTCACGCTGTTGAAGCAGCATGTATGATGCAGCTGTCATGGCTAAATCTAACTCATTTTATTTTACACTGCAATGCACTAGGTGTACGTACGTGGCCAGTTTTTGCGTATTATTTGAGAGAGAGTTACTTTCATGCGTGAAGAAAGAGGAGGCCGCTTCTTAAAATGTACAAGTTGCTTGCTATTTTCTGAACTTAAAAAAAAAAAAAAAATTCCTTTTTTTTAATTCTGCCTTTCCAGAATCAGGAGACTGTTGTCATTTTGTCTGTTTTTATAAGATTTCTTGCAGAGTGCTTTCTTATACTTGAAACACACAAAAAATTGCATCTAGCAGATTCAGAGAAGGAAACCAGTAAAGCAACTCAAGCTCATTGCTGAAAACAAACAAAGAAACATAACCTTCATCAGATCTTACTTTTTGGTGTGCCTTGACTTATGATTTTTAATAGTTGGAGTCCACAATACTGGACACTGATGCAGCCACACAGCTACGCAGTGTCTAGCTGCTGTTGGTAGGAGTGGGAACCAGCTCAGCCTGGAACAGCGCAAACCTTTATGCAGCGCAGGTGATTCCTCTTGAATAGTTTCCTAATGAGAGACAATATCCTTTGCTTTGGATTCAATGAGCTTTTGAAATGCTTTTAAGTCATTTTAAGCGGCTGAGTAAGGGGTTTGCTCTCTTAATGCAGAGGAATGATACATCTACATCAATTGGTTGTTCTCATACTGTTTCGTCCTTCTCTCCTCCTGTCTCTCCATTAAGTGAATGATGGAAAGGCAGGAGATGCATCTTAAGGGCATGTGGGAGTATGTGCGGACCACAGCTGGCTGGGTTATGCTCAAACAACTGTGTAGGACAGAAGATGTCAAGCCTGGCAAGGTCTAGTCCCTACTGCCTACAGGGAGTGACGTCCATGTGAACTGTGGCCGGGGTGATGCCCAGGACATGTGGGAAACCTGGGATCCCAGGAGCAAAGTAACATGAGGCAAGTGGGAACAGCCAGAGGACCAGGAGCTAGTAGCAATTAATGTACCAAAACAGTAGCTAAGGCTTTGCATGAAGGAACTGCTCGGATCCCTAGAATTTTTGTTTCTTCTCTATTGATAAAGCTCCAGGATATGTCCGAGTGTATCTAGCTTATAAAGAAAGCAGCTAGAAGGCTTTTTATGCAAAAAGAGTGACACAACTTACTGGTTAATAGCGTTGACACTAAGGCTAGCACCCCTACAGAAAAAGCAGTCTGTTGAAAGGAATCCTGCTCTGGGAAAGAACTAAAAGTATTTGGACGTCCTTTTGCCCTCTTGTGGGGCGTGGAATGGGATCCTGGGCATGAAATCTGAAAGGATACGTTGGCCAAAGAATCTAGTCTTAGGGAGTGCCGGTAAACGCACATCAAAAATGGACAGTCACTAAACAAAAGTCTGTAGTGTTCTCCTTAGCACAAAAAGAAAGAGTTCAATTAGAAATCAAATAAGAGAAAAAAATAATGATGTTACCCCACTTCATTTGATTTTTCACTTCGTATGTATTCAGTTAAACTGTTTACAGTAAATAAATTGATGACATCTGTGATCATTATATATAATTACATATATTGATATTTGCATATATTCCATGTTGAATTGTGGCTTTTATTGGTAGATCTGTCATTCCTGAAACTTATTATTTATAATCAATATGAGATTTCATCAAATAACAGAAGAGAAATCCTATCTATTACTAAGTTTGAAAACAATCCATTCTTGGCAGAATATGTGTACTCATTTAAACTCAACAGTATCCATTTTATAAATAAGTCTACATACTGTCAACACATTATTGACTGGTCTCCTTAAGTCTGATGGGAAACCAGTCCATTCTGCAATTACAGGGTGCCTATAAAATGACAGGACTTTCAGCAACATTTTCTTAGGGAGCTTGACTACGGCACTGGAAAATTTTAAGATATTTAATACATATAATGTGTTCATAGGAAAAAAGGGCAGAAGTGTATATGCAGCTTTCCTCCAAAAGTGTTTTCAAATCTCCCTACTTTTCTCTAAAACCTCAATGGTAGTGAACATTGTCAAAGCACAGCCCTTAGAATACATTTTATTTTCCTTGTGATCAACTTAGCTGAAAATGCAGTAACTCAGAGCATGACTTATTTGTGATAAGTTAAGAGGCCTTGAAAGCTTCCTGTTAAAGGGTTTTATCACATTTGCTTCTCTCACTGTCTGTGTCACACATACGAGTGATGGCAAACATTTTGGATTTAATGCTACAATCTGTATCTCTAGTATCTCTGACATCAAAGGAATCAAACCCTTCTGATTTCCAAAGTCCCGCTCACACACCTGAGAGAGGAGTTCATTTTTCTCCTTCGTGTGACTATTAATCTCATTTCCATGTGTACTTAACTTGCAGGGGAGTTTTGCAGGGCTTTTTTGCGTGTTTGTTTATTTTCTGGAGCCAACCTATTATCTTTTCAAAGATACTGTTCATGGTACTGGCATGATTTCACAGAGCAGTAGTTGAGATGTTTTATTAGTTATTTCAGCTGAATATTTACTCTATGAATCTGAGCTCTCAAAAGAGGGCTTTTGGGACATTATCAGTTCAGTCTAATGTATGAGCTCGAATTATTGTATCATTATAATATGCTGCTTGGTGTCTTTTGCCATTGATTTGGCTACATTTTTTAAATTGCTCAATCAGAAGCCATTTATCTCATAAATTATTAACAAATAAATGTTTCTGATGGAAAACCAAGTAGTTCAGCATTGTAAATCATGTATCATACAGGCAACAGCAGTCAGAAGTAAACTCCTCTTGAGCCAAGTAAGTAGTTTATGTAATGTAGATGGAAATTATGTAATGAAATAAACACTTCATTGCAAAGAAAAGGTAGATGTTGTTTTCCTAGACTTATACCAGATTCTGCAGCTTCTGCATTGTACATTTCTATGTTCTTTTATTGGTGCACCAAAACCATAAACCAACAAAATTTAGTTTCAAATGTGCAAAGGCATCTGCACTTGTTAGACTCCGACAATACTGCAAGGTGCTCAAACTGGTCATTCTTTGTAATGTTTCTGTAGAATCCTTTTGATTTAATTCTGCTTCTCCACTCAGAAGTATTTTTTCCTGACTAACGGAATAATTACAGAGTTAATGTCTTTTGGCAAGTCACATTGGCATTGATGATTTTGAGGAATTAACTGTATTCCAGACTCCTTGGGGTTTGATTTACTTTGAAAGAAAGTAGATATGTTCATGCCTAAAGCTAGAAATTGTAGCACAGGGTTTGCAATTAAATACCACATTCACATTTGTGTCTGTGTCCCATTTCTCCTATATGGAGGCATAGATAAATTATTAAAAAAAAACAAAACAAAAAACAAACAAAACAGAAAACAGAAAAAAGACAGGAACAGTCAAACAGTTCTCACTAAATACTATTAACATTTTCTCCAGATGAGTCTGGCATGGTTCTCAGTATAAAAGTAGCTTTTCCAGTGATTTACAAAATGGCTGTAAATTACATTTCTGGTCAATGTCAAGGGTAAAAGGCAGTGGAGTAGCAGTAGTACATGCAGCATATTGCCTCTTGTCAGTAAAAACTTAACATTCTTTTTCCTGTAGCCCACTTAAAACGTGTAATTAGCAAATTTCTGTTATTGGGAATGTTTTTTGTTTGGGGCTTACTATTGTGAAACACATTTGCTGTAATTTTCCTTCCCCTTCCTCCCTAACCTGCGCTCCAGATTCCAGGCTGCCAATGTTTACAAGATACTGAGACAGTGTGTTCAAAAACATGACCTGGCAAGCACTACCTCTGGGGCCCTGCTGCACAAGATTTCCTTTCAATCTTAAAGAGGGAGACTGAATGTTTCTTTCATTGTTTTCTTTTTCAAATATGCAACAAGCGTCTTCTCTTTTTGTACAGGCCCAGCGAGTTGTACACCATTTCAGCAGAGATGTCTGATCTTTCCATCGGCGTACCTGGAGCTGCTTTATCCCTGCGCTGCTCTTTGCTGTAACGACTAAAGACTCCTTGAGACTGAACACTGGAACAGATGAGTTAAATTTGTCCTGAATGTTCTTCATCAAAAGTAGATGTACTGGACTTTCTGGATGTGCATAAGGACACAAAGGTTAGTGTATTGCTTAAAAGCCTGAAGTTTCGGGACTATTTCGTTTAACCATTAGCAGTGCAGACTGTGTTTCAGTTTGTTGCTTAAACATAGCCACAGGTGGATAAAATGGTGACTGGCATCACAAATATAGTTGCGATCATGCTTTTAACTGCCACAGGATAAATGTACTTAGTGAGCTGGTGCAACTTAAAGACCTGTAAATGACTTGCTGGCCCGCAAAAGCAAGCGCTACTCATGCTCTGAGCTTGATTGCCATTAGCCATTCTTGTGATATTTCTTCTCAACTTGGGTTTAGTGCATTACAATCACACTCATCTGATTTTCAACTGGTAAAAGAGTATTCTACTTACCTTCATACACAAGATGGTCCTTGTTCACAGACGTTGGGGATGAGGGGGTATATGTTTGTCCATCTGTGTGCTTAGTTGTTCTAGATGGCATGGGGGCTACAGGGGAATGCCGAAGACATACATAACATATTGGAAAAAATTAATTTCTTCCTAATTGCAGCTATTTCCTTCCTGGAACCTGTGAGATTTCAATAAAACGCTTTTTCTATCCCTTGATTTCTGTTAAAATGTTATGTAATCTAGGGATATTAGCCTGTCACCACTCTGTCACCTCAGGAAACCATCTTCAATGAGGACAATTCACTGACATCATTTTTCTGTGGTATGATTGAAAATGTAGAATAAACCATTCTGCAAACAGATACATGCTTAGAAAGGTGGTGGAATGTGTGTGGGCATATGTGCACATCAAGTCACATCTCAGACACATAACTGACAAGGAAAGTAGCAAGATCACAAAGATACATCAGGATTTTCAGCACCAATCATAACATTATAAAAAAAAAATAAAAGTTAAAAGTTATGTTTATAATGATGTGGATAATGCTACATGCAGTAGAGAAGAAAAGTGAACAGTCATGTAACATTCATTTTATTCTATGGTTGCCATCTGTTTTTCATCTTTTGCAGAATATTCTTCAGGATCATTGCTCTGTCTGGGTTTGGGGGAGGAGGGGGCAAAATTATTTTCAGTTTTACTCTGTCAACCTCATCTTATTTGATTTGGCCATTTTTTAAAAAATAATTAGTTTTACAAATACTATTTGTTCTTATTAAATATCTCCACAACCTATTAAAATGCTTTCAGGAAATCTATTGGCTAAAATAGTTGGAGCTCAAACTTGATGCAATTAGAACTACGCGAATTGAGTTCTGCTTTCTCTTTTTTGTGGAGGGATTCTAGTGATATCATCTGAATAATGGCTTTCTAATCAATCTCTTTCTGTCTGCTACTCTAGCTAGCATTTCTGTTCGCATTCTAAATGCCTACTCCCAGTGTAAAGTAAATAGAAGACAAAAATATCATCCCTCATCAAAGGAATTGTTTCCCTGTTGGCACCAAATGTCTACTCCAGATAGAAGAGGAGAAAAAAAAAGTGTAACAATACAGTTTTGTTTCATCTAAGTTCTATTGAAGTTACTGAGAGTTTTTGTAATAGAGTTCAGTAAGAACAAGAACATGGATATAAAAATACAGACTCCATTTAGAAGCAGAAGGTTAGAGGAGCTGCAAGATTTTGCAAAAATTTCCATATGAAGGAGAGCGATGTTAGTTGTGTGTGGTGCCCTCACTGCAATACCTAAATATTTTCCAAGCAAGTAAGATTTGTATAGAGCATATAATGTAGCTTTTATGTGTAGACTGATTTTTATAATATTGCATTTCTGTATACAAAATACCGAACTAAGGAGAGAATATCTCTCACAGTTGCAGAGCTCAAATGTCAAAAGTGTTGTGAACTCCACCTCCTTGCACTGCACGCGCGTTTGTACTTCTGCTTGAGGGATTTGTGCAATATGTATTTGTGTGGACTGTTAAAAATATATAATGTATAGGATTATGGGTTCTGCAAACTCAGTACAATTGTTGACAGAGCCTTGCTAAATTAGGACAGGTAATGTTGGAAGATCCTACGTATCTTTCATTTTGCTTACAGCATTGCTACTAAAACACACATTCATTAGCAACAAAATATAACTTTGTATGGAAAATGATGAAAAAAAATGCTTTATTCTTCAGTTTTGTGGAATTTGTAGTTTATGCTATGACAAATGTTTATGCTATGACATTATTTGATAGATTGAAAAACAAACTTTCTTTGGTAGGTAATGGATATGTTCATTTAAACAGTGCAAATCAAAAAGAATGAGCTAAATTCTCTGACTGGCTACGAATCCAGTGGAGTTTCACTTGTGCAAATTTTCCATGATGAATTTTGTTACTGGCTGACTTTTACCTTCTGCAAGAGCACAAATGCAGCTAGGGTTATCCACAAGGCCTGCGAAGCTTAGGTAGTAAAAGTAAGAAATGACCCTCATGTAAATTAATAAATGATGGTTATACTGAAATGAGTACCTAGCTTATCAACTTAAAAGAAACTTTGTGCATTTAATGAAAAAGCACACACACAAAAAGATATGATGGCTTATGAAGCGGGAACATTTAGCATAACCCCAGATTTAAAACTGATCCTGGAGATTTTCTGCTAAGCCTAAAGCATACAGACTAAGTCCTGGAGGTTACAACTTCCTCCCAGATATTGGGAGGAGAGTCCCCTGACATGGGGAAGACTGAATTCTGCTCTTCCGTGTCTTGGGAGGTTGACTTAATGTGTGGAAAAAAAAAGAGGTGTCTTCTGTCATATATATTTTGTGAGGAGGAAAACCAGAAGTGATCTATCCACCACTTCAGAAGTAGGTCAGAACTGTGAATCCTAATCCAAATCAACACGACTGCAAGTCAGCATAAGGTCCCTTAAGTTCCAGAAAAAAGGGTTGTGTTTAAGATATGTCTCTGCCCTTGTCATCACCTTTGCTTGACTTGCTGGCTCTCCTGAGAACCATCTTTCACACAAGAGTAACTGCATTTCCCTCTCAACCATTATGCCTCATCAGCAAACCTAAAGCTATATACATCTATCTACAACAGCAAAATAGGGCTTGGGCATGAGTTTAAGCCCTGGCTCCTGCTCATCCATCCCATCTGTTCCCATGTTCCCTGGCATGGTTTTGCCCCACAATCCCATGCAATGCCAGGGTAGAGTTCAGGGAGCAGCATGGGGTAGGCACAGTTTCCAGGAAGCACCTAAGAATATGGCCACCTATTTTTGAGGTGGAGAGACTGGGTCACCCACACTCTGGGTGAGAGAATTAGCCCTGGTCTGTTTAACTTACAGAAATGCATACAGCCGAGCGCTGCAGAGCTGAGACCTCCTCTGCCTATAGCTGTGGAGCACCAATGTCCACACAAATTGTTCCATCATCTTCCTTTATCTTTAACCTTTTCACTGGTCACTACTTAAAGGACAGAGAATTTGAGGAGGAGGAGCTGAACCTCCTCTTCTTCCATTTTGGATTCGTGGGCAGGATGCAATGCAAAGTATTTGCAGTATTTGTTGCTTTTACACAATGGAACATGATTGTTGAAAGAGCTACAGTGACCTCTACTACTTATGCCCAGGCCATTTTCTCTCTTTTTTTTTTTTTTTTTACCATTTCTGACTTTAACAAGACAAATAATTTGCATGAATAAAGTTATGTTTTCCATGCCCCTCTTTTGAGGGAAGTTTATTCCCTGTGTCTGATTGCTAGTTCATGGTCTTTTGCTCATGTTTGGATAGTCTTTTCTGGATACTTTGCATATGAGCTTTAGCTTACTAGTGTGTGTGATCATCCCACCTATTATCTTATTCTGATTAAATATCTATATTACAAATTTCTTTTGTACAAAATAAGAAACTTGCAACCATGGATTTTTTTTCAGTTATAAAGTGATGAGGGAGACATGATGATAAACTCTATCAATCTAATAATTGCATAATTAAGATAAAAGTAGAAACCCATGAATTCTAGACACTTTGCTCCTGCTATCAAAAACTTGAATATCAAATAGCTTTTACAAGCAGAACTGAAGGATATATGACTTTCCCTTTCTCAATAATTTTACTCATATATGATTTAAAAAATATTTGATTTAAGAAAATGTGGGCAATTTTACTCACTTTGAAAAAAAAAGCATTTTAAACAGCAGGATGTAATTTCAGACTATTTGCAGTCAAGAGGCCTCTGCTGAGCAAAATACTCATTCAATTTAGGAATGCAGATTATAATAATTTTCCTATCTCCCTCGCAGCAGGATTCCTGCCATCGTTTTGCAAACTCACAGGTTGCAGTATTGAATGACTAGCTAACTTCAGTTCCAGGTAACACATGCTTCAAGCATATTCTCATTAGCCCAACTTAGTTATAATGCAAAGCTGCTTAGTTTCACCAAGTGAAATGGGATACACTTAAATTGCCTCATCTAATATAATACTCCTTCTTAATACATGCAAAGTGGTTTATGATAGCAAAGCTTGTAGAGCATGAAAATCGGCCGGGGAAGTAAGGTTTTTTGACTAAAACTGTCAAAAAGAAGTCCTATTTTATATCGTTTCTTTTTTAAAGAGGTTAAGAATGAGGAAGGAGAGAGATTACTGGAGTAAGAAATAATCAGTGCAGAAAAACGTAAATTCAGTACATTAACCTTTTCAATACATCAGCTCTACCAAACAAGAAAATTATCAAGTAAAGCTGTTCTTTCAGTAATGTCTTCTGCACCGTAAAATTAAATGTAAAATACACAGTGGCCAAAATATATTGCAATAAGAAACAATAGTCTTTATTCTATCTGTTTTACCCAGAGAGTTTTACATTTGGCACCATATTTCCATTTGCTGGTATAGTTAATCCAGCTTCCTGTGACTGTATTAATTTGCAAGGACTTTTTAATTTCAGATATTGATACGGAATTACTTGTCTTTCTTCTCCCTTTAAATGCGAAGTAATATATTCCAGTCTTGTATATCTTGCAGACACAAAACCTGGTTTCAGTAAGACCCAAAACTAACACTGGTGAAATAATTTTTCTTTCCCAATATCCTGCACCTGCAGTCTGACCATAGGGCTATAAATCCTCTCCCTACATCCCATTCCAATACTTCCAAAAGACTGTTCAGAGAGGGGCTAAGCTGCTACAGGCTTTGCAGATGACACCCAAGTGTATATCTCATTTTCCACAGATGCAACCAGAGCCATCACAAAGATGTTGCACTGCCTAGAGGAAAGTGGCTCCTGGAGAAGAGCATCTGGCTGATATTGAACTTGGGTGAGATCCAGACAATACTGGTTGAAAGACAGAAGTGATCCAGACAGCCAGTTGAGCAAGATTCCTAGGTGCATGCCTTTAAGCATTAGTTTGCAATGAGACTGTTCACATCCTTGGAAAAAGGTGGGGAAAAGCACGTTGCTCAGCTGTGGCCCCAGAGAGTGAACCAAGAACTCTTCCCACTCCAATTAAAAGCACCTGCAACACAGGGTTTTTTTCATTCTTTCTTAGCTTTTCACTGAGTTTAGAAAATGAGGCAGCAAAAATATGCCTAGAAAACTCTTCCATGCCTCCAAGACAAAGGCCTAGCCGTAGAGATCTCTGCATACTTTGTAAGAGGTTGATCTAAATCATTGCATCCAGGGCTGTTTCACTATTCACAATAAGAGAACATTGCTCCTGAACTGCAGTGTCTCTGAGGGTCCTAGTCTATTTGCATTTTGCATAGAAAACACTAATCTTGTTCTCAAAGGTACCATCATTTTGGATCTCTTGATATCCATTATTACTTTTTTCCACAAACGGCCAGCTTCTACAAGAAACAGTTTAAAACATTCTGAGCAAAAAGGTCTCCTGACGGAGGCATAATGCATCTTTTCTGGTTGTGTGGTAAGCTCTTAGGGTCTGAGCACACTGCAGAGTCCTTTCAACAAAGAATTTGACTTTCAGATGTTCTGTACATTTACTAAAATCAAACCTTCTACTCTTGGTAGGATAAAGGTGAAAGATAGGTGATTTAAATTCTATGAGGTCATACAAACATCCCTCATCTGTGAAGTGCCAGGACACAACAGTAGTAGCCTATAGAAATGAATGAGTAGAGGTGAAATCATATGTAAAAGTTGCAAGCAAACAATGCCTCATGAAAGCACATGGTTGGAGAAGCCACACCCAACACTCTTGGGGAAGCTGCAGTCCAATTTCAGGATTGAATGGGTCTTTGAGCATGGTGCCAAACATTAATGAAAAGCTATGAGCATCTTTATGGAGGAGAAATACCTGTAAAACTGTTGGTATTCACTGTCAAAATCTTGACCCTTCTCTCTGGCAGCATCATCTTTGCTTTCACGGAATCACGGAATCTTCAGAGTTGGAAGGGACCTCTAGAGATCATCTAGTCCAACTCCCCGAGCTTTACTCGGTTCCCTCAACAGGGAATGCAAAAAAAGTGTCCTGGGGTCTCACTGGTGAGGATTTTGTTGTTGTGTGCAGTCACCTGTAGTTTATTGCCCTGGGTTTTCTGAGGTCACAACATGACCCAAGACATGCTCCTCTCTCCTCTAAATGTTCCTCTTGTGTTTCCTCCAGTCCACATTCATAAGTAAGCAAGAGTGAAAAGATAATACAGGTCTTTCGCTTTTTGGTTTTCTTACTGGTGATTACATGGTTTTGATTTTTGGTAGATACTTGTCAGAAAAATTTCTGTCTCAAAAGCAAAGATGTTTTCAGACAGTACTCGAGTCACCCCGTGTATTTCACGTATATATTTTGTGTATATGAACCGGAGCACTAATCTTAGTTCGTTAATCTTTGGGCCTCATAAGGAAAATACATTCCTAGAACATTTTCCTCCTGGTAATTCCTTCCTTGTAGTCTCTGCACTGGCTCACCAGCTGTGCTGCTTATCACAGCTTCATTCACTTTATGAAAACTATGTAAAATGTTCTCCATTAAAAGCTGTGTAGAAAACTCAGTGCACGTTTGTGAGGCACTTGTAGGAACATGTAGTTATTGGGAGGAATAAAATAAAAAATGCAAAACTGCTATTCAATTGGTATGTGTACAGTCATGCTGTACTTATTGCTATCATGAATAAAGCATTTGTTTTCCTAAATTGTGTGTATATTCCTAGAGGGGCACTTAAAAGACAGAGCTTGTTAGAGAAGGCATGGAAACAATGCAGAATTTCTCCCGTTTCACTACTTGAATCATAAGGTATAATCATAAATCCTGAGCGCAGCCCAACCAGCTAAAAGGGCACAGGGGACTCCTCCAGGACTCAGGGAATTTCTTTTCCTTGACGGTTTGTGTAACCCAGCTCCTCCGAGGAACGAGTGGCCAACCGATCCACTTCACGGTCTACTTGTCTCCCCCCGGCCCCAAATGCCTTGTCGCTGTGGGGAGTCCCAGTGGAGCTGGGGGCAGTGAACACCCCAAAATGCTTTCCTGGTTGGCTTCTGCCTTCTGGAGTCTTTGTGAACCAGAAGCTGGGGTGTGAATGCTTTGCTCTCGGAGGGGTGTAATGAGAGCTGACGTGCTTTGATCTGTTAGGAGACTCACAGGAAACACTGCCTTAAAAACACTGGGTTCCTTGGGGGATTCATGCTTGTTGGTTTGGTTGGTTGTTTTTTTCTACATTTTTAACTGTGACTTCAAAGCCTAAATCCTCCTTCCTTCCCTAAAACAGAATTACAAACTCAGCTGCAAAATGTGTACACTAAAAGATGCCAAATGCTTTCTGTGTCCTTTCTCACTATAGGAAGTGTCCTTTCTCACTATATAGGGGGTGACATTTTCCCTTCTTTATTAATATGCTGATATCTTGATTGAGATCAAGAAAGCTACTATCTTAATGAGCCTGAAAAAGTGATCCCTGCTTTAACAGCTATTTCATAGTGCCGTAAATACCTTTTAATATTTAAATATACCAGAACTATGTACGCTTTGTTAATAGAAAATTAATTGCAAGTTTCTTTTAAAATATTAATGTAAAAAGAAAAAAAATTCTTAAAATAGCTTTCTTATTGTTTTTGATCGGTTGATCTAGCTGAATTTTATATTGTGTGTCACAAATACCTTTCTCTGAATTTTCTCTCCTTGCAGATTAATATGCATGGAAATGAGGTAGCAATAGTATTTTCTTTCCATAAAGCACTTCCTTTAACAGCTGTATGTATTATGTGATTCCACCACATGGTAATATATACATATTGCTATGCGAATATCTGTTGTGGCTTGTTTGAAAGTGTTAGCTGCGCCCTCAGAAGGCTTACCATAAACAAATCTTGGATATATGCTTTTTTTGAAATCTTGTAGATGTAGCCTTTTAAAACTATGTAGATACACACAATGGATAGAACTTTCTGATGCAATTTTGCTGTCCAACGCCACGTAACACTAAGTTATTCATAAGTTATGTCCTTAAGAACAAAAGTCAATGTCCATATACATATGTTTCTGGACTATTGGCATGCTGCTAGAAGCATGTAAATAGCTGAAGTAAAATGCAAGAAGAATTTGGATACAAAAACCTAGCAGCGTAACTACAAAAAAAAAATCTTTAGCGCCCATTTGGTATTCGAGGATTCACAAGTATCTTCGCTCACAAGAAAGCTTGTCACTTCAAATCCTGTGATCACACAACCCAGAAGCATTGCTGTATCAGCTGTGGTGTATATTCAGGTAACTCAGTTCAGATCTTGCAACCCAGGTACCAAAAACTTGTGTTCTGCATTGACCAGACACGGAAAGCTTCTCAGCAACCTTGTGCTTCTCACCTGAGAACATGGCCAAGTTTTCCCTAGTTTGAATACTTAGGCTCTACTTAGGAAAAAAAAAAAAGGGAATAGAAACCGGATTCTAAAATTTACATCTCTCTCATTTTCAGAGGTAACCAACACCAAGTCTGCTTCCCACCACTAAGTCAGCAGAGATTGTGGAACCATAGGATAACATATGGGAAGTGCACTCACTAAAATACTTCACTTTTTCAATTTTCACTGACTTTGCTCATGCATTTGCATTCTTATGTTATCATGGATAGAAATGATGTTCAATGGTAAATGGAAGAAAAACATAGAAAATAAATGGGCCATGCATTTTATCCACCTCTACTTACTGTCCCATACCACAGATGCTTATTTAACATTTCATATCCCTGAACAGCTTAAATACATGGATCTTTAAAAAATTTTTTTTTTCTACTTTGGTCCTGTTTTGCGAATTTCAAAATGTCACATGAAAATCACCTCATTTGTGGCCCAGATGAAAAGGTTCATTTCTTCCCAATTTCATGTTCTAAAAATGGCCTGGATCTGAAGTTTATTTTCTTAATATCTTCTCTTAAAAAAAAAAAAAACACAAACAACACACCAGCAAAAAACTGGAAAGATAGCTTTGCCTCAACTAAGTAGACATTTCTTTCATCACGTATATCAGAGATTTTAAGTCATTTTCAGAACACATTATAGCTTCATCCGATCCTCTTATTCACGGTAACTCTTGGAACATGGCAGTTCAGTCAGGTGTGAAAAATAATGTCATTTTTATAAGCACTCTAAATATGCTGGAATTTGGTTTTTCAGTGAATAGATGACATGAAATAATTTATTTTTTTTAATCGATATTCATTCCAAGATAGTTGCATTACTTACAAATGACAGTGAACTAAGTTAGAGGAATGTAGCATTTCTTAGCATTTCTGTGCTTATAGAAACTGTGGTGGAGACTTGAAGACATAGATTTGGATTCTTTGTCCCTGTTTCTGAATATCACGACTCCTTTATTTAGAATATGACTGTATCTCAAATATAAGCTAAAAATAAAATAAGGAAACATTTTCTTTTTTTTCTTTTTTTCTTTTTTTTTTTTTTCCCTGACAAACTATGTAGATCTCACAAGCCCGAACTTGAATTGTACAATCTGTTCCTTGGCCTCATTGGAGGGACTGAGGAGTTTTCCTGCCTAGAAGCATAAGCAGTAGCAGAAGTCTCTAAATTGAGAATTTGCTCATTTTAAGCTGATTCCGTAATCAGCATTCCAGATCTGAATCACATTCTGGAACCATTCATCTCTTGGCATTGATCATAGGGAGAGGTTAAGGTGACTTCAGCTTCCAACTTAGGCACTTAACTGAGAAAGTCATTGTGATGGAGGGTGAATCAAGACCCTAACGTTGCCACAATCCTACTCCGGTTTCTCCATAAAATCCTGGTGCAGCTGAAGCTGACGGGAGTTGTGTCATTGACCCTGGGCAGCTAGAAGCTCTCCTCAAACCTTGATTCAAAACTTGCCAGGATGTTTAACCTTGGAAAATAAGGACATATGGAAATATTGATACAGCCTTGAAAGCTGTAACTCAAACATATTTGCAGTAAAATGTACCAAGCTTGTAGCTTTGACAGAGGGATGGGATGATGCATACCTCAATGAATACAAGAGGTCTTTTCCTTTGAAACTCCAAGACAGCAGTGCTCTCTCAGCAAAGCTTAACAATATATAAATATCTCTTTGTCACTGTCATGAATGCTTGTTTACAAACCCCTCAAGCCCACAGAGTGCAAATAAAAATTGACAGGTAACATTATAATTGAAGGTGCATGCATATATGCTGCGGTGTTTTTCATTTGTGCCATGTTGTGTTGGGCTGTGCCAAACACACTGAAGAAATGGGACCATTGCAATCATTTTAACAAGTTATTTGGCTGCATGCACGATGTGATTTACTTCTGGGTCTCGCGAATGCATTCAGCTTTATTTGTTAACCTAGCAGAACATTATTTATTAATGAGTTCTTCATGCTTTATTAAACCTAATGTCAAAACACCTCTGTGGGACTCTAGGCATGTTCTCTCTTTGTGCTAAAGCCTTCTAAAGAAAATGAAAAATTATGCAGCAAAGCTGCAGATAAAACCCAGTAGATATCAGTTCAATTACTCTTGATCCTGGCAGATGATGTTTCTGAATATTTGTGAAAGCACAGCATCTGATTGTGTGCTGGCTTAAATTAAAGCATTCTGCAATCTCAAATGTACGTAATTAGGGTGCCTTAGAAACCTAACAAGGCTACTGTGGTCTCCAAAGCTGAGTGGAGCGCTCAGATGGCAAGAATAGACAAGTTCACCATGGAAGCAGGATGCGTGCTTTCTTCTAAGTGTCTATGAACTGATGTTTCATATCAGAGGGGGAGGCTTCTTCATGGGAACAATAAAATGATTCAAAGTAGTAACAGAATGAATTAGCTGTGATTTTCTGTAATTTGAGAGGACTATTATGGCTTGGGAAACCAACACTGGAGTTCAACAAACTTTTTCACCCTTGGTCTGACTGAACGCCTTGTTTTCTAGCACTGACATGAGATTCGAATCCAGCAGCTCTGCATATCTTAACCTGTAAGAATGTCTTGGGACGTATTTCATGATTCTTCTACATGTGCTGGTATTTAACACCGGTTAAACAACACCAGCTTTTACACACCACAGAAACACAGACAGAATGGAATAAACATGTGATTTTATGTAGTTGAAAAAATGGTAATTCCCAGAAAGTCAACATGTTCATCATTTTTTACATGAAATAGATATAAGCTTTACATGTGTAAGAAGCCTTCAGAGAAAGTTATTTGTTTGCTGTCATCTTATATTTGAAAAGCAGTCTTTTAAATATGTGCTTTCCAAAAAGATTTTGGTTAGCAGACTTAAAAATGGCTAATCAGAATCACCTGAGTTCTCAAAATAAGCAGAAATAATATAAAAAACATTTAATCTATAAGAATGAAAAAAAACCTAGAAATCTGTTCCTTTTGTGAATACACAAAAGAAGACATTTAACATCTGAAGTGACAGACACAGCAGTTTAGGTTTTGAAATCTAAAAGTTTTGTGCCATTGAGATGCCATCTTGTTTTTCCTGAAGATGGAGTTTCGTTATGGATTACAGTGGAGAGTAGAAATAAGGCATAGAGCCTTACTTTTACTCACAAGTCATCACGCTAGCCTACGTTTATGTAACAGATAAATAAAGTAGCAAAATTTGACCAAAGATACAGGCCAAAAAGACTGGCTCAGTTTCCAACTCAGGCAGCAGAAATCTATGGAGAAAAATTCCTAGAGGGAGTTGCAAATAGATGATTTGGACACTGCATAATCACTACTGCTTTATTTCCTATTTTCTGTTTGTAATTACTACCACTTATGAATATTTAATGGAAGCTTGTTTTGAGCTTTCCCTTTTTCTTTCATCTTGCTACTTTCATCGTCTTTCACAACATCTGAGAGATCAATGGAAAGCAATGGGATGGTAAGGGGAAAGCACCGTATCACAGCAAACATAAAGAACTGGGGGGAGCAGATCCTCAGTCGGTGCCTGTAAGCAGAGCTGCCCTGGTTTCGGTAGAAGCCGCCTGGTTACAGGCTGTCACGCTGAGACCTCTTGGCATAGACATTTCAGTAACATAAACCGAAGAGTGCCAGGCCCTCCTGCTGGAGTGCTTCGTCCCATTTTCTGCCAAGTAGTCACTGGAGCCTGGTTTCTCTCTTTCCAAGTGGGTGCCTAATCATCAGAGAAAGAGTCCTGCTTGTCTAGTGCGTGTTTTTTGTCTGGCATTAGCTATAAAGCTGTGAAATAATCCAGGGATGGTAGAGGAGGGCTCTGCTCTTTCTCCTCTGGTTATCTTTTGTGATAAATAATTAATCTTGCTACAGATGTTAGTCTGCAAATCCCAATGGGAGGGAAGCACCCCCTGCTAGCCCAGGAAAAAATCTGGAATTACAGAGGCAAGATCAAAATTTAAGTCACATCCTTTCCATTGGTTCTCCCTATTGGTTAGCTTGGTTAGCTGCAGAGGGTTTCTCCTACAGGATTGATTGTTTTTTTTTCCCATGTTACTTAGTTATTATGGATTTTACTCTTCTCAACCTTCCTCATGCATTGCCTGTATGTTGTATACGGAACAGAGAGCGTAGACAATGAAGGGTTGTAAAGCGTGGCATTGCGGTGCTGTGCCCAGCTGCTTAATCTGGATCTGGCACAAGAAGCCCTGGACTGTAGCAAGGCTGAAGAAAATGGGTAGCCTGGCTTCCTGAGAGTTGTAAGGCAAATCAGACTGGTCACTAGTCCCACCACAGGCAGGCGTGTTGCAGGTATTGTTGTTTTATTGGACACAATTTGCTAGTTTTACACAGAGGTTTGTGTGTGCTCAGAGGTTTACACTAAGGAGAAAGTAGAACTAGAAGAAGCTGTCACACCACACCCTTTACATATTTGGTTAGGTTTTTTCTTATAGTTTAAAAAAGGTGTCAATAAAATTGCATTTGTTTCAGAACGAACTAAACATAATTTGACACTAAGACTTAACTAGAGTCCAGATACTCAGCAGTATGTTGTCTTAGACCAAAGGGAATCTGTTGAGAGCTTGTTAGGTCCCTCTAGACTACAAGAGAGGCAAGCAAGTCTGCCTTGTACAGTTCTCCCAAGAGGACACAATTAAAAATCATCCTGCTCAGGAACTACTTTATATGCCTTTGTTTTTAACAAAGCCCTTTGAGACCAGCAGCAGTGCGTAATATTCCTCCTGCTTTTGGTCTGTGTATGGTCTTTATGCTGCTCATCGACAGAGTCTACCGTGCTTTCTTCTCCACTGTTTGCTGTCTAATGAGCAAGTTTGCTCATGATTAAATGGAAGGTCGCTTGCTTCTTTACACAACTTCAGTACAAATGCAGCGTGGAGAAATGCTGTTTCACTTATGTGATTTCCAGAAATGCAATTTCAGCTGATTAATGTGATTTTGTGATGTGCATATTCCTGTGAATGCATCATTTCTTCAAAATGCAAGTTTTCTCTTTATAACTTATGCTGGTTTAGACTGTGGTATAAACTTTTCACTGAGGATGGCAGAGCCATGGTAAGCTTCGCTGGTCTCAGCCATGAGCTGATTTTTGTGCACACTGCTGCTGACGTGATCCCTGGCATGCTGTCGCATCTCCCTGTGCTTTGGGTGTGAGAGAGCTCGGGGGAATGGTGAGGCACGTTCCCACCTGTGGTGGTGTTCAGAGGAACCTGCCACAGAAGGAGCCATCAGCTGAGACAGGGCTCTGGTGAAATTGGGGTTCATCTTCCCCCCGTGAGCTTGTGGAGCTGAGGGCACAAAAAACCTCACACTTTAAATCAGTGCAGTTACCGGGATGTTTGTTCTGGAAATCAGAAAGACAGCAAATATGCTCAAAGAGGCTGGGCTCTATGCAGTGTCATCATAGAGCAATTTCACTTAGTCACGTAATTTTTACTCTTTGTTGTATAGATGTGCAGCCTATCGTCCTATATCACACAGTAAAATATGACCTATTACATATGCAGTAATGGGAAGGGAGAAACTGCCCAATCATGTAAAATTCATGCTCTGGTGATTGGACTTTTGCTTTGTTTTGCTTATGTTTGGGGGAAAAGCATATTTGGAAAGCTCTTCTCTATCCTCAATTACTGCTGCTCCAGGCTATTTATGCTGCTGTGGCAGTTCCGATAAACCCACAGAAGAGAATCGCCTTTTCTGTTGACGGCACATTTGCTGGTATTTCTGCAGCAGTGCAGTAATGTCTTTATTGTGTAATGCTGTATTTTAATAGTCAATTAAAATTCCCATTGAATTGACAGAATGGACTTAGGAACTTCTGAAGACTATTTGGCTAAAAGTACTCATGAGACTCTTCTGATAATCACTGCCATGCCACTATTCAAAATTACTCAAAAGCTTCACCTTATCACAATAGGAAAAGTAGCAAGGCAAGAGAAAACATATCTTTATAAAGGAAGCCTGTTGTTGAATGGAGTCTCATCACTCTGTCGTGCCCGTGTCTCCTCTCTTTTCTTTGTCCTCCAGCACCACCACCATGTCTCTTCTGCCTTTTGTCCATTTTCCCAACTCCATTATGTGTTGTCTCTCTTTTTTTTTCCTGTTTCCCTCTCTTTCTCTTGTTATCTAATAATAACAAATGGTGCAGTGCCTTTGTGATGAGAATGGGAAGGTGATGAATAGTTCTGTTAGCAAGATTTCAGGGGCTTCACACAGAGTTTGTGTAATTTTATTCTTTTCATAACAAATGTGTTTACAGCCTGCAGGTTAAAATGAATGAAAGTAACAAATAATACATAAGATAAACTCTGTATGAGTAAGTACACTGCTAACAGGGAACAGGGCTTGCAAACACATGAGTCATTCCAACTCATCCGTTGCTCACTTCTGCCATCCCTGCAATGCTGTCTTCGGTCCCGTGATGGTTGATGGGTTTCTTAACGCCCCGGCTGCTGGACTTGATTATTGCACGAAGACCTTTGCTTCTATTCAGCATGTTTCTCAGTTGTCCCAGTTTCATTAGAGGATTTTTTTTTTCCAGATGTCATCGGTAGATATTCTTTTGGCACTTTTATGATGATTTCCTCTGGGCCTCCCACATACAAAGAGGTAACAAGCCTGCGTAGCGTAGTGCATTGCTAGATGTGTTGTGGGATCGTGTTCATAATATTTAGCAACTCTTGCAATTGCTCCACAGAGGAAGCATGTTGCAGCTTTCGCAGCCAGACTCTGCAAGCAAGGCAAATGACAAAACTCGGGAAAAGCCATAAATAGGAAGCTCACAATTCAAGACACAAACAAATCCATAGGGCTACTGTGTGAGAGAATAATAATAATCTTAGTCTTTTGAAGAGACAAGGGCAGACTGAACTGCAAACAGCATTTCAGTCCTTCTCCTTCTATTGCCTCTGGCCTTTTGCTTCTCCAGTATGGTGTGCAAATAAAAGTGAATTGGCACTTTCAGGTGTACTTCTGTAACCCTACGGATGTGTTATTAATGTGGATTTTTCTAGTTTCAAGGCACAAAAGGACTGTGATTGAATTATAGGAAAACATAAATGGAATGGGCATCTGCTTACAGGGCATTCTTCCTTCTTTTATTTACTACAGATTGTGAAGAACCATTTTGCACAGAGATGAATGTTGGGGGAAGCACTCAAACAAGCTTTTACGGGGCATTAAAATCTGGGTGTGATGGGCAGGGGAGAGTGAAAAGGGTAGATTTTTAAAGTGGCAGAAGCGGTGAAGCCCGTGGGAGAATTGCTGCAGCGTGAGTCAAGGGCTTGCTGAAGGCAAGTGGAGGGGACAGTAGCAGAAGGACAACCAGAAAGAATTAAAGCTGGCATTTTTTAGTCCGGCATTTATTTGTAGTTAAATCATTCGTTCCACTTAGTGAAGTGTTTGCTCCTTCTTCCCTGGTGGGACCTCCACAAAGTAGTCCACAGTCTGGTTGCAATTACACACTTAAGGCAAGGAGAAAAGGCTTACACCACGCGGGGAACCAGTCTGGGTGCTCCTCAGCTGTGGCTACCAAGAGATGCTGCTGTTTGCTCCAGCGCACCTCTCTCCACTCCCACACAGAGAGAGCTCTACAGCACACCTCTTACCTACAAGGCTAAGCTTTCTGCCATCGAAAGCGAGGGTGCACCAAGAAATGACAGGTTTTTGTCCTGAAATGTAGCCAAGGTAAGCACCCACGGACTAGGGTAGCCTAATGCAGGACTAATTTACTCCCCTTGAGTGTATGCATTATAGCACAGTCTTTAGTTTATGATTACATACTATTTTTTTCAGACCTCTGCTTCATTCACTGCACAGGAGGGACTAAGCACTGAGAACTAACTAGCAATACATGGAAAAAATACACTAATCTCTGTAGGATGCCTGCCTCAAATGTGGTAAAAATGGAAGTTATATGACAGTTAAGGCAGAAAGATGCAGGAAGGAAAAATTAAAGCACCTGAGGCTTCAAAAGTCAGTATAGCAATTTTAGCAGTTACTACCCACCAGCTGTTCATTACTATCCGTTAGCTGGAGGTTTCTGCCTGCACGGTTGAGTTCCATTCGCTGCTGGCAGCTTAAAACAAGTCCAGTGACTTTGTGCTGAAGGGCATTACAACAGTGTAACTGTGGGTGTTGTTACAGCAGTGGAGGGCAACTTCTTAACTTGCTTCGACGCTATCCCAAAGAATACATTTCTAGAGAGAAGACCCTTCCTTGGGTTTCTCCCAGCCTCTCTCCTAGGCTTCCTGGTGATGGTGGGCAGGTGACTGAAATTTAAGTTTCCACAGCTATCCACTAAGCGGATTTTACTCCCAGTTCACTCCGTTTGGCTAAGCGACGGGAAATACTTGGGGTCTGATTGACAGAAAGGGTGAACAACTCCCAGCTGCAGCTGAAGTTCACGGGTACCCTCCTCCGGGGATGCCAGCAGAATAAGGCCAGGTTGCAACCTTCTCGGACTGACTTTCAAGTTAGCTGATACTTTTGACAATTCGTCTTGAGCCCCTGTAGGTCGATTCTCTAGTGAGAACACTAGCAATACTCTCATCTCACACGGGCATAGTTAAGATATATTTATTGAGTTTTGTAAAGAACTTCATTACAGAAAGTCTTCGTTTAAGGAAACTGTCATTCTTATTAGAGATATAAAGTGAAATTCAGCCCATCTGTTGTGTACCACTGTCCGATTTCAGCTTTTTCTTTCATACTTGTAAAATTCTTGAATGTGACAAAAAAAATGACATTTTTTTTTTAAGTTGCTCTTCAGAGCATGTGGCAAATGATGCTTGGATATCCTTTTCGCACTTGCAATGTGTGAGTGAAAGATGTATAGAGTGACTTGTCTGCCTTTTCTTTTTCTTCATTGAAGCATAGAATGACTTCTTTCTCAATATTACAGATTGTCTTTCTGTGTGTGCCCTGTTTTCTGCATTGGTTAGCATTATTCTGTCAACTCTAAGTAGTGTTGATTAGGAAATTGATACCGTTACTAACAAACTATATTTCATGTGTTGATTTCAGTCAACAAGACATGTTTTCTCGATACTAGTTAAGCTGCTAATGTAGTAAAATGCACAGTTGATTTATTTTCTGGAAATTTGCCTTACATCATCACTCGATGTAACAATTTTTTACATTCCTATGATCTGATCATCATACAGTGAACCAAGCAGGACCCATCAGCTCAGTTATCTTCCTGGGTGCTGCTTAATAGTGACGCTGTATTTGTGATGAAGAAACAGCAGTTTGAAATATCCCCTACCGATAGTGCCAGAAGAAAGCTGGAAAATCTCCAGAACTCTCTCAATTTAAACACATTGCTGAATTTCTTTGTGAATATATGAATATACATATCTTGCTTATTTGAGGAATGACTTTTTTTTTTCTCACTTGACTGTACTTTCCTCTTGTAGTACATATTGGTTCAGAAAGACATTAGAGCTTACCCCATGTACTGAGGAGGGTGAGAGGTGGGAATTTTAGTGTTATGCATATTAAAATTAGGAATTTATAATTTTTTTTTACATATTGCATTTTGTAAATAAGGGGAAAGTTGGAGAAAAGCATACACTCAATATTAAGCATGACTGAATTGTCACTGTAACAGAATTATTCCAGAATTGAAGGATAGTTGTTTAAACCAGGATATTGATTGAAAAACAGAGTAAGAAGTCAGCAAAATAAAAAGGCCTGATTTCTGCAAGAATTTCAGCCCCTCTTGTTTGAATAGAAACAGAAAAACAAGTTACAAAACATGCTTTTGTATGACGTGGAAGAATGTCTATACCTTCCTTTACTTTAGGTGACATTCTGCATTCTTTCCTTCTGATGATGGGGGGCATGCCACAGAGGCATCTCAAGCTTTGGGAAGGAAACCTCTGCCTCTTGGATCCTGCTGCCACCCTCCACCAAGCGTCTGGGGAGGCAGGTCACCCGCTGAGCAGAGTCCGGCCTAGCCTTATGCCTGCCAGTGGCTTCATTGCAACCTTTGCCATTGCTCAGAAGGACAGTTGTAATCAAAACTACTGCAGGACTTGACTTAAAAGGAAAAAAAACTGAAGGTGATGCAGATTTTGTGAGATGGAAGGAAGGGAGGGAGGGAGGGAGGGAGGGAGGGAGGGAGGAAGGAAGGAAGGAAGGAAGGAAGGAAGGAAGGAAGGAAGGAAGGAAGGAAGGAAGGAAGGAAGGAAGGAAGGAAGGAAGGAAGGAAGGAAGGAAGGAAGGGAGGGAGGGAGGGAGGGAGGGAGGGAGGGAGGGAGGAAGGAAGGAAGGAAGGAAGGAAGGAAGGAAGGAAGGAAGGAAGGAAGGAAGGAAGGAAGGAAGGAAGGAAGGAAGGAAGGAAGGAAGGAAGGAAGGAAGGAAGGAAGGAAGGAAGGAAGGAGAGAGGGAGGGAGGGAGGGAGGGAGAAAACTTTCTCTTTTTCCTCCACTGCTGAGCTGTCAGTCAGCCAAAAGAAATTAGAAAGTGAAAGTTATGGCCCGTGTGAAACCAAGAGAAGGAAGTGCGTTAGAAATGCCCCCTGATTGCAAATCCAGGTGAACTGGATGCAAACTTAACAATGTTATTGCTCAGTGAGGAGGATTTGTCGGGGATAAAAGGCAATAAGCACAGAAATATCTTTGGGCGAGTGTTAGTCTCTAGTGTGACCTGAGCAAACTCAATTTTATTGTGAGCCATGTTAACAAGGAGCTGAGCCTATAAGCCTTGTAATAATAACAAAAAAGCAATTTATGCAAAATGGGGGCAATCCTCATCTCATAGTATCTAGAGAATATGCAGTTTTATAGGTGATTAATTTCAAAAAAAAAAAAACAGAAAGCAGAAAGAAAAAAAGGCTTGCACAAGTTATTTAAAAGCCTTTTAGTAGGCTGCTACTGGGGAAGTATTAAGAAAAATAGAAAGGGTACGGCACTTGAGGAAATGGCAAGGCATTGTGGGAATATAGTATGAAATAAAGCAGGATTCATTTATGTAATTATTACAGAGACACAGTAGTCATACAGTAGTTAAAAGTTATGCCATAATTTCCCAAAATAAACTTGTCTTCCTGAAAGTTTGTTTCTTTATCCTTTATCTTGTCTACTTAGTGTTTTTATTGAAAGCAGGATAAATCTAAACATATAAAGAAATTAATAACTAATTCTAAACCACTCTTCCAGGTTCAGAGTTTGTTTTGCTTTGGTTTTGTTGTCTTTTTTTATTTTTCTTCATAACATCTTCAAAACGATTTCATCCAGGCATTGCAAGCATAGCCACTCTGAAAAGAATTGTGTACTGCTGCCTTCATGTATATTAATCAGAGAGTTGAAAGACATATAGGTTTACATTTTCAAAAGCAGTCAGTAATTCACACGGAGTGCTCCATTTGATATGCATAGGAAAAAAACACTGAGTATTAAATCAGCATTTAATATCATGTTTCTTTAAGTGTGTAAACTCAGCTACCTGACATCATTAATCAATTTTGGTATATTAGGCCATAAATATTTACATTTGTTTTTAAAGTAATAAACAGTCACGTTTGCTGTTACCATACAAAATATTAATTATGGTTGAAACTTTCAAAAAGCTGAAGGATAGTAGATACCCTGGGTTAAATCAGCCCAGTCATGAGAGCTAGAAACAATAAAGGACTTGGAATGAATTTCAGAAAGTAGACATGGGGACTTCCACACCAATGTTTTTTAAAAAAAGTACATCAACATTCGTATTGTCAGAACTTCTGAGTTGCTGAAAATCTTTCAGTAGCTGGTGTTTATTTCAAATTTTAAAGTTCTTGATACATTTTTTATGTTTCTGCATAGACACCAAAGGACTTTGGCCTTAGGGAATTTAAATATTTCCTCTATGCAGAAGACTGCATCAACCAGCAACCTCTAGTTTTATTTTGCTGTAGCCACAACACCGTCAGCAGACTGTTTAAAAGACTAAAATTAGAAAAGCCAACCCTCAGGTCTGAAATGAAGCAGCGCCTTTAAAAGTTATTAGTGAGTTCAGACCTAATGGACAGACATTGGTCATCGGTGCATATCACATTAACTCTGAGTCATTTGCTTAGCTTTGGTTTCTTAGTCCCAGGGTCATGGAGGTACCTGCCCATCGCATCAGCCAGGTCCTTAACCCTGGGCTGGGGCTGAGATTTTGCATCAACCTCTGTGCTTGGTGTTTCCTTCCGTTTTGCTCAAGTAACTCCTGCTTCATATGCTACCACCCCCAGGCACACAACTTTGTCTCGGTGTTTCATTACACGTTAGATCATACATGCTATTTCTGACTGCATTATGGGCCCAGCATTGAGATTCCTCACCAAAGCAAGTCCTTGCCCATGACAGTGCTGCCACAGTTGAGGAAATCCTCAAAGCACCAACCTCAGCTGGTAAAACAAGAATTTAACCTTATCTTAGAAGGACTTGCAGCCTAACTCTGTCAACATCTGAAACAAACCCCAACGCTCTGAAGCTTCTGCTTTTCCAAACCCCACCTAGAGGTTTCCCAGGTGGATGGTTAAATCCACCTTCAGATGGCTCGTGGGCCACAGGGAAGTCATTAACATGCATATTTAGAGCAAGGGCACAACCTAGCAGAGAGTCAGCAAGAGCCCTGGCCGTGGCGCATGTTGGTCGGTGCAGTGATAACCAAGCGGCACATCCTTCACAGAATCATAGAATGGGTTGGGTTGGAAGGGACCTTAAAGATCCTCTATTCCCATGGGCAGGGACACCTCCCACTAGACCAGGCTGCTCAGAGCTGCTTCAGCCCAGGAGAGGTTCCCATCACCTAAAAACCATACAGGCTGCTTTAGCAGAAGGTCATGGCTTGTGATATGAAGGGAAGAGGGTGTGAAAAAGCCCTGCAGCTATTGAGGCAAAAGTCTGCTGCCCTCAGCTCCACCGTGGCATGTGGAAGCAGCTTCAGCCCCTGTAGAAGTAGGAACTAGAGGATTCTCTGCTGTATTTCAACGCTGAGGAAACAACCACCGTATTTTAACTAATGCCTCAGATTCATGCCTGATTAGCAAGACACTGTTGATGGTATGATTAAATACTTTCAGAATATACACGTGATCAACTTTTCACTCAAATTTTATAGTTTGCAGAGAAAGTGGTAATTGGATAATGTTAAGAATGTTCCTCCAAAATATGGCTATCAGTGAATTAAATAGTAGCAGCTTTTTAAAAGCCTGCTCATGGTTTAAAGGCATTTTTTCAGTCTAAAATATTTATTCCAGGCTACAGTTTTAGAACAAGAGGAAAATATTTCTGCAACTAAGAAGTTTATACTTTCCTTTAATTTATTCCCTCTCTGTCATTACATTGTCCTTGAAACTATTTTCTGTCACTGTCAAACACGATAGCCTCAGGACAGAAATGAAAGTGAGATAATATATCTCCATGAGCTTTTCTGGTGAAATGTTTTTAAAAGTTTTTAAATGCAGACATTTGGAGTTAAGCAGAAGATGAAAGAACAATGAAGCCAGGAGATTAAAGGAACAAAAGCAATTATTTTAAATGTTATCATTCTAACGTTCCAATATTAATCCTTGAACACCGTTATAATTGCACCAAATGATTTATACAAGTAACAGAAAAATTATTTTATGCTACTTCTCCTATTCCTCTGTAAAGAATAGTCTTCTCTGTCACTCTCTTTTCTCTTAATTATGATTCCCAGAAATGTGTCACTGTGACATTTTTCTAAATATGGTCTTAATAAGAGGCTTAACTTTAATGGTTTAGTGCCTTGAAAACTTTCATAAGATTATCAAACCAATTCTTAAAAACATATAATATATTCATTTTCAGAAACCAATGTAAGTTAAATGCGTGCTATTTTTCCATTTCAGAGATAACCTAAGTAGAACAAGCAAATCCAAAACCTAAGACTTTCATTGTTGAAATAGCATGGGAGGAAGAGTGAGGGGCAGAGATTGGAAGATTTATGCTTTTGCCCTATTTCTTCAGTTCATGTCACAGAATTTATCGATTGTTTATTTCTCATATGCTAGCATTTTAAGAGATTATTTTTTAAATAATTTTTTTACTCTGCTTAACCACTCTTGCATTTTCTCAACTGGAATGTCTGTTGTTTAAGCTTTGAATTTCCACAGACTGAAATGCTTAGAGGCAGAGTGACTGGCTGGCTCGGGGAAGCCATGTCTGATATTTCAAGAAACATGATTCAGACTTCCTTGCATTGCTTTGAGTGTTGCAATGTTTTCTTTAAACAGAGTTACCCTCGTATGTTGGTTTGCCTTTTTATATTCTCCTTGCTTAGCACCAGCAACTTCATTAGCCCCTTGCAAAAAGGCAAATAAGCACGGTTCTTCCTTCAAAGATTCCATAGAACATACACAAAGAAGAGATGGTTCAATGACGGATGTTTTACTGCTTTAAGTCACTTCCAGTCGGTGGCTGAACTGAGGCCTTCCTGTTATTTTGATACCATTTCTGATGAGCCAGAAACTAATACATGGCAAATGGTTTATATAAGATTGGCACATTTGTGTAGGAGCTGAGAGCACAAGCCCCCATCCCCAGGACAAGGCAGTTGGTTCCTGCAGACAGTTTTAGCTTTTAATAGTCTTGAAAGTATTTACTGTCTGTAAATGCAATTCTTAATTATGTCACTACGCCTTTGTCAACATTTTTTTACTGTCACAAGATTTTATAAATCACTGGCACCAAGTGTGCATGTTCTATATACCAAAAACTGTTTACCCACACAGATGGATGTATGCGTATGACACTGAATCACAGTGAAATAAAATATTTTTCATGAAGGAACATGTAAATATTAATCAGTATTTTTCAAACACTTTTCCCACTAACGCAAGAAATAGTTATACCAGCATCATTAAAAAACATGTTTTAAAGAGACGGAAGTTCAGTCAAAAATATCTTTTTGCAAGTGCCTATTAAATTTGGATAGCTCAGGAGCTGGGCGTCCAGCTGGGGAGACGCTGCCTTTTAGGAGCACCTACCTATAACTTTGACTGACCTTAGCAGGTACGGGGGGTGCTTAGTGTCACTGGCAGAAACACTGGAGAGGCCATGAAACAAGAATGTGCCTATAAGAGGTTTACAAAGTGCCAGCAGATGGCATGCATGAGTCCACAGCGGTGTTGGGTTTTTTTCACGGGTTGTGGGGGGGGGGGTAGTTTTGAAAGAACAAAATTTAAGATTAAGTACCCTAGATGACTTACTGTGCACAACTTTTGAACGTTACTCTGAAAACTGAGATTTCTGAAGACGTTATGCTAGGTAAGGAAAAAGCAACAGAACCCCAAATTGATGAATACATTTAGGAAAGGATTTGCCTGAGTCATTAAAAAAATATATCTCTGCAGTACTGAGAAAGCTCAGTTCCTATTACAGATACAGATTAAAGATGCTATTTGTATGCACTTCTTCTTGATCTTCACACTTGTCTTCTTTGTTGGAGTTTTATAAAAACACATTAAAAACATCAGCATTGCAAAAAAGGATTTTAAAGCAACTTGTCTTCTGGAAAATGTTTGTTTCATTGATGTTTGAGCTTGCACAGAAGAAGTAATAGAAACTGCATCTCTGATCACTGGAAAATGGATTCTTGTCAAAGGCACTAACTGTCCTAATAGTGTGATGCTATGTCTTGCTCTGTCTCACTGCCAGGCTCAGCTGTAGAAACAGCATAATTATATGAGTAGCAACAATTCCCTTATCTAGTATGAACACTTGCTACTGTTAACCGCATTTCAATGTGCTGAAGATGAAGCAGAGTATTAAAATGTAAGCTGAGTTTGTTGGGTCGTTTAATCCAAAGGAGGTTGTTTTTCTGTCGGCTTGGTTGTTTGGGTATTTTTACACCTTTCAAAATGTGCCAGCCAGCCCAGGAGCGGACGATATTTGGAGAGCCGGGACCTGACGCTGCCCAGGGCACGCCGCCTGCCCTTGTCTGGACGCTGTTTGTTTCCCCGCAAAAGTCTCTTCTGGACCTACTAAATTTCTGTTCTGCCTGTTTTCTTGTGTCTCTGCCATTACCACGGCCTTGGGGCTGTGGCATCTGAGAACTAATAACCTCAGCAGAAAAGTCCTCATTTCCGTCTCTTGTTGCCCCATAAGTACATTTCCCGAGTGTAGACATTACTCGTAAATCAGTCCATATATACTCGTGCTCTTCTTAAAGGTAGCCAATCAATGACCCAAAATTCCTGGTCCAAAGTTTATTAATGTCAATGAAAGTTCTTCCAGAGAAAACTCTGAGTCCCATATGAGGCAATCAGAATAACTATCTTCTAATCCACCAATCCCATGAAACTACATGGATATTCAAATCACAATAGTGCAGTAGTTGTAATGATATTAAGAATTAGTGATCTTTTGATATTAGACTATCTAGTTCTGTGACTATGACCAGCAGTTACTTCTAAAGCATCTCAGAGAATCACTGAAATAACAAAGCAACGGAGAAATACATTTGAGTTAGAGTAGGGGGAACTGGAGAAAATCCAGCTAAGAATGAAGAGTCGAAATTCATTGTATATCGAACAACCAAATTACAGTGATTATGTTTTTTGTCATCTCAGAGTTGATGAATATTTTCCAGAGCAAATGGAAATTTCCATCCCACAGTCATTGTAGTTGTCTAATATTGCTGTATATTAGTATCTTAGAGCACTGTGATAGTGTCAAATATAAACAGATTACTGCAGACAATCACCAGCCAAAAACAACAAAGAGGCCAGATTATATCTAGGCCTTCTGATGATCAAAGCTTTAATATGCTTTATATGCTGTTTCATAAATAATGAATGCAGAATGGTTGTGGCAGTAACATCAAGGCTTACATATTTTTATAGTAATTATTTCAAAATTAAATCTAAGTAAACATATTTAAAATGAATGTATTTGTTAAATATAAAGCCCAAAGAGCCAAACACAAAGAAATAGCTAGGAGGAGGTTTATCATCTGCAGGTCACTTGTATCCTATTTGTAATGATTCCTTTCCTGCACTAAAGGGAGAAGCTAAAACAATTTCATAAAAGTGACATCTAGAAAAAGATAACCTTTTCTTTGGAATTATTTCTAATTCGTTGAAGAGCTTTAGAAAGAAATATGCCCGCACCAGGATTTATTTTCCCCTTTTTGTTTCATACATGCTGATTTACGTATTTTGCTGGTCTTGCTTAAATAGCACACCATCTTCTGTTAACTAAAGAGACTTTACTAGAAGCAATGATACCAACTGTTCAAATTGGAATGCATAAAATTCCTTATTATTTCACATCACAAAATAGGCCTCCTTATTTCTATAAACGATACAAGTAAACAACATCTAAGTTTGAACACTTAACTTGATCGTATCATCTTTACCTGGACTTCTAAAGAAAACTAAAAGAAAATTAAGATAAATTTTCAGTGCCCTGCCAAAGATATTCAGGTGAAGGTTCAATAAAGTTAATCATCCTTTACACAATAATGAGGAATTAATACTCAAATCATCTACATTTGATACACTTTATATCCAGCAATGTCATTTAAACCTTAAAACTGCAAGAATTATGGGAACTCTCAAGCTAATATTGATCTAATGCCTCAGCTCAATGACAATGTCAATTACTTTATCTTTTTTTTTTTTTTTTAGATAACATGGGAAGTACCCGTGCTGTTAGAAACTGTACAGGACAGAAAGGTCCTCTTTCCAAAAGTAAAAAAAAAAATAATTTCCTGATTTCTTTTCATTGTAGCTGACTCAGATTTTAACTCAAAGCATTAATAGATTTTCTTTAGAGCAAATTAAGAAACAGCTTACAAGTGTGAACTTTAGAATGTTTAAGGAAATTGGTTTAAGCTTTAATTAAAAATCCATTATCATTTCCTTTCTATTTTTATGGTTTGAACTATTGTTCCCTTCCCAGTCGTTTCCCTTTTAGGGTACTGTAAGCTACCTATCAGGGGCCAGTGCAGTGTCTGCATTCATCCATTCAAATTCAACACCTGAAAATGCTTATGCTTGTTATTCCCTCTTTCAGTCCTTGCAGAGAAATGAAAGAAACCCAGGATTCCTCTCGTTGTTTGCACCATATAATTTTATCTCTTCATTTAGTACCTCCTTGCTATTTTATGTTAGGCCTCTGCTAAGCAAAATTATCTCCAGGTGTAGATCACATACTTACCAGTTTCTCACAGGAAGGTTTTGGGGAATAACGGCAGGGCAGGGGCCTAATAAACTCCCACAGTGCACGTCAGCTGCCTATATGTAAGGCTACATTATACAGATTCTTTACAAAATATGGGTCAATGCAGCATATGTGAGAGATGTAGCAGGTGTCTGCCAGAGCACCCCACTACTGACTGCACTGGAGGCGCTTGTCCCCTGCTTTCTCAGCACTTTCCTGGGTGCTCCACAAAGCAGGTTAGAAGCCTTCTACGGCTCAGACAGTGCCCAACCCATTACGGATATTACCAGAAACAAGTCTGTGTATTAGCAGCCTGTTTACTACATGTTGGCAGACCAGCTACAGAAAACAGGTTTTAATTTCCAGGCGTATGTTGCAACAGGGCAAAAAGGTGTTGTTGATTGACCCCAGCCTGTTTCCTCAGGGCCAAGAAAATTCTGAACATTTTCTTATGAACACTCTGAAAGTGGTGTCTAACACAAGTCCTCTGGGCTGCAGCTGGTTTAAATCAGTTACATATTTATTAGTAACATACTTTTGATAGTAACATCAAGCTTGAACCAAAGGACAGTTCAAAAGATAATTTTTCCTCAAACCCAAACTGAAACTCAGTCTCTCCTTCTCAACAAGAGAAATAACAGAAACAAAAATGTTGCCTGATTGGTATGTGATTAATTTTTCAGTATGAAGATCTGAAGAATTTTCTGGTGTGGGAGTGGTTGGTGCTGTTAGGATGTACCTCTGTCGCTCTGTGCTCCTCTGGCAGCCCTGCGGGGATTCCTCATGGTGGCCCACAGAGGACTCAGATTATTGCTCCCAGTGGCCCTTTATGTGAATTTCTGATCTCTTGTGCTGAGTTCCTGTGTGCCCTGGGAATGACTCCAGAACTGATGTGTCCTCACCCTGGCTAAAACTTCTTCCTTCAGACCTGTCATATGACCTTCTGGTTTAAAATGTTGTATTTTTCGATGAGGACCACTGAAGCACAAAACCCAGCCTCCCTTCACATCCTGGAAAATGATGACGGAAATGAGAGACCACACGTCACAGTCTCTGAGGCAAACTGTGAACGTTGAAAGACGTTACGTCCAGAAATGTGGGTCCTCCTTGGAGGGAAAGGACTGTGTTGTCACTCCCACCAGATGTGTGAGGGTTTGGGCATGGTGGGTCTGTCTGACAGCAGGGTTGAAAGAAGGTCCTTGTTGCCTGTTCATTGGCAATACAGGGGATATATGGAACTGCCTTCATATTTCTGCTGTCATAGGCTTTCTTTTTTCATAGGCATATTTCTTTTCAAACCTTACAGGTGTTGGCTCCCTGTGGTGCATTACCCTCTATTTCATCAGTCCAAGGAAGTCCAAGTTCTAACCAAAACGAAAATAAGAATGCATTGAGAAATGTCACAAACGAGACCTTTCTCTAGAGGACTCTTGCTAAAATTTGTTCCAGAAACGTAGGAGTGCAACAAGAACAGAAGATGCCTCACATGATACAGCTAAACAGAGCATACATGTGATGACACCATTAAAGGGACAACTTAGCTGTTTAAATACTTAAGTCCTTAAAATCTCAGGTATTAAGTACTGCTGTAAGTATACAGCTGGCTGCATTCCTCCTAAGACCCACGGCAATACCTTCCACTGCCACTTGCTAGTCATCCAGACACGTTGTCTCTCACCTTCCCCCTCTCTCTCCCTGTCTGGGTTAGAAGAAAACAAGCGTTACTGCAGCTTCCAGTCTTCTAATGACCTTTTCATTCCTTTGAAAGAACAGCTGCTGCATATATTCCAGTATCATTTGTATGAGCATTTGAGATTGGTAATCATGTCTTCCTATAGGGGTCAACCTTGGAAAAAAACCCACAAATAAGTATCTTAGAAGCTGAATTAATTTAACCTGTTGCATAGAGCATGACAAAAAGATCTCCTGGGAGAGTTCCCTGTGAAAAAAAATTGTCCTGAGAGATGTGATACAACAGAAAACATTGGAGGAGAAACCTAACAGCTGTTTTACAAGAGATTGGGAGTTAAGACTTCGTCAAGGACTCTTAGCTGTGGGTCCTGCCTATACTGAATAATGTGTTTGTTACCTTGAAGAAAACAGTGTCATTTTGACCACTATATGTAGGGGGATGGCTCACCTGCTTAGACATAAACTTTTCCTCAGCCGGTGACTGGAATAATAATTCCTGGGTTTGCTGATGTTCAGGAAGAACCTACCCTGAAATCAGGTAGTGGAGTACAATTAATAAATTATATGATGTTGTCATCCATTGGTATGTTGGGTACAAGCCCATACAGCAAGGACCAGGTTTCTTTAATTTAATTAAAGAAGGATTTAACGGGTTTATTTTCTTTCTAGTTTGCTACAGATGTCATTGTTTTATAGCAAACATTTCACTAATATTAACGTATTTGCTCATTGGATTGGAAATAACAGGAGCTGTTGTCCTGTAGCTCACGATGGGAAGTGCCTCTTGTGAGTAGTGTCTCAGGTACTGACTGGTAGCTACTCTGTGCACCAGGGACTCAGCAGCAAATTCATCGTTTGCCTTAAAAATTACCATAAGAGGTTTTTATGCTTCTCAGAACCTGGGTTCCAGAGAATAACTGTGACAGTCCAATACAATCCAAAGGGTTTTGTTCACCTGTAATATAAAAAACAAACTGATGCTACCTTATGCAGAAGTGCCGGCTTGACAAAGTGATCAAGACAGGGTGTGCTGTGATCAACAAGGACAACTTACATACTCATTTTGATATTTTTTTTTGTACAGACCAAGCCAAAACAATGAAGGAAAGGATGGAAATAATTATTTCTAATTATAGTGATCATGGTACCATATCTTTCACCTCTAAAATTAGGTCGTATACATGTGTTTGTTCCTTACAAATAACTGAGAGCCCATCACTGTGGCAAACAAAGCATTTCTCTTGGCAGACCAGCAGTCTTTGTTTCTAGTAGCACACGGAAGTCAATATCTCCTCAGTTAAAAAACAGCTTAGTGCTTTTATCTGCTTGTTTGACACATACAAAATATCTACTTCTAAATTAACTCATACTTAGAAGATCGTAGCATCATGCTGTCATCTCTGCTAGAGAAAGCCTGCGTCCAGCATTGGCAACTGCCACAACATTTCTGGTTTGTCTTTGACAATCTTGGAATTCTACTACTGCAAAACTATTCTTGGTGACTTTGCTGATACCATCACAAATATTTTTCTTTCTGATTGACTCCAAAGGCTTATCAGTGTCTTTCCTCGACTTCATACACTGACATAAGTACTCCGGGCAACAGTTTTTCAGGACCTGATGTCCCTGAGAAGCAGTAATATGTAAATGACCCTCTCCCTTCCATGCACTAAGAGTCTGATGCCTATACTTAAATGAATTAATGTGGAATTGCTACTTCTAATTTTTATCACAGTATGCTAATGCATTTACATTTGTTTAACTTCTTCCTCTGGAGCATGGTACCTGCATTAGCAACATGTTCTTACACAATTCTCCAGTCACTTGATTGCAAGCATTGGCTTTGTTCACTTTCTTTGGAAATGCTTCTTGGGCTGAATTAAGTAATAACATGGGTGACTATATCCTACTTCACTATGTCAAGTATTAAATGTAATTATATAAAAAAATACCTTGTATTCTTTTGTATCTAATATATCACTCAGTTGCCTTATCCAAGATACCAAAAAACAGGCAGCAGTTAATTATGGGCCAAATTTTGTAAGCTATACTTTGCAGGTAAGCTCCTGTATCACACAGACATGAAATAAAATCTAACTATAGAAGAGCAAGACAGTCTTAGTTCTGTATCCTCTGCTTCATTATTCTGTAAGACCATCTGTAAATAAGTGCACCTAATGCTTTTTAGGTTGTGAAATTTTTTAGCTGAGTGCGTACTGCATGCGGGATTTAAAGTGCAGCAAGTACTATTGAAGCAACAGAGTCTGTGATATTATCTTCTATAATACATTTTCCAGAAAACTGCCCTAATCTATGAAATATATATTTGTGTCCTTTTATTGTGCTATTTTGCTTATTATGTCTTAGTGGAAATGGAACACAGAAATCCATCTCTGACATTACCTGTTTAATGAATTTATGACCCAGACATGCTCAGAAATTGATTTATAGTCCTGTGATGTTTTTTATCCTGTTGTCCTTAAGTAAAGTCTCATACATGGGTAACCAGGGTACCTCACTTCAGCTTCTTCATAGAAAGGGTAGGTGAATCTTTTGGAGAATAACATTAAGTGCAATTTTGCTAACCAGAAGATGCATGTCTTGCACACCATTTCCTATGGAAGGATGTGGCTGCTCAGTCAAAGCTTAATACAGTTCACCTCCTTGTGTAGCAAACTGTTCCCATTACCATTATATCAGTCCTGAAAAATCTTGGCTAGACAGTGTCTCCTTTCATTGCTTTTATTTGCAAAATTCTGCCCAATCCTGATTTGCATTTCTCATATCCTACCCAACACCTTGGGTGCTCCTTGCCACAGACCGATCCTTCTTTCAGATCTTTCTTTTTCCCCTCTGGATGTTGCAGTGTTCTAGGCTGAGATTTTTGTTAGTTCTTTGGTCAAACAACGCTGAAAATTTACTGCTTCATTGATAGTCTTTTCTTTGCATATATGTTATGCCTGAGCTCACTAATTCATGGATATCAGCAACACATTCATCAGCCTTGCAGGGAGTTTTGGTTTCTCCCAAATGCTGTGTTCCCCTATATCATTCTTTTCATACCATTACGTGTATTGACTTTCTTTTATGCCTGGAAGCTGGTCTATTCCTTCCAGCTGTATCAGCTGGTTTAAAAAAAAAAAGATCTTACTCTCCCTAAACACCTCCCCCGGTCTTTAACCAGCAATGCTAATTATGCCTGAGATTCTTTGGATGAATCTTTAAAATGTAAAAGCTTTGTACCAAACCTATTTAAATAGGTTCTACATCTTTACAGTATTACAAGTTGTATATCTTTCCCTGCCTCTGAGACTAGCATTTTTCTTCCTATTTTTAGGGATATTTTTGGAGAGGGAGGGGCCTTCAAAATGACCATAATATTTTAACTTCTTCCTGTAGTCAGAGTAATGAATGCTGAAGGAGCTGAATTCCAGCAGAAGTGGTAATTTTTATCAGTGGTGCAATTTCATCTCTCCTACAGACAGATTTTGTCTTTCTGGCACTTTCTCACTGTCTTAATCTCCCATTTTCTTCTAACCAGGAATTCCATGGCTTTTCAGTGGAATATATTCAGTGCCGCAGAAAGAAAAATTTATACATTGCATTATATTACAATCTCAGCCCTTTTCACTAGCAGGGAATGTCATTTTCATAACATTTCCACACTGTCAACGTACAAGTATGCTAAGTGTATTTTATTTGGGAGCTTTATTATATATTTATTTATTTTGTAGATGAAAGAAAAGAGGAGAGAAGGAAGTGCTGCCTCATGCAATATGGTCTGTGAAGCTGAACTGTTGTCATAGCTGGTATCTCATTTTAACTTTGCAGGTCTTGATGAAAAGGGATCTGAGTTGAGGCAGTTATTGAGCGTATGCTCCAGTGACTGCCAGATTGATGCTTCTGTCATACAAGAATGTGACAATAGTTGCCATGGGTTTCCTGATTCGCTTAATTAGATTTTTCCCTGTATAATTAGCACATCTTTAGTCTGAACTTCAAACTATGTCACCAATTTATGCTGAAATTAGAGAAAGTGTTGGAGAGGATTTTATTCCTCTTATTCCTTGTAAATGTCTGTGCTAAGACCCACTAGGAATATCACAGAGCAAAATTGTTAAGAGGTCAGAATGTGATATGGAAACAGGCTGTTTGACCTAGTTTTGGCTGTGGCTCAGACATCTGAGCTCACTGAAGAGCGGCTGCGAGGAGAATCTCTCTTTGTTTCATTTCTCAGGATCGCGGTGAAGCTAGTGGGAAAGAGTGCGGTACCTTTGCAATTATATGAAATAGCTATTCAGTTCTAGAGGTCATGGCACACACAAAAGTATTATCATAGCACAAGAAGGACTGGCTCACCGTACAGGGAAGGAAGGAGGAAAGCAGCGTTGCAGAGCAAAGAAAGGTACATGTGCGGGATGAAGCTTTGCAAGTCATTTTATTCATATGGGGAACCACAGGAATTCAAAAGCCTTTGCTTTGTCCAGTAAAGTTTCTATCCTTTCATGAGCTCTTACAGAACTATTGTAAAACTATCAGAAGTTTAGTTTGAAAAAAAAACAACTGTTTTCATGCTGCACAATATACTACACAGCTATAACAGGGATGCTGTTGGGGATGTTTGGCTGAGGTGGTGCAGTTAAGCCGGAGTTCACTCTGTAAATCCCCGAACCTCTACTTTGATTTATTTTTAACATAAAATCTGTTGCTGCTTTAAGGCTAAATGGTATAACATATGCAAAGAAAAATTTGTCATTTTGAGAGGCTTCTGAAAAACGTGTCAGCACTTTGCACTAGCTGAGGCTTTGCTCTGTGCACCGCAGCAGCTCCTTAAAGATTTCCAATAGGATGCTGCATGCCAATACTTCACTACAGAATTGTTTAAAAGCACATTAGCATGAGGATACAATTCAACGGAGTGGGACAGGGCCGGGAGGGGTTACAAGGCGATTGTGACATCCCTGCGGGTGAGCTGAACCAGCACCCATCAAAGGTTGATGCATCCTCCGCACTCCCTCCGGCACCACCATGGTCCTGTGGGCTCTCTAGTGTCCCTGAAGCAGGTGTTGTCCACACTGTGCCACTCACTCAGCCTCCTCACACCCTCCTGCTTTCCCTTCCTTTGCCAACACACACTGTAAGGGCTACCAAGATGATTAGGGGACTGGAACACCTCTCTTATGAAGAAAGGCTGAGCGATTTGGGTCTTTTCAGTCTGGAAAAAAGATGGCTGAAGGAGGACCTTATCAACGCTTATAAATACTTAAAGGGTGGGTGTCAGGAGGATGGGGCCAGGCTCTTTTCAGTGGTGCCCAGTGACAGGACAAGAGGTAATGGGCACAAACTTGAGCAGAGGAAGTTCCACCTAAATTTGAGGAGGAACTTCTTTCCTTTGAGGGTGGCAGAGCACTGGCACAGGCTGCCCAGAGAGGTGGTGGAGTCTCCATCTCTGGAGACATTCCAAACCCGCCTGGACGTGTCCTTGTGCAACCTGCTCTGGGTGACCCTGCTCTGGCAGGGGGGTTGGACTAGATGACCTCCAGAGGTCCCTTCCAACCCCTACCATTCTGTGATTCTGTGATTCTATGGTACTGAGCATGATTTTTCCTCTGTTTTTACAGCAATGGAAGCTCAAGTAAGCAGCCTTTAGGACAGTGCTCCATAACACACTGCTGGTCCACAAAACTGGCCAGGTCAAAAGATTTGCCTCTGGTTTTTTTCTTTTCTGCCTTTTTTCTGTTTGTTTGTTTGGTTTGGTTTAATGTGAACTAACATTTGTTACCCTTGGAACACAGCTTCCATGCTGGAGAAAAAGGGATGGCAATAAAAAACTTTCTGCCATTTCAAGACATCAAGGTTCAGATTGTTTATTACCCTTTCTTGTCTCTAATAGAAATAAGTACTAAAAATGTTGTAGCACAGGTTTATGACACTGCTGACTGCTTTTGTAAACACCACTGACTAAACTTTCATTAATCCAGAACTACGATTTCAAAGCAGAAACACTGGAACTAACAAGGTTTACGTAAACACAGATGGCCTTGATATTCATTTGGAGGAAAAATGTCAAGAGATTTTGTGAAAGGCAAAAGGTAAAATAAGTTGACAGACTTGGAATGTCTTACTTTTCTTTAGGAGGCTCTTTTGCATGTATGCCTTGAAACATGTTGATATCTTCAATTTTAACTCTATGAATTTCTTAGCATTGCACATACTGCCACGTAATGGGGAGCAACTTGTGTTAGTCCTTCTTCCTGTGAACTACAACTCTCAATTACGTTCTTCAGCTATTTCGTTACCAAGAATATCTTCAAAGTTTGATAATAACTTATGTTGTCAGTCTATTAAGTCAATTTTACAGGACCAACACAACCAGCGCCTGCTAACGTGAGGCTTGAAGTCTACTTTGGGTCTCTGTGAAGGCCATTTGATATCTGCCTTCTTTTATGGTTGACCTTGAAGGTGAGTTCAGTTTGGTAATTTATGGCAAACAGCATCCAGGAAGACCCATTTGCAAGATTCACTGTCACTTAGTGCTAAACGATCGCTCCTGACTCTGAAGACAATCTGAGTCCCTGACAGGGCAATCCCATAAAAAATATTGCCTGGCCGCCCAGGTGTCTTTTCCAATTATCTGGAGTAGAAATTAATACTTTTAAAAGCTGCTAGTTTTTGAAAGGTTATTACAATTTATTCCAGTAGTTTCTTTTACACATTATGATGAATTGGTTTATTACGCCGTTATTTTCCATGTCAGCTTTTTAGAAGATTGAATCATAATGTTGAAACATTAGAGTGAATGGCAAACATATTATTTTACAGCTGAGTAATATATTTCCCCTAAAAAATTGTGCTCTGTTTTTAATAACAGATAATTTTATGATTATATTGCTTAATGCTGTTGTCCCACATTATTTATTTCTACATAGTAAGGACTGGAGGACTTTCTTTTAAGATGTCAGTGATAGCTTGGACAGGACACAAAATATATGAAAGTACAATAATCCAGACTGTGAACTGTGCTTGGAAGCATAGCAATTCATGACTTCTGAATATCAGTTTAATATATGGAGCAGCTCCAGGGAGAATAAATGGTTAGCCTCACTTTAGTGGGCTTCTAAATTTAGAAGCAAGTTTTTTTAATGTCATGTTTTCTTCTTCGATTTTTTTCTTTCTATGATAATCTCTGGGTGCTATTTTTGTTCCCCGAATCCTCTCCAACTGATCTATAAAAGGGAGGTAATTAGCATTTTAATGGGAATAGTTGAATCTCACTGTTTCCCTACAGCGAGCATATTCCTATTTATGTAGAGCTCAGCAATACTCGAAGACAAAAGAAATCCATCGTTTCTTTTTCTTTTTTTTTTGTTTTTGGAAGCCAGGAGAGGGGGAACCGGGGTGGGGGAGGAGAAGGAGCAAAGCTAAGACCCCCATCCTTTTTGACACTGTATCTGCATGTAGAATAGTTTCTTTTTCCAGCATGAATTACAAATTTTTTGGCTCTCTATCATCAGTTCTGCAGGTGTCTGAATACTTTGAACTCCCATTGACTTCTTTCACAGCACAATAAAGTTTCCATCCTGAGGTGCACAGCAATGCCCCATGTATTTTTTAATTGGAACAATTATCTCAGAATGTTTTAGTATGAAGTACTATTTCAAAAAGACAATTTCCTGTAGGTAAATGGTGTCAATTTCAAAAGTTGCAGGTTACTGCTAATGAGTGGCTGACACTATTTTTCAAGCAAGTGCATGTATAGATAAAGATTTGGAACTCAGCCCAAATGTTTAGAGAGTAAGACACCTACAGCTCAAATAGTCAGATAATGGCATCAAAAATAATCTTCCCTCAAAACCAGAACATTTTCCCCTTCGCCATCATAAATCCCTCTTCTGTCGGCTGCATGAAGGACAAGCTGCTGTACAATCTGAGCACCTCACAGATATTACTGATTTTTATTCTCCATTCCACTAGGCTGATTTGCATGGCAGCATGAAGAGTAAGACCATGGCGAATTTATCCTCTGTGTCATGCAAAGAAATAATTTAAGTTTATAATATGTGCTGTTTAAGTTCCCATTTTGTGCCTTAGCCATAAGTCCTATATTATGCAACTGTTCACAAAGGGCAGTATGGTCTTATGCATAAGAAACAGATAATATTGCAGGAGAAGAGCGTACGGTTCCTCATTTAGCTGGGACAAGCTGGCGGTGCTGTGTGTGAGACCATGGATCTAGTCTGCCTCTGGGCCCCACAACGAGGTGTGTGTCCCAGCATTATCCAGACCTTGCGCCACCCCTTTCACTCCCAACATGGTTCAGATATGGCCTTAGTGAATATTCACATGATGTTGCTGAACTGCGTGTACATCACGAGGTTCCTGGTTTTACCAGACCACAAATCAGTAAATCTGTGGCTATGTTGACCAATCTGTTCATTCTTAAAAGTAAATGCTTCCTGACTGTATTTAGTATATTCCCTAGAAACGCTGGTGGAGATGGGTTAAGAAAGATGGTTTTACCCAGTCCTATAAATATTTTTCCCACTTTATCATGTTAATATCAATGAAAAAGGTCACATACCTGAAATTCAGATCCATGGAAGAGTGATTTCCAGATATTTCTGATTAAAACACTGAGAATATAAATAACAACGTATACATAGCAGCCTCTTGTTTTTCTGACTACGAAGATTTATTTCCCCTCGAGATAAATATTGACCTTGGCTTTAAATTGGTCAGAATTAATCTTTCTGGTCAATAAATCTTGGTATTCCCTTCCACAGAAATCAATACCTGTTTAGTATATCAGATTATTGAATGAAATTAATAAATTTAGCTCTGTGTGAAGATTTTCATAAATGGTGAACGCTACGAATTTAGGAAGCTTCAAAAAGGATTGCAACATACTACATGGACTATTTCAGTTTAATGTTAAGAAACTGCTGAACTGTGCATTAAATAAATTACTGTTATGCTCAGAGAGTTACAGTAAGGTCTATTAAGTACTTATTTAAAGACTTGGCAGCAGTGAACAACAATAAATAATTCAAGTAGCACCTCTAATCTTGTTTTCTTTCTCCTTAATTGGTTTTACAGCATTGTTTTGACATTTACCCTTGAATTTAAAAAAAAAAATACTCACAAGGAAGAAAATGCATGCTGTGCACTAATCCAGCTGCCAATTGAGTACTTACATATTGATGCATCAGAAGAGCAGAGGAGCTCCACTCTGTCTTCAGAGCTGGCAAAGCCCATTATTAGCGTGAAGCAGTATGGGTTTCTGGGCTTGCAGAAAAACTGAGTTAAATAGCTGTTTGTTTATACAGATGCACATGTTCCAACACAAAGTTATTTAAAAAATACAGAGATATCGCACCATCATCTCAGTGAAACTCCAGAGCACATACATAAGAGACCATGTCTGATCTATCACCACGGGAGGCATCTGGATGCCAAATATTTGCCAAGAAGGACAGATGGATCCAGAAGAGCTCAACAGCTGGAAAACTCAAGAATTAGAGAAGGAGAGCCAACACGTTTGCTGTTCAGGTTTCCCCAGCCTGTTGAGTAAAATTACTCTGAAGTAATTTTAGTCTTCAGGTTTTCAGTTCCAAGGGACAGTGTCAGGTCATATTTGAACTGAACTTTTAGAACTGGAGAAATTGTTGTTGATTTTGTTTTTAATTAAGTTTACAGAAAATAAAACATAGTTTTGTTTCTGCAAAAGTTTTTCAAAATTTTGTGTCTAAAATACTTTGTGTTAATTGGCCTTTTTTTTTCAAAATGATAATGTTCGTAGACAGAGTTTCTTTCCAATTATTTTTTTCTGAAGAGAAGAGAGAATAGAGAAAGAAAAGCTACATATTTTCCTCTCTTTGTGCTTTAATTTTGCTATAAAATTTTTTTGGAGGATATGTAAGGTATGAGTTTGGATGTGTATGCAGAGATATGAGAAACTAGATTATACTGGCCTGTTTTGAGCAATGTATGAATATAATCAAAGCATACATTTAGTGAACCCCAAATTGGTAAAAATATGGTGCATACTGCTTTTAGATATCATGTTGGCACCTCTTGGAACTTCAGATGGAAGTATTAACACTTTTGTCATGTACGTATCACCTCCATGCATATTCATATTGAGACTTCTATGCATAGTAAGTAATTTTTTTCTCTAACAGACACTGTATGGTTTTGTATGTGTATCCACTGTTTAAAAAATGATGTTTTCCAACACATCCTTCTCTTTCTTTAATTCTAAAAAAAATATATTTTTTTGAAAACATAATTCTTACTGTGTACTAAAATATAAAAGATAAAGACAAAGCAACCATCAATCAATGTAAAACTGAAGAATATATTTTTATTACTCAGAGAAAGGTGGAAATACTCTTCTCACTTACTTATAAGTTCTCATGCTCTCAGCCTTCCTTTTAATAGGACGTAATTTTTAAAAAGAAAAAAAAAGTTTCCTTTGTACCTAGGCCATCAAGGTGTTCGCAGTGTGCAGAAGCCCTGCAATACCTCCCTAGAGAGATAGTCGATTGAGTAGTGAAAGACCGCAGTAAAGTTAATATATTCCCCTCTGACAGTAATGAATTTCCTCTCTCTTCATTGTGATATTTGGTTGAGGTAATACATATTCACACCTCCCCAGTAAGTCTAGACATTAAAGGTAAAAGCTACTGCTCTTATTTCCCATTCAATTTCCTACGTTTGTCTATCAATGAACATCCTTGTGAAGCTTAATGTTCTTACCATATTAATTGGTTCACCTATATTAGTTATATTTAATAATTGAGTCACCATGAAACATGAAACAAATCTAATTAGTTCCTTCTTTGTTTCCAGCCAGGTAATTAACAGTTCATTATTAGAATAATGTAGCTTTTATATACCATATTTAGGCATCCACAAGCAAGGACTGCATTGCTAGCTCTGCTGATAGCCTGCCAAGTGAACTGGGTTAAGTCACTTCTTTTACAACATTCCCTCATCAAGAAAGAGAAACATTTACCTTTAAGTCCTTAGAGCTTGTTCTTATTTCTGGGGAACAAAACCCTTATGCATTATTAATATTTGTGTTGCAGTAGTGTAATGGTACCTCAGTAGAATAACTGGGTAGGATCCAACTCACTTGGCACTGGCTGAAGAAGAACTAGGATTCAAGCCTGAGTTAGTTGGTTATCCATTAAAACCTGCTGTTTACAGAGAAAGGCAACCTTCCACAGGTACCATCTATCTCAAAATGGTATCATAGGCTGAGATGACCTGCCTTTGGGACATAACTGTAACATTGGGAGAGCCCCCTTAGCTTGCTTAAATTTGAAACCTAGGGAATTAATCAAGTATCTAAATATACGTCGCTAATACATTTTGAGGTGCCCCAGGGTATCACAACTCTCGCGACTCCCAACAAAGGTGAGAGTCCTCCATCATTCCGGTGTCATATGTGTTAGTACCATGCATGTATCTTGAATTATGACAGAGCTCCTCAATTGGCATTAAATGCCTACGTCTAGGTACCTGAATTACTCTTCACATTTTTAGGGCACTGCAGTTGAAGGAATTGTTTGTTCTCCCAACATAGCATATAGTGATTCTTACATAGGCACAACGTTACAGTGCAGAAGCACTGTAGATGCACAAGCACAAGAGATGTCTTGAGAGCATGCTTTCACATGCAAAAGCAATATTTCCTCAAAATTAAAAATACTGTTCTTTCATATGTTTATCCACTCTAATACGCTACCGGTATTTAGCTTGCCTTAGGTAACAAACTTAGTCATGGAATTAGGACTAAAGCAATAACTCTGTGGTTTACACTCTTAAAATAATTATTCTGGTCTGGTTTTATTTTCTTCCTTTTGTAAGAACGTGTTCTCTCTGCAAACACATGACTTGTTTTCTAAAAGAGTTCTTCTTTCTCTAAAAGAAAAGAAAACCAAATAATATTGATCTAATTGTGCACTTACTAACGAGTGTCTCAGGAAAGCAAATAATTCGGGAAAAGAAGGTGACGTGTTTGTAGTTTGGTCATATCTATTATCATCTTAATTTCATAAAACTATAGCCTGACCTTGAATTGACCAAGCATTTTATAAGCTCAGGTGAACAGTCACACAACCAGATCAGCTACCACTCCAGAGAGAAAAAATGGTCAGCTGACGACTCACTTAAATTCAAGAGCAGATAAATCATAAACCTACAGGTTTTGCATATCATTTTAAGATAAATCCCTACAGTGGTTTTGCTTTGCAGCTACATTGCAGGCACTCTGGTTTGGGCAACTTTTGTCATTTCCTTTGAAATTACATTTACCAATCTAACAAGTTTAGTTTTCGTATCCTTAGCAAAACATCATATTGGGAGACTCGTTCTCTTAGATGTCCTAATTCCACTCCCATTAAAGTCAATGAAATTAACTTGGCTTAAGTGAAAGCTGAGTTATGTACTACACACAGAACAGCTGTGCAGGATCAGCTCAAAAGTGCATTTACTGCACTACCCCATTTCTGACAAGAATAAATAAAGAGTGCTTATGGAAGAAATTTAAGAAACAGGGCAAATAGAGAACGATACTTTAACTCATACCCTTACTATTCCTAGTAATTCGCATTTCAGAGACCTTGTGAGCTGTATGTTGTAATCACTTCACTGTGTTTAGTAGCTTCTGATGGATCTTTCATTGAAAGCCTTCAATCTGCCTTTGAATCCACTTATATTTTTGACATTCACAAATAGTTCCACAACTAAATTACGCCTTATTTGAAAAAGTACTTCCTTTTGTTTATTTTAAACCTCCTAATGATAATCTTATTTGGTTCTTCCTAGTTCTTACATCCTGAAAAATAATGGATAATCAGGCTCTTGTTCAGTATCTCCATGCAATTTGTAATTTTATAGAATGAAATCATACTTTCCCTCTACCAATATTCCTTTTCAACCTGAAGAGTTCCAGTTTATGAAATTACCCCTCACAGGGAGGTCATTGCCCAACGTTATTCTTCTTTGAAGAACTTGTAATTCTACTTTCTTCCTTTTGAAGTGGCATAACCTGAACTATCTGCAGAATTCAAGAGTAGACACACCAGGAATTCACACAGTGATATGATGATGTTTCGTCTCTTATTATCCCTTCCTTTTCTAATATTTCTTTGTAATTTCAACTTCTCTAAGCACTGAACTGACATTTTACACAGAACTATTTGCATCCATTTCTCCTGATGGGCAAGAGCTAATTTTCATGACTGAGCTTTAATGTGCACGCATACTTCAGGTTGTTCCTACCAACATACATTAGTTTACCTTTTTCAGCATTAAATTTTGTCTGCCATTTCATCTTCTTGTCATTTGGTATCATCAAATTCCTTCTGTAACTCTTATGAACCAGGTTTGGGGGTTTTTTGGACTAGCATGCAATTTTTTGTCATACCAACTGTTTCACTACTCAACCTCACCATTCAGCTCACTATTCAACTCAGTTTTCAAGTCTGTTTTGTCTGTGTAAAGAGGAATCACAATAGAGACTCTTTAGAGAGATGGTTATTGTTCATTAGTGATTAAATCTGTTCATTAAAACAAACCTGAATTTTGATGTAATCCTTGAGCTGAAGTTTTACAGTGCCCTGGCCTCCCACCTGTCTGTGGAAATGTATCCTCCAAGATGGGTGTCTATGTGAATCACAACTCCTCAAAGCTCTGTTTCTCTGATACATCTTCACCTATTCCCTCACCCAGGAAGGTGAATATGCCTTCACATGTTTAATTTGGGGTTAAACCGGTGTTTACTTCTTTCAGTGACAATTGTGAGCGTTCAGGAGTGATGCCCTTCAGCCAGTCCAACGACCCTTACGCCAAACCTTCCAGGTGGCCACAGTCCCACACTCCAGTGAAGCTGGACTCTGTTCTCTGAACTGACCATGCAGATTTTAGTGCCTCTGAGAGCCTTATTTGTACTGGAAACAGAGCATGTCTGAGCAAGGCAATTGACATGTTCTAGTCTGGGTGGCACGTTTTGGGGTTTGTGCAAAACTGTTTCTGGGAACCTATTTGAACAAAAGCCTCTCCTGTGACACATCTGTAAGTGCTCATATGAGTTAGTATACAAGGGTATTAGCTTCAGATCAAAACTGGGATTATATAGGAATATTTTCCTTGTATAGGTACAGTCTAAAAGGCACATGCATAGCCAATGTGCAGATTTTTTCTGCATCTATCTACAGAACCGTCCCAATAGTTCCTAATACAGGCCACAGGGAAGCCCATGCAGCGATATATGTGTGTAAAGGAAAATGGCATATGTCAGTACAGCAAGTAATAATCAGGAGATAAGGTGAGGCCAAATCTTGCTACATGTGAAGGATTTCTCCATGTTCCAGGAGGAACTGCGGAGCTGAATCTCTTGAGTTAAGGAGTTGTGGAATAAGCAGCAAGAAAACTCGGCTCTGGGGCTTCCAAAATATTTTAAGCTTTGGATAAAGCTTTAGATGTGAATTCCAAATCATCAAGGGATTTAAATAGAAAAAGATATATGAAAAGTAACAGCAAGAGAGCTAGCATACCGTCTATATTACTTGGTGAAAAAGCACAGATATATTAGGTGCATCCCTGCAGGGAGCCGTGACAACAACAAAACCCTTGAAGTTAAAATACGATCTAACATGCTTTAATCAAAAGCCATGTGGACCTTTTGGATGCTCTCTTCCATCATTGCTGTGATTAACATCATCTGTTCTTTCTGGCAAGCAAATAAATAGATAACTAAAACATGCTCAGATGCTCTTGCCTGAAATGTGACAAATATGCCTTGCCAGCAGATGAGAAACATCTCTTTCCTGGGGATGGACCAAAGTCAAAAAGTTGTGAGGCTTTTTTGAGTCTATGTATGTCTGTGAAATTTGGGAGTGGTACACTTCTTGAGTAAAAAAACATCATGTATGTGAGTGTGTCTCTTGAGAGAGAACTGATACCAAACATGTCAGGCTATGCGAACTACTTGATGAGATGAATGAAATAATCTGCTTTTTTTATCCTTTTTTTTCTGACAAAAATGTGATTTACTTAAATATCTGTCTGGCAGGCTCTTATGCCTTCTTAGTAATTTTTGAAACCATTAACCAAACTTGACAGAAAGTCTCAGTGATAGCTGTAAAGAGAAAACTAATACTTGAATTAAGTTTTTGTTATAGTTATTATTTGGGTTACAGGTATTATTTGTTACAGTTATATAAAGTGGCTATTTTCATTATTTGAAAACAATGAGTATTTACTTCTACTATGTGGAAGGATTGTGTGCCTGGATTAAAATGGAAAGTGTTAGAAGACATAGTTATAATGAAAATATCAAGGTTTAATTGAATTTTGCTTTCTGCTTCATTATCTGCTTTAGGATGATATTTAGATTTCTGTATTTTAAAAAACAAACAAACAATTTTTATTTTTTTTCCAAACAAATCTCTTTGTACTTGGAAGTGAACACAGAAAGCACAGTGCAGGCTGCATGTTCTGTAGTGTCTCCATGAAATTTTTAAATCTAAAGAGCCGCTAGATGTCCTAGGTCTGTTGTAGCATTTCCTCTGGGTTAGTTTATCCTTATTTTCCAACAAATTACAAGATTGTACTGTGTACTCCACCTTGTAGATGCAAGCAGCAACAGCCACCAAAAAATTAGAAGAAAAATGTTTCAAACTGGTAAGACTTTAATGGAGCCTCCATTTAAGAACAACCTTTACTAAAGGCTTACACGTGTTTTCCGTGTTAATAATACTGAAATACTACTGAATACAACTGAATACTGTGCTCCTGGTAGATCAGGACATATTTTGAATTTCCTTTCACGTAAACTATGACACACAACTAGCATACTACCTGTCAGTGAAAAGAGCTGTCATTTTCTTGATAGTACATAGCATGATGCATTTGAGTTTGTTTTTAAAAAATAAAAACTTTATTTCAAGAGGCTAGAGATTGGCATATTTTAAAATGTGTACATTGTAATATCCCCCCAAAGGATACTGGTTGTTCACATGTTGGTTGTCACTTCAAGAAAAGAGGTCACAATTCTCATGCTTCAATTTGTTTCACAAGCTATATCTCAGATTTCAACTTTCCACGGAGGAAAAGTTACCTAAAGGTTGCAGATTATCTGAAAGTAGTCGTTTTCTTGTGGACGGTGAATTGCATAGACCTCTGATTTAATCTACTTTGGCAATTTCTATGCTTCTGTGTTTCTCTTAATCTCTTAAATGTAGCTTCATATCGATAGAAATCCTGAAAGTGTTGTCACTACATGCTTTACACAAGAAAAGCGAATTTATAATTGTAGGATGACTGACTAAGTAGCAACAATGAAGGGTGAAGGGAAACTAATTTCTTCTAATGATAGGTATGTATGTGTGCTGCCCACGACAATGGAGCACATTAACAGCGGAGTTAACAATAACCACTTAATTACGCCGCTTTCACAGATGTTTTTACAGATGCTTTCACAATAATCCTTTCAGATATCCTTTCAGATAACCTTCATTCTTTTCAAATGGTTTTCCTTGAAAGCAAATATTCGGATAATTTTCTCTCTCAGAAAGCCCACACTGAGGGAAATGACTTTGTTCAATGACATGAGGGATTAAAAAAGGCAGTTTGCTTCATGCTAAGAGATAGTACTTTGTGCTAAGGGATGAAGTCAGGAAAATACTCCAATGCAAGTAAAATATGATGGTAGATAAACAAGGGGAATTCATTCTGTGTTGAGGGAAGGGACTTTTTTAATTTGTCGGTCACACATAAAATACAGTAGTAAGGGAAAATAAAAAAAAATGTGTTAAGAGAAAATACTCATCTAAAAACTGCTATTGAAAGTTGTCAAGATTACAATGTGGAGAAAAATTCCATAAGAGGTTTCAGGTGAAAAATTTTAGCTTAAAATTTGGGATAACTATAAATAATTCAAACATTAACAGAAGCATTTTCCAGTCAAAGAAAAAAAAAAAAAGAAAGATTTTTCTTCAACACTTTTTAAACAGAATATTTCAGTCTTTCATATGCTTGTTCCCTATTTTTCCAAACTTAATACCAGAAATTCAGTTCATGGTTTCAAGTTTGGGGGTGGTCTGCATATTTGGAGTTCTCTCCAAGATGTCTGAAGTCATGCTGAAATCAAATGAATGGTTTGCGTGCCTATAATGATTTTTATTTCTTCAACAGACTTGACTTTACTCACTTCAACAGACTTGATAAATTGAAAAGATTTAGAGCAGAGACGTGTTTCACTAGTAAAAGAAACAATTATTTAATGTTCTCTCAAATGTAATCAGGAAGAGATGACAATGAGACAATGCTGCCTTATTGCCTACCCCTTTGTGGCTGTAAGTCACCTTGCACGAGTTTGATAAAAGGCTGCATGAAATAACTCCTAGACATAGACCACAGTCTGAAAATGGCAACACGATTAATTTTCATTTTATGAGCATCCTTGCACTCAATTCAGATCCCATCCTCTGCCTTGGTGCATACTTATTTCTTTGGTACTCACTCTTTCACTTCCTCTCCTTGCTGGCTTCTATATTTCTGCCTCTTTCTCTGCTCTCTTCATCGTAACTTCCCTCTGCTTTTTTCAATTTATTTTTTTTTTAAGAGGCATAGTTCAGTACTGGTTCTCTTCTTGTTCTCTGAAACAGCTGAATTATTTTGACTATGAAACTTCCATGCCCAAAATTCCACTTGAAAAACACACCAGAGGTAGAAAACTCAAGCCTGCTTCTTCAAAACCTGAGAAAGTTTGAAGCCGCAAAAAGCAGGCTATAGCACTAAGAAACATCAGCAATATCTACTTCACCTTTAAGTCCTTCCTTTCTAGTGGAGCAGAGGATGTGTCTAAAGAGGCGAGAGAAGAGAAGGGTCATGTTCAGGTGGTAAAAATGTGCATCTGCTGGACGAAAGACCAAATAAGAGTCCATTCATTTCATTGCCTGACTAATGCCAGGATTTCACTCAAAATCATTTCAGGCTTGTGGTGCTGAATGGTTTGTATTCATACCGAGTTCAAAGGGAGCTAATGATTCTCAGCCCCTTCCACAAGTGAACATTAGCAAATAAATTGGCCAGGCAGAGATAGGACCTACAGGAGAAATCCCTCTAGACAGGGTATCCGACTCCCTGGAGAAGAGGTTTATCTCTGGGTTGGCACTCTGGAAAACAGCTGTCTTGGAGAGCTGAAAACTCCTTTGTAAGCGCAGGTGTTGGCATCAGGCCAGCTGTGGGGCTTGGAGTAGCTTTAGCCTCGTCAGCAGTTGCCCTTAGCTGCTGAGGGCTGCCTGCAGGTCCTCTGCATCCTGCTGCACACCTCTCTGGCTCCCGTTCCCCGAAACCGAAAAGGCAAAACCAATCCAGCCTCTTCTCCCCACCACCTTCCTGGGCCACTTACTTTGAAAACCCACACCAGCAGGCAGGAGGAGGCGCATGCTTCCGGCAGGAAAAAGACCAGGTCCCTTGCCTGAGGCTGGGCAGCGTGTTTCCTCACGAGACATCCCTGGTCCATGCTAGAGCACCGCAACCCCATCCCCTCCTGTAGCGCTCAGCACAGCCACCTGCAACAGACTGCCTGGGTGGCACCCGGGGTGACTGCGACGCTCTGCAGGAATGCGTGTCATGGGACAGGATGGAGACCCCAGCCTTCACTATCAGGTGTCATGAGTGAGCGCAGGTCAACGGGTCTGATGCATGCAGATGCATCCTTTTGTGTATGTACGCAAGAAGGCCTTAGATAACGTGTGCTCTCTGCACGCTGGATCTATTACTCTGATAAATTCGGACTATTTTTTTTCTTTATATCTAGCAGGAAACATACGTTATTTTATTCTGTTCCGGCAAACACTAAATAACTTTATTTTGGTGAAGAAAAAAAAAAAAAGAGATAAAATGTTTTAGCTTTGCATGTTCTCCAGTAGCTGAAATTCTGAAAAAAGTTTAGTAGCTTAAACCCCCAAAACGGTCTGTCTTATCACTCAGCTGTAAAAGGCAATTTGAAAGAGAAAGTTTCATACATTATTTAAAGCCTTGTAGATTTGTTATTTCCTGAAGGCCATTCTAATTTCATGAGCTGTTCAGTTTGCTAGAACTTTCTCAGCATAGCTGTCTTGAAGATTTAGGTTAAAAATAACAAATATATCATACAAATAGTAAAAATGTCAGAAACTGGTAGAGGAAATTCAGAGGATTCTTAAATGTTAAAAGCAATGTGAAGGACTGATGCAGTAAAGCAGAGATAGATTTTAATTTCCAAAGACTTCAAAAGTGTTTTTCCCTGGTTTGGATTACTGGTATTATTCTTAAAGGAGTGCCTTGTCAATCAAGTGTTAATCTTTAAAACTTCATTAGGTAGACCGGTAAGACAATGGCCCTTTAGATCTTCACACAACATCTTTTTGCATTAAATGTCTGGAGAAGAGAAAGCTCCAGGGAGACTGTGTAGTGGCCTTCCAGTATCTAAAGGGGGCCTACGAGAAAGCTGGAGAGGGACTTTTTACAAGGGCATCTAGTGATAGGACAAGGGGTAATGGCTTCAAACTGGAAGAGGGTAGATTTAGATTAGCTATTAGGAAGAAATTCTTTACTGTGAGGGTGGTGAGGCACTGGAACAGGCTGCCCAGGGAGGTTGTGGATGCCCCATCCCTGGCAGTGTTCAAGGCCAGGCTGGATGGGGCTTTGAGCAGCCTGGTCTAGTGGGAGGTGTCCCTGCCCATGGCAGGGGCAGTTGGAACTAGGTGATCTTTAAGGTCCCTTCCAACCCAAACCATTCTATGACTCTCTGAAGTCTAATAAGCAACATCTCAGTTATAGTCCACATTTCCATGAGCATAATTGCATTTCCCTTAACAAAGCATCCTGGACCCCCCAGAAGGATGCTGCAGAGGTGGAGGGGTTCCCCTTCACCCTGCAGCACCACAGGCTTCCACACACCGTGCAGGGCAGGAGGGCTCCTACGCCTCTCTGCTGCGCTGAACGTTGCAGACAGGCCCCGACCACGCTGAACGGCACATTGCATGAAACAATGCAGATAACCACAGTCACAGGTTGTTCTGCCCAGTGTTATTTCTCATCTATGATTCTGGTCCTGTACTGAGGGAATTGCATGTGGGGGTTTTTCATGGAGAGTTTCACTCTACAGTCATAGGATCTAGGCTTGCCTTGTACCCACCCTTTATAAGCAGGGCATCATACACCCCAAGTAACAATGACATAATTAGCAGAGCCAGGAAGGAAGCTAGAACTTGTTGTCTATTTACTTTAACCTTAAGGTTAGAAAAAAAAAAAAAAAAGAAAAAAAAGAACAAGAAAAAACACAAAGAAACCCAAAACCAAACAAACACAAACTTTACCTTGCTATATGGCAAGTGAAAGGCAATACCCCTCAAGCCCCTGCTGGCTACAAGTATCAACTTCTTGTAAAACAAGAGGTGCGGTCAGTGCCTCTGTGGTCCTTGCTGCCACCAGGAAAGGTGTAGCCAGTCAAGCCCTCCTTGCAGTTATTGGGACTAGTCAGTGATGCAAAAGGGAGCTTCCCAGCATGAGTTCCCACATCTGCTCACTATGCCAGGGCTCTTCCTTCCTTCAGAGGCTTCTTTTTTGGTCTATATATAGAAGAAATGCAGATGTCTGTTGTGAGGGGGTGGAAGGCACTGCAGAATAGTTGCTTTCCAAAGCTACAGAAGTTAAGGCGCCTGCAATAATGCACTTGACTCATCCTGCACTTAGCACTGAGTCAGCATCTTAGAGCAAGTGAGGGATTGCACACAGCAAGGTCAAATGCAACTAGTGACAATCAGCCTTACAGTACTTAGAAGCAAGCCCAGCTTACTTTAGTCACTTTAGTAAAATCATTATGTGAAAAGGTTACCCAGGACTAAAGGGATTCTAAACACTCTTCCATTAGCAAATTAATGTCATGCAATGGGAAGAGATTGAAAGCTGAGACGTATTCTTTACCATTGCGCCTGAATCCTGCTCTCGCTGCCATGGCTTGCCTGAATGAAACAAGCAGTGCTGTCCTGCGGATGCCCTCCAGACCTCCACCACACACCTCCACGATGGTGGTGATCCCTGACCGTGATGAGCATACCAGAGCTAGTATGTTCATGTGGGAGGGAAAGGGATCTCCCAACACTTTTTCCTGACACACTACTCTCAGCCTTGCCTTGGTGAGGACATTATCATAGGTATGCATAGAAGAAGCCTTATGTTCCCCTTATAGACTCTTTCTTCAGCTGTTTGGGGGGGATATAGAATTACCTTCAAAGAAAAATTAGTATAAGTTTGCTTCCTTTTTCACTCATATCCATGTGAACCTGAACTTTAATTTGACTCCTAGCTATACATTGGAAGACTTTTTAAAAGGGCTGTCACTGGGGAATGTTCATGTGCTAACCCCCAAGCTGACGTAGGAGCACACAGCAGACTCCCAGCTCTCCATTCAGCTCAGTTTTCTGCAAGGCAACTTGAGTTCAACAGAATTGCTTCACCAGCCTGCAGGCAGAATCGGGCCCTTAATAGTCTATTTAGTACTTGTTGGAAATTTTTCACCTGAAAAGATTTTCAATGAAAAACAGGAGCACTATTGATGAAAATGTTTGTGATTATAAACCACATTATGAACTGCCACTTGAAATGATTGTTTATTTGTTTTTGCTGGTATCTGTCCAGTTGGCTAGGGAAAAATAGGTATCTTCCAGATTTTCTTTCTATTTTTTTTTTCAGTCTTCTGATAGAAAATGTTGAGGGAAAAATGTCAACAACGGAAAACAAAGCAGCATTTTTCAAACTACTGTTGTTTAAAAAAAATGCCAGTTTCTCAGTTCTTGAAATTTTAACAGCTCTAATTTTCATGGATAAATGAAAGGAAGAGAAGAATTGTTCCACTAACTTGTCCCCTTAAGCAGAAAAGCTTGCCCATATGTCTTGCTTGCTCATGGCTCTTCGCCATTTTTCATCATATTTTGCCCATTTACATCCTTTCTCCACCCCCTCTGTAGCCCTGTGCCATTTGCGGAACACTTGCAGGTGCTGTTTTTCGCTGGCGTTCCCCAGGCTGGTCCCACACCGGGGTGACTGCTTAATGCAGCGTGCTGGCAGGGCTCCACGCAGAGCCCTCGCCAAGATTTCCTTCCCCACCCCATTCCCCTCGGTATATGAATGAGTGCAAAATAAACTCAGCAGAAATTTGCATTCAGTCTTACATGGACTGCGCGCAGAGTTTTGATGGACTGACCCGACTTATCACAAGTTTTCACTTTTCTTTCAGTCACGGGTAGAAAGGTTGTCACATTTTCACTTTACTCCATATGAAAAAAAGAGCTGCATGCAGTTAATGAAAGTCATAGGAGCAGTTCAACTGTGCTGTTGGGTTCAGAGCATGAAAGATCATATATCACTGTAACCTACCTAACCTTCCCTGTACTAAATGACAAACTGCTGGAAATAGCCTTTGGGTCAGGTCTCACATTCACTAAAATACTTGTCCTTCAGCTGAGGACTCTGTTGAACTCATATATCATTCAGCATCTTAAATCACACAGACTTGCATAAATGCTAAATACTAATTAAGATTTTAAAAAATTAGTGAGAGATAAAGTCCATGAAACGGGTCAAATCAAGGCTTAATTATATGTAGAATTTATCTTTTTAGGTGACCTTAGTGAGATATAAGACTGCAATTTTCTAAGAGTTTATTAGGTTGCTACTGTACTTCATGCTGCAACTCACGTCATGCCCAGAACCCATCCAGACTGCAGCTTGCGCTCATCCAGAAATGGATTTCCAGGTGAACACTTCAAGAGGCAGGACGTGGTAACGGGGCTGAGCTCACAGAGACTGGGTTGGTGATGAGAAGCTTTTCAATTTTTACTTACGTAGCTTGATTAATGGATCTCAATGAGCAGTTCTTAAAAGGTTTTATTTCAAATGCTTTATTTCACATAGAGGCCATCATTTGCTAGGAAAATGTTGTTATTTGAAACATTTCAAGGACTGATACAAAAATGCATTTTGGAATAAAGCAGGAACTATAGGTAGTGGCTTGTGCAGTTAGGTGCACACTGAAGTTAGTAATTATTACTTAAGCACTGCTCCATGCATGCTAAAAGCTTTCTGAGCTGTGTTGCTGCCCTGAGGAACAAACGCATTGAGAGGAGACAGCTAAATAGTCAGCAGACACTGAAAAAGGGAAGACGGGAGACAATTTATGTATCAAATCAGTCAATTCCCTGCGAGTAGCATGGTAGAAGTGTTGGGGTGTTTTTATGTGGCAGAAGGCAGAAAAGTAGCAGATATGCTGAGGGAGGTCGGGCAGTGAATATAGAGCTTTTAGGTGATGGAGAAGCTGACAAATTGACTGCTTTGATGTGAATTGAATTGCACGGGGGTTTTCAGAACCGAGTAACACGACTTTGTGTAGGGCACATGATATAAATAATGAAAAAGAGAAGGAGACAGTACTGAGTCATATGTTTTGAGATAAGATATGAGTTGCTGGCAGGGAGATGCAGGACCTATTCTGAGCACAACTGCAGAGGAGAGGACTCTCAGATGAGAGAGGTGACGAGGGAGGGGAGAAGGAGATACCGTGCAGAAGGTCAGGAGGAGTTACATACGCATGACAAGCACTTTTCTTCTGAGTTTCAAAATGCGATGTTAGCACAGAGACCGTATTTGAAAATAACAATATGAACAAGTTTGTTCGTGCCCTCTCCCCATTCCTAGAAATCGGACACAAAGTGCAGCACGGCGCTACCTCGATTTACTGTCTGTCATATTCCCTTCTGCACCTGGGCTGCTGCAAGTGCGTTATTACTGCTGGCCTCTGAGTCTAATTCTGCGGCTCCTGATGCAGAGGTGTAATCCCCTCT